>NW_026782004.1:637951-1275902 GCF_031769215.1 Ylistrum balloti | reverse complement strand
GATTGCCCCGGTGGCTCCATTGTAGGAGACTGTGAAGGTAGCTGGTTTATCCACCTGTAAATATTTGAAAATAACAAGCATTGCAGTAATAAATGCACATTGTTATGTATGAGTTACTCTATGTTTTAAAATAGGTAATGGATATTTTAAGGAATAACCTATCATATTACACCAATCATCCATATTTCCATTGATACTGCCTTTTTCGTTTGCTGTCATTCTTCAAGACATTCACATAAGAAGATTTCACATCTAAATCTGTTCGGAATGTCAAGCAAACGCATGGCCGAAATTCATAAATGGATTCCAATTACCATTTGTATCTAGTTGGATCCTTGGTTGCCAGTTGAATCGGTTGACATAGCAATTGCAATATTCTTTCCTTGAACTGTTGGTTTCACAAGGTTGGAAAATAACTTTATCTAAAGTGTATCGGAAACGAAACTTACGTGTAATTTCTGACCTTTATGTATGTAATTTCTGACCTTTATGTATATAATTTCTTACCTTTATGTAATGGTTTTATTTACAACTTTTTATTATTTATGATGTCAAGTTGTACTTATCAAATCAAATATCCTTAGTTTGCATCGATCGCAACGTCAGAGTTTTAAAAAAAACCGCAATTAAATTCAGACATCAATCGTTATTAACAACAAAATCCAATATCATGGCTAATCCTTACATCTTTTTGTAAATGATTAGTACCGTTACTTCTAGTCATTACACAACATAAGCTTAAACGGTTGAAGGATGAGTTCGAACATTTGGAAAGATGTATGGTGTAGGTAAACTCACCATTGACAATTCGTCCTATAGGGACAAAACATGTGTATTATGTAGCTTAGTGTATTGTTGGCTGCGTCTGATTCTACATTTATATTGAAAATTGTTATTCACCTATTTTTAATCCACCTGACGATGTCCACACCGATCGTATTTTGTCGGTAATGGGTGATATTAATACTTAATACAGTTGGTAAACTAAAGCCAAATTATTTCATTCCTGGCAGTGTGATCCTTCACATGGATCAACAATGTCGTAAGTGTACCGTCGTCGTCTTTACGAAAACAAGATTTAGATCGAAATGGCCACGCGGTGGATGACTTTTGCTGTAGATATTCTTGATTGTTAGCGTCTATGCGAAAATACAGAACTGCTAAAATTATTGAATTATGTTACCAGTTAATCAATTGATGATGACAGCTTATTTTAAACTTTAAAGAGTACAATTGTGTTACTTGTTATCAACAGTGTATAACACATTTGTTTTGGAGATGTACGATAATGTATAATTATGTGTGTTCAATAATGTAAGCTAGGATGTATATGAGTTCAATGGTACATTTCTTTAAATATATATACGTCTAAATGTATAAGATGTGAACGAGTATCGAGCTATCAATGTTTGGTACATACCGCCAGTCCCCTGTCCTTGAGAGCATGTACCGTGACCTGTCTGGTGGCACCACTATCGGGGGCAATGTTCACCATGAATGGAGAGTTGGGAATATGTTCATCATTAAACTTTATGTGAATACCATACATTCCTGGAACAAGAAATGAGTAAAATTGAGAAAAAAATTAACTGACGTTTAAATTGTCGATGATACGAAGACAATATCACGTAAGCAGACAAACGTACCTGGTTTTTTGACAAAGTATGAAATGCCTAAGAAACCATGAGGTCGTTCCTCTAGTTTAATCTTGGCGTCTGATGGGCCCTCCACAGCTACACCGAGCTCCCCGGCTCCAGCCTCGCGTGTGTAAATGTTGAAGTCATCTATAAGATAAAGTTTTGCGTTATTGCCGCAAGCAACTAGTCAAAACCGTCGTTATCAATGTTGTCATATTAGTCAAAATGTGATTCTGAATGACCATGTTTCATTCATCTAAAGTCATGAATAAACATTACTATTATGTGATGCCGTAATGTCATAAAAATGTTTCATACATACACATTCGTTCAGTAGCAATGTTGCTTAATAGCACTCGAAGAAAAGTAACGAATGACACATCTGAATCGTAAAACAAAGAACTAATACTCACTGCTGATTCCCACTTCTCCACGCTCAATGCCTGGACCTCCTACTTGGACCTTGTGAGTACCGCCTGACGAAAGCTGTCCAACGGAGTAAATGAAAGGGCTACCTAAAAACATAAAAGGCATCACTATCTGTCAAAGATGTCTTTATTTTACCATCATAAGATGACTCTCTGGTAGCTTGGTAACCAAAGAGGGTTTATGATGATATTGCTGGTATAGTCAGGTAAGGATAAATATCACGAAATTTTTCAGATTTTTCTTTTTTTAATAACAACCCTAGCACCATGTAATAGCCGATACCATGAACCTTGGCCCGAAAGGCTCTTCATGCAATTACAGAAATTAACACGCGCAATGATTTGACATTTAAAGTTTGATGCAGCTTACATCATTGTTTGGCTCTACTGTATCTGCCGTTACATTTGTTTTAAAATGCGTTATGCACTTGTTGGCATTTTGCACAATCTTCGATATCGCAAGCAGTAAACACTTTTGTCGTATCCTAAATATCACGTCTAAACTCATTCGAATAATGTGAATGTTCAGAATATGCCCATGTACATGTAGTTCTTCTAAGAGTATAAAAAAATATGAAGATTTATTGATATATTGAATAATAAGGTTAATGCACCTCCTCGTCTATATTTTGACTTTTCTTCCGGTTTTCCTCGGTCGCCTCCTAGACTTCAAAATTTAGGTCCTTAGCATCACTGGGGAGTCCTTGAAGGACTGCTGTATGACGGTAATTGCATAGTTCTGTTTTATATTACTCTAATTTTAAGTTGCTATTTACTTATTCACTTTGAAGATAACCTTACTTGTTATGGTTTGTAATAAATCAAAATATTTCCGCATATTTCTGAATTTGTCAGTTCCACATATAAGCGGCATTTCACTACAGGTCATATTATTACTCCTAACTGATATCGTTTATAAATACACGTGAGTACGGAACAGATAAATTAATTTTCGGAAAAGATGGAACCAAGTAACACGAACTCGCCTTGTAAAGGGTATTTCTTTCACTCTCGTTAATAACTTTTCAAAAGTTACAATACCCTTTCTTTGCAAAGCAAGTAACTAGAAAGAGAGAAATGTCATTTATATCAACGAATTGTTGTGTAACCTCTACATATTATCATATTTCTCGTATGGATGCCAATAAAGATGCACAGTTATGTCGTTGTACCTGAGATATGCATGCCCTTGTGCTTGATACTAAGAATATGAGTGCCTGTCATCTGAGGGGTGAAGTTCATCCTGTAGTGGAAATCATCCTCATCCATAATTTCACAAAGTTCGGTACATCCGTCTCCGTCAGTCACAGATGCCTCCATATCAAAGGGATTAGTACCTAGTTACAGAACAGATCGATTAAGTTAGGGCAATCACTGCCTTGACAGAAACCGTATAAAAACATATAAAATCTTCATTATTTTAATTTTAGTATTTGTATATCAATTAGCATCGCACCTGTATTACGACTTTGAAAATTGTTATACTTCACATAAAGCTCATCTAAAGACATCATAATTCAGACTTACCTGGGATCTTTAACATAAATTCACAGTGGTCTCCCTTTTTCACTGGTTCAGCCTGTTCCATCTGCTTTGTGATAGTTTCCCTGACACGTCCCGATGGGTCTCCAACCACATTTAACAGGAACGGACTCCCTATACAAAATTTAGTCTTCAGTATCGTTTATGAGTTTATGAAGTTTAAACACATGATGTAATCTACATCAACATCTTTCGCACTTGAAACCATATATTGTTAAGACAAAGTCAATCGTTATATGAACTACAATTTCGTTAATATGTACAATTATAAGATTGTAGTATAATCCAGCTTACCAAAATATGATCTCGTTGGAAAATATGTTTAAATCGATATTCTCATGGTTTGCTCGTTGCTTTTGACGTAATTCTAAATTTGACATCACAATTTACATGACAGTGTCGTAGATGAAGCAGATGGGGCTGACCCTTCCAAAAAACATGGTCGCATTATTCTTATACATTTTCAAGGGTCGTCGTATAAATCCGTCTTTTATTTAAAATGATGTTCTAGATTAAACGAGATTCAGATACTGCCACGATGATATAATAACTACTAAATGTACATATGTGACATTGTCTACCAGGTCAGTGCCATTACATTATTCCAGGTCTGTTACCTTATGCCAAGCCATACCTGTGACATGCTCGTCGGCGAAACGGAGATTGAGGATGTAGATTCCAGGCTCATGAGGACTGTAATGTATCTCATACAGGCGGTTCTCGGAGGAAACACAGTCGATCTCTGACCTGTGAGGGCCCTCAATCACCATGCTCAAGCCTCCATAACCTGCCAACGGTATCACAACCACAGTTAATACGTGTTGATTTCTTAAAATGTGAAAAGAACCGTCCATTTCGGGAATCTAAAACATCGCTAACATTTTTGTAACTTACCTGCACTGTTGGTGTCGATTTTGAGTACATTGGACTGGTTTGCAAGGGCTTCTGTGGTTGGTCCAGTGACTTTCACCTTCGCTGCATGAGCGATCTCGCCGTCGCCGACATTGATGGAGAAGGGACTTCCTTTGATGTGTTTCTCGTTTCTATATACCTGTACTTTGTATTCTCCCTTCTGTCGGGGCGTAAAGGAGGCCAAACCTGTAATTCAGGAAGACTCATGATAAGTCAGGTTATGTCCCATTATATTTGCATGCGTTAGAATATGGCGAAGTGTATTAAGCAATGTCGCATTGTGCCTGAAAACGGATTATGCTATCAAGAATTTGATAAGTCAATATAGCAATATGTAAGATTTAATGTAGAGGTAATAAGGCGGATTAAGACGACAGTTACTCGGGAGACTTTAAAAAGACAAAATTACCCCTAAAACATATGAATAAATGTGTTGTTAGGACAAACAACTTTACCTAAATGCCCATCGGCCAGTTTCTTCAAGATGCATGGCTCTGTGGTGTTATTAGGAGTCTTCAGATGACCAGCTAAATCTACGATCTCTGGTTCCAGTACATCAAGGGAGTAGTCACTGCTATTGGCAAGTGACAACTGAGAGCGCTTACGGCCTTCACCTGTAGCAGAGTCCAGATGGTGTCAAATTGTCCATAACCAAGTGGTGTTTAGAGAAAAATGCAAAAATACCACAGAAAATAGCGTGCTAATGTTTAAGATTATTTCATAAAAAAGTCAATACATCATTAGATTTATTTGTTACTAATAGGGTTACCAACATTATACATAAAAAATAAATGTATAAAATTATCATGATGGTAATTTCAACATTGCGTCATATATACTTGTATGCAGGATTCACTTGTATGCAGGATTCATCATGGTTTATTTTCAATATTCGAGAACAAAAACATATTTGAGAGAATTGTATTACACCCATGAGCACAAATGTTTTCAAATGTAGTGAAAGTTTTGAGGAGATATCACATACCTTGATGAGTTAGTAGTGTCAAATCATTATGTATTAGACATGCTTTAGAGTTAGACCTTAAATGTACAGAAAACATACAGCCATCAGCAGTACGGGTCCTCGGAAGTCCAACAAACCAGCAATATATTGTTAGGAGTCTGAAATACTGGAACTACAAATCCGTGTCCTTGAACAGTGGTTCATGGAGCAATTAAGAACGATGCCGACCAAACTAATGACGTTCCACAGAATACATCCAAATGCGCTACAAGTGGTCTAATTAGAACAGTTTCTTTATATATATTCTTAATTACCATCATTCATGAGCAAAGGTAATTTTAAGATATACCATGAATAAAATATGAATTAACAATTAGACTAAATGGCCATTAACTATCCGAAACAAAATAGCAATCATTAAAAACATGTTCCAATATGACGATGTCTTCATTGATCCTGTCGTATCAGTTTCAAAATTTTCACAGGAGGGATTTATATTATAATTCCATCGCATACATTGAATATCAACGACGATCATTACATCGTCATTGTAGCTATGTAAACCACACCTTTACTGCTATGTTCAACACATCACATGCGCCTGTTCGAACCTCTTTTTCTGGGTGCATGTCATGGTGTTTGCATAATTTTACATTACATCCCGACAATTGACATGTATCAGCACCTGTTACTAATAAACAATGTTATAAGATATACGACCAGCTATACAGCATGCACTATTACGTTGTTAATATTAATTACTAATAATGACTTTATATGTCAAGTCCTGTCAAATATATTAGTCCTTAGTATATATAATATGTCCATGTGTACGTGCGTATCATCACGTTAACGATTCAGTTCAGTTTGTAAGCTGGTTTTGCTTTGATATACATTTTCTAACGAACTTTCGATACCACCCACACATACAGTCAATACTAAGTTAGGGATCTATATGTAGAACTACAGAGCGTTATCTATGTTTTATCGTCTACATAACTCCTCTGAGTTGGGAGATGCAGGTGCACGCCAAAGTTATGCTAGTATTTGGTTTACACGAGAGAATATGGTTAGAATGTACACATTAGCTATAGACAGTATCCACGTTCACCTTTCTGGCAACGAGGGAAAATTACAGCGGAGATAACTCTGTACGTGTTGTTAACTATCTAAGTTATTCTCTATAAATCATCTCTGCTCATTTCCGACAAATATATCATCAAGATCGAAATCAAATAATCATTGTTGTTACCATCCTGAACAAAATATTTATTACATGCTTAGTGTAAGCACTACATGTAACTGAAAACGCTGAATTGAAATAAAATGCTTTTATAGAGACAATTCAAATTACCACCTAAAGATTGCTTTGTAAGATATGTATTGATACAACGGTTATCACTAGCACCGGAATGATGGAAGTATGTGCCAAGCACAGACGTTAAAAAGAAGCATACACTAGAAAAGCCCCGAAATGGGTGTTAGTCTACAAGCATTCGGCGCCCGAAATTACGTCACACATGTGACGTTGACGGTAAACATGTACGACACAGGTCTCTAGTCTTTGCCGTTAATGTAATTCATTCACTACGTTAACAATACCTATTCCAGGAATAAGGCATTTCACAAAATGGCCAGGTTTTGTTAAAACATGTCATATCAGTGAAATACTAAAATTTATATCTACTTACACTCAACACTTCTCGGGAACAAACCCATATCATACCCGATCATAACACACTCACAAAACATTCTCTACATTCACTTATCTTACACTTTCCTTCATCAGCTCATCTCAATTCTCTCTTTAATCACTTTTATCATCCCCTCAACACACTCCCTACCTCCACTCATCTTACACTTCCCTACACCCGCACGTCTCAACTCTTCTTTAAATCAACCCCTAAACACATTCCCTACATCGTCTAATTTCCAATCTTCTTACATTCGCTCATCTCAACTCTTCCTTTAGTCACTTATATCATCCCCTCAACACACTCTCCCTACATCCTCTCATCTTGCACTTCCCTACATCCGCACGTATCAGCTCTTTTTTAAATCAACCCCTCAACAGACTCCCTACGTCGGCTCCTTTCCAACCCCCTTACATTCGCACGTCTTAATTCTTCCTACTATTTGCCACGTATGATGTAGTATGAAGACAAATGATTGTTTTCAAAACGCAGCCATTTTATAAAATTCCTTGATAATGAAATAATGCTGTCCTATTTCAGTTTATCTGCAGTTCCAGATCAATAGACAAGAAACTCACCCTTTTTGAAAACCCCGTCTGCCTGCACTGATTGTGGGAAATAAATAGTAATAGTTGAACACATTCATACGGGGAAAGACTGGCTCAAAACCGTGAGAATATGTGCCTGTTGTGTCTATATTTATCATTTTATTACAATTCCCAACACAAACAAGAATTCTAGAGAGGTCATGTTGATTTGTATATAATGACTCGGATTTCAATCTCGTCCGATAGCATCGTTTACTATCAATATAAATACACAAGCTACACAACAACAGTTTTGAACCAATCTGGCACACTGTATATAATTCAAGACATATCTATAAAAAACAACAAACTTCAATCTCTCCAATGTAGCAATACTTCAAACCATGGGATAAATTATGAAACAAAAACGGCAGGAATTCATTGTACAAAACATCAAGGGTAGGAAAATAATTTATTTTTATTAGAAAAAAATCAGGGATAGAGGGGTTATGGGTTATGTACAAAGTTTATCAGCACAATGAATTTACTAGTGAGCAAAGTTCTTATTATATATGAATGAACGTAAACTGATTACAGAGATTCAGATGTAGTACGTGTATTTACACGAAATAAGACGGGAAGTGAGAGGAGACAGGTACGTATCCCTACCACAAATACCGCTCATACTCTAGCAAAAAAACCACAGGTCGACAATATCCGAGCAAGGTGTAAAAAGAACTGTACTAAAACACAAGTACATCAAAAGGAAACTTGATATTTGCGGATTGTTATTGCCAAATACTTTCCGCGCATGCGCATAGAACAGTAAAGTACTTGTATATGTCCACAATCAGTGTACACAGTGAAATATCATATATTGATGCATAAAATAAAGTGCTGAAACAGCGTCGTGCAGGAGGGAAGTTAAGCTGTCTACCTGAAACTTTAGACTGGAAGGGTGAACCCTTGATTTCCTTTCCTTTGTATTTGATAATGATGTTGTACAATCCGGGCGTCATTGGCATGAAGGACACATCACATCTATCCGAGTTATCCTTCCTTTTAAAGTCCGTCTTTGTTGGTCCGTCAATTTCTATAGATACGTCCTCTGCAAAAATAATCAACCTGTTTAACACATATCCTACATACATTGTATCGAGGAAAACATATTCTAAAGGCAATTGATAAAAACAGACGTGTAGGTATAGACTGTACCTTGAATTACCAACAATTGAGTAGTATTCGGCGGAAAAAGTAAAAAAAAAAACTGAATCTGAAATGGTAATTTTAACCCTGTTGTATGTACGCCACACCTAAAGCAATATTGGAAAGGAAGAATTCGGAAGAAGGAACATATAGTTACTTGTCTGTGTAATTGACTGTCCATTTCTTCATTCATAGCTTGGATTGATAAGACAATGAAAATATTTATTATTACAGAAATAATAAACGACTAAACGATCATTTCAGTTCTGATACAGGAACAACTCGCTGAAAAATTGCAGAATATCAAAATTCCCTAGTATTTTTTTTATTAGTTAAGGAGGCCATGATGTTAAGCTTTCTCTCTTTTCAGGTCGCGCTGAATGGGAGCCAGCCCATCGTGTCTAATGTTGTAAGCCTCATCCGTTAACTAGTAATGCCTTTTAATTGTTACCAGACGGTATCACAACTATGGCATCCTGGCATTTATTGCAGAAGGCAAAAGTAATAGAATATTGACGGTACTCGATGTAGACAAAGTCAATAGGACCGATGGCCTCAGACAGGTTAACGTTTCTGTGATGACCTCTCACAATTACAGTATGTCCAGCTACTAATGATGTTTATACGGGAGGGTGATATTGCCGACACAATAAAGAGATTCCTTTGTTATTGTAATAGTCAGAGATTATTTGTGGGTTGTTTTTGGGGAGAGATGGTACACTCTAGAATCACAACTATCATTATAACAGATACCAAGTACCACTCAAGAATCATTACCTTCATCATAACTGATACCAAAGCATTATACATACATGCAGTCATGACTGATAAAATGGTTAGGACATTGCTTGAAATAAATTTCAGTTTTACTTACACATTCTAACTTTCTTTAATTACAATTAAATCAATTTAATTTTTTTCGTCGATGATGCAGAAAACGGTAACTCTTCCGGAACACTTGGTCTTATTCTTCTTGTACTTTTCATGAGTCTTCGTGTTAATCTTTCTTCTATTTTCTAATTTCTAATTTGATTGAATTTGAGTTTAGATTATGATTATATTGACATGTTGGTTTTCTCTTGCTGTTTCTTTCGTGACATTTTTAACATATTTTTGACGACGTTGAGAATATTTATATTTTGTATCTTAAATATTTTTGAATGTAAGGAATAACAATGAATGCTTGTACATCACACCAATAGGTGTTCCTTCAATGGATAATCATATCAAAACTAAAATATAATACAAATATAATTGTCAATCATTGGTTGCACATTATATAGGATGAGGGTCTTTATCAAAGGTGCTTATTTAGGGATATATGCAAAGAGTGGCATCGAATTTTCTGTAGGTGATTTATACCAAACAAGTGTGATACAAACAGTTTTAAAGTATCTTAAAGTAGTTTGAGACAGGAAAATGTGACACTTGTTGTTTCTAGGGGATCTGTACAAAACAATTGTAATGTCTGCTGTTTCTAGGGGATCTGTTCCAAACAAATGTGTCATAAATTGTTTCTAAGGAGAAATGTACAATAGAAATGTGAAAGTAATGCATCGACTATCATAACATGGCAAGCAAATACAAAGAATATAAACAACATTTAAAGTTGATAAATGATAGTTGTTAATTTGTTTATTTATCTTTTTTTATAAAACATCCATTTACAAATTCTAAAAGATGCTGTACAGGATATTTATTGGTGTACTTACTAAGGGTTCCTGCTTTCGCGGTGATGGTAAAGGTTGTCGTCTGTCCACTCATTCCTCCTACCAAACCACCTCCGAAGGCTGTGACATACCCGCCATCGACCTTGTCGACCAGGCACGAGAAAGGGCTACCTGTAACACAAAACTTGATATAACGGGCAGCAGGCTCTGATAATGTCAATTATTCTTATTTATGAAATAATAAGTATATCCCTGTTTTGTTTCTTTGTGCGATATAAGGCTGGATATTTTTTATGTTCGATAGCCTGCTTTTTGGTCTCGTTGTTGTATACCTCGTTCTCATTTGAGAACGTGACACTGCTTACTTGGATTGACATACTTGGTGTCGTCGATGAAGCAGAGAACTCTTACTATCCGGAACACCTGATCTTATTCTTCTAAATATGACTTTTGTTTATATTTTACCCTAGTTTTATTGAATTTGAGTTGAAATATGATAATATTGGCATATTGGTATTTTCTTGTTTGTGTTGAAGTTTGTGTTTTGTAAGTATTATACATGTAAAGCTACTGATGCACCCGGAGATAAATGCCTTAGTTCAGTGATAGAAGCACCTTGTACCGGTTCGTCTATCGATATAATAAGTACTCCAATCTAACTAACGTTGACGTTCATCTGACGTTGTCTTATCTGAAATGTATGGAATGGCAGTACATCCACATGGCACGTATGGTGCGTTCATGGCATGTACTGAATGATGTCAAAGCCAGTGTCGCTCATAGGCTGTACATCAACCTCAACGAGATGTTAATGAGCCTGCCATCGCCTGAGTGGTGTATTTTCTTTATCACTTCACCAGTGTTACTTAATGATGTGACAATGCGCGTGAGATGTACCACCTCCTGTGATCATGTGATTCGGTGTATTACATGACTTTGCAGCATAGATGATTAAAACAGATGTAGCTCAGGAATGGATATTTCTTCAACAAACATCGGGTTATATCTCGGAGAGAAGTTATCTTCACACACTGAGAACACACACACAATGCACACAATGAGTATATTAATGCATTCATTTAGTGGTAATCATTCGATATGCCCTTAAACTAGAGAAAAACATAGCGCTCCGGCTTAAAATCAGTGTCACGTAGATTTTTTAGAAAGTGTGAGAAGTCCTGCTACTGTTTACTAAAGGTCATTAGTCACTTAACACGTGTCAAAATAGTGACGAGTAACATAGCATGATAAGTAACGTCACAAGCATCCCTGCAGTGCATATCAAAGAGCAATTATTGAAAATTAAAAACCCACCGATCTTTATTTGGACACATTACCTGTAACAAAAAATAACATAACATGAAGCGATGATATGATCAAATTTAACCATATGTCTGTGCTTTGAAGAGAAACTCAAAGGCGGAAGTGCATTGGCTCAAGTGCTTGGCTGTTCTGACTTTTTGAACTGTTGCCGTGATATGACTTCACATTTATAAAAGTCTGTCATATCTTTTTAATGGGAAAGCACTGAAGTAATTCGGCTGATTTAGTGACGTGCACAATCATAAATCAATTTACATATATCTTGCTTTTACAAACAATTCAGGAATACGTTTAGTTTGGAACCTTCATTATAATAGATGTTATATATGTTCTTATTTCGTCTGGAATTTTCCAATATGGATATCTTATCTATTATAAGTTGGTTGTTCATGAGATGTAAGCTAGTACCCCGCCCTACTACCCCATTAGTGACACTCGTGTAATTGTTTATATATAAATCGGTATGCATCAGAGAACGCTGAACTGTAAAATAATGATATCCAATATTTACATCATTTACACGAAATAGGGACTAGATGCCAATATATATTGCTGCCAGGCAATGCTACCAGGAGGCTTACAAAATTGTTGAAGATGTTTTAGGTGCGTTCTTTCTTTTGTATGCAAATATCTGCGTATATCTTGTAGACTGGCGTGAGTTATATTCCCAACATGTATATCCCAGATACCTGTGGTATTGTGTATTTGTTGGCCTGATGCGAAAACCAGTTGATTGCTACTAGCTGAGTCAGCCGTGTTTATAATGCCAAACTATAAATGGTTACTCCACCATTAGCCTGTGTATTATCAGGATAGGACAGGGGGCGGGGAATCCGTTGTAACAACTTCATTGACTCAAAATTCTAACTTCGTCCGGTAAACTGGCAACCCTCTTTTTGTTTGATGAGGTCCTAGTTCACCCGCACCATCAACTGTTACAAGTAGTAAGGATACGAACAACATGCTAGGTACCACTGGTATCAATCGCTACCATAAATCACTATGAATTCTTGTTAGTTTTCTGTTGTTAGGGTTGGTCTTCCAATGATGCTGCTGTCCTGGTCAAACATATATTAACTGTCACAAAGAGATTACCGATACATACCAAAGTAATCACTGATAATGTAGAGAAATGCGATCCATTTCGTCGACATTATAATTGTGAGCATATTTCCTTTCGAGCTAGCATTCTGACATTCAAAAGGATAAAAACCTTAATTGCAAGGTGATTTGGTTTTTGATATCATAGTTATTTATTGTTTAAAGTCCTTTTGACCGCTACTGTCATTGAAAGACGGCCTCCTTATGTTTGCGATGTGTGCGTGTTTTGAGTGTGTATTTTGATCAGGGTGCGATATCATTGTGAAAGCCACACTGTTATAGTGTTATCTAAATGAAGTATACTGAGTGAACCAGTCACACTAACTGGCATCGCTGAGCGTTACAGAAGTGGTGGAATCTCTGCCAGGGGACATAATCCAAGCCTTTCTTACAGGCGCGAACGATCAATCAAAAATGAAAAAAGTCATTGTCAATGAAACGCAAAGAATAAAATAGAATAAACAACATTTTTCGTCCTGATGTCTCTTTTCACGTATTAGACCCCAAATTTAATCGCATCTTATGTTCATGCAAAGAATCAGCTTGTACAGTTTAAAGCCCTAATTGCAGGGTAATTTTTCCTTATTTACAAGGAGGCATTGGTATCCGAGTAAGACATAACTGTGGCGGTAAAATATACATACTATTATATACAAAGGAGTGTAAGCTTATATATCTCACACCGCTTGTACCTCACAAGTAGTAATTGTTTACAGAAAAAGAAATCAGGTAGGAGGTAAAAGAATATATCTGCAGTTATCAATTAATGATGGATGAGGCCTTTTAGTAAATATAAAAGTCGTTGACCTATAAAATACTTCTTTGTAAGTTCTAAATGAAAAGCGAAATGTCGATAGAGTGTTTGGAATCTGTAAATTGTCTGCCGTATTGTCTTGTCCATAATATACACACTTTGATATAAACAACTATTAACTCGCTGTTGATGAATCATAACAAAATCGCAGTTCGTTTTGTGATGTTATATGTTTCCGGCGATGAGCAAATCCGCCGTAATTGAGTAGGCGTACCAACACCAGGTTAGGGATAATCACCTCCCAACAACAGCCCATTTCATGTACAACTTATTACATTACCGTTAACTTTCCTTCCGTGTAATTTTGAATTATTGAATATCATCAGGATTTCATGGGAATTAACTTGTTTGTGTTTAATTTTGGTATAGTTAGTGCTTGCTAGTGATACACGTCGGGCACCTTTAATATATATGATATAGACCTCTCTCGTCTGATTAGTGAAGTGTTACCACAGCTGTGTGTACCAACCCTGCAGGGCTAGCAGCGCGCAGCTGTACTGTTTGAAGTGAGCTGAGCTTCAACTTGCAATTGGCAAAGTGGCATTCTGCCCAGTAACGTACATCGTTTTTAGCAAATACTAAATTCATATGTAGTGTGCTTTTCATTTCTTAATACCTCTTTGTCTTTATGACGAAATGAACAAGGCGACTCTGTTTGAACAGATGACCGATGGCAGCACTAATTACAGAAGGCCATACTCGCTTGGCTTTGAATTCCTTTCTCGTTGCCTTACTTCTTACAGAGTAAAGGTTTGCCATGTACAATGCCATCTCGTGAATAGACATAAGTCGAATTCTGTCATTAAAATCACATCAAACATTTCACAAATGGTAATTCAGTGGTAATTGGATGAACACAGTGGTATTGCTTAGTGAATATTTTTGCCGTGTTTGTAACCGGTGCTGGGATAGAGACTGCCCTGAATTAACGTTATTTGTATGTAGTACACGTTCGTAGGTCTATACAAAATCGGCCTACATCTGTGTTCAATCAGGAGGGTTACGGAAGCTTCTTCTGCTTCCGACTCATTGGCGTTATGGTGCATACGTGAAAAAATGTCGGTGATTTATTTCCTATAAGTCGGCATTCTTTTATGAGGGGACTTGAGTAGATGATTATTACCTATGCGTTGTTTTCTATTATTTTCTACTTATTCCCAATAATTTATAATTCTGCAGAAAAAAAACCCTAAATCACCAAGACTACAGAAATGTTTTCTTTGTATCGGGAACTGTTATCTAAAAAAAAAGACAAAAATGAAACAAAATAAGAAGGTTCTCTGTCATTTAGAAACCTGACATAATATCCATGAAATAACGCACAAGCTTCGGAAACTAATGTTCCCTTACCATGTTGATAAACTGAATACCATTTGCATTTGTGACTCCTCTGGTCGGGTTCATATTTCAACTTTCAAGAATGCAATCCTCAGTAGTTCGTACAGCTTAATCTATACACTTGTAGGTTTCGTTGCAATCTTTGTGTCAGTGTATGATTTTAAGACAAACATTGAAAAAGAAGACTACCTCGGAATATCGGATGGTTTTATACATTCGACGCCTACATGTGCATTTCCGTACTAATGGCGTACCAATAAAAACATCATTGGTGGTGAAACATTCAACATACCTTCCACAGCGTTTCCTTCATAACACATCTGGACCTCGTGACGTCCTCCGGCCACGGGGCTGTACTCCACACGGATGGACCCATCAGCGTTGTCCTTAATTTCTGGTCTTAGACCTGAAGGTACTGTCGCCATTTTGTGCTGAAATAAAAAATAATTACTTTAACGACTTATTTAGAAATTATACACCACATTACATACTAAACATTCTATTCATAGCTAATTAGTGTTGTTCATGCTAAAAATTCTCGTTATATCAAATAACAATCGCAATTAACCATGCTAATTAGTGCATATTTATTACTGTCTGCTTACATAAAACTCGGTCAAGATATTCTGAATTCCAAACTTCTTTTCCAGCTGTAACTAATTCATACAACTTTTTTGTCCTTGTGTTTAGAGTCAGTGTACCTTTGTCAAACCGGTCGGAGTCTGGTAGAACCCATGCAAATATAAAATGTTGACTGGTATCTAGTACAACACCATGTATCTTAGTAACTAGATATACGTTATCTTACTGTTAGCTCATTCATTAACAATATAGTAGGCGTTGTTTTTATACGGTTTCCGTCATGTTCATGTTATTGCAACATACCCCGACATTAGTTAACTGTATTACGTCTGAAACGTACACATGAGAGTTACATAATTCAATTACGCGTTGATGCGTATATCTGTTTGGAGCAAAGCAATGACTTAGGTAGGTGGGCGGTTTTAGAAATGTATTTCAGTTTGCGGGAATATTGTTTATGCGTATGGCAATACATCTACCACTTAGATGTAGTTGCGAAAGCAATTGTCAAATGGTAGTCAAATATTATCGTCGCCAGGTTCTCGGCATAGCTACTTCATATGAAGAAATATTCTGATACTCACACATAACACATGAAAAGAATTTTTAATACAAAATTTTATTGAACACAGCATTCCGCCTCAACGACATTTATGTATGAGCAAATTTTGGAACGAAATGAAAATGAGAGAAACTCGGAAAAGAGGGGGCTACAGGAAAGACTAGGTGATTATGAGAAACTGATCCTTATATCGAAATATCCCTCACCACATGTTGCACTATGATGTCCAGGGAGATAGATACCAGTTAATAAATGAAACAGGGTCTAGAAAGCGACGTAAAGATATTTTCGATTGAAACCGTTCAGACAAAATGAAGTTACATTAAAGACAGGTGTATCGTGCCTTTTTTAAAGTAAAAAAGCACCAGCGTGTTTAAAAAATAAAAATCAGGAAAACGATACATGAAAGGACTTCAGGAGAACGTTCTATGGTCGCTTTCATGTTCTTATACTTAAATATAATTGTTCCGTATTCTTGTGCGATATAAAATTAGGTGTATTTGATTTGCTCGTTAGTATATCCCGTGGTTCCTTTGTTAAAACCCTGGTTCTCATATGAGAACGTGTCGTTAATTACTTACATTGACCGTTATTTATATACTGGGCATCGTGTATGAAGCAGAAGACGCTTACTCTTCCAATACACCGGGTCGGATTTTCTTTTTCACATGTCTCAGTGTAAAATTGTTCTTATTTTGCCCGTAATTCGTCATTTAGGATCGTGATATAAGAGTCTGTTGACATAGCTATGTTTTCTTTTGATTTTCGACTGAAATAAGAAAATACACCTCTTCAATTCGAACTACAGTGTTTGACAGAAATCTTATCAAATACTCGACCACTACATTTTCAACATCAATGGAATCGCGTCCTATTGTAAGGAAGTGCCGATTACTGTCTCTCTTAATCGCACCTAAATATATCAGACAATTCTTCAAACATTTGTTTATATGCGTATTTGTCCCTCAAAAAAACTTTGTAAAGAAAAACTATGTCATTGTTGGTGGGAAACTGTTTCAAATCTAAGACTGATTCAACAGATCACTGGAAATGAGATGATTGCCAGTATACAGTACGATTTTGTTGGATTGAAAAAGCTTGACTTTTGCCCGGGTCGTTGTAAGAGGGTGGTGTTTACACTACAAACGACTACGTAATTTATGTCCATCGGGCACATTATATAGCATAATGCATTTTGTGCTCACGTCTCGGAAGACGCGATGGCCAAATACTATTCTATTTCGGTCAGCACAAGTATGTGTTGGTAACTATGGAAGCGTGTATATTCGTTAAAAGCTAGAACTTTGACGTATTACAAGGGATTGATATGCGGATAGTTAAGGGTAATCTAGCAGCGCCCCTGCCTGGCTCCCACGAACACCTGGGCAGCAAAACCTTTCTATGATAAACGCAAACAGCTTAGAATATTTTCAGCTAAGTAAGTATAGAAAGGTTAATCATATCGAGGATTTTAATATCTTGTCTATACACAAATATGTGTGGAATGGACAGACTACTGGGTGTTACTTGTTTGGCCATATAAGCAACTGGCGATTATGTTTTGCAGGACTTTAGGAATTTCAGCAGTAAAACATGTTCTCATCAAACATCTCCATGTCGTAGTAAGTGTAAGCCTTATGTGTTGCTGGTAAGTAATTCCCTTCAAATGCGAAGATCTAGAATGATTTATATCATTACAAATAACATTAAAAATCGCATTTTTTTGAAAAGACGGAAAAGGAAGTGCTATATATGATAACAGACAGAATGTTGAGAGTGACGGCGGTAACAGGCACGACGTTAACAAGTCTGACAGGACCCAGAGTGCTTTAGTCAACATGTTGACGGCGCCTTTTTAACATCACCAGTGGCTGCTCAGATGAAAACGTCGTTTCAATTTAAAATCATAAATAGCAGACTTCGTACGAGTTGTTTTTGTGTATTTCACTAAAATGGCTACCCCAAAATAGAGTTTTAAATCAAGCCTTCATTAGTGGGATTGATATCCAATGGTTATACGTCTGCGCACATCAACCACACGTGACTTCCCCAATCAGACATGTGATGTTCATTCTAACGCTAATATATCTTTTTTACAAACCGAAGATATAGCTGTTTGAATCATTTCCAACATGTTTATTACGATTGTAGAAAATAATGAATGTAACGTGAAAACTGCTAAGTAT
Source organism: Ylistrum balloti (assembly GCF_031769215.1). Classification (NCBI taxonomy): domain Eukaryota; kingdom Metazoa; phylum Mollusca; class Bivalvia; order Pectinida; family Pectinidae; genus Ylistrum; species Ylistrum balloti. Next base: position 1,257,416 of record NW_026782004.1, on the reverse strand, counting down.
CCATTTCTAAAGAGCTCGAGTGCAGAGTAGCCAAAATCGTACTTATCTCAGTCCCAAGTGTTATTGCTTGTTATTAGTAAATTAATGGTAACTTCTAATTACCGATAATAGAAACATATGTTATAAGAAGACTGTAATTGTTTCAACCTCATTTTACGAATTCAAAACTTTCACAGCAACATCGAATGCATATTTGATATTAACATCTATAGAATATTGCATTAATAGGCAAAGGTGGCTTACATTCATTCAGAGGTTGGGCTTGATAACAAAAAAACCATAGGGAAAATTTTTTTATCTATTACAAAGAGGAAATGATACATGCTGGTTTCTTTGATTCACGGGTGTGGTCCGAAAATATGACATTCCAAAAGGACAATGTTCGGAAACATGACATTTCAAAAGGACAAGGTTTGGAATCAAACAATCTTATCGGTAAACTTTAAACTGAAAACAAAGGTGTTTTATCAGGACCATTTTGATGAAGTCAGAGTAAAATTTCTGTTGTAGAACAGCATGTCTCCAGAACAGTTTTTAATTATTCAACCTATTCAGAATTAGACATTGTTTGGAGGTGGGGTCACACTTTGTACATCTAATAACACGTCGATGAATGGAGAGAAATGTTAGGACCAAGTTTTAATAATCAAACTTTTTAAAACCAGTATATGTGAACATGCGTAATCATACTAGTATCGTTTGGGCCACGTCCTACTCATACAGACACACGCGTGTGTTATAAACCTATAGGAAAGCATACGATAGCACCGAGACAGTCAAATCGTCATAAACACATCTCTGTTGCAGAAATCTGGCAATGAAGCGTATCGTTTAGTAGGGAATATGTTGATATAGGCATCAATAAAAAGAAACAGTTGCCGACACACTAGAATGTGAAGTACATCGGATAGCTTCTGTATTTGTACACTTTACGTGTAAATAAAAGAAAGGTGTACTAATGTTTGCCCGAACTAATTGAACTGTATATCTTTACGTCATTCTTAAAATTACTTCACTCTTCTTGGTGTCAATGATGATGATGATGATGATGATGATGATGATTGTACAATCATATAAAGTAATGGGGGTTTCACAGAGAACTCGAGAACTATTAAATTTACAATATTTCTGATATATTATTCCCAATACCATAGTGATAGCCGATATATACTTACAATATGTAAATAGTGTTGATGTATTAAAGAGGAGGACATTGAGGACTGCGTGTATAAGGCCCAGGCTGGTGTAGTATTACACCGAGGCACTGGCCTTATACAGATATATGGGATCTCACACGGAACTTGTCAGTCGGATTTATCGCTCGTCCTGACAAACACCGACAAGATCTCCCTCATACTTCTGAATACATACACGTCAACCTACACAAACATTGTTTGTTCCTCCTTCCGTACACATAAACAGCTGCCCTGTGTTCTATCCTAATACCTCTACAACTGGTTTCTCTCCCCCGCTCTAAATATCTACCCTATAGAGTCTATACACAAATGCATATTGTCTATGGCCTGTCCTAAATCCTCCACCTTGACGTTACCTCCATAACTACAGCCAGTTTCTCAGTTACACTAGACACAAATAACTGCTGTCTGGGCTGGACCGTCTGTCATACAACATCACTAAATAAACCCATGTAACCCCATGTACCCAATACCTAACTTCCCTCGGGAACTTTAAAGTCAGCCTACATTAGAAACTTTTCATTTGCAACTACCAAACATTGCCATCTACAATTAGAAATTAGTAGAAATCATCTCTTATATCAAATAGTATTGATTTCTTTATGATCATGAACGTTTAACAGGAGGACTTGTGTACATTTGTTACTTTCAATATACCGGTATACAACGTCTTTTTCGACCGACACATATCTGGCTTATTTGAAGAAATACAATAATACATTTACTAACTGTTATGATATGCTATCGAAATGTTGATGTGGTCGTGAAATGGAAACAAGGCGTCGAAAAACAAAAAAACAAAATTGATAGAGTAACATTTACATGGTCTCGTGGAAAAACAGATGCTACTCTGTACCAACAAACGATATTATGGAGTACAGAAATAATTGATCAAAGCCGAGCGCCTTTGTCTATATTCATTTCTGCATAATATTTATTTCTCGTTACGTAATATACCCTAATGCACACTCATCTTTCTGTGTGATTTCCTAACTGAAGTATTGATACAGGTAATTTGGCAAAAGTATTGAAAAGTACAAAAATAAAGGGAGAAGTTAAAAAAAGATCAAAGAAATGTTATGAATTACATTTTCTTGCTGACAGAAGTTGCAATAAAGAAAAAAACATGCTACAGAAACGTCTCGCTAAATGACAAAAACATCGAAAGTTACAGACACAAAGTTTCCTGAGGATATTAAAAGTCCTATCCCTTCATTGGTATGCATAAACACAAACATACTGATGACGTAATCAAAACATTTTTAACCAGAAAAATAACTGCATCAGATAAAAATGTGAAACAAACTGAAAGTAAAAATAATAAAGCCTGGTGATGGGAATTAAGGTAAATATTGTTTGACAATAGTAAATGCAATCAATATTTGCACTTTAATTACATGTACATTGTATATTAGTAAATCATGACACTTGACGACAATTCCGGTAGAGAAAGTAAAAATCTTTCCTTTTGAAATTAGTTAACTTAAGCTGTATTGTCTTCATCAGAGCCAAATATTGATTTAACTACCCTAGTGTAACACATTACGTATACATTTACTCAGTTAATGAAACCTGTCTGATAAATGTCTTCAGTTATATACTGTCCACCACACTGTTTCTAGAATATTAATATTATGCATAGATTCATTCGTGTTAGGATCTTGGATGTAACTTTCAAATTAGGTGGAGAAAAGAATTTAACTACCTAATTACTAACAAAAGTTAGTTGTCGGTACCAAAATATCATGGGGTCTTCATTTAAACCTAGTATGTACACGTTTCAATATTTCCTTACAAGTACTCTTTCGTGTCCTCAAAGATAACTATTTCCACAATATCCCTCATCATTTTTCTCTACCCACAGACACTTACTACCGACCTCCCCATCTGTTGGTACAAACAAGAATCTTAGTGGACCCCTGTATGTTATTCTCTCTTCGCCAACCGTTTGCTGTCTCAATCGACCATACCCAGACGGAGCCAGGAACCATCTAAAATCAAGACTGTTCCTAATCAGCTGCCTATGTTTACGTAAAGCTAGAATGTGCAGTGTTTTCCAGAGGAAATCGTGAAATACCTGACCAGTTCCCTATGTACAGAATATCATCTTAAATCAGTTTGACTTTAAACCACACTTCAACTTGCCACCTTTCACTACCGGTAATTTACATCCCTTCAGCAATCTCCAGTTTGCATAATACTGTCTATGGTTATTGCCAGCTTTAGACTTTTATTATGCCAAAAGCTATATTAAACGATATCTGTCAAACTCTTAATGGAAAACGTGGTGTCGGGTAAAGTGTATAAAGCTGTAATGTACTTGTTTTATCATAGACAAAAGATTGAAAACAAAATTATGATAGACATCTGCTACAGCGTAAAACAAAAGTTTTTATCATATTGATGCAATTTATAACAATCCCCCCACGAACGCCTAGTAATCAAACGGTAGAGAATCGCGTGTTTCCAGTTAGGATATTGCCATATGTTATATAGCTTGGTCATTTCAGGATCGTTAAGAGGCTGTCAATAAGTCAGAGGTCCTAATGGTGGCAATAAAAATCCTTAGTACTAATCGTTCAAACGGCTATTAACCCAAGTCTCTCCAAAGTATCTATAGTAACGTCCAAGGTGTCTCTAATCACAAAGATGGCCACGAAATTTCCAAGAATGGCAAAAAGACTCGATTAAAATAGTTTAGAAACATTGGAATTTCGATCTCTGCACTTCTGGCTGTCTAGTCTGACGCTCACTGGTTGAGGTAATTCTTTAATGTTACAAGTCTTACAGGATAAATCATAGGATGACGAACATACAACACGACTTTTACAATCAAAATATTATCAATGTTTAGAACAAAATAAGAAAAGGCTCTACATGATATTTTACGTATTGTCTATCAATAGAGACAAACACTGTCGATGATCACTTGGCATTCCAGTATCTTACAAACCTAGTGCCGGTAGGTGCGGCGAACTTATTGACGATCTGCCTAACGTGTGTATGTTTGATATAAACTTGCGATCATTGAACAGATGGTGAAATACACGAACTAACTTTGTTAGGGGAAGCTTTAATGTCATGCTCCGTCATCCACACCACTAAGTACTGAATATGGTTCCGCTTTACGTCTAAGGCTTATAATTAGTTTCTACCCCAAGTGCTAGAAAGGTACTTTGAAGTACATGTTCCAACAAAAGCATTACATGCAGAAAATGACTTGGTTTTTTCTGTACGTCACTCTGTAGCAAGATAAATGACTGTGGTATGTACTGTAGCGTTATGTAATAGCGTTACTCTTTCTCGGTTCATTTTTAATGTAAAAAAATCACAATAGTTTCACGCCTACCGATACAATACATTCCACAACAGTATAACGCCTTCAGCCGTAACACACTCCTCACTCACAACACGCCTATGCCAGGAACAAATTACAAATTAGCATAACGAACACCATGACATCATGCATGCAGAAGGAAGGAAGACGTGCCACAATGCCATATGGCATCACACCTACGGAAGGAACACGTGCCACATCGGCACCAGGCTTACGACAGCAACACAACCAACATGTAGATTTTGTACAATGGTATTTTGACTACGGAAGGAATACACGCCATAATGGCATCATTACTACTGCAGGAACACACATACCACAGTGGCATCAAGCCAAGTGAAGAAACGCACGCATTACTGACAGCATGACTACGGAAGGTAAACATGCCACTGTGGCATCATGCCTACTGCAGGAACACACATACCACAGTGGCATCATGCCTACTAAAGGAACGCATGCAAAAATGGCATCGTGATCATGGAAGGAACACATGCCGTAATGGCATCATGCCTGCTGCAGGAGCACACATACCACAGTGGCATCACGCCAACTGAAGAAACGCACGTAACGATGACAGCATGTCTACAAAAGGAACTCATGTCAAAATGGCATTGTGCTCATGGAAGAACCACACGCCAAAATGGCATAAAACCTACAGAATACACACAATGTACAGTGACATACTGAAAGATTATATTCCATGAAAGTATCACACCTACACACAACACAATCGCATCTTGTCTATAGAAGGAACACACGCCAAATGGCATAACACCTACCGAATACACACAATCTTCCACGAAAGCATCACACCTACACACAACACAATCGCATCTTGTCTATAGAAGGAACACACGCCACAGCGCATCTTTGCATAACATTACGTTTGTTGAAAACAATTTATCATAGTATCACCCCTAACGAAGAAGCACTCTTCACAAAAGCATCACACTTAATTAAGGGAACACTCTCTATAATAGGATCACCCTTCATAAAGGAATACTATCTACAATAGAATCACATCTAAAGGAGGAACATATGCCGCTATCTATATATTCTTATATATCAATATGATTCAACTTTATGTTGGCAAGTCACGTGTGAAGAAATATGTATATATCCTCAAACATGAAAGTGAGGGACTACGTAATTACTTGCCGTCGTGCTTATATTGTATTAAATTCCTCGGTTTAATTGAACAGATTTGGACTTGTTGTCTTATTGACAGTTATGATTGATGTACAACGTTGGTGACATACCACTGGAGAGATACTTTCATGTATGTAGGAGTTAGTACATGTAGGATAGCGAGAAGTCCTGATTGACATTAAGACTACCTAACATGATGACTATATTGCGACATAGTTGCAGTACATCGCCATGGTGTTCACGTGTTGACGAGTGGTATATGACGTGAATGACTTTTTTTTATTGACATAACCATTGTCACAAACAAGATTCCACTCACCCCGCGCCCCGTATTATTACTTATTAATTCACTGCATCACCACGGACATGTTAATGATGAGTGGATATGATGAGATATTGAGGGTGGGCCCTCTTGACATGGGGAATCTTACAGGGAGTACAAGCGAGTTGCCGTAACTATGTCGTCAGACACATGATAAATGGCAGCTATAGCTACAGGCACGCGCCTATCACGTCGGGGCGTGCCTCATCAGTTGAATTTTGTAAAGTGTCTAAGAAACTTCATGTACTGGTAGAGTGGAGATATTTGTTTTATTACAGAGGTTTTAGTCGGAATTAAAACTATATACTAATATAATAACCGAACTTGTGCCAATTTGAGTTTACAGATATCATCACAAGGCGGTAGCGGTAACCCGAGCTACTGTTACTGGTGCCGACCTGCTTCCGCATACATTCACACCGCGAGAGATGAACCAGACAGACCGACAGAACGAGAAGAAACTGGATATAGAGAAAACAAAATAAGGGATGCATGAACTTATCACTTGATACCGATTGAAAACCACGTAGAGAGAAACAAATAGAGACAAATGTTGGGAAACCGTTTGATGTGTTTAAAACGAGTCACTAGGCGTTCTATGTAGCGAGCTTACATCAGGTCCACTGTTAAAGTTGAATCATATTTTGTTGATGATAAAGACATTCCCTAAAAGTTCCTGATGCGTAAATAGTTTTTTTTAAAGATAGAACACAGTGATGAGCACAGTGTGTGTGACGTCACACATATGGAAGAGGAGGAATGCTTCAGTTTAGTTTAATTACCCAAATGTAGATCGCTGATAAAATGGCTCAGTAAAAACATTATACGTGTTACAAAGCGTCAGTGAGTTTCACTAAGGCATGGCCACATTTTTTCTAGTACTGCACTCAATGCTGTAAGCGGTTACCCTCTGTATCTATCTGGAGTGGTATACTAGCACTGTGGTAACATCATTAACCCATTAGTGCCCTCTCATTAACCCGGCAATATCGTTCTCATTAACCCACCACTGTCTTCTCACTAACCCATCACTATCCTTTCGCTAACCCATCACTATCTTCTCACTAACCCATCACTATCTTCTCACTGACCCACCACTATCTTCTCACTAACCCATCACTATCTTCTCACTAACCCATCACTATCTTCTCACTGACCCACCACTATCTTCTCACTAACCCATCACTATCTTCTCACTGACCCACCACTATCTTCTCACTAACCCATCACTATCCTTTCGCTAACCCATCACTATCTTCTCACTAACCCATCACTATCTTCTCACTGACCCACCACTATCTTCTCACTAACCCATCACTATCTTCTCACTAACCCATCACTATCCTTTCGCTAACCCATCACTATCTTCTCACTGACCCACCACTATCTTCTCACTAACCCATCACTATCTTCTCACTGACCCATCACTATCTTCTCACTAACCCATCACTATCTTCTCACTGACCCACCACTATCTTCTCACTAACCCATCACTATCTTCTCACTAACCCATCACTATCTTCTCACTAACCCACCACTATCTTCTCACTAACCCATCACTATCTTCTCACTGACCCATCACTATCTTCTCACTAACCCATCACTATCTTCTCACTAACCCATCACTATCTTCTTACTAACCCATCACTATCCTTTCACTCATTCATCAATGTCCACTTTCTAATCCATCAGTATCATCTTGCTTACATATCAGTAACCCACCAGAACCTCTCTTGAAAACCCATCACAACCCTCTTGCTAACCCATAAGAACCTTTCTTGAAAACCCATCACAGCCCTCTTCATAACCCATCAGAACCTCTCTTGAAAACCCATCACCGCCCTCTTGCAAACATCATTACAGCCTCTTTATTCCATCAGTACTTTCTCGTTTACCAATCAATTTCCTACCCACTAGCCCATTAGTACCCTCACGTTCACCATCAGCACCCTCATGGTACCCCTTGTTCTATTCATTCAGTACACCATGTTCAGAAAATAAACCTGAAGGTTAAATTTCCTTTTGGTACCCCAGTGAAGTATAAAGATGATTAAATGCAAGTAAACCTTGACCTTTAACTACTGCCTTGCACATTTGCCAAGATTTGGAGATGATACTCCCGAGAGTTAATTATGCAAGTCTTTGCCGGTTACTCGTAACTCTAACATGATGTAAGTGTAATTAACTTAAACACTTTTTATCTTTATAAGATATTTCAGCCATGACAATGTCCACGAAGCAGACCCGTGTAGTTAAGGCTAGGGCGCCAGTATTGTACATTGTATGTTGTAATATACGTATCAGAACCCTTCTATATCCACAAACGTATATTTTTTTTCAAAACGCCATATCATATACATACAACCGTGAAGGTGAGCTTATCTCTGTAACGAAACATCTATGCTGGACTCCCCTTCAACCTTATCTACCAGAAGCAGAGAAAAGCTATACCAATAAACATATTTTTGGAGAAGTTACCAATAGTCACGTGCTCCAATAGATTCAAATGATATGTATTTATCACTGGACACTTTGCCGAAAAGAAATTCCATTCCTGAAATCCTTAAGTGATGTCGTCGCTATACTTTATATTGTATGTAATTTATAAGATGTCGGCTTAATATAATAGTGTAATAAATTGATGTTACAAAAACTTATAGGCCTAAGTGGTCATTCCGCTTACCTTTGGAGTGGCTAAAGTCTACTGCCTGGTACCTGCGCCGTCCACTGGTGTGCACGTTGTGAGAAGCTACTAAGGCTACCAGGTATTCACTCAATGCTAATAGCTGTAATGATGGCAATGTGCGAGTTATCAAAGTAACATATCGTTATACTGGTCCTACCCGGTCTTCGCCTGTGTCGCCCCCCGCACAGTGTCAATACCAGTACCTACACCTTTACCAACACAGTGGTGAGCTGCCGGGCACTTCTTTACCCTCCCTACCGATCGACTCATCCTTCAAGTTGCCATGGATACCTTGTACCAAATTTCGCTTGCGTTAGATAAATCAAGATGGGGGAATACCATACATTATCTTCAAATGCTTCTCCCACTCAACTCCTGGCAAATCATTTACACGACCACTACAAACTTTAACCCTAAACTTAAACATATCAGGGGTCTATTGAAATCTTGTTATGCATTTCTTTGAGGGACTACTTTTTCAAGCGGAACCATGGTTTGGTGTGATTGGATACGAATGATGCGATAAAAAGGTACAAACATATACTGCAAGCTGTTTAGAAAACATGCATGCCAAGAGAAATAAATGAGACTTTGTACAGAGTCAAAGGAACACGGTTGTGGAGGGGTGAGACTAACTCGTTTGGACGTGAACGAGAGTGCCTTGGCTAGAATAGAATTCTACGTGTAACGTTCGTGCCAAAGTGCATGCAAAAACGACCTTGTCAGGCCTTTCTAATAAAAAAGGTTTTGAAAGCATTTTAAAGGTATTATAGAATGAAATGATGTAATACTAAACAAATGTTTCACGGACCACATATTTCTACCATAGTCAGCATCATCTACTAGTTCTCATGGGTTTACATCTCTGTATCCAAATCAGTACCCCAGATTCGAGTATATATTTAAGTCCCTTGATTGTTCCATACTTAATATCACTAGAGCGTTTTAGTTTTTGTTCTTTTTTTTATTTAACGACTACAATAAAACAGTTTATCTTTAATGATATTTAAATAACCCACGCTTAAGTACATGGCTCACAATGAACAATTAAAACTACTTGTAGAAACTTTATTATATCCATTGCCATGTTAAATCGGTGGTCAAGATATTGAGTACAGATTTTAAACAATATGCCACTGTTCTCTCGTAATTAGTGCTAATTATAGCGTTGTTAAATCATTGTTCTTTGTGTGTAAGGCAAATAAAAAAGAATGCCGTGAATAAATAGGCTTTTCTATCATGATAAATGAATAGATGTACCAAATGTAATTCTCCGTAAAATTTCAGCTTAATAGCACCACTGAGGATTAGTGTAACAACATCAAATTCCCTACTAGTGTACAAGATAACATTTACTCCACCAAGACCGGAAGGACGGGGGATTTTTTTTTTTTTTCAAAAGAAACAGAAACATCGCTTAAAAGTACAAATGACGTCATCCTCTTGTTATTCTCATCCTATCTTGAGTCCTCCATATTTAGACTTGTCACCACGTAAATAAATAGTTTTGATTATCAAGTGAAATTCTGGCTTTATGTTACCTAGGGATAGTGATGCCGTATTTGGTCTGTCACATTTGGTTTGTGATACTTATCCGTAAGATAAATTCACGCGCAAATAACTGGCTCGTTAATAATCCACGTAAATACTTATAACTTATATAAATTCATAACAAATTACATCTCATTGTGGACTTTGTATGACGGACGATAGGACATACAGTAGGGAGAGGGATTACAGTATTATCCTGGATTATAGAGCACGTTCTGAGATAGAATCTGGCGCTTGCTATAGAAAGACATAATCCAGTTATCGTTAGCTCTGTGAGAACATTGTTATACAAAAATCAACAGACAAATGGACTATTGTTACGTAACCAAAGCGACGCGTGCTGATGGACGGCCCGATAAGATCCCAGATCAAACAGGGAGAGCAAACACTCAGTTCAAGAGATTTCGTTTTATTTCTAATGTACGTTAACAAGATGCAGACGGCGGTTGACTTCAAGAGTGGCGGGAAGTCAGCACGCGGTTCATGGTTTACGTTACAGAAATTAGGTCTTTGCTTATGGACGGTCCGGTCAAGGAGCAATGATGGTTAGAATAAACAAAACTCACTCAATACAACAGTTTATTAGGGCTGGAGAGATTCGTGGTGTGATGTATTTGTTATCTGCCTAATGAGCTGTAAACCTGGTTTGCAGAGTCACGGTACGTTTACAGTCTTATAGATTGGTAAGGGGATGGCCACTCATTTTCTGAACATGAGAGATATGATCTTTTTTTTATGAAATGTTCAGTTAAACAATCGCTCTATACAGCAATATGTCCGACAGGTGGAATTAATGGTAGTATCTGTTAGTTTATGCACCTGCTGCATTGTGTACAATTTATAAACGGAGGGATGTTGTCTGTAATCAACTTAATAAATATTTTGACAAAGTATTTGTAGCGCTGTTGGCATATTACTTAAGTTTTAAGTAAAGATACGAAAAATATGTAATTCATTTCCAGATGCTTTAATATCGAAAAGAACAACTGTGTAACACAGTTTAAAGGATGTGGGATAAACACTTCCTCGTGTTGGCATGATATTGTAATTCCCTGTCTATCAAAACACACACTCCTACAAACAAACAAACGGGAAAACCCGAAACTCGTTTCTTAAACCAGTTACGATAAGATGAAAACAAAGAAATAACTACCGAACAAGAGATTTTTTAAATCATGTAGGGAAACAATTTCTTTCGTTTCGATCAAATAATTCTGAGAAACGATATTGTAATAAATGTTCATAAAAATTTGTTGAGATAATATTCCTCATAGCAAAACCAAGAAGGATCTGTAAGCATAGAAAATTAGAAAAACTGACCAGCTTTATATCATTGTTTTTCAAAACCCCATTAGCATTCCAAATAATATATCCATGCGCACGCACATTAATTTACAATCTATGAATATTTTAGTTGTAACAATTGCGTAGTCCGTAATTTTGTCGTAAAGGTAGCAGATAGGAGTCGGTACTGGAATTGAAAATATTGAAATGATTTTGCTATAAAAGGGCATGTGTTTTAATTTATTCAATTTACCATGAAAACATTGTTTCAAACCTTATTTAAATGAGCTTATCCGTTGGAACGACTTCTGAAATATTGTACAAAGTTGGAAGTGGTCTTAGGAAAATTAAACGTTTCTTTACGGCATGTACAAATGTAAAAAAGTTGAAAGGCACTAGGACTTAACCAACCCAATCTTACATTACAAGCATATTTTGTATTCCTACAACTTCATATTTGATATCAACGACAGTCTTTCTCCACACCTATGTAGAATTAAAATTTCCTCCTATGCTACCGAGTTAGGTAATTATAAATGATTGTACGTTATTGAGAGTTAGTCAATTAATGACCTGAACTTTATCACAGCTGTCCTTCAAGGACTCGTTAGTGTTATAAAAGTTTAGAAGTCTGAGAAGAAGTAGCAAAATACAGATTCAGGCCACACTGACTATAAAACTATAAAAAAATATTTCGTTATTTACTTTATGATTTCAATACATCGTCAGGTAAGTTAGCCATAATAATTGTACATTAGTAACAAGATGGAAGGAACTATTCACCTGGTGCTCCTTTTAGGCTTTGTTTAAAAACACAGTATGAAAAGAGAGAAAAAACGGTCAAACACGTAATAAACATGTAATACACATGTATATGTACACTTCTGGTAGCAAATACAACAATGAAAGTACAGAAATGTCATCAAAATCTTCCTACAGACTCGAATTCGACAAAACAAGGTCAAAATCAGAACAGATGAGAATTTAATGAGAGACCATTGAAAAGGTGGAACAAAACCAGTAATTCACATGTATACATATATCTGTGTTGTTTTGTTTATGTTCCGATCTCAATAGTTTTATCGTTTAATGTTACAATTTTGTGAACACATTTATTTTTAACATATAAAGAACTAGAGAGTCTGGGTCATGTTATTTTAAAGTTTCTTCACTTTAGGTGTTTCCCTGCACTAAGTCTTTCAACATACAGTACGATAAGGATTTTGTTTCTCCGTGTTTAAAAGACAGTCATTTTAATTAGATCAAGTGTTTCCCGAAAGTGTTGATATGTAACGACTCCCAACTTTTGTGGAAATATGCTAAAGGATTTAGGGAACAATACATGTATACGATTTGAGCAATTGTAGAAGCGAAGTTTCCACCTTCGTGCCTACAAACCAACAGCGTTCTTAAAATTTAAATGTCATCCTTTAAAGGCAAGACGTACTTGTTTATGTAAGCATCAGCTGTGCACTGTGACCTACAGAGGTGTGAGCTATATAGAATATATACATTGTATATTTCAAACATCTCAGTAATCGGCACAAACGCGAGTCATCGGTACAAACACGTGGGTTCGGAATGATTTGAAAGGCTACTAATCTCCTGTGGATCATCACGTTGGTTAACCCCGCTGCGTGGTACAAGAAGGCTTGGTGTGACTGTATTGCATCGTAATTTCACATCACAATAGTATTACAGATATATTTCTAGGATACACCGGAAACCCTTTATTAACTGTTGCACAAAAATGCCTGTTTAGAAGAAGAATAAATGACGTCATGGTGTAGGGTTCCTTAATTCCATGATGGAACCACTGACATTTACAACTTTTACGTTTATAATCTATAATGATAAACACAAATTTCTAATGCTTCAGATCATATCGTCCCGATATCTCATTAGCGTATGAGCGATACATGAAGTTCTGCCAGTCCCACCACAACTCTTGTTCCTTTCCGAGAATTCTTGTCGAGTTTACCACGTCTAGTCTGATCCTCAACAGTAGAGGAATGTGCACACCTGCAGTGCATACAAACACAGGGAATGCTGTCCTGCGAGCATTACAAGGCTGTTCCTGATCGCTGTCAAATCGTGTATATCAGCAAAGGGCCTGTGTTTATTGAGGAAGTATTGAGTACACATCTGTGGAGTTATTCTTATGTCTGTAAACGTATTCCAATGTATCTTGTCCTTAATTGTATGCATCAGTTATATATCACATCTTATAATACTTTATCAAACTGGTATCATCGAGGCCATCGCAGGAAAGCAAGAGTTCCGCTCGTGTCACGTCACGAAGATAATTGGGTCCTGGTTCTGCCTTACCATGAATAAAAATCATGTTTTTCATTAGGGATATTATTTTACAATACTAGTTGCCAGAAACCATCCACATTTATCCGCCACCCGTTTGAAAAATAGAAAACAAGTGTACAATGTCTAACCATCAGCTGTTGATCAAATAAAAGGGGTGGGCTTTAGTATTACATCGTATGAACATGAAGGTCACCATACATATCGTGTGTTAGATTTTTTCTACATTAAACCTTTCATGCCTGCATAGTCTGTCGGTAACAATAACATCCCTTCACGTTCACTTCGTACAGTCTACCACCGCAATATCTCAATCTTTTCCGCAATAACAAATAAATGGTATCCTCGCTTTGAAATTGTTCCGAAACTAAAATAACCTCCTGAAAAAGTTAGTAACATTGGAACTGTAGACTGTCTGGGAACAGTTAGTAACATTGGAACTATAGTGTGTCTTGGGATAGTTAGTAACATTGAAACTGTACTCTGTCTGGGAACAGTTAGTAACATTGAAACTGTACTCTGTCTTGGAACAGTTAGTAACATTGAACTGTAGTGTGTCTGGGAACAGTTAGTAACATTGGAACTATAGTGTGTCTGGGGATAGTTAGTAACATTGGAACTATAGTGTGCCTGGGGTCAGTTAGTAACATTGTAACATTGGAACTGTAACATTGAAACTTCCTGGTGATAGTTGTAACATTAGTAACATTGGAACTGTAGTCTGTCTGGGGACAGTTAGTAATATTGGAACTATAGTGTGTCTGGGACAGTTAGTAACATTGTAACTATAGTATGTCGAGGGATAGTTAGTAACATTGGAACTATAGTGTGTCTGGGGACAGTTAGTAACATTGTAACTATAGTATGTCGAGGGATAGGTAGTAACATTGGTACTGTACTCTGTCTGGGGACAAATACTAACACTGGAACTGTAGTGTGTCTGGGGATAGTTAGTAACATTGGAACTATAGTGTGCCTGGGGACAGTTAGTAACATTGGAATTATAGTGTGTCTGGGGACAGTTAGTAACATTGGAACTATAGTGTGTCTGGGGTCAGTTAGTAACATTGGTACTGTACTCTGTCTGGGGACAAATACTAACACTGGAACTGTAGTGTGTCTGGGGATAGTTAGTAACATTGGAACTGTAGTCTGTTTGGGGACAGTTAGTAACATTGGAACTATAGTGTGCCTGGGGACAGTTAGTAACATTGGAATTATAGTGTGTCTGGGGATAGTTAGTAACATTGGAATTATAGTGTGTCTGGGGACAGTTAGTAATATTGGAACTATAGTGTGTCTGGTACAGTTAGTAACATTGTAACTATAGTATGTCGAGGGATAGTTAGTAACATTGGAACTATAGTGTGTCATTGGAACTATAGTGTGTCTAGGGACAGTTAGTAACATTGGAACTATAGTGTGTCTGGGGACAGTTAGTAACATTGTAACTATAGTATGTCGAGGGATAGTTAGTAACATTGGAACTATAGTGTGTCTGGGGACAGTTAGTAACATTGTAATTATGGTATGTCGAGGGATAGGTAGTAACATTGGAACGATAGTGTGTCTAGGGACAGTTAGTAACATTGGAACTATAGTGTGTCTGGGGACAGTTAGTAACATGGTAATTATAGTATGTCGAGGGATAGGTAGTAGCATTGGAACTATAGTGTGTCTGGGGACAGTTAGTAACATTGTAACTATAGAGTGTTTGTGAACAGTTAGTAACAATTGACCTGTAGTTTGTCTGGGACAGTAAGTAACATCGGAACTATAGTTTGTCTGGGGACAGTTAGTAACACTGGAACTATAGTGTGTCTGGGGAAAGCTAGTAACATTGGCACTGTATTCTGTCTTTGGACAGTTAGTAACTATGGAACTGTAGTGCGTCTGAAAGCACTTAGTAACATTGGAACTGTACTCTGTCTGTGGACAGTTAGTAACATTGGAACAGTAGTGTTACTGGGGACATTTAGTAACATTGGAACTATAGTGTGTCTGGGAGCAGTTGGTAACGTTAAAACTGTAGTCTATTTCGTGACAGTTAAAAGAATTGGACAACATCCTTGCAGCTAAGGAGCTCTAAAAAGAATATGGCTACCCCAACTGACAGACAGCTACAGAATGTTACATCATAATGACATTAATCAGTCTATGGACAGACATTTAAAAACGTACGGACAGTCTAGTGACAGAGAGCTGAAGGTGTATTGACTTTATTCAGTCTAGGAGCAAACATTGCAAGCATAGACTGTTGTCAGTAAATGGACAGACAGTTACAAAAATACGGACTGTGGTCAGTCTAAAGACAGACAGTGACAAACATACAGAGTGCAGTCAGACTGTAAACAGACATACACAAATATAAGGACTGTAGACAGTCAAGGGACAGACAGCTACAAACTACAAACATACGGAGTGTTGTCAGTCTATAGACAGACAGTGACAAACATACAGACTGCAGTCAGTCTGTAAACAGATATACACAAATATGCGGACTGTAGACACTCAAGGTACAGAGAGTTACAAACATACGGACTGTTGTCAGTCTATAGACAGACAGTTACAAAAATACGGACTGTGGTCAGTCTATAGACAGACAGTTACAAACATACGGACTGTAGACACTCAAGGGACAGACAGTTACAAAAATACGGAAATGTGGTCAGTCTATAGACAGACAGTGACAAACATACAGACTGCAGTCAGTCTGTAAACAGACATACACAAATATACGGACTGTGGTCAGTCTATGGACATTCAGTTACAAACATTAAGAATATAGTCAGTTTAGGGACACAGAGCTAAAGGCATGCTGACTGAAGTCAATATAGGGCATACAGCATACGGACTGTTGTCAGTCTATAGACATACAGTTACAAACATACGGACTGTTGTCAGTCTAGGGACGGACATCTACAAACACACGGGCTGTAGGAAGAGTTAAAATTACGACAGTAGAAATCCTAGTGAACGAAATATACAATTATGGCCGTATAAATATTTTTAATCAATGTAGATGACTTTGGCCAACAGTAGAGAGTTACATAAACGACGTTTTGTCGCCCATTCAAGTATAGGAACTAGTAACAAATTGAATGGTTGTCGGATTGTATTTATTGTTAAAATAAATGCAATTTTAGTGACAGAAAATGAATTATGTATGCATTTTTATTTTATTCTAAATCATTATCATAATTATGACATTCTTAACGGTCCGTCAACACATGAAAGGTCATTAGGGCCATCAACCGGTAAAACACACAGCCAAAGGAAATAACATTAAATAAACCAAAAGGTAAAAGACAAAATCATCGTGTCTATTTGATCAAGTATCGTGTATAAAACATTTCCTTATCTGATTATTTACTAGAAGAGATCTTTAGGATTGTAACTATCAAAGTAATTACGTAAATCTACAATGCGTTTTAATCTCGGGCGATTTGCAAAGCGTTAAAGTAACATAGGTTAACGTGGCGCCATAATGACGTCATATTGTCTAAAATGTATCTATACTCCTATGAAGACCACCAGATTAACACCGAGTTAATGGGAAATCTGATTTGAAACATAAATAACAAGCGTCAAATGTATTTTGTGCCAAATTATGGCTTTTTTCCCTTCCGTAATGCACGATCTATTTGAGCGGAAAAGGAAACTGCTATTCGCCAACTTCCGGAGAGTAGTTTTACATCATGTAAATATTCTCTGACCATTGTGTGACTCTATTAAATCGTTTTCTTTGTGTAATATGGAGATAACAATAATATTTATGAGTAGTACGAGATCAGGAAAACTACTTGTAACATGCTAACGACATTCAACAACATGTCGAACAGTGCGTGAACTTACCGGGGATGTCTGGTATTGCGCCAGTAGAGATGGGTTCGTGTTCCATGGCCAAGGCAGTGTTGGATTATTCGCCATTTTCTTAACCGTGTCCGTGAAACAAGAATGAACAAAATTTCGCAAACTTGCAATTTATGGATATTGCTGGGAATTGTGGGAGTGTCTCTTATCTTTAGGTAATCTTTGCAGTTGGGCTGACCAAGCCTTTTCACTTTTAATAAAAGTCATCAATCGTTAGTTTGTCCAAGGATGAACGCAGTGCATGCCAAATAACGCAAGCAAGAATGTACTACCTTGAAACATCGAGATCACCAATCAGGGTTAATTTGGGTCTCTCCAAGGGAGATTACATTTCTCGCCTGTACGACCTCGTAAACTGTTCGTTATAATTAATAACTTATAGGCACTTTCTCCAACTCCGGCCCAGTTACCAAACACATCTTCTTCCGGATAACGATCACAGTGTTGACGACACTTTGGATTATACGAACATGTTGCAGTGCTTGCTATCTGGACGTGTTTGGCCAGAACATACTAATATTAAGTAGGTGATGAATGTCCTTTGTAGCTGAACGGAGGTAACATTCTCCTCCTTATATTTAGATATCTTTATCCCACACAAGACCTCTCTTTAGTTATAAAGTCGGAAAGTGACATAAAATGCCGGTAGGTTACCAGAACGGTCGAGAGAGACGACCGGTACCGAACAATGCTAAGGATAATAGGTCTTATCACTTGTCAAACACTGCAACTGATCATTCTTACCTTACAAATTAAAGAAAATGTATTGATGTTATCGACTTGTGAATTTTTAATTAAGTATTTCTAGATACGCCTCTGCCTTGTGACAAGTTACATATTTTGTGTACACGATTATTTCCACTATTTTGTATTTCTTATTTCTCACTAGTAACATCCCTGGTCAGCAAATTTGTGATGTTTGCGTTCAACAATTCATACTACATTTTAATGGTTCTGATGGCTTTTACCCCAACTTTGTGATGTTATAACCATGATGATTTCATTAAGCGATAATATATTCTCAATCCCTGTTGTGATATTTATTAGGAACTTGTGCTGAATAATGTTACAACCATTACTTATTTTGATAACTGATTTGATAACAAGAAATCACATCGTTTTACAAAAATGCATCATGTATGTTATACCAGTGCAAAGTGCAAGGCAAAATGTGTAAAACTTTTATGCTTGTTTGGTGCAACCTTTAAATACACGCTGTCTACAGCATATCTGTGATTTAAGATTTCGATATCCGAGTTTCATGTTATCGCATTCTACAGAACTCATAAACTATGTCGTTTATTATCTCATATCCTAAGAAGAAAGCGAAGACTTAGTCTGGAAAATCCCTCATATTTTTAGCAATGTCACAGATAAGCAGACCTATTTTTGATTTATGACCATCGCTGTATAAATTCCAACATTTACCAGGGCGATAGTTCCTGTTACAAGTCTCCAACTTTGCTGAAACCCTTCCAAGGCGTGTCCATGATTATGATTGTTTCACAATGAAAAAAATCGATGTTTTTTTCTAAGAAAGTTTATTTTAAATTAACATTAATTCAATGTTCTTGAAACTGTTTTCCTGTTTTCTTCAATTCAAATTTTGTTTAGTTTAGATTCACAGCGTCCGTATATAGGAACACAAAAACAGAATTAGTTCAACTTCACATACATTATTGAGTTTAAATTAAATGCATGTACGTTGCTTCCAACAAGAACGTAATTAAAATAGTGGATGCGGAGTGCATCAACGCCATGACATAACATTGAAATCTTGACGCTATAAATCAAAATCATAAAAATATATATTAAAGGCATAGCATGATACTTCGAAATAATGGCGTAACACATTGAAATCATGACGTAACACAATGAAATAATGACGTAACACATTGAAATCATGACGTAACACATTGAAATAATGGCGTAACACATTGAAATCATGACGTAACACATTGAAATAACTACGTAACACATTGAAATTATGATACGCGCTCAAATCGTACCATGATACACAACTAATGGAATGATAATCCAAATCTGTTGATAACGTCGTCGAAACAACTGTATTGCATACAACATATACCACTTTAAAGGTGAAAAGTTGCACTGGAATCCCTATATATAATGTTTTGTAAATTGAGATGACTACGCTGTAAAACGTTTCTTATTGTCAGTTTTCACATCTAATTAAAGACAATCACAGCTATACATGTAGCCGTTGCTGCATAAAGGGGAGCAACTGCTGTGCGAAAAAATTCTCGACCTGTAGAGCTATCCGTTACAAAGCAAGCAAATATCCCTACTGTAACATGTAAACAAACAAATATCAATACATTAACACAATACATCATATACAGTTATGTTGTTGATGTGAAGGCTCCAGATTTAAATTACCTATCGTAATTGTACCCGAGCTTGATATACATATATACATAAAAAATATATATATATAGAGAGAGCTTAAAATATGTATACATATAATATGTATATATAAAGAGAGAGCTTAAAATATGTATACATATAATATGTATATATAAGAGAGAGAGCATATAAATATATATAAAGAGAGAGCTGTATAATTTATATATATAGAGAGAACTTAAAATATTAACAATAATATGTGAGAGAGCGAACATATAGGTATATATATAGAGAGAGCTTACTATGTATACATATAATATGTATATATATAGAGAGAGCAAAAATATGCAGCATATAATATTTTTATATATATAGAGAGAGCACTATATAAAATATATCAAACATAAGCTATAAAGAGAGAGCTCAGAAGAGAGCTTCAACAGTTTTGTTGCTATATAGAGAGAGCTGAATTTTGCCTGATATATAAAGAGAGAGCGTACGCCAAAATAATTATATAGAGAGAGCAGAAATATAATTCTAAACTTCAACGGATATGACAACGATTTTTGTTAATTTTCGTAAATAAGCTTGTCCATTACAACATGTAAAATTGCTTATTTCAACAAATATTTTTATTGTTCAACGTAATTTTAAAGTAATTTAAGAAGTAATTCTGTCGAATTAACGCACGTGCTAAAACCACTTAATAGGTGTATTCCGATGATCGCAGAACTAGTTGTAGGATAAAAAGAGAATACATGGTCAGTGGCATATAAGCTGTATTTTGTCGAGGGTAACGAAAGACAAAATTAGTGAGCCTTTTCCGAGTTTCGGCCAACATGGACATACAAAGGATACATGTACACATACACACAGAGTAGAGTAGCAAAAAAGACAGGTTGATGGGTATGGTCATTGAAATCGTAGCTTTTTAAACACGTTAATTTTTTATACTAATATTGTCAAATTTGCACAAACCTTCGACTGGAAACAGCGTACCATCATGAAATCAACGAAAAATGCATGTGCTTCTTAGAAATGTAGATAAACAACTAAATTAACACAAGACAACGTGTCCTCCACATTTATGATATCATTGAATGAGTAATCTGGTGTATATTTCGATTTACAAATACATATTTTCGGATTTGCTTGTCCTGCCGATGTGATTTCATCCATGACATTGCCATCATTCTTACTCATCCAACCACGTTTGCATTTCAGCTTGGTAAACATCCGTTTTCTTTACAAAAATACTATTGCATTGTGTAATAATATATCATTTAAAAAACGAACACCCAGGCATTCACTTTCTGTGACCTCATGATGACGTAGGCTCTCACGCGCATATGCAGAACCAACAGTTTAACTGCTGTTGACCTGAAGTTTAGTAAAAATCTTGAAAAAAACAACAGAACAACAGAAAATATCACAAAAATCATACACTTGAATCTAAAAAATAAAAAGCAAGATTTGCGGTGTCATATGTCATATTCCATTAGGGAGACACACACGGTAACTTCATCACTGTAACATAAATGTTCTATTCCAGAATAGACACTATAACGCCTAGCGGAGGCATTGAAATAAATGATGTTCTCTGTTAGACACCCACATGTATTTCATCATTCATTTGTCAACGACATAAAATCAATACTGATTGATTTCCGAATGGGTTACTGACTTTCAAACATCATCCTAGCGATGTTATTTAGACTGGTTATGCGTTATAGAAAAGCAGCATTCTCAACTTTTTTGCTGACAAAATATCTCTGTGTGTGTGTGGGGGGGGGGGGGTGCAAATGTGAGTGTGTGTATGTGTGCTTGCGTGCGTGTGTGTGTATGTGTGCTTGCGTGCGTGTGTGCGTGTGTGCGTGTGTGTGTGAGAGAGAGAGAGCAATTAAGACAACAAAATTGTGTATACATGATACATGTCATATACAGCATACTGTAATAGAAAAACATGTTTATTAGAGCCGATGAATTCGAGTTTTAAACACTGTTTCAAGTTCGCGATTAATGAATTCAGACTTAAATGATCAACTTTTGGTCCGTAAACCAGATAAAAGCAATTTTGCAGTTTTCAACTTAATTCTTTACGTTTTATTTCGTCCCCAGTCCGGATCAAATGTTGCTGTTATTAATATAATGTTTGTATATCCGGTTTTAGGGGAAAGCATTTCCTGTTTATGTATTTTTCGTAAATATTTCTTTTTGTTGTTCTGTAAAATATAGGAAACTTGACTTTATACGTGAGCACGAAATGAAATAAATAACACATAAGTCATTAATTGAACAATAAAGATAAATACAGAGTAAAATGCAGAACAACAAATCCTATTGTAGATTGCATTTCCTGTTTCAAATAGGTCGTGAAGGACGTCGTTATACGACAAGGTGAAGCCACAACATCATGACGGGTGGCAATAGACAGACGACACAAGATAATCCAGAACCGTTTGCATTTAAATTTGCACTTTCAGCATTTTCAGCGGTTGTGGCAGAAGCAGGTGAGTAATGTTGTGGGTGTCATTAAAGAACAGATTAACGATTATGCGTGTTCTAAATTTTGTGTACTTTGATCTCGGAATGAGAAATGGGAGTTATTCCCCTTCTCAAACAGCTGATCGGAGCTGATTATAGAATGCCTGGAGCAAATCAGTTCCTTATAAATAAAAATTATGAACAGTGTTACGTATTTGCAACAGTTGATTAAGATTATCAAAATTATATTACTGTAATGTTAAAGTACTGTACTTGAACAATGACGAATTGATATTTCCTAAGGGCACCTTGTTTGTCTAGTAATGGGATTCGGCATGCAGTATACAGCTGAGGACTGTATTGAGATGGGATTATTACTTGATTATATGAAGTTCTTTCTATTGTTTTCTGTGTCA
This sequence comes from Ylistrum balloti, assembly GCF_031769215.1. NCBI lineage: Eukaryota > Metazoa > Mollusca > Bivalvia > Pectinida > Pectinidae > Ylistrum > Ylistrum balloti. The sequence goes on along the minus strand of NW_026782004.1, from coordinate 1,234,435 downwards.
ACTGACGCAAAAACCGTATAGTGATTAGATTGTCTCCACGTTTGATAAACAACAGGCATGATGTAAATAAATGTAAAATTTAACAAGGGACATGTAATATGTCGCACGTCCGAGACTAAACGAAAAACATTTATGTTGCAAATGTAAAAAATAGTTGTGTATGTTTCTATGTCGTAAGACAATGTAATCAATTGAATACCCATCATTATCTTTCACTCAGTGTATTTGTTGCTGTAGCTTTCAAGTGAAATGTCGAGCCAAAGAAATCCACAAAATTCCCATATACATGTATCTAGCTTGAACTTACTCAAAATGAATAAAAACCAGAGTGCGGAGAAACTGCTTATATCAGTTTTTAACAATATAGCAAAGAAATTTGATTTAACTGTCCTTGCTGTTTTTATAAACCATTTTTCTTCAAAAGTAATTAAACCAATCTTTTCAAACTAAACAGCATTAGAAAGCTAAATAATTTTTATTTGATGGTGATAACTTTTGTTACAAATAATTTAACTTTAGAAAATTTGACAATATGAAATAATAACGCATGTTTAAGCTATTTAACTGATGAAATACAACCCTTTATTGTATACCACTTTCAGTCTAAAATATGAAGAAAATCATCATTAAATGAAATACTTTTAAAAAGTTGAGTATATTTATTATTAATGAGATTAACTTCTCCAACAAAATGGCTCTGGTCAGGCCAGTGAGTGTAAAGTCCACACCTACCTCAGTATGGGTACAGGTAGATAAGATTAGGTAACTGTGATGGGGATTTGATGATTGAATTCACAGATCATGAATGAGCAATCAGATAAGCTAATGCCAATGAAGTCTGGTGGACCTAGTTTGTTTATCTCTCTATTTAATGTCCCAGATAGAAATCTGATATATGGTATAATCCATATTTTTCATACTAGCCTTAATAAATAATAAAAAATTTCCTGTAAACCATAATAACTTATTTCACAAGCTGATAAGTGATAAAAATCTACAGATTAAATGAATATGCAGATATTGAAAGATAAGTATAGTAATTATTATGTAATCTGATAAAGTTTTGTTTACTTTCTTGCAGCAACTTATCCATTTGACATCACAAAGACAAGATTACAACTACAAAGGGAGGGTGTACTTGCCAGCAGCAATGGAAGTCATGGAACCTTTATGCCACAACGTGGTATGGTGGCCACTGCTGTTGGCATTGGTAAGAAAAGTCACTGTGTATGCATTGGTCTGCTGTCACATGATGAATGGCACATCAAGAGCAGAAACCTGGGATTTTAAAGGGGGATGACTATAGGTGCTGGCATAGATAACCACTGTGGTAAGGCATAGATAGCCACTGTAGTAGGGCATAGACAGGGCATTGATACAGCATTGATAGCCACTGTAGCAGTTTATAGATAGCCACTGTATACATAGCAGGGCATAGATAGCATCTGTAATAGGGCATAGACAGGGCATTAATACAAATTGATAGCCACTGTGTACATAGTAAGGCATAGACAGCCACTGTAGTAGGGCATATATCCCTATTGTAGCAGGGCATAGCAATAGATACTGAAGCTGGGCATAGATTGCCAATGTAACAGGGCACAGACATTGCCACTGTAACATGTCATAGATAGCCACTATAGCAAGGCATAGATACAACTAAAAGGCTTGTTTAAGAAATGGTTTATCTTGGGTCATCATGGCGTAGTGTACTGTGATTTGTTTATATTGTATATGTCAATATCAGCTTTGTTTAGTGGTCCTGGAATTAGACCCTTTAGCTTCGTGATAAACAGACTAAACACAGAAACACAGATTTCCATATCAATCCCTAGCAGATTTACATACTCTTAGCTTTCATATTTATAATCACTTTGATTATGTATTATACAAGATGTTTATGTACAACAAGCAGAAATAATTTTGTTATATGTGCAGAAAGTTGTTTCGTATGCCCTAAACATTGTGCAGTGAATACCATGCACTAATACTTGTGCTTGTGATAGTTTTTATCTTGAATTATTTTCCAACAGTCCGAGAAGAAGGCTTCAGCAGTATATATCAGGGATTAATGCCAGCCCTCACCAGACATGTTTGTAAGTACACTGTACATGTATGTTTTTTTCAGACATTTATGAAGTTTATTGGTAGGGCTGTCACATATATCATAAAACTGTGCCTTATAATGGTACACCTCATATATTAATGGTTGCACAATTACATCTCTATGCCATACATTAATGAAGGCACACTTATACCCGATATCTTAATATTGACACAATTGGGTGTATATAGGATGTCTGACGACTAGAAGACTGCTATTGTTTGCCCCCTGTATTGTTAATATGAACCAAACAAAAAATAATTTCACCTCTGTTGCATTTCTACATATTGGCGTGTAATTATTCAGACAATAGTTGTTTTATGTTCTAAAGAATATTCAACCAAAACTGGCCACATGTATTACAGTGATCACTCTAGTCTACCAGGTATGGTAATTTAATGATAAAAAAGATAGTATTTGACTAAGCGGATCATCTTTGTACAAAGCAAATTATCCGATATTACTCTGACGTGGAATTGATTTATGGTTTCTTTTAGTTTATACAGGATTGCGTATGTCATTCTATGAAGTGATACGAGAAAGTATTTTAAAAAAAGAAGCTGATGGATCGTACCCTGTCTGGTAAGTTACAGAAACTGCCAGAGATAAAAAAAAAAATGAATTAAGGGAAAGTCATTATTTTTATCTTACTAAGTGATATTGTCATTACATTGTATCACAAAGTGAAGGAAGAATTCACATTGCTGTAAATGTAGGTCATTGAGTCCATTGTGAAGGTAGGATTTTTCTGACATTGTAAAGCAAGTTTGATCAAAATGAAATAAGTAACTGTAGGACCATCTTAGGTCAGGTCAAGCGTAAGAACCAAAATGGGCATTTGTCTCTGTTATACTGACACATTGTAGTTTGTAAATAGTCATTATGTGACCAGTGTTGGTCAATGACCTATTCAGTGTACAATTGAAATACTGTACAAGTAACTGAAAAAGACCTTTCTCTTCATTGCCCAATAGACTATAACTGATATTTTTTTTTAACTCAGGAAAGCTTCCTTGGGTGGCCTAACAGCTGGGGCCCTGAGTCAGTTCATCGTCAGTCCAACAGATCTAGTCAAAGTTCAGTTGCAGATGGAAGGCAGACGGAGACTTGAAGGCAAACCCCCCAGGTTTGTTACCTCTAAAAAAACATTTACATGACTCTATACGTGACAAACAGTTTTCAGATGGGTGGCTTTTTCATGCCAGATATCCATGGTCCGTTTTTAATTTTGCGATTGATCTCAAAAACAAAATTTCTGTCAGGTTGCCAACTTGGATTTTGATAGTGAAAGTTTAGTATTACTATTTCTTGAAAAATACGTGATGGATCATCGGAAATTTTGTGTGTACATTTTGTAGGTTCCCCTTGGTCCCTAATTTAGCCCTCTTGATTTGAGAAGTTATCAGAAAAAATATTTCGGTCAGTAGACTACCATCTTTGATTTGAAGTCCAAATTGAAGTCATCTCAGCTCTGCAATAATTGTCTTCATTCAGAAGATGTGATTCTTAATAAAGGTACAAAATTCTTAATGAATGATTACAGGACATATTCCTGGTAATTTCTATATAACATGCAAAGAAGTTTTACAAATAACTGTTGCTATTGTTTTCAAGAGTGAAAGGTGGTTGGCATGCATTTAAAAAGATTTTTGCTGAGGGAGGATTTAAAGGACTCTACCGTGGATGTGTTCCAAACGTTCAAAGGGCAGCACTAGTTAATATGGGAGGTAAGTCTCTAGTGTGGAGAGCAGCACTAGTTAACATGGGAGGTAAGTCTCTAGTATAGAGGGCAACACTAGTTAACTTGGGAGGTAGTTCTCTAGTGTAGAGGGCAGCACTAGTTACCATGGGAGGTAAGTCTCTAGTGTAGAGGGCGGTACCAGTCAACATGGGAGGTAAGTCTATAGTAAAGAGAGCAGTACTAGTTAACAAGGGAGCTAAGTTTATGGTATAGAGGGCAGCACTAGTCAACATGAGAATTCAATCTTAAATGTAGAAGACTGCAGTGTTTAACAAGGGAGGTAAGTTTTTAGTGAAGAGGGCAACAATGTGGAGTAATACACTTGGAACATAAGTATAAGCGGGTTGCATTCCTAGACAATGTAAACCTTTGATACAATTTACAGCAATTTTTAATTTGTTTTTTCTGCATAAAGAATATTCTTAGTTACATGTGCTTGTACTTTAAGATTTCAAATATCTTCTTTTCCAGATTTATGTACATATGATACAGCCAAGCAGAATCTATTGAAGTGGACAACTCTTAAGGATAATTATATTACACACACAATAGCCAGGTATGTGTATACCATTCATTTACACCAGTTTTTTTTTTCTTTATGCTGTAGAACTGTGTGTGGTTTAGGCGGAATGTAATATTTTGATACTTTTTTTACTTTTTCATTTGCCCTTTTTTTTTGTGTGTTTGCTATAGTGTCCTATCTGGTTTGGTAGCAGCTATTCTAGGAACACCTGCAGACAACGTCAAGACACGAATCATGAACCAACCTACAGAAAACGGCAGGTGAAGCAAATTTTTACTAGACATATCCATCTATAGTGTTATGGTAGTTTTCTAACTGAACTTCACACTACAGTGGTAATCCACAGCTACATGTTCTGTAGTTCTGGTAGTAATGATCTTATATGCAAGCACATGTTTCACCATGTATATATTATATACTGCAGATCCATGTCTAATATTAAATACAGGTCTGTATTCTGAATATAATATACTTATTGTTGTATATTTTGAGATGTATTAAAGGCCTTTACTAATAAGGTCATTATAATTGGACAAATTTATATCAGTGTTAAGGAAGAATTTGCAGCAGTTACTATAAAGAGTCTTAAGTGTTTGTGTTTGTGATAATTCCTGAAACCAAGACCTAGATATTGTGTAATATAGTTGTACAGTTATTATAATACTGGAATTCCTTGATGAAGATAATGATGTATTTTATGATTTGTCTCATTGTGAACTGTTTTGTATGTTGTAGGGGCTTGCAGTACAAAGGCTCTGTAGACTGCTTAGTAACAACAGTGCAGCAGGAGGGATTCTGGGCTCTGTATCGCGGATTTGTCCCTATATGGCTACGAATGGTAGGCTACTTTTTTCACCATGACATGAAAACTCATGAAATTACTATTTTTTTAAAATGATATATGTAAAAGTTCTCTGAAACAGAGGTGTTTGAAATAATATTGAGTGTCACCCACCCCATTAGGAAATGATATGAACTTTTTCTATATGACTAAGTTTACAGCTGTATGATGCAGTTTAATTTATTGTTTGGCTCTACTGTATCTCACTCTAAGTTATGAAAAGGTGCTATTAACTTGTGTGTCTTTTGTACAAACTATGTATACATGTATAGCATATCCTTTTTCAAAATTTGAGAAAAGAAGGATTGTAACTTCCAATGCTTTTGTGAGATTAAGGAGTAGTTGGTTGTACATTTGTTCAAAACAGTTCATGTGATGATATATGTGGAAGATACAGGTAGAAAATTCCAACAGCTCCCATTTTTCTTTTAGGTATTTTCATCAATAACTGATGGCGAAGCTTTGTGATATATTATACTTAATTTCATGTGTCATTGTTAATCTTGTAAATTGAAACAATGCAAGGTTGTAAATCTACTATTGAGTAAACTACCTGTGTTACAGGCTCCCTGGTCCCTCACTTTCTGGCTAACGTATGAACAAGTACGACGATGGACTGGAGCGGGCTCATTCTAGTTGTCCTGACAGATACAACTCAGGAATCTGGCAGTATCATTACATATCTGTTCAAGTGCCAAATAAAAAAATCCTCTCTGTTACTAGTAACTATGGAGAAATAGTCCCATAGATGTGATGCAGACACTGGATGATGTCATAATGCAAGTACATTCTGGTATGGTATGTGTACAGTCTTGGAGTGTAGTAGGTGTGATTTATAAATTGTGATTATGGAAATAGGATGATGAGCGTTGTTTTTTGATGTAAGAGAGTTATTTTTCATTGTATGAGATTTTTATTTTTTTATGGAATGTCATTAAGATAATTTAAGGCTAATATAGTCTCAAATACGCATGTATAGGTACATAACATACTTCATCTTTAATATTAAATCTCTTGACAAGAGGAGGACATTCCAAATGAATAGGGGCTAGACCCTGCTTTTTCAAGAAAGAAATCATTTTGTAACAGTTTCATTTACTGGTAAGCAAAGTTTCAACATACAGTAGGGATACTCTCCTAATTAGTAGTAATAGTAGTAGACACATTACCCTCATCAGGGCTACTCTGATAAAATCGTTGGTGCTGACAGTATGACATCATTCCTTGTCTATACATACTTGATGTTAATTGTCCATCAGTTTTATTCAGTTCCCAATCATTCTGATAGAGGTCCAATAATTTTTTTTATTTGTATTTTAAAGATTTGAAAAAAACACACCAGGTTGATATTTATATAAAAAATTCTGATGAGAATGTAGACATTAGAAAGTGTACATATTGTCTTGTTCCAAGTGTAAGAATTATGATGAGTGTGCTGATGACCACTTGGATTTATAAACTGTGAGTATGGTACACTGTGTAAATGAGGCAAAAGTCCCAGTTAACTGGATATTGTGATGAGTGTGACAAGGGACACTTGGATGTATAAAAAGTGAGTGTGATGCGACATATAAATGTGACAGTAGTTTTGGTTAACTGGACGTTGTGATGAGTGTGACAAGGGACACTTGGATGTATAAAAAGTGAGTGTGATGCGATGTATAAATGTGACAGTAGTTTTGGTTAACTGGACGTTGTGATGAGTGTGACAAGGGACACTTGGATGTATAAAAAGTGAGTGTGATGCGATGTATAAATGTGACAGTAGTTTTGGTTAACTGGACGTTGTGATGAGTGTGACAAGGGACACTTGGATGTATAAAAAGAGAGTTTGGTTAACTGGACGTTGTGATGAGTGTGACAAGGGACACTTGGATGTATAAAAAGAGAGTGTGATGCGATGTATAAATGTGACAGTAGTTTTGGTTAACTGGACGTTGTGATGAGTGTGACAAGGGACACTTGGATGTATAAAAAGAGAGTGTGATGCGATGTATAAATGTGACAGTAGTTTTGGTTAACTGGACGTTGTGATGAGTGTGACAAGGGACACTTGGATGTATAAAGAGAGTGTGATGCGATGTATAAATGTGACAGTAGTTTTGGTTAACTGGACGTTGTGATGAGTGTGACAAGGGACACTTGGATGTATAAAAAGAGAGTGTGATGCGATGTATAAATGTGACAGTAGTTTTGGTTAACTGGACGTTGTGATGAGTGTGACAAGGGACACTTGGATGTATAAAAAGAGAGTGTGATGCGATGTATAAATGTGACAGTAGTTTTGGTTAACTGGACGTTGTGATGAGTGTGACAAGGGACACTTGGATGTATAAAAAGTGAGTGTGATGCGATGTATAAATGTGACAGTAGTTTTGGTTAACTGGACGTTGTGATGAGTGTAACGATGGTAGTTGCTATTGAACTATTGGTCTGTTGTAATGGGTATGGCAAGTTTTGTAGATTTTAGATGGGTCACTATTGAGTAGATGAAATGTTGTTTTATATATACTGTGTATATATGAGTATAAAGAGGCTAGAGTAGTCTGTGTTGATATAAAACAGGAGTTTTTGTGAGAATGAGGAGGTATATAAATTTTAGAATAATCCAGTCAACTTGACATTAGTGTTTGGTGTGTGACATGTATGATTATGATGATAAAGATTTTACACAATAATATGTACAAGGGGTCAAATCATTATGTTTTATGTTAGATTGCTGTGTGATATTATGGTATGAAATTTTGATGCTAATGATACGATCAAAATCAAGAAGTTTAATTTTTGATATATGTAAGATTTGATGTGATGCATGTAGAGTTGTACTTTACAGGTGTGATGAGGCTGGATGATCATATATTTGTATAGTTTGTATCATCCTAGGTCCTGCCAAACTTCACACATTTTTGGATTGAATTTCCTTTATTTTAAATGTTGATATGTAAGCAGAATATGGAAACATGTAAGTTTAACAAGAGAATTACAAATGATGTGTAACACATTACAAATGTATAAGATACAACATTAGTGTTGTTATCTGGTCACAAACGTTGATACAATATAATAGCTGTAACATAACAGAGAAATTGTAATCAGACACAATCTTAGGAAATCAATTATGAAAAAATAAACTCTTCAGGGATATATAATATTATTATGTATTATACATCCCTGGTTGGTTCTGTATATGATACTGAATGTCATAGAAAAAAGGGTTTGATGCTATTGTAGACATTTTTGTGTTGCCTGCAGAGCTGTAAATATAAGTTTGTCCAGAATGGCCAACAAATTAATGTATTGATTGATTCAGTTTTTGTCTTCCTGCTTTGAAGGAGCGAAACCGAGATAAACATGTTACTTTCCCTTAAGGCATTTGAATTCATGAAGAATTTGCATTTAACTAGTTTATCAAAAAGTTTTTCAGCAGCCAAAATTTCCACATATTTACATACTGTTGATTAAATTTTGCACACCTATAATATGGCAATCAAGATTTGGAATACTTCGATAATAGTTTTCCTTCCTATTTAAGAAACTAGGTAATGAGTCCATAAATTATTACGCACATTTAAACAGCTTTTGTTTTACTGTAATATAGTATGATGTGATCAGCCTTCAAATACATCAATTTATTAATAATTTTGTGTTTTTGTTACCAATTACATTGATTACCTAACACTTGGTTATTATTGATATAAAGTACACATTAACATGGCAATAATCAAAAACTCATTCTGCATTAGTACAGATAAATCAATATTAAAATACTTGATATTAATATGGAGTATATTCAATGATAGATATTTTTAACTATATGTTCAAATACATATGTACAAGCATACTGATGTATGTGTGAATTGGAAGGCTAGTTTGTAGGTTAAAATCTGATTATTCTAATATCTGGTCTTTTAATATTAATGAACAGTTCCATCCATTTTAGATAACCCTCAGGGTAAAGCATTATATCAATATAGCATTAGCATTTTTAAAAATTACCTAATGGGGAGTTTTCGATATGTTGTGACAAGGATTTGTGACCTCAGGTGATTAACTATGGTATAGTTTCGTACCCATTATGTCACGATGACGACATCAGTTGTTTTAACCAGATTTATACTTTTTATTTGATTATAGTGTATTAAATTTTAGTTTCACATATTTAAAAAATTAAAAATGAAGGGAAAATGTAAGTTAAAGACAATTTTATTCATAATGTGGAGAATTGTCTATCATCACTCATAACCAGAAATGTTTATATAGTTTTTGTATTATCATCATTGGTGAAAGAAATTAAATAACTTTTGACAAAAACTGAAGTAAAAATTGACAAAAATATTGTTTTTGTCCCAGAAACACCAACTTGGGGTGACTGCACTGGAGCTATATATATACACTTACTAAAGGCAAAGAGATTCAAATATTTGACATCTTTGTAAGCAGTGTGCTAGAAGGTTTTGTCTTCATGGTCTGGAAATCTCATTACCATTTGTATTGATGGTTACATATACATACTAGTATATTAATGGCCAAAATGTACCGGTCTATCCCAATGATATTGTTGTAGCTTCCAAAGACCTGTTAAGGATATGATTTATAGCAAAGTGTAAACATTTTATGTAATATAAAGAGACAATTTTGTTAACTACATGTAAAACGCCTCCTAAACGTATAAGAACTTCCTTAATGGTCAGCCTCAATACCTAAAATCTGTCGATATTGGAAATATTAGTTTGAGTTATTTATAAGGTTAATCTTACAGGCACTATGTTGTATCAGTTCATACTTATCTAAATTGCCTCTTTGACATATCTATGAGATACACCTGGTATCTATATCTATGATACACCTGGTCTCTTTATCTATGAGATACACCTGGCCTCTATATCTATGAGATACACCTGGTCTCTATATATTGATACACCTGGTCTCTCTATCTATGATACACCTGGTCTCTATATCTATGATACACCTGGTCTCTATATCTGTGAGATACACCTGGTATCTATATCTATGATACACCTGGTCTCTATATCTGTGAGATACACCTGGTATCTATATCTATGATACACCTGGTCTCTATATCTATGATACACGTGGTCTCTGCAGTAATATACCTTGCTTCCATGCCACATTCACCTGTGACATTAATGGTTGTCGATGATGTAGAAAATAAACGCATTATATTTTGTTACTGGTGTTTCTGTTTTATCAATGATTTTCATAATAATTTATTTACTATTATAACGGCTGTTGTCATAGAGTGTAATTCATTCACACAATTTCTTAATGTTAGATCAAGAACAGGGCGAATCTATAACATTATAATCTGTATCACAAGAGCAAGCATTAAAGATATGCATTCGCCATCTTGGGGTTTCACTGGAAAAATGATGCATACTATCACAGGTCGGACCCTAAAATTGCTCTACTTAACGATAATATTCTGATATAACAGTTTATTACATAAAACATAGCTGCAATATTATATTCTAAACAGATCGACAGCTTGTGGTCAGTATTTTGACAGGTATTAAATATACAAATTCATCTTTAAATTATCTGGACCTTTACATGTTTGTTAATAATAATTCAAAAATATAGACATCGTCCATTATATTTTGATATCATACAAACTACATTCTTATTTGAGTAATAAAAGTAAATATATATATGTATCTAAAATGCAAGAGTATTAAAAAATTACTAGAGTTTGGTAGAATGAGTATGCTTTTTGACACATAGTTGTTCCACTGACGAGTTGTACTTATCGTCACGTTCTCTTGTAGCTTGTGCGAGTTTGTTGCCATGGTTACGATTTCCTGCCTCTTCTTTATTAACGCATGCCTCTGTTAAGTAGGGGACCGCGTTGGTAACGGCCTGTCCTCGCTCTCCGTTCGGTAAATATTTATGATCCAGGACTTTTAACCAGGTTTGCCTCTGATAAAATAAGTTTAGATATTTTCATATACGTCAGAAATCAGTTTTCATGATGCTGTGATTTCTAAATAACTTAACAAATTCATTTGTTCATATATTTTCAGCCCCATCAATTTTCATTCTTTTATATCAGTTTTCAGTGTAAAAATTTGTTTAAACCTGTTATCTTTTTCCGTATTAATTTGTTCATGATAAAGATAAATCATAATTTGTTTATTTTGTTTGTTCAAATAATTCCTATGTATCTTACGAAAAGCGTAGGATACATGACATAAACAACAAGAAAATACCAACATGTCAACATGATCATAATGCAAACTCAAATTCAATAAACCTAGGGTGAACTATAAACAAAATACTTTTCATGGAGACTCCTGAAAAAAGTACAAGGAAAATAAGACCCGAAAGTGTAAGCGTCCGCTGCTTCATCGACGACACCTGGCATGTAAATGTTTGTCATTCCAAGTAAGTAATGCCACGTTCTCAGTGAGAACAAGGTATACATTATGGGTACTAACAGGCAAACTAACTAGCATCAAACACCGAGCTTCATATCGCATAAATAAATAGAGTATTTCTAAATGAGATCACTATGGCGACCGTAAAATTTTCCTATAATTTTCATGAACCTGCATTTTTGAAACCCTGTGTTACAAGTCTGTGTGTCAGATGACGACTTCTTGCACGAAAATCATGTTAATGGAAACAGGTTCCTTAATATCCTGGATATCTAACCAACAGTGAAACCATAGTCTGGGGACAAAGGGATATCGCTTTCTAGAAATGGAAAATTCACAACAAGGAAATTGAAATCATCACAGCTTGGTGTCCATATAGTGGTTTGGTTGTTGGAAAATATCGAATCAACTTATGAATGCGCGTTGCAAAAAGTGTACTCAAGTCGTTTACGATTATCCAGAACAGTTGGGATATTTGGTGCACATTACTCTCTAATCATGTGTTCGGAATATACTAATACGCAGTAATGGATCATGTCTAGTTTTGAAGGAGATATCAAATTGTCATCAGTGGATAGTGTAAATAAATGTAAAATAGCGCAAAAACATAGAATGACACGTGTCCTGATTTTTAGGGAAACCTGAAAGATTAGCAATTAACATGTATAAAAAAATTATGTTACTGTGGTGATTATCGCCCAGTCGTTCGAATTCAAGTATAAAGTTCAACGTTGATTTAATCAAGTGTGGACATTGTATGTACGAAAAACGATCAGTAATCGAAACAGAATCAGAAAAACGTTAAAACAACGTAAAATGAACATTTGAATGTTTTCAAACACACAAACAGAATAGATGAAAACAGGGTAACATCAACACAAACAATCAAAAATACAACATACACGATGGCAAAACATCGGCAAATTACAGAGGATATAAACTAAAACCACATACAAACACCGAAGTATTACCATATACGCAAAAATACAACATCGCCTACAAGAAATTTGTATCGACAGACTGGGAACAAATAGATTTACCAAAAAGAAATTTCAGTCTACCTATAAGTGATCTGGAGTGGCGGAGGTTTTAGTCACAATATAACTTAATCAAACATATACAATTTACTTACATCTTCAAATCTTACTCCTCCGTACAGAAATGTGCGAACTGCCCGAGGAAGACAAGGAAAACAGTGGTCAAAGAATGGGAGGATGTAACGGACGTCAACATCGACAGGGTCTGGTCGTCCTGATCAAGAGAAACGCAAAACTCGGCACACGGATTTTAATACAAGATAAAGTATATACCATCAAACAAATCAAACTCATATACAAAAAGAAAGGTATTTTCACCGCAAGTGGAACCCAACGTTATGTCTACCCCCTGTACATGTTGCGTCCATTATGATGTCTCCTGTCACCTTACATGTGTGTTACGCCCGTTAGATATCTCCCTCACCATACATGTATGTTACGCCCGTTATGATGTCTCCTGTCACCTTACATGTATGTTACGCCTGTTATGATGTCTCATGTCACCTTACATGTATATTACGCCCGTTATGATGTGTCTTGTCACCATACATGTATATTACCCCCGTTATGATGTCTCTTGTCACCATACATGTATGTTACGCCCGTTATAATCTCTTGTCACTATACATTTATGTTACGCCCGTTATGATGTCTCTTGTCACCATACCTGTATGTTAAGCCCGTTATGATGTCTCCTGTCACCTTACATGTATGTTACGCCCGTTATGATGTCTCCTGTCACCTTACATGTATGTTACGCCCGTTATGATGTCTCCTGTCACCATACATGTATATTACGCCCGTTATGATGTCTCTTGTCACCATACATGTATGTTACGCCCGTTATGATGTCTCCTGTCACCTTACATGTATGTTACGCCTGTTATGATGTCTCATGTCACCTTACATGTATATTACGCCCGTTATGATGTGTCTTGTCACCATACATGTATATTACCCCCGTTATGATGTCTCTTGTCACCATACATGTATGTTACGCCCGTTATAATCTCTTGTCACTATACATTTATGTTACGCCCGTTATAATCTCTTGTCACTATACATTTATGTTACGCCCGTTATGATCTCTTACACCATACATGTGTGTTACGCCCGTTATGATGTCTCTTGTCACCATACCTGTATGTTAAGCCCGTTATGATGTCTCCTGTCACCTTACATGTATGTTACGCCCGTTATGATGTCTCCTGTCACCTTACATGTATATTACGCCCGTTATGATGTCTCTTGTCACCATACATGTATGTTACGCCCGTTATGATGTCTCCCTCAACTTACATGTATGTTACGCCCGTTATAATGTCTCTTGTCACCATACATGTATGTTAAGCCCGTTATGATGTCTCCTGTCACCATACATGTATGTTACGCCCGTTATGATGTCTCTTGTCACTATACATGTATGTTACGCCCGTTATAATGTCTCTTGTCACCATACATGTGTGTTACGCCCGTTATGATGTCTCTTGTCACCATACATGTATATTACGCCCGTTATGATGTCTCTTGTCACCATACATGTGTGTTACGCCTGTTATGATGTCTCTTGTCACCGTACATGTATGTTACGCCCGTTATGATGTCTCTTGTCACCATACATGTATGTTACGCCCGTTATGATGTCTCCTGTCACCATACATGTATGTTACGCCCGTTATGATGTCTCTTGTCACCATACATGTATGTTACGCCCGTTATGATGCCTCCTGTCACCATACATGTATGCTACGCCCGTTCTAATGTCTCTTGTCACCATACATGTATGTTACGCCCGTTATGATTTCTCCTGTCACCTTACAAATATGTTATGCCTGTACAACAGAGCATAAGCTAGTGTGAAAGTTTCTAGGGTTATGCAGTGCAATGACGATAGTTTTCAGTTTATAGCTTACAACACATACATCAGTATGCTTTTGCGTATGTATAAGACTCCACGGACCCCAAATGACTAGTTTACAGTTTACAAATATGTCTTAACTGATAGGACAGATACCAAGGACCCTACAATGACTGTAGTTCATAGTTAATAAAATTTACCTGTTAGGACAGACACCACGTACCCCACAATTACCGTAGTTTACAGTTTACATAGCTTACCTGTTAGGACAGACACCATGGACCCTACAATGACTGTAGTTTACAGTTTATATAGCTTACCTGTTCGGACAGACATCACGGACCCTACAGACATCACGGACCCTACAATGACTGTAGTTTACTTGTTAGGACAGACACCACGGACCCCACAATGACTGTAGTTTACGTGTTAGGACAGACACCACGTACCCTGCAATGACTGTAGTTTACCTGTTCGGACAGACACCACGTACCCGACAATGACTGTAGTTTACCTGTTCGGACAGACACCACGGACGCTACAATGACTGTAGTTTACCTGTTAGGATAGACACAACGGAGCCCACAATGACCGTAGTTTACCTGTTAGGACAGACACCACGGAGCCCACAATGACTGTAGTCAACATACATATTGGGATCAACCAAAAGTACGATATGGAGTACAGCACGTCTATTCCTTCACTGTAACAGATAAACCCGAGTGTAAGACGACTGTCGGCACACTTGGCTTCTCAATTGGTAGTAACATAGCAGATGTCAAAATAATTTCTAATAACAAAGCGATATATGGTTATATGGGGAACTGTTGACAAAACGCCACGTTAAATTATGTTGTTAAAAAAATAACATACTTTTATTCAATATCGAATACAATACTGAAGTAAAACTTTTCACATTAACTACTTATGCTATATAAAATCAATGTCTCATGTTTTCTATATAGTGCCATCAAAGGTGATTTGTCTTTAGACGATTTCCCCCATAAAATGTATTGCTCACAAAAGAGTTGCTCGGAGTTGTATATTTATGGTTTTCAATGAAAATAAATTCGACGTCAATAATGAAAGAATACTTCAACTTTAGTTGTTAATTGATGAATTATTATAATAAAACTATAAATTAAAATATATTTCTATTTTTACAAGCAACATATCAGCATTACTTGTTTTCTTGATCTCCGATAAAGACGGCGGAAGCTGAGCTATGTGCTGTGATGTTCCCTCCTAACTGACTCTGGTTGACGTGATTATTCCAGCACAAATCTGTAGAGACGGGCGGTAACGTTTGTGCTCTAATACGGGTGGGTGAAAAACTCTGTCCAAGGGCTAGCCACATTACAAGTCCCATACCTGTTAACCCTCCTGTGATAACTCCCTGGAGTAGAAACGTAAACAATACATTATGTGTGCATCTCGCCAACTCTACTTTTAGCATTTTGTAACTATGTGCTCATTAAACCATATATATATATATATACCTTACTGTTGGCCCAAGGACAGTATGCCGCAAAGAAGAACATACCGGCTGAAGCTCCACCGAAACTGGACAACATGCTGTAGACGATCTGTTGATATTCATAAAAACAATAACACTTTGTATCGAGAAAACACATTAAAATCGAAATAGGTATCAGAATTTATTTTCTATATTATTTATTTACTGAAAATCTCGAAAACATATTTTATCATTGTTATTATTTTTATTTTGCCAAGCTGTAATCCTACAATAATTAAATATGGTTTCATTATTTCAGAATTTCTGTCGTTACCATGCACTCTGATATACCTCTGACAACGGGCCTTCTATTTCAGCAATCATGAAGGACACACCTATTCCAATGACTCCGTATACTGGTACTGAAACGGAAGACAGACGAACGCATCAATCAGGAGAATGCCTCAAAGTAGGTATACTTTGTCATTTTATTGACCAAAAAGTTTTGACAACTTGTAACTACTCAAACTTCAATGCGTAAAATACAAGGAGAATAACACATGTAATAGTCTGATACAACCAAATACCAGATTAATGTCGCTGACAAAACTCACCACACAGTTTGGCTATGAGGGTGGTATTAGCATCGGAGATATCCCTGACCATTGGTCGAACTATGTCCACTACTGTTTGAGCTGATAGACCGTTCAGTATGGAAGCTATGACACTATAAACACAAAGGCACACGATCAACATATAAGTGAATGTCACCTTACACTGGATAAAACTGCACCATGCAGTCCACTGGATAAAACTGCACCATACAGGCCACTGGACAAAACTGCACCATACAGGCCACTGGACAAAACTGCACCATACAGGCCAATGGACAAAACTGCACCATACAGGCCACTGGATAAAGCTGCACCATACAGGCCACTGGATAAAGCTGCACCATACAGGCCACTGGATAAAACTGCACCATACAGGCCACTGGATAAAACTGCACCATACAGGCCACTGGATAAAGCTGCACCGTACAGGCCACTGGATAAAACTGCACCATACAGGCGTTTTCGTCCTTGTAGGACTAATTAGTGGTAATAAGAGCCTAATTTGTTGAAACCTAGGAGTTGGCCGAGGAAAATCCGTATATGATTTGTTCAAAAAGAAGTCAAGACCCAGGTAAGATTGACAAAATAAGCACTGCATGTCATCATTGTTTATCTTTCTAGCAATGAATTTTAAAAGTTTCACGGAAAAAATGAAAAGAACTGTCATTTTCTCAATTGTAAAAATAACTAACACCTGAAGGTTACGGGTAATATCTTTGGCAATCGTATGTGTTTTTTTCAACCGAGGCACATCCTTGGAATTTTGCTCGTCATAGAACTTATGTTTATCACACAGAATTGATGTTAATAGCTTAATGATGTTAATATGATATATATCTTTATCAAGTACTTTTTACATTGTTTTCCTGTTGTTGTCTATCTAATATGCTACATGTATTTATATTAGCTCTAACTTGTCATAGCAGCATGAAGACTTCGAAGTAGTTAATTTAAAGGACATATACCCAAGACAAATGTACTGTTTCTGATAGAAATTCTCAAGCTGTAATTATATACACCAGCTATTATAAAACACACAACTACGTCTATCTATACACTGTAGTAGAAAACAATTGTGACAAAAAGAAATGCTTTTGGACTGGCGTGTTGGTAAAAATCATTCATAGATTTGCTCATCGGTGTACCTGGATGTGATGAAACTTTTAACAACCATTAAGAATATACTTTTGCTATGTATTTAACCACGTGTGGTTAGTCTACCTTCATTTTTTATTAATCATGTTAAATCTAAGCTATATATTATATATAGTGATATGAACATACCAAACAAAAATAAATTTTATCCCGTTGTTGCATGCAGCGACCCTATGTAATTATCTTTAATTGCATATTAAGATATACTCATATTAGGCTTGATCTTTAACAAAGATATCGAACAAGTTGAGCTCATACATTCAACAGCATTACCTGAGCGAAGCACTGAAGACTGCTGCCATGAACACTCCGGCCATCCCCGGCTTGTCCCGGAACAGCATCACCACTAAGTAGGGTAGAATCTTGATATTTCATTAAAAAATATGTATCATACATGTTAATGCAAAATTCTACAGACACAATATTTTATGCAGTAAAATATAATTAGTAACCAAGTTTTTTTCTCAGGCACAACTTGTTTGCGTTTGGCAGTATATTAGTCAGCAGGAATACTATTAACTATATTGATCAAGAATAACACAATTGTAAATATTGATGTATAAGGTTGTCTTCATGCAAATCCCATTTTACAAAACATATTTACCAAATTCAAAACATATTTATTCTTCCCATTAACGTTCAATAATATATTAAGAAGGAAATTTCTTTGATTATTAGGGTTTCAATCTGTATCTTACGGGGGATCAGTATAATGATAACTTTATATATGCGCTTCTAACATATACATGACTGATAAACAGAACCTACCTGATTTGGATTGTCGATAGCTTCAGACTCCAAGGGGTCACATTGGATTTTATAGAAGTAAGAGTAGGCGAAAATCCCCACACTACAGGAGAGCAGGAAATTGACAACAGTCGTCCCTGCCGAAACTATAACCACCCTGAAAGGATATTTGTAATTTATTAACGACATTAGGAAGTAACAAATTGCTTTTACATGGAACCTTTGTGTAGCTATTTACTTCGATATTGAACCTTTGTATAGCTATTTACTTTTAAATGGAACCTGTGTGTAGCTATTTACATTAACAATGAGCCTGTGTGTAGCTATTTACTTTTACTTGGAGTCTGTGTGAAGCTGTTTACTTTTAAATGGAACCTGTGTGTAGCTGTTTGCTTTTAAATGGAGCCTGTGTGTAGCTGTTTACTTTTACTTTGAGCCTGTGTGTAGCTATTGATTTTAATATTGAGCCTGTGTGTACCTTTTTACATTAACAATGAGCCTGTGTGTAGCTATTTACTTTTACTTGGAGTCTGTGTGAAGCTGTTTACTTTTACATTGAACCTGTGTGTAGCTATTTACTTTAATATGGAACGTGAGTGTAGCTGTTTACTTTTACATGGAGCCTGTGTGTAGCTGTTTACGATAACATTGAACCTGTGTGTAGCTGTTAACTTTTAAATGGAACCTGTGTGTAGCTGTTTACTTTTAAATGGAGCCTGTGTGTAGCTGTTTACTTTTACTTGGAGCCTGTGTGTAGCTATTGATTTTAATATTGAGCCTGTGTGTAGCTATTTACTTTAACAATCAGCCTGTGTGTAGCTGTTGATTTAAACATTGAGCCTGTGTGTAGCTATTTACTTTAGCATTGAGTCTGTGTTTCACTTTTTACTTCAACATGGAGCCTGTGCTATTTACTTTAATTTTTGGGAAGCCTATACCTATAACTTGAGGATTTAAGTTCTGTAAATTTAATATATGAAAGTTAAAACTTACTTTCGCGCGTCCCTCTGAGTGGGAACTGAACAAATCCTCTGAATGGTTGACTGTGTAGGAAGTTGACAGGTGAGGGAGATAAATGAACCTATAATCAAACTCCAGTAGGAGTGACGTACTGTCGGACTTGGACTCGTGCTGAAAAAGGTAACAAAATATCACGCGTTGTAAGCAACACAGAGGTCGAACCCCGTTCGTAGCGAATTGGTGGTGGCTCGTTATTGAGCAGTTAACATATCGCCCTATTGGTTATTACATGTAATATTTCCAACCTCAAGCTTTTCTTCTGATCTGAACATATTTAGGGGTTTCATAAAGCGTCTTGTACACAAGCATTATATTTTCAAAAGTGGTGGACAGTGACCTTTGAACTTGACCTATGACCTCAAATCTCTAATCAGCACTTGACTTGCATAGGGTTTTACATCGGTTCATTGGATATATTGTACACAAGGTTAAACAACTCAACGGGGATCTTTGACTGATGCACTACTTCGAAAGACATTTGGATACTTACAATGGAAGCCGTAACCTCATCCCTTCATACGCTGTATCAAACACTGACTTCACACTGCCAACCTTTATCGTAGTCTGTTATATCGGAAATAATAAAGTATCACAAATGTTAGTGGTTAACTTAGTAAAATAGTAAGGACACGGTGATAACAAAGGAGTAGCTGTTAGCTGTCAACCGTTTTATAACATACCTGTATTATAATGCTGAATGTTCCGATAGAGACTACCAAGAGCTGGAACACATTACTCCAAACGACCGCCCTCATACCACCCTGAAATGCATATTTATATCAATAACATTAAAAAAACTATTTGGGGATACGCTGGTCTTTAACCCTGTAGAATGCAATATATTTACTATCCAGACCACAAAAAACATTTTTGCAGCTGTTGATTTATTGATGCTATTTCATATGTAACATTATACAATGTATATATTTAACACGTTAAAACTCACCATAGCAGTGCTTATAATGGCCACCGTAACTACCATTAAGACTGAGGCCCACATCGGGAAATCGGTGACTGGACAAAAAGCAAAATATATGCACAAGTTCTTTTTTTTAGATATTGTCAGTCAATTCCAATAGGTCATTATGCTATTTTATGTGAAGTAAATGGTATCCAATAGTAACTCACAAATGATAACGATGATACCACCACCGCAGTGAAGGTAATAACGAGAATCAGCTAATATTTTCCTTTAAAATGAATAAATAACCCATACGTTATTTTCCAGTTACGATAACACTTTTTTAGACTTGCATAGATGTAAAAGAGAACACACATCTTATAAAATTGGCCTATCAGAAAAATGTACATCAAAATACACACATAATCAAAATGTATTAAGTCTGAGAGTTTACATTTATTTCAACTATTACAGATATTTTCTCTCACACATGAGACATTTAGGTCATTCCTCAAGACACTATAAGATATTCTTTTTGTACTTATTTTACTTATCATATTTATAAAGTTGGAGTTTTATGGAGAACATCCGCGTGTCATGCCATATGATCAAATGTGTGACTAGTATGGAAATTGGTATGTCGAGAAATGTCAGAACATGTCAGAAAGAATGGGTTACAGAAGCAAGGCAATATGACAATACCAAGTAAATAATCAATAGAGACTATACACACCGGAAGAGATAAGGCATATTTATGTTAATTTTGTTTAAGGAGGATATACAACTCAAACTGTTATCTGTCAAATTATTACCTACCAGTCTCGATAGCTGTCGCAGGGCCAAACAGAATAACTCCCATGTAAACAATCTGAAAGGAATAATGATATAGGATACAAATCCGCATCATCATCTTTTCTCCATATTTTTATAGAATTCACATCCGCAATATCATATTTCAAAATCCTTTTTAATGCCTAACCTTTTGATAATGAGGGATCGAATTTCGGTCCTCTAATGGCAACCAAGAATACCATAACACATTCAATATACAAAGGAATAGTACTCAAAGATTATGGACATGAAATGTATGATAACTATGTTTCTGGCATTTTTTTTTAGTAGGATGTCATTTGGCATTCTCGTATATAACTCTACGTTTCGTTATGTCTATTGACAATACTTACATTAAATATGATTCCAATGCTGCTTGCTACTATCCGAGGACCCCTATTTCGGAATCGGAACTGAAAATACTAAAGTAATATTATATTACGGTTACGGATTTTTCATACTAAATTAACAAATAACAAGAAAACAGTAACATAATAACATAGTCATGATTCAAACTCAAATACATTGATTTGAACAAAAGAAAGAATTCTATGGAATCTCTCGAAAAAATGAAAAAAATTAAAAACGGGAAAAGAGAATAAAAACTGGTGTTTCGGAAGAGTAAGCATCTTCTGCCTCACACTCGCCATGTAAATTTTTGTCAATCCAAGTAAGTTGACAGTTATGATAATTGGAGCAGGTGTTTGAACATCAAATGAACTGTGACACGTAAACATCATAGATTAGGGACCCGTTGAAGTTGTTATTCATAACTGGAAAAAAATCACTATAGGGAAATCGAAATCGTCACGCTTTTTATATAGCTTGGTGGAAAGCTGTCCATGTTGGTTTCGTTGTTGGAAAAGATCGAGATATGCGACTGATGAAGAAGAGTATGTCGTGTCATTGATTTCGTCCTTTATATGTTTTTCTCTTTGATTTGAGCGGATTTTCACGAAATACGCCTCAGTATAATTCTCTCATAACAAAAAATAAAAAGTATTCTTTCAGTAAAGAATGGGATATTGTGGTATATAGAGTGACAAAATCAAATGTTCTTATAGGATGTAGATTTTTTAGAAGGTAGTTTCGCAAAAGCTCTTTGAGTTTTTTTTTAAAGACACGTACTATGAATTCCACATCTTGAATAACATTAAGACTGTAAACCAAATTTGTTAGTGCTTGGAAAGGTTGTAAGTAGCTTTGACCATGAAAGGTTTGATGGAACAGCTTGACGAGCAGCAATGAAACGTTATTTAGATGGACTTTTGTAAAAACTTTGGGAATCCACTATAAACGAGGGAGATCAGTTTCCTTTATCACTAATAGGCAATCTAAATGACGGTCATTCCGAAGCATGATAAGCCAGTATGTCTTCTTTGGAAAGAAAAGTTGTATAGTGTATCGGTAAGGTTTTTTAAGCTAGCCTAGCTCTTTTTTCTTGTTATTGGACGCAGACACAAAGATATACCCATCATGTATACCTTAAAGTGTGGATTTTAACTCACCTCGTACACGCTCGTGATTTTGAGGGGATGGATGAGAGGTATGATGGAACACATGGCGAACAGGTTAGAGAGTACTAGTCCAATGGCTTGCCACATGAAGGGAGCACCGTAAACATATATCTCCGCCGGATTACCAAGGAGCATGATGGATGACTGGAAGGAGACGGTCATCGACAGAGCTACTGGTAGGATGCGCAGCTTCCTATCCGCTAGTACATACTGCTTAATTGTGTCCTGTTTCGGTTGACAGCAAGTCTGGTATATCCCAATTCCTACTGAGACGAGTAGGATGGACACAAAGACGACGTAGTCTAAAGCAATCATTCCTTGAACATCGTATTGGGACATCATGACTAGTTGATAAAGAATGTTACGTATATGTCTTAAGGAGATGTTTTGATATATACCAAGAACACATGTATTACGATGTTTTCAAAATAAAGCATCTTTTTGCGGTGTTCCCCGTCATATTAAGTAAATATGGTATAACTGAAGTACCTGTATGTACCTATGGTTTCAGTGTCCGACAGGCAATAATTCAATGATAAATCATTACTCTCAATTACGAAATATTTGATCAACTTTCTTATCCTTAGAATTAGTTATTGACAAGTAATGCCAGAATTCCAAGTAAAAAGTAGTAGAAACATGTGAAGATAGGAACAAAGAACACGCAATAACTGGTCGACGTGTCATATTTTGTGTACATGAGTGTTTGCCCGACATTCAATGATAGATCAATAATATTATATAGTTTATATAAAATTAATATAGCACAAGATATAGAGCGATTATCAAAAATGAATAGTTTCCAAATTAGACAAAAAATCGAAATTATACACATAGAGTTGGTAATGACGAAACGTTAATTTCATTTCTAGGTTTTATATACGCCCGTTTAACAAACCATTATAATTATCTAGGTACAAGTAGTGAGAGCAGTGTTATTATAACTACTAATGAACATGTTAATATATTGGATAATGTTCTGTACTGTACAACAAATCCATTATTACAAAGGTCATATCGTTTCATACACATACTTTCGATAAATCTATTCACGTCAATATCATACGCCATATTTTCTTTTATTAATGAACATAAGACTACATATAAATAAAAAAGGATTCTATCTAATTTTCCACATACTGATCAGTTTAACGATTAAAACGTAAAAAAGATCAGACAATTTAGATGCACCACTTATAGTGACAGCTTACATTGCTTGTAAGAGGTTGGGATGGAGCCGAATTTAACTTTTGTAAGTTGATTTTGTCCAGACAGCCGGTGATAATTCCAAATACGTCAGAATTATTACGTAAGTCCAGCCGTAAGTCATGACAATAAAGCCAGGCAGATTTAAAGGTAAGATAGGGCCACTAATTGTGACCATATGAATTTGAATTATATAACCACTAAATGTTTGATATGTACTTGTTGTAGACGAGTAATGCAACTGACAGCTGTAATTTGAATTGGATAGAAAACTCTTTCCAGTGGGTTTAGACCAAGCTTAACCTTAAACCTCAGTTTACGTTAATCAAGCTGTTGAGCAGCAATACCAGTTTAATTCACCATCTCTAACTCGGTATCTACGCTGCAATCTCAGCTCCCAGATTTACAAATTGTGTTACATGTATTTCATTTTCTGCTTCACGTTTTGTATTGCTTCGCTAAAACGTTTATAAAATAAGTATGATATACTGTTAGTTTTGTTGTCATCTATCCCAACCAACGCCTTTCACTGTTTGCACCTACTAAAAATGTCAGCCACTCCCAACGTTATAGAGAGTATTTCAAATAAAAGGAGTTACATTGTCCTGTAAATGTCACTTTGACAGAACTTCTATCTTGTATAGAAGCCTTCCATGCCACCGTAAACATACATTTGTCAATATAACCCGTTCTGAGGTTTGATAGGCGTTTTAGTACTCAATTACAAGCTCAATAAAATCGTTTGCCTCCCCCTTTTAGTGTCAGAATTGTATATTCAAATGTCATTTAAAGTGCAGTGTATTTGGAAATATAAAAACGGTTTTGAATCAATAATTAACATATTTTTTCCACAGCATTTAAACAATTCACAGGTTTGACACATGAATTGCATAGTAAACTGTCCCAAGATACGACAACAATTTTCAATGATGCCTAATTCATTCCAATACAACACATATTCCCCCAGAATTAAGCTGTTAAATGATAAATTATTTCGTTTATAGTTTCTTGGTATTTGGCTTTTTGCACTTTTGAGAAGTGTAGATATCTCGGCCAAGTTTTTCACTGATATACACAGGTATAATAAAGCATTAACGCTAACTGTGGTTAATTATGGATAAAAAGGACATATATCTTTGCAATCAATTCATATATTTTAACCACATCAAAATATATTTATGAGATGAGAAATTCACACCTAAAAGCAAAATGAATTTCAAATTTTTATTCAATTTTTTCAACATCAAATAATTATACATGTGATGGATATTTTATACATGTTGAAAAGTTAATGACTGGCCTTCTGCAGCATCTTTCTCACGCATAAAAATGGACTTGTGTTGGTATATTATATTTTCATCTGTCCCAAAGAACATTACAATAAAAACGTCCTGAAACGATTCAGTACTCTTTTAAGTTGGTAACTGGATTACATTAATATATATTTGCTATTCTCTATACCTATCTGAATTGAGAAGATTGCAAAAATGAAAATTTGAATTTCTTTTATTGTTTCTTTTAAAAAACGATATATTCCTGTTTAATACTTGTTAAACGTATAAAGTCATTACAATGTACTTGTTTAACGGATAAAGATATTACAATATATTTGTCTAATTGATGAAGACAATATTATACTTGTTTTATTGATAAAGACGTTACAATGTTCCTGTTTAATTGATAAAGACATTATCATATACTTGTTTAATTGATAAAGACGTTACAATGTTCCTCTTTAATTGATAAAGACATTATTATACAATAGTTGTAATTGATAACATAACATTATACATGTGTAATTGATAAAGATATTACAATATATTTGTCTAATTGATAAAAACATTACTTTGCTGGCAATACCACCATTAATTAAAAATCTTATTTTGTTACAGGTTATTAGTATCAATTGCTATAAGAACTTTAAAACGCAAAAAGAAAGATGTAAACCGAGTTCAGATATTGGTTTAAAACAATGGTAATAGTCGATCAGTGATTCTACAGTACAAACAAATAATTTGTATATATAACGTATACTTTACCTTGGTATCTCAATGGATATTAGCAGTTAGTGGTGACACTTCCTTCTTAGATCTACCAATAGACTTGTTTGCGTTTAGATCTCCGAACGCGTACATTTCTTGTGGCTTGGCTATTTAAGCTTCACATCCACTACCTCATAGTGTCTGATTGGCTGGGTTACATGAACGGTGAAATTGAATTTAATCCAACTCAACGTATTGCAGTTTACGTTCATACTGAGTACCGAAGTGAATAGATATAATATAAAGACCACAAACAGTATACAACAACCACCTAGAGTGTTTTGTATATAAAATAATGTATCTATACCCTCTTGAAGATCATTTTGATGATTTTGTCCTCCATATATTTCTTCTTTGACATGGACATGTTCCTTTCTTTCTTTTTACGAAATACGCTTCAGTATTGTCCTCAGCCATATATTATACCGCCGTTCACCTTCCTTGGAGAAGATAACAAGAGAACGACGCTTTTCTTGATGTTTATAGATAAAACATAGACGAAATAAAATATTGCTGTTGATCGCATCCACTTCCTTGTTTACAAATTCAGCTTTCATAAATTGTCGAGTTAGTGGAGGATCGTGGCTGTAAAATGCCTGATTTGTGCCACTACATCAATAGTTTTATGAAGACTCCAAGCAAGTTTCCACATGTCACCAGAAGCAGTATTAGCTGAATCCAAATGAAGCTTTTGTAGCACGAAGAGAGGGAGCGAATAGTTATCGTAGTTCGACCATGATGGACACCTAGTGGTTTATATTAAGTATCCATTAAATTTTTCAAACTTGTCAGTGTATCTGCTAGATTTATTACAATGCTTTGTCAGTAGCATCTAGTTTGAAGAGCAAATAAAGCCATCACGTTGATGTTTCTGCATCAAGAATTGGACACGTTGTCATTGCAACTATATGCCGTAGCAGTGCCAAGTCCTCACGTTATCATTGACAGGGTGTGTTCAATGTCGGGTCATTTGTATGGTGTTCATTTTGTTCCCAAAATACTGTCCTTTTGTTTCACCAACACATATTAAATTACACAGAGCACACTCAATAACATGAATAATGTTGGTAGATGTTTTATGTTTATGTACAATATCACAATAAGACTGAAGCCCATAGTTAATAAGGATGTGGTTAATAGTTTTGACAATAGTTGAATCGATAGACAAGCCAGCAATAAAACAAAACAGGTCACAATGACCTAGCAAAGTCGTTTCATTTACGAAATACATTTCAGCAATTCATAACAAGAGAACGAAGTTGTTCTTTCAGTTTAAAATGGTGTATTTTATGTACAGAGTGGAAAATCAAATGTTCTTAATGAAGAAATGTGTTCTGGAAGAACATGTTGAGGATTTAGTGAAAACCTCTTTGGAGTTCTTTAAATCGACATATTATTTCTACTTCCTGAGTAAACAATAGACTGTATTCCATATTTGATAGTACTAAGAATGGTTGTATATAGTTTTAACAAAGGTAATAAAGCTAGACAAGCTAGCAATATAACTTTGTTTATATGGATTTTTGTGAAGCTAAGGAATCCAATATAACGGTGGAGGTCAGTATCCTTATCAACAATCGAAAAATATCAAATGATTGGTTTGCCGCAGCATCATTAAGCAGTATTTCGTCTTTTAAAAGATTGCATAATATATATGTGGGGTTTCCCTCGTTACCAAGCAAGCCTTGTGCTTTTTGTGTACAGGAAATGTAATAATGTTTACAGACAGGTTGTCAAAGGCCTTATCTACATGCACATTAACAAACCTGTCGTGTAAATCTTGAAGTTTTAATCAATTACACTTATAATATATATATATATACCGCGATAGAATCTGTGCAATAGAACCACACATCGCACAGTTGCGTGATAGCAAATTTCGTCCAGATTTTCTATCGTGCACTTTTCGTGCATGTATTGTATGCAAATCGTATATTGTATAATATTGTGCGATCCGATAACTGTATTAACTATATCGGTGCTGCAATAGTCGCTATTGTGAAATCATTTGCTGACGAAACGTCAATATGAGGTCTGATTGAGGCAAGAATTCGCTGTTACTCAGAGTTATGACATGAGAAAATTTTTATTTGGGACACAAAATGGGGAATTATTGTTAATCCTGATAAGACCGAGTCCTTTCTTTTTTTCAAGACGGACTGATTCTGAGATTTTACATCCTATTTTTGTTTTTTATTTAAAAAATGACTGAAGAATTGGTGTGGGAAAAGGTTAATGTTCTTCCCGAGTCATATATTTAACGTTCAGACACGTGTTATCATTAGGTACATGAATAGTTATATACCCACGTAATTAAGAGCGTTTTGTTTACTAAGTGCTACAGGTGACCAGTGTTAGTATTATTATGCCAGAAATGGCTGAAAAATGTATTATAAATGTTTTATTATCAATTTTCTTTATTTTTATCAACAAATGTGTAGTTTGTATAATTTGGAGTGAAAGTTTTATTTTGCTGTATTTTGCCATGATGTAATTGGAAAGAAAGTAAATAAATTTTATGAGTGACAGTTGTTAGGGCTAAATTAGGCTTAGAATAAGTCGGTAACAAAAGAATAAATAACGCAAATTCTCACAAATCCCGGTTCAATAGAACATTTAGCTATTTTTAGAGGTCAAGGACAATAACTCTTTTAATAATAAAGACATACAAACATATGGGAAGTCTTGTACAGAAGTTCGTGAACAATAGGGCAATTAGTTAGAAAGGCCACACAATAGGGCCCGAGTGTTGACACTGCGCTTGTTTACAGATTAACCAGATTGGACAGGTACTGTGTAGGTGTCAGGTACGCGAAACATGCGCAATGATTATTTACAGGGCTAAGAGGCCTCGAATAGGGATTTTGTAAATTGAAAATAAAATTTTGTATCAAATTTCCCCTATTGGGACCCCTGGGTGGAGAAGCGGACAGAGAGGTTATGTGTATGTGTCGTGTGGGCCAGGGTCACTCAACACCCTGACCGCAGCCGAATAAAGATCATCAAATTTAACCTCTGCTGTTGAATCTTCACTTCAGGTCTTCCATAGACATCACTGCCAAAACAGTGTCGTCTGAGAAGATAAAAAAATTGACGACTAAGGCGAGATCAAGTATAAAAGTTTAAAGACATTCGTCATATAAAACCAATATGTAAACATTTAATTGACATCTCTTTTAGTCTCGGCAATAAATCATCTAAACTCTAACACCACCAAAAAGGTAATATCATTACCATTCCTTCGGTATTACTCGCATTCCTCTATCATTTTGTAAAAATAAAACTATAAACATTTGATATCCATGCAAATCATAGATATACAAAGTAAATTTAAATAACGATTGAGCCATCGTTCCATTACAAGTTGTGTATGTAGAAAAACGCGACACAGACTTCCGTGGTATCAGTGATGCACATGACAGTGCATTGAGAGGAAAATATATATTCAATTGTTGTATTACAATATTCTATTATAAATCTATTTATGTATAAGCTGAAAAGAGACACTTGATTCCAGGCGACAAAAAAACCCAAACAAACAAATCGTCTAATTTATCATTGGGAAACTACCATCTGAATTACAGTAAAAGCTATATACGCATTCAGAAAACAACTAACAACATCAAAGTGACGTCTTTATTGTCATGTATTCAAGGGAGATAACTCCAGATAATTTGGAAAGAAATGAAGGTATCTGGATTATCTGAGGTCCACTGTGCTAGGGAAGGTTCCGATGACTGTCAAACTGAAAATTCGTTTATCAATATTTAATATGATTATAGTCGCTAAATTATGTGTATGTTCAAAACTACACTTTCCGTTTGATTTTCAATTCGTAAAATTAGTAAACCTTTTTTACAGAATCGCAGAAAATGTGCGATCCTGTAGAACAGTTTTTTTAAACAATTATATCTGAACGAATTAAAACACAAGATTATATGGATATACTTAATCAGAAGATAAAGTCATTTCAAGATTAATATTAGGTCACACCAAATTAAACAGCAATATTAACAAAACAAGTAAAACTAAACATTCGAATTGTCAGAACTGTGGTGCAGCAGAAACCATCAAGCATGAATTTCTGGAATTTACATAAAACAGAAAGATAACGCTTTTCAAAGAATTAGCAAAATTCGAAATAATGCCTGATTAAGTAAAAATTTACTTTAAGCCAAATAAACAGGAAAGAAAAATACACAACATGCTGATAACGTATCTGACAAATATAGACTGTTTAGAGAAAAATAAGTACCTACATATAGTCTAAAACCCAAATCTGAATAAATGATATTAATAAGCATATCTATATTTAGCACGATAGACTAAATTACTAAAGGACACGAAACACAGAGGTAGGACCAGTATAGCACCAACAGATGGTTCACTATCAACACGTTATTTCTGACTTAAGGTGGGATGTTTAAGTTTTACTGTCAACATCCACAGTTTTTCATTGGTCTCCATGTAAGCTTTCTTTTGTTAATAATATATCCTAGTTTTATTGAATCTGAGTTTGGAATATGAATAATATTGACAGGGTGGTATTTTCTTGTTATTTCTATAAACAGATATTTACAAATATCAGAATATCTTTTGAAGGTAATAGTAAACGATTGACTGTGTTTTGTAAACAGTTTGAAATATTTATGATACATAAACGACGGCCATTTGATGAATTCTGTCACTTTATGGGTCTCTTGCATACGGTCAAGTCGAGTACCGATAAATGATATGCAATCCTGACAAGTGACATCATTTTGTTTGCTAAAATGACGATTGAGACTATATAAGAAATTCGCTTCTTTATCAAAACTGGCTGTGCTTTACATATACAAATAAAACAAATACAAATAAACCCATTATTTCAATTCTGATGGACCTGTTATTCAGATACCATATAAGGGAGTGAAAACCATCATTGTCAAGTTCTATCGAGACAATAAACCTAAAACAAATCTACCCGAAAATACCCCATTCACGACAATTAAAGATTTTTAATCGAGAACAAGCCGTAGAGATTACCTCATGGGTACCGCAATAGCAAATGTGCTTTTTCTGCAAAGGACTATTCTAAGACAGACTTCATTACCTCTTTAGTTAATTTATTATTTCAATGCAGTGATATATCCGTTTTTCGAGAACACCTAGAAACTGATAAAGAACATGTTATGTAATTTGTCCGGTTGATTAAACTGGGTTTTAAACTGAATTGAAATTTACATCAAGGTTGTGAAAAACGTATACAAGTCCATTGAAGTACATCAAACATCTCCAGTATGACAAAGCAATATTCTTTACTAAAGATCAGTCGAGCAGGTAATCTGTTTGTCACTGTTCTGTTCCATTTCCGTGTCAGTATGGTGGTTTTGTCGATCCCTTTTTGCACTCTTTAGCGTGTTATCAATAAGGAGTTGCTTTCTAATTCTCGTTGATAAATTGTCACTGATTTGTTCCGACGTCAGTTGTGAAGTTTTGTCGTGCTGGACATTTGATTCCGTTGTGTCGTGTGCACATCTGTTTTGCTGGAGCTGTTGTTCCGTTGTGTCGTGTGAACATCTGCTGTGCTGGAGTTGTTGTTCCGTTGTGCCGTGAGCACAGTTGTAGTGCTGGAGCCGGTTATCTGTCGTGCGAGTGTTTGAGGATATGCTTATGTTGTTGACGTGTTGACGGGATAAATTTGTGGTGCTGTTACTGGTAATTTCTTCATTTTGTACCTCTTTCACATCCAGACTTTTCAACCATGTTTTTCTCTGTTAATGATAATGCCTCGAGACTTTATATCAGAATTATCTCAACAGTATCTATGTTGTTTTGTAAACATCAATGGCACTTAAACCAAACCGGTCAGATAGATTTCATTTATTTTAGTAACCATATATGAAAACTAAACATCAACCATGATCATTTTGAAACAGCTTTTCAAGGAATTTCAGTGCATGAAAATAAATGGTCAAGTTTTAGAATACAAGCCACGCATGGTGTGGTGATATAGACAATTACATGTCTTAGAGTTAGCCGTCGTCAGTAAATCATAGTGATAATTCATTGCGTGGTATTGAATGCATTCAAAAACAATCACAATGTTTCAAAGTAAAACAAAGTTAAAATTACTGACTTTTGAAATGCTGAAAACTGAAAACTGTACAGCCAGCGTTCTTATTTAGATGTTCGCAACAAGTTTAACCGGCCAATATTTGCTTCTAAAAGCGTTGTCAAAATTTTCATTGTCGGAACCGAAAAGAATAGCTATATGTCATAGCATCATTTAAACATTAATGCACTTACCTCTTCAAAATTTACTCCCCCGTACAGAAATGCGCGAACTGCCCGAGGAAGACAAGGAAAGCAGTGGTCAAAGAATGGGATGATGTAACGGACGTCAACATCAACAGGGTCTGGTCGTCCTGTCAAATTCAATAAACGATTATCATGTATTTCTCATTTCTTGTTTTCATAAAATTCTATACAACTTTTCACTCATGTATGCTTATATTGTAAAACCACCTTGGGTTATTACATATACCCTTGTTAACTAACATGAGAAATCAAATAAGTATACATTGCATGGAGGACAATTACGACGGGAACGGACCTATTTCTTTAATCTATAGTTACGACAGTAATTAGTTAAATAATTCTTATTGAATCATGCGACTAGTATACCTCCCCATCTAGATGTTGACATTTATTTCGATCATTTTAGATTTTTCTCTGTCGCCACTCAAGTTACAAAATTTAGGTCTTTATCACCGCTGATTAGTGTCAAGAGGATGAAACAGCTGTATATTATAGCTTCCTTCATTACTCGGCTATACTGTTTCTTATTCTAAAATTGTAT
Organism: Ylistrum balloti; assembly: GCF_031769215.1. NCBI lineage: Eukaryota > Metazoa > Mollusca > Bivalvia > Pectinida > Pectinidae > Ylistrum > Ylistrum balloti. The sequence goes on along the minus strand of NW_026782004.1, from coordinate 1,201,606 downwards.
TAAAATGTACTTGTTTATCTTTTGTAACATTTGTGACCTGAATACATAAGAATGTCAAATATAGAGGTAACTTTTTCTTTAAGATATTTCAAAGTTTGTAAACAAACTCATATATTCTGAGCCGTGCCATTGTTCGAATGAATTTCAACTGCTTTTAGAGTTGGTGTCCGTATTTGATAAAGACGCTCTAGTTTTTTATATGTGAAACGTTATATTAATTTTTCAACCATGGTAATAATTATATGTTACCGAAACATCCAAACATTCCTTAAGCTGGCAAATTATAGTTTAGGGACAATAACTGATCGTTTTAAGAAAGAAGAAATGTGCAGTCGTGGTTTTAACTACAATCACATCGTAATACATTCACAAGCAGGTTTGACCGACATGACTTCGGACTTTATTTACACGTGTTTGAAGACAAATATAGAACGGATCAAGATATTTCTTAACAACACACTTCGATTTCTATTCAGCGATTCAAGAAAGTATTAACGACACATGCTTTACAGTCAATATACCTTTCCTGTTAGGACAGACACCACTGTCCCTACAATGACTGTATTGTGCAATTTAAATCTTACCTATTCGGACAGACACCACGGATCCAACATTGGCTGTAGTTAATAGTTTATATAGCTTACTTGTTCGGACAAACACCACGGACACCACAATGATTGTAGTTTGCAATTCAAATCTTACCTCTTCGGACAGACACAACAAACCCCACAATGACTGTAGTTTACAGTTTATATAGTTTACCTGTTAGGACAGAGAACTAACCCCACAATAACTATAGTTTATAGTTTATACAGTTACCTGTTAGGACAGACACCACGGAGCCCACAATGACTGTAGTCAACATACATATAGGGATCAACCAATAGTATGATATTGAGTACAGCACGTCTATTCCTTCACTGTAACAAAAAAACAAGGTTAACTATGTACTTTGCAGAAGGCACATTGCGTTACTGCTAGATAAAGTAGACGTTAAAATGTCTTCACATACGTCTAAAAACGATTATCTGCATGCTCCCTCATTAAAAAAGTCATAGAGTACTTGGAATATATAAACTTATTTCAAATTTAATTATTTATGTTGTTAAGTGCAATCGTTGTTTTTACCAGATGTACAACATTAATATGTCGGCAAGTAATAAAATCATACTAAACTTTTTTTTTAATCAGAGGGATGTTGATCAGCTTTTGTTGCATGACACGTATATATATATATATATTCAATATACGACTTCTAAACTTTTCTTTATAATGTGATTGTATTACTTGTTTTCTCGATCTCCGATAAAGACGGCGGAAGCTGAGCTATGTGTTGTGATGTTCCCTCCTAACTGACTCTGGTTGACGTGATTATTCCAGCACAAATCTGTAGAGACGGGCGGTAACGTTTGTGCTCTAATACGGGTGGGTGAAAAACTCTGTCCTAGAGCCAGCCACATTACAAGTCCCATACCTGTTAGCCCTCCTGTGATAACTCCCTGGGGTAGAATAATATCCATCACTTTATCTATGTCATTTCAGTGGATATCTCACTTGCCATGTCGTTACTTCTGGAGATTGCAACATTTGAGTATATCTTACGTTATGTTTGAGATTGCAGACAGCAAATACTGCTAGAGGCTTTTATTCCTTGAGGTTTGCTTAACCTGCTTTCCATATGTACTCATACGTATTACCAAATGATTGAATTATGGGACTGATGCACTTTCTGTCTAGATTTTCATTTGTCTTTCTATCACATTGGACTGTCCTCAGTTGCCTACTAGGTTTAAAAATTCATTAATTTATATTGAAAGATGTTAGTTTTGTCGTTTGTACAATCATAAATGTATCTTCATAAAATCTCCTGAAGTATGAATTGTCTTGCGTATAGTAATGATAATGTATATATCTATCTCAAATAATAAGTCTACCTTACTGTTGGCCCAAGGACAGTATGCCGCAAAGAAGAACATACCGGCTGACGCTCCACCGAAAGTGGACAACATGCTGTAGGCGATCTGTTGTAGTTAAACAGAAAAATGTTATAATATCTCAGAATTAATAACATTGGTGGTACACAGATCAAATAAGTAAGGTGTATATAACTACATGTAATTGAAGCGGCTGAAATCATGACATATAATTTGGTTATATTAAGTTTTTCGATTATAATGAGTGAACAGTGTTCCTTATTACATAGGTGACATACTTAAAAAATAATGTTATTTCACATTATATTCATTATCGCATATCTGTTTATATTCGATTATGTTCGGCTGTTGATTTGAATTGTGAATGCGTTGATCTATCCACATTACTAAATACATTTAATCATTAAAGTTATATGGTTCTTATACCTCTGATAATGGGCCTTCTATTTCTGCAGTCATGAAGGAAATCCCTATTCCTATAACTCCGTAAACTGGTACTGAAACGATAACACACATGTATTGTTTAGTTGGTTAATACAAACATGTATGTCAACTAACGATTGTTGGAACTATTGTGAAAAGGGTGTAAATCACGGCAAAAATTAAGGTGTTGTTAAAGCCTATTACACGATAAACAAACTCCAGATTTTAATATTGGAATAACATTTACTCTCACCACAAAGTTTAGCTATGAGCGTGGCTTTGGCCTCCGAGATGTCCTTGACCAGTGGTCGAACGATGTCCACTACTGTTTGTGCTGAAAGACTGCTCAGTAATGACGTGATGGCACTGTCAAGAAAAGGACATGTATGTCTTACAGGAACAAGTCGTCCTGGTATCATGTTTACAACAATTACGGTGACTAACTTACAGCACTATGAGTTATGACTTTGTGTTGTGTGGCTATTGCTAGTGATATATAAATGAGAAATAAAATTGTTAGACTATTAGTTTTTAATGTTTGTTTTGTTTTTGTTTTCTTGTTCAATTCTTTTTTGTTTTTCTTTTTTAAAATTCTCATTGTATGGAGTATTGTATCCAGCTTCAAAGTTATTACTTTAATGAGGCACTGAAGACGGCGGCGACAAATACCCCGGCCATCCCCGGCATGTCACGGAAAAGGACCACCACCAAATAAGGAAGGATCTGGTAAAGAAAAAACATGGGTTTTCACGTTTGAATTAACTTGAAAGAGTATATATTCTTGGTATGCTACTATTCAGTACCTACTCCACAATAACAGATCATCTGTGGTATATATACAATGTACAACAAATGAATAGCTGGGGATTAATGTGACCATTGTTTGCTTGTACAAGCTCAGTTGTTTAATATCACATTATAAGTGCTATTAAAATAAGACTATTGAAACTTATCAATTTTTCGCAGTTAAAGATGAAAATGACGAAAATTATCGTTGACCTGACCCTTTAAGTAACATAGACCATTAGCCTCTACAGAATTTTCATAAGTTTTCACCCTTTCTTTAAACACTTTTGACCATATCACCATCATATTAAGGAGTCTATAATTAATCCTTCCAAAAATCAGTAGACATGCATATGTACATATACTCTTCACACTTCTTAAACCTTACGCATCAAGTTTTCCCCACCGATGTTATATCTAGGAGGTAGGTACCTGGTTTGGATTGTCGACAGCTTCAGACTTTAAGGGGTCACACATGATTTTATAGAAGTAAGAGTAGGCGAAAATGCCTACACTACAGGAGAGCAAGAAGCTAACAACAGTCGTTACAGCTGAAATTATTACCATTCTGAAAGGAAACCCACATTAGGAATTACGATAAGCTTAAACGACTAAAAGTCAAAAAGCAGTGTTTTCTATCTGATATTAGTAACGACATAAAATTAAATAACACGATATATTTAGATGAAATATCATTGAAATCACTTGTCGCTGAATACATCTTGCGTATTGAAATCAATTAATTGACTTCTGTCTGTGACTATTTTTGCCTTGGAATCATTAAAATCAAACAACTGCTTACAATGACAACCAAGGCAATATTTGTTCTTAACAGCTAAGGGTATTGATCAGGGTTAACACGTACTTCCTGGCATCTCTTTGGGTCGGGACTGAGCAGATCCTTTGAATAGTTGTCTGGGTGGGTAGGAGATATATGAGAGAAATGGTCGATCCTATTATCAATGTCCAGTAGGAGTGGCGTACAGTGGGGTTAGGGCTCGTGCTGAAAGTCAACAAAATGACACAAAAGTCACAAAGACACTTGTTTCCATAAAATGACCACTATTTTGACATGTACATCAATAATACTACTGCAACGATATTAACCACGATAGTCGCATCAGTTAAACAGAATAAATCAACTAATAACAATTCAACAATTAAGGTTATTTTCGTTATAAACACATTGGTTTTTAACAATTTCATACATACGTACTACGGATATCGCAGCCGCATTCCTTCGTAAGCTATATCAAAGACAGACTTCACACTACCAACTTCTATCGCACTCTGTCAAAATAATTGATTTCTATATAAAAACAATCTTTCATCAAACGTTGTCGCATTCACGAAGCCATATTGCGAAATGACGAAAAAGACTTAACACGTTTTATCATCTTTCTATTCAAATAAGAATAAATTACAGTAAAATATTTACCTTAAGAAATACATGTATTATACAAACAAGGCTGCACAAGTAACATGGTACACAAAAAGCACAATATTAAAAATATCAGTTATATATATATATATAAATAAAAATGATTTTTGACAAAAGAAGAAAGACGTTACATTTTGCACTAGCGCTTTCACTGTATTATATCTTCAGGTGCATAGTCACTGTACATAATGGTGTGGCGTCACAACATGTTATCTGTTGATGACGTTATTATATATATATATATATATATATATATATATATATGTAATTACTAATCAAGGATAGGATAGTACCTGCACAATAATACTGAATATCCCAGTAAAGACGACCAAGAACTGAAAGACATTGGTCCACACCACCGCTTTCATACCACCCTGTAACAAATAATGTCATACCACCCTGTAACATATAATGTCATACCACCCTGTAACATATAATGTCATACCACCTTGTAACATATAATGTCATACCACCTTGTAACATATAATGTCATATCACTTTGTAACATATAATGTCATACCACCCTGTAACATATAATGTCATACCACCTTGTAACATATAATGTCATACCACCTTGTAACATATAATGTCATACCATCCTGTAACATATAATATCATACCACCCTGTAACATATAATGTCATACCACCTTGTAACATATAATGTCATACCACCCTGTAACAAATAATGTCATACCACCCTGTGGCAAACAGCATCAAACCATTGTAAGAATAGCACACTATCCTGTAACAAATGATATCCTGCCATACAAATGATACCATACACGTATCATTCTATAGTAAAACATAACAGTCCATTGTATTTGGAATAATAATATACTACTATTAAACAAAAATGCTCCATTATACTCGAACAAAATATATCTCTTATCACAGTTCTGTTATGGCTTCCACTAATATGTAGTACTTCAAACATGTATAGCTTTATATTAGTGGAAAAATCAACTTGGCTTCAGTGGGGTTTGAAGTTTTTTCTGCATTAATTGCCAGTGGAATGTTGGTATGGATGTGCTAATGATGTCATAGGCATGGGAAGCTCTCAGAAACCATCCGGTGACCGGAGGTTGTGACGAGATATCGGTAGGTTTTACGTGGCCAATTCCGATCAAAACAAGTGTAGAGTTTTTTGTTAACAAGCAAGACACATCGTCGGCTTTACAACACGCAATGTACAGGATTAGAAAGGCTGAGATAAAAGCAAAACGACGATAGCATAAAGTCACATTTAGCCATGATCTGATGTCTAATACCAAGTTCATCTTTGTTAAACAAAGGATGTTTACAGAAACACAAGAAATTATAATACCTTTTTGTACATCTAACGTGACGCTGCACAAAATTATATCAATTTTCAATGGTTTACCTTTATATTTAGTTTGCCGCAACTTAAAGGCATTGATCAGCATTTTTTGTATCCAATCATCGACCGTTAATTCGCTCATTAGTGAATCATAGATATGTTGCAAATATCTATTTGTCAGTCTCAGATATGTAGGTTGAGTAACCCGAAACTGGTGTATATGGATTCTATAATTTCATAGATATTTGAAAATGACAATGCTTTTGCAATTTTATTTTGATATCTTTTAAGATGCACGGAATTCAATTTGCCAACCCAGTTTGACAGTTTGACATTGAATTCGGTTTATAATTTCAAGAATTACAAAATAATTGATCGAGACTCAGAAATGTCTGTTAGTAAATTTCCTTTAATGAATTTACGTATTACGTATTAAAATTTCCATAAGTTACAACACTGTATAAACATTCAATAGATTAGAACTATATAGAGGTTATGTCTCTTACTGTATATTGACAGGTTTCTTCCGTTCCTTTTGGAATGAGGCCCATGGCTTTGAATTTGAGAAAAAGACTTATGAAATCTCAAATTAGGAAATATGACAATTCACAAAGATGCTAAGAATGAATCATAATAAATGAAGATCATGCTGTATATTTGAATTATTCTGGAAATGAATGCAAAAATGTGGCCATTTAAATCATATCCACGTTTTAACTTGTATGGTTGCTAAGGTGCTAATAGGGAAGGAAGATGACTAAAGACAGTTGTTAAACAGAAGAATTAACCTTCGATTGGATAAATTGGATGGAGCTCATCCTCAGCTGGTTACAATGTGACTGAATTGAATTTCAAAAGACATTCCACAATAATATGGCTCAGTATCCTTGACAGGTTATTTCATTTCATTAATAATTACCATAACTTTAGTATGCAAATACAGTACCTACACCCATCTTTGTATCCCAACAACAAAAGATTCGAAACAATCCCGCCCTCCCTACGATCCATGAGCCATCACGGCAGGAACGCAGAGTGATCTCCCTTCCTCTTACCTTTATGGCTGCCGACGAGTGCGGAGGTGTCTGAGCTGAGTGCTTTTCTTACTCCTTCTCTTCGTACTGCTATTGTCGTTTGAGTAAATTGTTACTCTATTAGTAGTCTATAAACCAATCTCCCAACTTATATTGTGAAATTAAGTATTGCCTGTCCTGTTTGCCGACCTTGCAGCCAGACCTCGCCGTGTGAACTTTGTTTGCACATGGGGTCTGCTGCATAGGCTCCCATGCCTGTTCGGCGTACTTCCCGCCGGAAGAGGGATTCGTCCTCTTTTTCCGGTAAGGGAAGTAAGCTTTTAAGTCCTCCTCCTCTGTAGGTGTTTTAGGTGTTCCTGCTGGAGGTGCTCTCGTTCCGCCGAACTCCGCCCTTGAGCAGGGGGTGGCTCCCACTGTCCAGCTGCGTACTGGAGTAGGGGGGCAGCCCGACCCTTACTCGGCGCAGTCTAGGGTCGAATTGGCCGGTAGCTCTCGATAGCCGGCGGTGTTACCGTCGGAAAGGGACTTCCGGTCGCAGGTCTCTGATTCCTTCAGGCACCTCGGCGCGCCAGGTGGCGTCGTTGGTGGAGGCCGCATTGACACCGGACCTGTACCTTCGGGTATAGGGTCAGGGACCACAGACTTTTTGTCATGATTGTCTATGGCTACGGGGATTAGTGACACTGAGTTCACTAATCCTGGTGTCAGCGCGGGGTCTGTTTTCCCACCCTCACAGGTTTCTGGCTCTGGGACATTCCGCTCCAGTCCAGATTTCCCGGTGCAGGGTTTCCCAGGGGTTTGGGGCTTCAGGTCAGGCGTCCGGTTTCCGGTCTCCCTTTCCCCCGTGCTCGAGGTGCCGGGGTGCCTGCGGGCACTTATTCCAGGCCAACCTGCGGATGGTTCTGGGTACCAACAGTTACCCAGCATGTATGGGTTTCCACCTGGTGAAAGTGGCGGTTCCTCCTGGTCCTTTGGACAGGGTGTCCAGCCCCAGGCTCAGGCGGGCCATCCTGGCCAGTTCTGGGGTCACTCCCAGCCCGCGGGACCATTCCCATTCCCTCAGGGGTTGGGTTTAACCCAATTGGTCTTCCCTCGTGGAACCCTATGGGGTTGGTCTCTCCCTTTAGGAGATGTTATAGCAGTGCGGAATCCCCCACCGATCTGCTACGTCGGGGGCCTTGTCGGCCGGTCCTAAAAAGGTTCGCGGGACCTTTAGAACTTCCGCCTCCTGCGCGGACCCATCGGTCTCCTGTTCCCAGGGGTCGGCATCGGGTCTCCGACCCAAGCCTACAGCTACGGCTGCTAGACGCTCTGCGTCTAAATGCCGTATAGATTAGTCCCCCTCTCTGCAGATGGCTCCTCTGGCGGCCCCTGTTCCTTCCAAGGGGACTTCGTTCCCTATTGAGGAGGAGATGGACGTCGAGGGCGCGGGCTCGGCAGAGGAAGACGATGTCATTCATCTTTCTCCTGGGTGCTCGGATATTGATCCATTCGAGTCATCTGATGATGACTCTCCCGGCCAGGAGGGTTCCCAGGGGGTAAATGGCCCTAAGACTACTGAAGCCGAGGCTCAGCATGTGCTTTCGGGTTTGCGGCCCCTCCGAGCCGGCATCTCCCGGAATCTGGGGTTGGAGGTCTGCCCACCGCCTTCTGCATCGTCGGTGCCCGAATCCACCACCTTCTGGGTTCTCTGGTGGCTCCTCGGGCTTCCGTTCGCTCAGATCGGTCTCTGCCAGAAGGCACTATCGTGTCTTCGGTTCTGGCCACTGCCCGGGATTGGGTTTTAGAGAAGGACTCCTCCTCTACCCGTGCTCCCGGGTTTGCCGGTCTGTAGCTCGGTGTTGGCGATTTGTCGGAGACTTTGGCCTCCGACTATGCCACACATGACGGGCAGCTGGCCTCTCAACCAGAGAGCAGGCTTCCTGGCCCGGCAAATCAGTGGACCAGGTGGTGCTCGATCCCACCAAGAGGTTGGATTGATTTGAATGCCATGTACTTTAATTTGAAATTTATTACATCATGAAAATTGGTTTTACATGAAAAAACCTCAATTTTATTTTGTCATTTGATAGTATTGTTTACTGCAAACTGCAGGTTGGATTGAATTGAATGCCATGTACTTTAATTTTAAATTTAATATTTTGTTTACACTGAAATTGGACTATATATAGGTATCTCTTAAATATACAGGTATGTAAATTATTTGAGTGAAAAATCCATTTCAAAAAATAATTAAAAAATAGACAAAGTTTCGGAATAACCAAAATATAAAGTTACATTTAATCTTAATCCTGCAACAGAATTTATTAGTCCGCATTTTTGTTTACCTGGTATTTGACCGTGCATGGTTTTACTGTGGTCAGTAACTTCTGGGAAATGTTTCATTTTGATATCTAGTAGCTCTTCAGGGCTTATGAGTCATGTTCTTTATAAACAACGAAACATTAAATGGCTTTATCTCTACTTCAAATAAAAACAAGAGGCATAGACGACATGTATCGCTCACCTGGATATTAATAATGTCTATAAAGCAAAACTTTACGTTTCTGTAGAAGGAAAATATTTTCCCTGGTGATTTTCATCCCACAGATACAGCTTTAAATTCCCTAGGGGTAGGGATAGAGATCAGTTGTTAATCTCTTGATGTCCAGCAATGGTATTATGTTATGGGATGGCAATCTCATTGGCGACGAAGATATAATCTGTCCTGGGATAGAACAGACCTCAGGACAAATTCAGCTATGAATGTGTTTATCTCATGATGCTCAGCAATGCTATAGTTTTTCAGTGGGTATCACAACTGTTTAGAACAATCAAAGATCAAAATAAATTGTTGATGGTGCAAAGCAATGATTTGTTAATGAACTAAATCTACGTTGGGGTAAGATTTTCCCTATTTGGGCTCCGCACCCTTAATCCCTTGGAGCCGAGACCTACCATGCTTCATCCCAAATTTTACCAAATCCGCTCAGTCGTTCATGAATAGTTGCAATATATTTTGAAAGTTGACAAACGACGGACATCGGACGATAGACAGACGACGGACGGGCGCTGGCGCCGCGGTATACATATAGCTCACTTGGCCCGAAGGACCAGCTGAGTTAAAAAAGTATATGTTTACTCTGACCAGCGACTTCCCTAGTTGTAGGTCCCTGCATACATTTGAAATGTTAGTTTTCTGTTTAAATTGTGTTATTACTAAACAAATGAGACAATTTTATCTCACGTATACACACGTAGACAAGTGATGTGTATATTATAAAGATTTCAGTAGAAGAAACAATACTTTTTATATAACGTGCAATAGAATCTACTGTATATTAGTCTGAATTGTTTGGAGTCATTGTCAATACGAATAATTAGAAGAAAAAACATTATTTTAGAACGTATTATCATTTACAGACAATAAATGATTTTGAGCTTATCAAAAGCGGATCTCATGTCACGAAGAGCGTGTCCGGATTTTATTTCGGGCACCTTCCACCTTGCGTGTTTTAGTGGCGCCATGTGCAGAGGAGTGTAAAAAGATGGCAGATGGCACGTCGACAGAAAATTCTTAGATATTGTCTACGCGAAACTGATTTTTTTTCCTTGTTTAGTTTATTATGTAATAACAGATTCTTTGATCATGTTTAAAAATGCCCAGAAGGACTAGAAAAATACCTGTCCCATGACGTTTCCCCTTTTCGAAAGGGTCTTGCAGAGAAACTTAGATGCTTTGTACACTAAATCTGTATTGAATAAACACTTAGATGTTGTACTTTTTACATGATCAGTGTGAATTCTTGTATGCTTCATTCGCAAAGGGTTTTCCGAAAAAGGTATCAATTTCACGTACAGTATTGACCTGGGTACGGCATTCTGACAACGGACTCCTTAACATAACATATTAGATATTTTCTTGCAACAACTACAGACAAACGTTTTAATACTTTGATGAAGCCAAAAGACAGAAACCGTCGATAAGGCAAATGACGATTGAAGAAAATAAACACAAATACTGGCGGTAACAACTGAATGGTTTCTTTCCATGTAAAACAAAAGGCTTGTATCTTTTAAAAACAAACAGGCTTCGTTTGAATCCGTCTTAACGTACAGTAGATCAAAATTTCTTAATTTCATATATACGGTATTATCTTTTGAATACTGAAATTTGAAAATTACAAACAATTACAATATCGTGTTATCTGACATGGATTATGGTACATGTAAAAGCGTATACGGCGACTTCACAAAGATTTCCAAGAATACTACATGCTCAAGGGAATTGTGCAGCAGAAGGCAGCAACCAGATGCCTATACAAATCCATAGAATTGTGTATATAATCGTTGCACCACATGCACTTACCGTCGCCGTGCCAATAATTGCGGTTATAGCAACCGCCAACACTGAGCCCCACATTGGAAAGTCCGTGACTGTGGTAAAGAAAACAAGACAAAATTAAAGAATAGCTATTTCAGACACACACATACAGAAAACTGAATTGTATCACTGCGTTCTTCTCTGTAATCTAGCCATCTTTGTTCTAAGCACCAGTGATTAGTATTCCACATGGTTTATACATAGGTCAAAACACATGTCGGATATTGAGGCTTGTGAGACAGATTGATGGCTGAGTTTTGGGACAATTATGAAAGTGGTAACTTGGTAATTTGTGTTTTAATAGTACGACAACTTGGTCGATAACTGATGGGTGTTTGAGGTGATTGAGTTGTGAATTGAGAAGAGAGACAGTTTAATAAGTGGTGGTTGGGCAATTGGACAACGAGTAAGCTGTTAACATGTTCATGGTTTAGCATTGAGTATAAAGTATCCTATGAATTGATAGAAATGTATATATATATATATTAGTGGATAGCTAATCTGGACTTCAATAGAATGGGTGTGACTGGGTAAGGGGAAACGTTGATTAATTGTCTGCTGAACATTACGTCAGCCTGGTTTGTGATTACTTAGTAGTTAGACAACAGAATATGATCGGATTTTTGGATGACCTGAATAATTCACTTGTGTCGTGGCTGCATCGTGAAGCATCAAAAACCGCGCAGGCTTCAAGGTTAGCAACAGGGTTATTGTACAAGTTGTATTATAAATGACCATATGATGGATGGTTTATCGAGTTCTAGCTTCATTCACAAATGCTATCCTTCCACTGTTGTTCTTTTCATCGATATTCTATGCAACGAAGATGAAAGCTATTTTATATCGACAATTTCCATCAAGTGTACTCTGGGTAAAGTCCATTGTCACATATGTACTGACACTACCATATAAAACTCGATCATAAATTAGTTTGAGAAAGGAAAAAATACAAACCTGCCTCAATTGCAATGCCAGGTCCATAGAGAACAATGCCCATGTACACGACCTGAAACGGAATAATCTAACTTTGCATTAAACATCACTTTGAAATATGTAATTAAAGGTTTAAAAAACTTTTTCCGACCGTAATCACAATTAATCCGTCAACCGTTTATATAATATTATATAGGTATAACTCGTTGTGTGATATATTACCCTATAATGTATATTGCCCTATGCTGCAACATCATATACTTTTTTTTACTTTTATTACTTATATAAAATATTCAATGATTCATGAGCATATGAATTCACAATACATAAGTACCTGCAATATTATTGAAAATAATGTCCACAGCGGACTGAATGGGTTTGTAGTATACATTCTATATTGCTGTTTATGATACCCAGCGATTATTTCATATTACCCTGCATATAGATAAAAGCATTATGGTCCTATAAAACGACATCTTTAGCCTAACGTTTACCACAACTTACGTTGAATAGGATTCCCATGCTAGTTGCGACCACCCGAGGTGCTTTACTTTGAAATCGAAGCTGAAAATACTAAAAATTCATAAAAGTTGTAATCATTCAAAATAAAGAAACGTTACACCTATACATTAAAGACACATTTTCATACGGACTGGAATTAAATTGTACTATTAAGTAAATAAGAAAAACTATCCAAATCTTGTCTGCGATTTCTGTTTACTCAAGTCTGCAACTCTTTTATTATTTGTCACCTACAATCGGGGGAGGCTGTTATATTCCGGAGATATGATAAACATTTCAATGGAACATACACGTATGAAAGGTATAAAGGTTAATGTTAACTTCTTTCTCTCGTATACATTTGTACTTTATCTTTCTACAGATAAATTATGATTAAAGGGAAAACTTATCTTAATTGAGACATAAAATAAACTTTTTTCCATTGTACACCGGCACATGTCAAAATTTTGAAAAGTTAGAACATTCAACGATTTTTTCAGCCATTTTACTAATATCACTTAACATAAGCCCGCATGCTTTTTGTCTTAACTATTTTAACAGTTTCAAGGCCACAATTTTGCAATTACCAATTTCAATATCTTCACTAACATATCAATATGTAGAATTATGGATTGTTCTAGCGTAAATATACTAATACTGTATAACAAACAGGATAATAACACAAGATGTAATGACACAAGATGTGATAACACAAGATGTAATGACACAAGAAGTAATAACACAAGATGTAATGACACAAGATGTAATAACACAAGATGTAATAACACCAGATGTAATGACACAAGATGTAATGACACAAGATGTAATGACACCAGATGTAATGACACAAGATGTAATGACACTAGATGTAATGACACAAGATGTAATGACACTAGATGTAATAACACAAGATGTAATGACACTAGATGTAATGACACCAGATGTAATGACACAAGATGTAATGACACAAGATGTAATGACACCAGATGTAATGACACAAGATGTAATGACACAAGATGTAATGACACTTCGATTCTGTCCCATGACTCCTTGTTGTGAAATGTAGTTTGCTTATATTACATTTCATGCACAGGTAAATGCGTGAATGCTTACCTCATGATTGGATGGAGTACATTCATAATCTTCTGAACACATTAGTGATTTTGAAGTGCGGACATGATTTTAACTCGTACAAACTAGTGAGTTTGATGTAGTACAAATATGCTCTTACTTCGTACATACTGTTCTTACCTCATACAGGCTCGTGATTTTGAGGGGATAGATGAGAGGTATGATGGAACACATGGCGAACAGGTTAGAGAGTACTAGTCCAATGGCTTGCCACATGAAGGGAGCACCGTACATATATATCTCCGCCGGATTTCCAAGGAGCATGATGGATGACTGGAAGGAGACAGTCATCGACAGAGCTACTGGTAGGATGCTCAGCTTCCTATCCGCTAGCACATACTGCTTGATTGTGTCCTGTTTCGGTTTACACCAAGCCAGGTATAACCCTGTTCCTATTGAGACGAGAAGGATCGACACAAAGACGATGTAGTCTAAGGCGACAAATCCCTTAACATCCGGAATCATGTCTGTGAAACAAAGAACCCAAAGTAACCAAATAACAAAGAGCAATCACCTAAATACTTAATAAATCGTGCAGCCAAGGATTAAATATATTCACTGGTCCTCTTTATACCTATTTTAATGTTGTCAATAAATAAAAAAAGTCATGGATAGTTCGCAACACTGTTAATTCTTTAGATATGGAAAAACGTTGTTTATAAGAACAAGAAAAGTGGTATAACAGTTTTAAGATACATTATATTCAATGTGTAAATGATTGTCAGTTTAGGTCATTGATTTGAAAACAGTAGATAGATGTAGCTTAAACCCAAGATAAGAAAAGACAAAGTTGATTTTATTTTTCATTCAACATACATTTTTATTGCAAAGCGCTATCTAATTATCTAGTATCCTAGATATCATATAACGTAAAAGAATTTATAATGTCCATAAAAGTTTCCCTGAGTACATGTCCTGTCAATTATGACCTCATGAATCCTTTCCAGGTGGTATGTGTCACAAAGATTTGCGTAATACACGTTTGACCAATATGCGTTGCAACGTCATTGTATATATTTTACAAAAGACACTCGAGTGAATAGCACCTGTTAATAACTAAGTGTTTAAAACAGCAGAGCCAAACAATGAATTAAACTACATCATACAGCTGTTTCGTCATTTTGGGACTCGTCAGTGATGTTAAGGAAATAAATAAATTTTGAAGCTAAGGAGGCAACTCAGGAAAACCCAAAGTTATCGAAAGAAAAGTCAAAAGTCGAAAGGTGCAGCGGTTACATAATAGTATGAATTTCGTAATTCTGATATATCAGACAATTTTAGAACAAGTGCATGTGTTTATTCTGAACCGTGCCACTAATCTAAATGATTAAAACATGGAATGCAGGTTACGACAAATGGATCTATACCTGCTGGTGCTTCGATAAGTCGATGGAGGATTTTTCTTTATGTATGCATATTTTCCAGACGGTCTTGGTACATGTACCTACAATATATTTTAAAAATGTACAGATTAACAACTTCATGTAGGAATCACGGACGATGATATCCAAAAGTCACAATTAGAACTACTAATCAAGTGCAAATAAGAATATTTCATATTAAGTTAAGGGGTTATGGTTTTCTAGCGCTTATTGACTCGTTGGCAATTTACATAACTAAAGCACTGTTTGGCTTCATCATCAAGTTTTAACAATGTGTGTTATAGGATTATTAACTTATCATAATTCCCTGCGTATTGTCCGCAGACCATACGATTTAAAACAACAAAAATGTCTTAGGCGATCAACTCGATGACTTTTAGTAAGATCTGTCTTTTTGCGCCATTTTCTATTGCGTTCCAATGACATGTTTTCAGCTCTACGAACAAATTTAATGTCAAGGGCGATATGTGATACCAACGGTTAGATTATTGTATCTACTTCGTGTAGTATCAGGTGAAGTTTGTAATATTAGGTAGACAATTATTTCAAAGGTCCATCATCTCGAGTTAGAAATTTTATAGCTTCCCATTTAAATTTCATTTCTGGGAAATTGTCTGAATGAGCACATCCTTGCTTGGAGAAATCTCCAGGATCCGCTCCAAATTTGTTTACATATTAAATAAACTGTCTTAGTGCTAGGAGTCTGCTTTGTATTAGCAGAAACAACATTTTCCCTTAGTTTCTTGATTCATTCTTAGAGGAAGAAACAAACCTTGTATACGGAGTGAGTATCGAAGTGGATAAATATAGAGGTGTTCCAAAAGTTCCTTTGGTATGCTGTATGATTTTTCATACCTTTAACCTTGAACCAGCATAACTAGAAATCAGTCTATCATGACTTTATTATCGTGAGAAACACGTAGACAAGGTATGATATTCAGAACGCTCTGTCAGGTCAGTAAACTAATAACCTGGGGCACCTTTTTGACATCGGGTAAAATCTACAATATATAAGCGTTTACCTACTTTGTATCAAGAAATTTTACACAGTTACATGTACAGTCTGTTTTTAAGGGAATTGGATATTTGGAAACGATGATTCATACACATATACATAATACTATTTGGTCTTGTACTTTTCCTGGTAGCCAGTCGACCTCCTTAATCATCAAGATAATCGAAGATATATTAAATGATTTCTTAAATTCCCAATGATGTGGAATTTAAATCTTTCTTTGACAGTTAAATCAACGATTAGACGATCATATTCGCTTTTGTAATATATACAGGGTTCTTTGATTGTTTCAACATGACAAATATTGATGGATAAAGCAGTTTACCTAGAATCGGAACAAATGATTTTGTGCACGTTGCTTGAGAGAATTCATAGCGAAGTTTGAGGGGCATTGCAGGAAAATTGCCATTTGAAAACAGCAATATGCTTGAAACAGGCATACATTTACCATAATCAGTACTTAAACCAGACAAGGAAAGAGACGAAGAAGCACTGTGTTTTTATTACAAACATGAAACGGAGTATTAGGAATGTATATCTGGAATTGTGTTTGACCAGAGAGTAATTTTGTAAAGGTTAAGTGTCATATATTTACGCAGATATAAGTCATTATCTGTTATGTGTAGCTTAACTTTCACTGTGCTGTCATTTAATAACATATAATAAATTACCCTGGTGTTTAGACTGGTTAGTAGTGGATATAACTTTCACCGGTTTCATATATTGGCTTAGATTGAAAACATATATGTATTACCTGATAGTTGATCATTCGTGGTAAAACTCCTTTGATGTGCAAATGTCCGCTTTGTTGTTAAACCCTAACACCAGCATATGTAGTCAACTGGGTAGTAAGAACTGGGTAAATCTTAAGCGTTTTGTTTGTTACACGGGCGACCCAGCCGGTACGGTGTAACACAAGTAGGCGTGCAAAAGCAACATCTCATCAACATACAGAGTCCATATACTAGTACTTCGCATTGTGTCCCGTATCAGAACTGTCCATAGGGTTCTGAGCTATCTCCCCGTCTGTCCATAGGGCTAGTCTATATGGTTCTGTCCATAGGGCCCTCTTCCTAGTGCTCTCTATCACACCCAAAACTCCCCTCATTTATCCATACTCTATAAGATCTTATCATGGAAATGCCACGATCCTATGCCCCATTGGTTGACTTTCATATCAGGGTGGAATTCAGTTCATTAGACTAACTAATACCTGTTAACCGGGAGAATTGCATGTGTTAGAGTTTAATCTTTGGCACGGCGTACATTTTCAAATGCAGACCGCCGTCCGAAAGATAGCTGAATTTGTCAATAGAATAGACTAATAGGATCAGAAGATATCAGTGCTGTCCGCTGTAAATATAGTTACGAAATATCGGTGTGCATTCATAAGTCCCACCCAGTCTACCCAATATTATGTATTGATAAAATTAATCAACCAGTCAGTCAAAGATTATTGACTTATGTATCTGAGTTACACCAATATCGAAACCACATTTTGTAACAATATATCTAAACCCTATTTTGTTACATCGGATCCGGACTTGTCACCTATATACCCGTATAAAGGTAAACTTTCTGGAGTGCGAAGCTATATACGATAAGGCTGAGTAATGCAGGTGCAGTGTTATTTTCGAAAAGTGTCGAATTAAAAACGGTTTTCATAGTCACCGATCAATTTACTTTTTATGTGATCGCTATTTAATAATGATTTCAGAATTTTCTGTTTAATTTTCAATCCGTAATATTTAGCCAACCGATTTTATAAAACTGCACAAAATATGCAGTCCTATCGGACAGTTGTGTATTGTGTATCTATATTGTGTTTATATATAAATTCATGTCTTTGCCAATAAATCACAAAAAATAAGATTTTGAAAATATGTCACATCAGAAAAAAAAATCAAAATGATTATGTGTTGCTAAAAATAACCTACAAGGATTTTTTTCTGCGATGATAAATTTAGATATGACTTACAGGTAAGTGTAGAGTATGTTTTATTTATTTTCTAAATATATTAGCATACAACAAAGTATATTTCTAAATTAAGCCATTAAGATACAGGTAGACACATATAGATATATCAGATACACACTGAATAGACAGATACAGTGTCTTGTTTACAAGGAACCACTAGTGACCTGCCTTGTGTGCGTACGATGTATGCTTCCACAACAAAAACAAGCTATTTCAGCTTATACCACTAACTTGTTGGTCGGGGTGCAAGCGCGCGTGGGTTCTTATTGTGGGAGGAAACAGTATCTGGGAAAACCCACGTGGTCGGGCAGGTGATCCCTTACCTTTTCACGTTCGTTCCGGGTATTGAATCCCCGACGAGTGTGTTACCACTGCGCCATCCGACCACCCCAACACATTTAATTTTGCTGCAATCGGCACTGACAAAAACAGTTATATTTAGCACGTGCATGAATTCGACAGAATTGCTGTCTGAATTTACCTAATGATAACGTTCAATAAATAGAAATACCTGTCTAGATTTATAAAGTCGCTGTTATGCATGTTGAACTTTTCGTCCGCGAGGAGCATTTATTTTGGCGAAGATTCAGGCAAAATTCAGCGTAACGTTAACGGCAAGTAATAAGATACAGAACAAAAAAAACTTGTTTGAAGTTTTGACGTTTCTACCACAATACACTGTGTTATTCCACTTTCATACCATTGTATATACATGTAAATGATGACGGTTAGAAAATACTAATGGTATGTCACATCTGGTCTTTTGATCGGTTGACAAGTTGATCTTTGACCGAAGGACACTTCACAGTCGCGGAAATAAAAAAAGGCAAAGTATTTCACGTTCGGTTTTCGTAATGATTTGATTTTTACGTGGATTTCTATCAATTTAATAAAGATAATAAACTAATTTATTTGATATGATTCATTATAAATATTATACTTAAACGTATTTTTGAAATCGCAGTCTTGAAACTGGAGAATATCATACAAACGCACTGTTGTTATGTATGGAATTTCTCTACCCGAGTTATCTTTCAAAAATCAAAAAGCATTACCTTTCGCTGTTTCATACAAAATGTTATACAACAAACTCGCTTAGTGTATTTTCTCTTAGCTTTGGGATAACGAAAGCAGATTAGATTTGTTTTCATAATATAAAAGATATTATGAAATAAGTCTTATGCGTACTTATTTTTGTGAGCAATGTGAAAAGCTCTTTTCTCAGGGAAAACACTCATGGCATGTGATGGAAAAACAGAAACCAAATATTAATGTAAAATATTATATCATTGTATCGTTTATATCCTTGTGAAGTGTTAACGCCAATGTTAAAGCTGACCATGTTATATAAAAATGGTTATCTCCCCCTTATCTTACTGATATCGTAGTCCTAAAATTGCACTTGAACTTGAAGAAATAGTAATAAGAGATTTTGAAGGCGGAAGGCGGGAGGGGATGGTATTTTCAATATAAAAAAATACGCCTCTTCTAACCCGAACTCCTGGACCATCTCTGGATATCATTGATCAGACAGCGGGGTCCAAATTAACGGGAGAAGATCCTATTTTTTATCAATCAATGCCCAGTTAGACGGTGTCATCTGGATAACCGACTAATACCCAAGTACACGGGACAATACCCTATATTATCAAGTAATGTTCGCGTAAACGGAAAAATACAAAAGCCAGTATACTGGTAGTAATAGACTCAAGAAAAAATAAAAACGCACAACTCTTTATTTTATACAATTAATCTAAAGACATAGCATATATGATGATATTGGTCGAACAACAAAACAATAAAAAAAGCTCACAAAATGACACAATTATTTGTTGGATGGCTTTCCAACCAACATTACATACATCGTATGAAGCTTTATTTTACACTGTTGACACTCCGACTGAGTTTTATTGAAACGTATTTGTCAAAATCTTTTTAAAAAATTCGGATACAGCACACAAGCGTTCATACATTCATACTTGAATTCAATTGAATAAAACTCACACCCTAAAGCACCCAAATGACCTTACCCCAATCTTCCCAAACACAAATACACTTGTAGTACGATAATAGAGGTTGTACACACGCACGTACAGGACTATTTGCGGTACAATACTAGAGGATAGTTTAATGTACACAAACATTCCATCGGCTACACAGGGTTTTTTTTATCTGATTAATCTTTGCTTATGGAATAAACTAACCACCAGCGTAAGAAAAACGTGAAAACGTGACCTAACAGCTGTAGTTAAATGACTTCTGTCTCTATGTTTTCTAGCTTAGTTTGTTGTGAAGTTAGCAGCCGAACCCTATACGGTATTGTAATAGTAATACAACAACGTAAAGCCGTCACAGCTCTGGTGCAATATTCTATTTACCTGGTCAAATCGTCCTTACTTGACTTTTTCGTCCTATCCTCACTCCGCTGATTATACAACATCTATTTCATGCACCCTTTAGGATACTGTACGACGCATACACTTGTTTAAATTTACTAGTCCTTGTTCATCTATAACCAGGTGTACCCGTATCAGTTTATAACAACTTCTGTTAACATCGTATGACGAAGGCATCCATGCATAATGACGGTTTATTTACCTAGCATTTTCAATATACACTTATTGGTGTGTACTTCTACTACGTGTCAATCCTTACTTTGATTTTTCTTTAATACTTAATATTCCAAGCCAGTGCTAGCATGTATATGGCTAAACCATAATCCTATTATTGTTTGACATTGCCTCTTGCCCAAGTGCCGTTAAATATTTTTGATTTAATAAAATATTTTGAAATGAAGTCTAGCGTCCATATCTGTTATACATATATAACCATAACAAACATATATACCCAATCGTAAATGTGAAATATCCCCACATAATTTATAAAGAGTGGTATTCTAAAAATAGGTACACATGACTGATTTGAACTTTCGACTTTCAACCTTTTAAAGGCTTTTCAAGTATACTTATACAGACATATTCCGAGAACTTGAAGAACCAAAACGCTAAAATGGGATTTATAATGATTTATGATTGCTATTTTACACGTTGTCTTATGATCAGATTTTTGATAGCCTTTTGACAAGGAATAATTCAAACTGATACACTACACCAGGCCGGGTACGGACTAAAGGGATGATTTTACCTGTCATGTTAACCGCTCAATGAATGAAGTCTATACGGTTGGTATATCATCACAGAAGCTGTGGATACAGTTGTAAGAACATTAACGTCACGTCATGTAGCAATAAGATTTTCAAAATATATTACCACTTTGGAAATTGTTAAAATGCCTTAAGAAAACTAGATTAATGAATTAATCATACAAAAAGTATACAGAATCATAGTGTATATTTCAGTTTAAACAGACAAGTAAGTAACATGTTTATTACATTTCGGCAGCAAATTTATAACATATCTGTTGTAACAAATGTATAACAGTGCTAGGATCAAATACGTCAGATAAAAGTTCGGTTCGTCACGTATCAATACTCTTCTCTTTCGATCACAGACTAGTTATCATTTCGCAGTCTGATCCTTCCCGCTCGATCTCTTCCTCACTGCTTGCTTCGATCTGGGATTTCTTGTCTCGGCTACGATCTCTACCCATGCGCTTTTTCTCCAAAGGCAGTACATCTTTCATATCCTGGAAATCGCCATGAAATGAAAATCAACATTCCATTAAGAAATACAATAACATCCTTCCGTCATCTTTTATTGGGTCGATTTGAGTTTGACTCAATGAAAAAAAAATCAACCACTTTCGGTAATTATTGTGCTCTTTTTATAAAACGAACCATCACAACATGAGAGGGGAGACAACTTCCTTTTCCCTTGGAGACTGTTTGTACAGCATTTTTTATTTGAGAATTGTCACCACCTATTCCTTCGAATGTAAAAGAGACGCCATTGTTTTTAACCACAAAAGTAACTGTTACACTAACCTTTTCGACAAGAGGAGTGGATGCAAATGAGTCGATGGAGCGTTCGTCCACTTCAGGATCAATACCTGGAGTAGACAGTGTCTTCAGCTTTTCGTTAGCCTTAAGCACGTTTCGAATCTGGCAAAAGAAAATAGTAATATCGAACTAAGAATTAATGTAACTAATTTCACACCACGGGCAGTTCCAAATAACATCATTTAAATACATCATTTAATTCACATTCAAACGTAGCCATCAAATAACAGTTCATGTTGTTATTTTCAATATTGTAATAATAAGTGATAATAAAGGATATTGTCCCTTGTACTTGGGTACAGGAAGAAAGTAATTGATTTTCCGCAATAGGATACGCATGATATTTGTCCTTATCGTGACGTAATTTGACTCGTTTACAGCATGTGGTGGAATGTTTCTTCAAAACTTCAATATGCTTTATAACGCAGCTTCCACAAGGATTTAATTTAATAAAACATTTACAAACAACGAAACCACCTACCTCTTCGTGGAGAAGGTTGAATACCGTAAAAAACATCGCCTGAAAAATATGTATATACATAAATATATAGGTAAAACATTAAATGCACAAAAGCCTTCACAGCAATTACTGGTTTTATCCCTTCACGTGTATGTATACTAAGAGCTCGATATAACCACAACATTAAATCTATCAGAATGATCTGCTGATAATCATCAAACTTTCTGGTATTCTGTTTATTCATATGTTTGAAATGACAATGATAAACATACTTGTAAAACATTCATAAGGGCATATAGGTACTTGATGATCGAGTCATGCATCTTTAGGGATAGGAAGGCGAAGGACCAGTTAACAGTGACCAGTATGATCTGGGTCCACATCCCTTTCATCTGTATCCTGTAACATCCATACATTGAAAACTCAAAACGTCATTATTCATTCCCGGCGAATACTCCTCGGTCCATTTGGGTTAAAAAGCTTAAAAAATTATATTCCATACAAGTTCGTTCAACTACAATATACGCTATGTAACATACATAAGAATGTGTTTCAAGATTCTCTATGTAAAGTGCAGTGTGATTTTCCCGTCAATTATCAGCGATACATTCGTTAAATAATTTGATGAAGCTATGATGTTGTATGTTCCTACAGGAAAGCGACGGTTAAGATTATCATAATTACCCTTATACAGACTAATTTGACAAGAATCATTAATTGTTAGAAGTAATAGCTATATGCCCTTTCTTCCAAAATCTTTTTACGGTACTGTTTTTGAGGTTCGAGTTACGTGTTATGGTTTGGAGTGATATTTCCAACATTCCAATCATATTTCGCGTCTTGAGCAACACTCACGTTAGTACTTTATTGGTCTTTTCACTCTTGGTATATGAGTTTTCGTTGTGTTCCTTTGCTGTTAGTATCAAAACCATGATTGCCACCTGAAAATAGCAGTATTGTTAAACCAACTCTCATTTTCTGTCACCCATCGATAAGATAAAGACGTCACATGGATTAAGACCAATTCGTTCCATACGCACCATATGAATTATCACCTACATTATCCTAAAGTGATAGGCGAAAACAAGAGCCTCAGTTCGTGTTGACTGTTATGCGTTCTGCAAACGGTGCCCAGAGTAATATCCCCATTGTTCAAATCCGTAAATGTATTTCTACGTTTGAATTTTGATCGATTGCGAACTAATTTGACTACTTATTTACTCTGGATTCCAGATAAACTATACTTAATTCTAAATAACGGAAACCAATAATTAGATTAATCACATATTGTCCTTATTGCGGGAAAGCATTAAATATATTCAGAACATATCTTAATTACGACCATTGTTGATAGCTTGTGGATATAGGGATGGCTGAGAATACTAACCGTAACTATACCAAGTGTTGGCCCCACAAATAACCACAGGTTGTCCCAGGCAATCCAGCACCTACAACAGATAACACATCATTCAAGAAATTGCCTTCGCCCACACTTGACAGATGCATTCACAACATAGGGATCAATAAGTTTTTCCTTAGTGAAAGGACAAGTCACACGTGCAAAATACGCGTCATCGTTGTATGTGGTGTAGTCACGCCACGATTGGGATCATAAGTGTTGGAGAAAAATAATCAATCACGTCAGTGTGATTTGGATGAACGTATCTGGGCTCATGTGGGAATATTTTCAAAGTTTATAACTCAGTAGTATCTATACTTTTGTAAATCTTAGCGGACCGAGTGACAAATATGGTAAAATAATACATTAATTTAGGAATGGTGAGATATTTATGAAATGTATCCTATCAAAATTATCGTTGATGTCTATACATATAACTTATGTTTCATAAAAAGTAGAATATTAAAATCTGCTGATTTCGCAAAGCCTCTTGCAATCTTAAAAGAAGAATTCATAAACGAGAATGGAATTTTAACGAAGTGCTTTTGTTTATTACACAGACGAATTGTAGTACAAATACTCGTGGAAACATCATTTATGACGCTTAAACTTTTCCTTGTGTGTGAATACAATTGGAAATCTGTTAACTACGAGAAAATATCATGTCACAATCTGCTATAAGATCAGTGAACGTGTCATGACGTCCACTACTCTCCCTATATCAGACTCTACAATGGGTGTTTTGACATCAAAGATAAATCAGTAACGTTATATTAATTCAATTTACATGCTCAAAAAATATTTTCAAATTTATATTGAAAAGTGGTACTTACATATCTTTGGCGTAATAAGTTTCACCTTGCGATCCCACAAAAGCACCAACAAACACTCCTGGTAGGACTGCAGAGATACAAAACGTACATTAGGTAAAATTTTACCACCCACTAACAAACACTTCAGGTAGAACTACAGAGATACTTAACGTACATTAAGTAAAATTTTACCACCCACCAACAAACACTCCTGGTAGGACTACAGAGATACTAAACGTACATTAGATAAAATTTTACCACCCACTAACAAACACTTCAGGTAGAACTACAGAGATACTTAACGTACATTAAGTAAAATTTTACCACCCACCAACAAACACTCCTGGTAGGACTACAGAGATACTAAACATACATTAGGTAAAATTTTACCACCCACTAACAAACACTTCAGGTAGAACTACAGAGATACTTAACGTACATTAAGTAAAATTTTACCACCCACCAACAAACACTCCTCGTAGGACTACAGAGATACTAAACGTACATTAGGTAAAATTTTACCACCCACTAACAAAGGAAATCGAACATCACTTAAACCTTTTTCATGTTATATTCGGCTTATTTTGATTTTCAAACTTACTCCATCCTAAAAACGTATAGCGCAGAAAAGATCCTGAATCCGATAAATCTTGATGTTGTGCATGGGCAGAGTATGTCACCGTTGTATACAAATTAAAAGTTTCATTCATCAACCAGGAATAGGTCGAAAGTACGAAATAATGGATGAGAACAGCAAAGACCTCGCATACAACCTACAATACAAAACGATATAGAAGGATATTAATATATGTAAACACAAAATACCAATAATAAAAAGCATAACGAAGAAGAAGAATTCATCAATAACACCATTTCACAAACAGATTCTGACATTAAGCGGCGAAGGAGATTACAAAAAAAGAATTAATACGTTATGCCTGAACAACACTGCATACACGGAAATGTAGAGTTTGGAAACCTCGACGATGGTCACCTAAAATAGATTTTGTAACAATGGAGGTCAAGAATTTGAAAATAGCACTACGGTCATCTATAATATAGACAGTTACGGACAACAATACAAATATAAAACCATTCGAATTCATTACGCATGCTTGAGAGAAAAAATCAAGACATACCATAACACTTCGCTTGTTTTGGCGAGTGCGTATTGGACAAAAACACACAATTTGGCGCTTAGCGCCACCATATATAAATTTTATTAAATCATGGCTTATTCAAATGTCACTTGAGACTTAAATAGAAATAGCTTCTAGACGTTATTTTCTGTAGACACAATGTGTGTTTTGGGGAATATTTCAGTATCTGAATTTTACGTGTACAACAGAGAGAAAGGCATTTTGGATTAGTCATTGATATCATTCTTTTAATTAAACTTTATTTATTTTCAAACAGTTGCTTTCAAGTTTTTTTCAGTTTTTTGCCGGACAGATGACCCGATAGTTTTTCGCGTCTGTTACGGAAATCGAACTCAGGTCTGCGTTTACCATTTCTTATTAGGTTAAGCATTTATATATGCCTGAATTTTGCCTCTCCATAGTTTGTAAATTCCTAATGACACCTATAGAATTATCACGGACATAAATCAACTGCGCAGCTTTCATCTTTATACCAGTGTTGTCACTTACTAAAACAGGGGGACAATATAGATCAGATGTTGATACCAAATCAGGACAATATTTATTTAATTTCTGATAGAATTTTAACTTTACTATATCAGGCAGAAATATAAATGTGCTTTCTCAAACAACAAATCCTCTTTTTTAACTACACTATTTTTACCGTTGACATATCAAATTACAGAACTGAAAACGGATTTTGAAGTGTTTAAAACTCAGCCTTGATTAATCTATATCTCGATTACTTAAACAATTTTCGTTTTCCGAATCCATCACTTCCACACTCATTGGTGATCCATCACTTTACTCACCGTCGTTTGCAACGTCAAGGAATTTCATGAATCTCGTATAGTTGGTGATTTACTGAACATTCGCAAACATTGTCAATGTAAGATGGATACATTTTCTACGGTTGATTTTCCGAAGAGTTATCTATGATAGATCATCTGAGCTATCAACATGAATGACAGCCAAACTCTCCGTATTTAGTATCAACAGATTTCTTGTGCGACAAAAACTTAAATCAATATACAACACTTTCAATCCTTTCACACAGATATAACGTAGAACAATGTAATGAATTAGACCTGTAACTCAGACAAAGGATACGATATAAACAAACAACAACATAAACAGCTAATATACAACATTCTGTAAGGTACAGCCAAATCAGCAGAATCACAGGGATTCATTTCATTTTCAGCTCTTTTTCCTTTTGAATACTTCCCTTAATAGGTTTTAAAACAATTATAGCAATGTAATTTAATGTAATAGTTTGATTTAACTGCAGCTGGAAAACGAAGTATTGAATCGATACAATTGCTTATAAGTGGCCGCCTGGCGTCCTTCTGGAGGGGACGCTGTGCCGTAGGCAGCTTTTGGAGTCGTGTGTTTTGTACTTACTTGATTTTCGTATCGATCTATTCCTATCATGAATACGATCTGACTGAAGAAAATCGATAGGGCTAGATTTTTATGGAGCGAAGCTATGGCAGACGATGTTCTGAAAGGAAAAATAGCAAAATCTGTAACATTTGAAGAAAACTGCCACATAAGTATATCGAAGTAATAAGTACCAAGAGGCCTACTTCAGCTTATTTACACAAAAGATAACGTAGGGTAAGGTTATATGGCTGCGAGGCACTGCATGAGTCAAATTCAAAATTAGTTGAATGTGTCTGGAAAGACTTTATTTGACGGTGGTAAGGGTAGACCTTAGGTAGGCATGTTAAAGAAGTTCAAGCCATTCTCCGGTGAAATCTCGCATGCAACTAGTCTTGAAACATGAAATCAGGACTGAAAAATGGTATTGAATCGTATTGAATACTTTAGTCAATAATGAGTGAACGGCTAGATTCTCCGAAATGAAGAAACGTTTCTTTTAGAGCAATCGTCTTGGCTTTAGATTAATTAGAAAAGCAATGATGAATATGGTTTTTATAAATTACATGTATTACATTTGCAAGCAGGGAAATATCTGAACAACAAAATGATGCAAAAATACTTGTAACCCGTTCACAGTAGTCATCAGTGTTACGGGAGGGATATCTAACTTTAAAGACAAAGAAGGAAATTTGTCACGATACATTTCGAGAAAAACATACCCTTAACGTTCCTAAACCAAAACAAGAGTATCAGTAAAACTGATGAAAGCTCTCCGAAAGCAAATTTATTGACCAAAAACTTTTAACACACGACAATAAATCTGTAAGTAAGGGGCTGGTACACTGCACATTATAATTCCTTGATCAATGTTATTCATTTAATTAATGTAAACACCTTTTTACATTATCCTAGTTTATATCTCTAAATTTGTGCTCTGGAAAAGAAATGTAATCAAACGGCAATAATTCTGTGATTATGGGATTTTGGGTCCTGAATTCGGTGCGTAACACATTGCTTTAGTATAACCAGTGTATACACAGAGTTTCATAATCATTGCTTAAGTGTGGGCAAAGATATGCTCCGGACCAAAAAGAACGGACGGGCGGGAAAAGTGGCAACTATATGCTCCACCGAAAATTTCCTTGGAGCATAAAAAAGCAATACGAATTAACATATGCAAACAGGCTCAGATACATGACATTGATGTCTAAATATTCTTCAAAATGCTTATAAACCAGAATGTTGTCCTTTATCATGGTGAATACCGCATGTACTACTTCCTGAACTGTTCAATTCATATGAAATAATGAGATGTATTTTCTAAAAGACGCACAAGATGCCTGATGAAGACTTACTTGCAGTAGAGATGGATGGCTAAAGTGCCAAGGCACAAAAGGGCAGACAGTGCACAACCAATATAAGACGCCGCATTCATTAGTATTGGACGTTTTTCTCCTTTGTCCCACTGCAACATGAGGAATAGCAAAATGTGTCATATAGTAGACCTTACATAGTGTCTATCGACTGTTAATGTATTACTTAGTATTGTGATACCATATTTATTTGAGGATAAAAGAAACTAGAGACTGTTCCTATAGAGTGTAAAAAAGGGGTAAATACAGAAATTATCAGTATTGATTGACTTTTTAAAAAGAATCGTTTCGTTGCTCAGCCAGTTGTTTATCAACATATCGACCGGTCTACCTTAAAATATAAGTGATGTCACACTTACGTTATCGTTGTACATGTCTGTTGTGATAGCGTAGATACCAGGAATATAACAACCACATAGCGCTGATATTCCGTCCTGCCAAATCAGGTG
This sequence comes from Ylistrum balloti, assembly GCF_031769215.1. NCBI lineage: Eukaryota > Metazoa > Mollusca > Bivalvia > Pectinida > Pectinidae > Ylistrum > Ylistrum balloti. The sequence continues at coordinate 1,172,390 of NW_026782004.1, read as the reverse complement.
ACAGTCATCTCGTAGCCAGCGCCACTCAGCTGATCTGTAGCATCCAATTAACTTCTTGTAATGATTTAAAATAATGCATAAACTATCTGTCAGGATGGTTTATATGCCATATAGAGAATGTCTTTGTATTTAAATGCCACTAGTCAGATATTTGATGATTATGCGTACTTGTAGATATCTTGTATCATGAAAATTTCTTCCCGTGAATTAATTGATTCACAAAATAGAGTCACGAACTGCTAGCCAAAGGCCTGATAAACGGAGTTATCATTACTGGACAACGTTTGGCTTACTCGTTATTGTATGTTTCCATGTTTGACACATGAAGGCCGAATGACCAATATACATGTGACGTGGTTGCTACTCACATTGAACTATGCCTAATACGGACACATTCCGGGTTAGATATGTTGAAAGTCTGGAGAGAAAATAAAACTCAATTACATCAAACGATGATTATCATAGATTTTTCTATCGTACGCTTAAAATCATTTTAAAAATCAAAGGTTCTATTTTTTACTGATTTTGGTTATTTTGCGAAAAGTGCTACTTTTACTCATTTCCGTTATGTTCATGTGGTTCTACCTTTCTTATTTTTCGGTTATTTGCAAGGGGTTATATTTCTCACTATTTTCGAAGATTAAATAAAACTGCGATAAAAGATACATTGAAAACAACAGTGACCGAGAAAACCGAGGCCCGTTTTATAACTAGCTTGGAAGATGCAACCTTTGTTCTTCAAGTGCTTGGTGAAACCACGACAATCATAAAAAAAACTTATCATAACATCCATCAACGCCAACTAAAGACCATGTCTAGTCGTATTGATGAATTTCTCGATTTCTATGATAAACTCGATGAACTGGACAAAACTCGCATTGTCATACCGTATTCCTGTCCAACTTCCTCTCCCTATTCTCCACTCCTTATCATCCTCTCCCCATCGTTTTGTCCGTATCATCCATTCTCTTGCGTCTTGTTTTTATCATCCGCTCCCCGTCGCCTTCTCCCTATCGTCCTCCCCTATCATTTTCTATCTATTGTCCCAGCCCCCTTTGCATCCTTCCCCTATCTTCTCTATTATTCTCTTTCATTTATCATTTCCCGCTCGTCCTCTCCATATCGTTCTCCCTATTATCCTCTCACTATTGACCTCCCCTATCATCCTCTCCCTATCTTCTTTATCATTCTCTTTCATTCATCATCTACCGCTCGTCCTCTCCCTATTGCCATCCCCTTTGCACCCGCTCCCTATCTTCTCTATTATTCTCTTCCCATCATCATCTCCCTATCGTTCTCTCGTGCGTAATATCATACTAAAACATCATCTACCCCATACGCAAATCTGCTCGTTCTTCCGACACCCAATGTTCATTGGTAGCTAGCCAAGGGACACAGAGAGATATATACATATATTTCACCACGCACTAGGCAGCATCATATTAATTATACATTCAAACACGTCAAATAATATTGCGGTTATCACTTAGTACACCTGTGTGTGGTTTTATGGTGGACATCAAGGGACCTTGTATCAAGACATTATATAATAACAAACAGATACCTCTGAGATAAGGGACTCACATAAAACCGGCCCCCGTTTGCTTCAGTACAGAACAGTTGAGAATCAATCAATATTTACGTTTAGCTACAATCAATAGTGCTACATTTATTAGATCACGAGACCAACTCATACAACAGGTAGAAATAAGACAACGATCAGTCACATTCCGGACAAATAACACATTTATTACACATACACTATTTACATTTTATACATAAATCTCGAAGGACAATTTTATACATGAATCTCGAAGGACGATGTTTCGAACGCTATACAAATAAAGGGCATATTGAAGAAGGGTACAGCCACAGAGGGGCAATATACGGTAAACTAAAGTAACAAAATTGTGTGTTTATATACTTACGTCAAGGAACGGTAGTTTGAACACTATTGGAGATGATAGATTATTGACAAAGGATGCCTCTCCAGCGTAAACATAGAGGGCAATAATAGGAGTATTCACATTGTCCTCCTTACTCTTCCTGGAAAGTGAAACAACATCCTTATCACATGTACAGTTTACGTTCATACGAGCGTCATAGGACTATGTTATTTACGATAGAAAACTACCCATGACTACATCATCAGGATAGCATATAATAGACCCCAAATAGCCACAAAAACAGGCTTTTATCTACACCTTGTAGAAACGTAGGATAACTTACGTTAGAAGGTCGTGATTTGGCAGATACATGGCAAGATGTTTGAAGCGAAAACTGGCAGTCAAAATGAAGGCTGAAAATGTAGGATATGATGTCTGTATATAATAACATTAGACACACTTCTGATAAGTAAAGCATGAAATCATGAAATGATGATCTAGTTGCTATATGGCCAGAAACATCAGTTGTGTGAAAATTACGACATTTACTGAATTATGGGGGCTAGTGCACCTTCCATCTAGATTTTGACTTTGGATTTTAGACTATTTCGGATTTTCTTCAGTCGTCTCTTGGGATAAAAATCTAGGCCCTTAGGATCACTGACAAGCCATAGAAGAACGAAACAGCTATATGATGAAGTTTAATTCATTGTTTGGCGCTGCTGTGCCTTATTTATCAAAATGCTCCCTTCACCTGTGTGTCCTTTGTACAATCGTTAAGAGTCGTATCGTAGGTCACTTTATATCGCGAGAGGACTCAATACCCTCAATAATGGCATGTTGATATTGTAGTCAAATTCAAATTAAAATGTTTATACATAACATACCTAATGACACAAAAACCTAAATCATTGTATTACTTACCGGGTATGGTCGATGCATTTTGTGTCTTTAAAATATCAGGCAATCTTATCTCCCCGAGATTATTTGGTGTTTTCATCAATTTACGGTCAAGGCTAGATGGATAGGTATACCCTCGAAATAGCTTCGACACGTGCACATCAACTTTGAATTCTGGATTAAAAAGATGATTATACTGTAGAAATATATCTAAAAACGCATAAATTGGCGGTACACATGTAAGTAATTTTATTTTCAATTTAACTATTATTTGCTATTTCATTCTATCTCCGAACATCATTTTTTCAAATACCCTTGAAAATACCAGCATTTTCATAATTATCTTTACTTAATTATGACGTCATTTCGATTGATACAATAGTAAGACAGAAAACATGTTATTTGTAGCTCATCATCAATGTTAAGTATGAGAAATGAAATTAATATATCCGCACACTTTATAATAAAAATGAATTCCATACCGATGTTGCCTTTGGCTTCGAAAATAGACGCATCATTGACATCGACGGTTCCTATATGTATGTTATACTGAATCGTCTTGGCAACGGTCCGGGCGAAGGCTTCCAGAGCACTGAGTAAATTGTCCCCTTCGACACCGGCCGGTTTTGTAGCGTTCCATCCCACATCGTTTCTCCGTGACAACAGATTGTCCACCGTCCGAATTATCACCTGAAAGACATTATCAAACAGATCCATATCGTTTCCTGTTATATAGATTAACTAATAAAATACATGTACTGTTACATGACTGTTTTGTCTGTAAGCTAAGTGTTATTGTTAAATAACTCTGATTTGTCTGTAAGCTAAGTGTTATTGTTACATGGCTCTGATTTGTCTGTAAGCTAAGTGTTATTGTTACATGGCTCTGATTTGTCTGTAAGCTAAGTGTTATTGTTACATGGCTCTGATTTGTCTGTAAGCTTTGTGTTATTGTTACATGACTGTTTTGTCTGTAAGCTAAGTGTTATTGTTAAATAACTCTGATTTGTCTGTAAGCTTTGTGTTATTGTTACATGACTGTTTTGTCTGTAAGCTAAGTGTTATTGTTAAATAACTCTGATTTGTCTGTAAGCTAAGTGTTATTGTTACATGGCTCTGATTTGTCTGTAAGCTAAGTGTTATTGTTACATGGCTCTGATTTGTCTGTAAGCTTTGTGTTATTGTTACATGACTGTTTTGTCTGTAAGCTAAGTGTTATTGTTACATGGCTCTGATTTGTCTGTAAGCTTTGTGTTATTGTTACATGACTGTTTTGTCTGTAAGCTAAGTGTTATTATTAAATGACTCTGTTTTGTCTGTAAGCTTTGTGTTATTATTAAATGGCTCTGTTTTGTCTGTAAGCTTTGTGTTATTATTAAATGGCTCTGTTTTGTCTGTAAGCTTTGTGTTATTATTAAATGACTCTGTTTTGTCTGTAAGCTTAGTGTTATTATTAAATGACTCTGTTTTGTCTGTAAGCTTTGTGTTATTATTAAATGGCTCTGATTTGTCTGTAAGCTTTGTGTTATTATTAAATGACTCTGTTTTGTCTGTAAGCTTTGTGATATTGCTACATGACACTGATCTGTCTGTAAGCTTTGTGTTATTGTTAAATGACTCTTTTGTCTGTAAGCTTACTGATATTGTTTCATGACACTGCCTTGTCGATAAGCTAAATGCTTATGTTACACAAAAAATTATAAACAACATGTGAGAGATTCAATGCTTATCTACCAGCTCATCATACGTATCGAACGGGAAATCATTGGACATTTCGTATAAAACTTGTACCAAAGATCTACATACCAGAAAACGTAACCTGTAGATTTATCGCGCTGTCACTACTTTGCCAGGATGAAATCATAAGTTTAGTTATATTAAATAACAAATTCAGCAATGAATAATGCATTTTCCGAGAAAGGCTTAAAATACTCTAACGTCTGAATCAATTACAGTTTCACTTCGAACTTCATAATCAAAGAAGAGTCAACCAATAAAAAGGTTTTAATTAGGAAGTTAAATCAGGTAATGACATAAATTTTTTTAAAAAATAGATAAGACTGTTAGTGACCCAACCTCCTACGTGGTTTGGTTAGAAGGCCTACTGTTAGCTATGGTAGAAGCTAACTGTGTTAGACCGTCTTCGCTGTAAATCAAATCATGTTCAAAGAAAATGTGTTGTTTTAAATGCATGCGTTGCGTTCCACACAGCGACTGTAAATAGTTGTATAATCATATAATAGTATTGATTTCCACTAAAATAGCTTTTAGTATGTATACAATGTATTTGTTTTCCGCATGAACCTATCCTATTTAATGCATGACTACACGAACTTATTTGTATTTACATAAACAACACCTCCACCACACATGCCTGATTTACACGGGAACCCATGTTGACTACGATACAACGTTTTGCTGGAATAGTAAATATTTCACAAGATTACAGTGGTTATCTGAGAAAGGAACTTTGTGTTTTACAGTAGTTATCAGTCCAGCATAATACGGCTAATGTGGTGGACACTGATTGTATCGGGCTTTTATAGCGGGGGAAATAATAGAAAGTCAAGTCACTACATGAACACTTCATAGGCTAAAAACACAAAATATTACACCACAGAGGGTTTGATGGGGTGACATTAATTAATGGTTACTGGGGCACTGTGGGAGGAATTCTATCCTTGAAAGGTAACTTGCAGTGAAAAATGAAAAAAACTTCATTTTGGAAAAGTTGAAGTGTTATCATGTATAGGCTGACGATACTTAGAGAAAAACTGGTGCGAAAAGATGGAAACCATAGTCCCTCTTCTATTGTACACTCATACGAGATCATTGCAGGATTAAATCTTATATAACAGATGCTGATTTACTTGTTAACGTGACGTCAGTGAATTGTTACTGTGACGTCATATCATTGTCCTGACAGGGAATTCCCCCGTCTATATTACGGTGAGACTAATAAAATCTGTTACCTACAGGATCGTAGCCCTCGACTGAGATACCCCGATCTCGCTCAGTTACAGGTAATAGAGTTTGTGGGCCCGCCTACTACTATAAAAATCATTCAATATTTCATCAGAGTTTTTGTGTACCCCGTGGGAGCCTCAAACTACCCACACAGTCTCTTCATTTTTAAACAACGTTTGCAGCGTAAACAATGTAGGCCGCACTTACAAAAAATACAACACATTTTACAGTGAAGATCTTATTTTAGCTATAACACCTGGAATCTTAACAACTTAAAACATACACTAAACAGATCATATAAAGCAGATAGTAAATTTTGAAACGATTTCTAAATGTATACGCCTACACGCGGATGAATAAGCCGATGCGTAATAAAAAAACCGCTAGGGTACTAGACAGATCGGGCGAGATAGAAAAATCTAGGATGGGGTATCACGTGATTCGGGAAGACATTGGATTTTCAAGAATCGTAACTGATTCAATGAAACAATGTGTTATCAGGTATAACTACTTATCCGCAGAGAAAATGGGTACTGGACTTCTGACTCCGAAGACAACGAGGCAATTACTAATTACGCTCTTAATTGGACAATTGATTTTTGGAGGACTGCTGCTTATTGAGGATGACAGAGTAGTTCACCTGTAAGGCACAACACTTTCTTACATCGATTACTTGATTCAGTATTGCAGCGTATTCAAAGTACTCGTACTTGTGCCATGTACTTATGTATATCTCAAGGCAAAACGGTTTGACGCAGTTCTTACACGTGTAGAATGAAATCCTTCATCAAGACAACAAAAAACATCTAGTAATATAGTATTGGTGTACAGACACAAAAAACCTACCTCTGTGAAGTTTTTAGTTTCTTCCTTTGTTCTAACAACATTTACAGTTTGGGCATAAACATTTCGTCCTTCTCTCCATTTCTTCTCTTGGAGGATAGAAACCTGAAAAAAAGTAAATTTACATAAACAACGTCACCCTATAAATGAATGTGCTTGACGCGTTGTTGATAAAATCATTTAAAGATGGGTAAAAATAGCAAAATATTCATAGCAAACAAAACACTGGCGCACCTTTCAGTAATATGATTATAAAACATAGCTGATCATGTAATGGGTGGTCAGGTGTTACATGTAGTTCAATTTCTCCTCCATCCTTATGAGTTTGGTTCATGTAGATAATGTTAAATTATTTTAAAGCAATATACCTTAGACACCGAAATCTGGAATGAAACACGGCTCTGAGATAAAAGTAACTTGTTCAAATAAATAAGTGTGTTATGACTAAATTACAACAATAAGACGTAACTTCTTCACGCGACGCTTTACACCTACCGGGATTTTATAATGGGTTATCGAGTGAGACACTGTATTGATCACACAACCTTACCTCGTAACGCTGTAACAACTGAATCTAGATGACCTACGAACTATTCCTCTTTCGAACTGTTCTTGTTCTACCTCTCCTTATGACTATTGTCCATCGCGGCACCTATTTAGCAACTGGCAACCTAAGCATTATCCAAAACTTTAAACTACAGAATGTCAGACCGTTTTTCATGCAAGGTCCAAAATATCGCGAATCCCCTTCCATTAATTAGAATGTGAATTTTCAAGATACTTATGGATTCCGTGGAAAACTATGCCAGAATGGGTTAAACATGCAGCGTTAGATTTAATTTCACAGCGGACTAAATCTACTCGGTCTATCATTGTTAAAAGAATACGCTAAATCGTAAACAATTCAAGTCTGTATACCTTGTGTAAAAACAACACTTCATTACTATATATTAGGTATGTTGTTGTACCTGTAAACAAGGCACTTATAACTTTATCCTTGTCCACAGACATAATTATATTCCCTTCATTCAAATATAGCATTAACCAATCTTTCCAAAGAAATAAGAATGGCGGATCACGTTGTAAATGTCACGTGATACCTTACCCCGTCCTGAGTGTCCACTACGAGATCCAGTAGGGTAGGTCTATGACCGTAGCCACGTCTATGGGGTTGGTGTATCTATCACTATGAGATCCAGTAGGTATATGACCGTAGCCACGTCTATGGGGTTGGTGTATCTCGTCCTGAGTGTCCACTATGAGATCCAGTAGGGTAGGTCTATGACCGTAGCCACGTCTATATTGTTGGTGTACCTATCACGTGATACCTTACCTCGTCCTAATTGTCCACTATGAGATCCAGTAGGTATATGACCGTAGCCACGTCTATGGGGTTGGTGTATCTATCACGTGATACTTTACTTCGTCCTGAGTGTCCACTATGAGATCCAGTAGGGTAGGTCTATGACCGTAGCCACGTCTATAGGGTTGGTGTACCTATCACGTGATACCTTACCTCGTCCTGAATGTCCACTACGAGATCCAGTAGGTCTATGACCGTAGTCACCGTCTATAGGGTTGGTGTACCTATCACGTGATACCTTACCTCATCCTGAGTGTCCACTATGAGATCCAGTAGGGTAGGTCTATGACCGTAGCCACGTCTATGGGGTTGGTGTATCTATCACGTGATACTTTACTTCGTCCTGAGTGTCCACTATGAGATCCAGTAGGTCTATGACCGTAGCCACGTCTATAGGGTTGGTGTACCTATCACGTGATACCTTACCTCATCCTGAATGTCCACTACGAGATCCAGTAGGTCTATGACCGTAGTCACCGTCTATAGGGTTGGTGTACCTATCACGTGATACCTTACCTCATCCTGAGTGTCCACTATGAGATCCAGTAGGTCTATGACTGTAGCCACGTCTATAGGGTTGGTATACACGTTGTTAATTGTGTGGTTTAACAACAATTCGGCAAGATAGAAGACTACGCTCTCATTTATATCTGGTCCTTTAAAAGCCCTCTTAACCTGCCAAGTAAGCAAAAAATATAAATGTATTCTGAAATTCTTGTTTGATGCACTGCAATACGTATCCAATATATTGCCAGATCGATGCGTATGGCTCTGCCTAATTGATCCAATGTATTGATTTTGTTGATGGAACAGCTGCTTCTGAGCATTTCGTCATTTTTTTATTGTACATTAATGTCACACGTCGGTATTTAGTTCTATATATATGTGACAAGCAATTAATGTACCAAACGCAAAATTTAGTCTTCAAACAAATTATACTAGGGAAAGTTTTTGGCCTGTTTGTGATTACGTAAAAGCACAACGTCCGTTTACATGAACTATTCAGCAAACAGATTTTATGCATGAAAACGTCAGGGGGGTTTCGGGACATCAACCACTAGGCGATGATAACTACATCCACGATGGTGTAAAATGCCGATGTCAGCTAGCGATCCCCTTTATTATAGTTGTAATGAGCTCATTACGCACCCTATGAACGACTTTTCATCCGAATCAACCTGACATAAAACTTGAAACAATCGATACTGTTGAAATTGGGGACAGCATTTTAAATTGGCATTGGAAAATTGGATTGAACTACACCGCAATGACGCGCATCATGTATTCATGACAACTAATACCAGTGCAATGCCCCTCTGGAAGCTGCGGCAGACTGAGGACAGCATTGTAGCACCATTTCGTCGTTTGAATTGTCAGCAGACTCACTTTGTCCTTGATTTCCATCAGGTCCTCTGAGATACACTTGTCTATGAAAGGCCTTCCCCAAATCCCGTCATTCTGTGGGGTCTGTTCACAAAGTCTTGTGGCGTTCTCTGTACAAACACATACACCGGTATTATATTCACACTCTGATTCTGGCAGATATATCTGTTGTGCCTGTATTTTACTTACAATGTACCAATATGATCGCGTCATAAAATTTTCATTTTAATCAGCTAGAGGCGTTCTTCTACTACTTTCATTTTCTACAGAGGTTCATTTCGAGGACGTCAATGACGGCTCTTTGAATTGTATTTAGAGTGCAATGATTTAAAAGACGTGATCATGACGCCTAAATGTCCGGCAGTACATATCACCTTCAAAACCAAATTATAATTTTACTCCTGCTTGTAAAAATTATACTTTAGTTTATCAAAGTTATCTCGGGAGTGTGTGAATTCCCAATACATCCAATGGGGAATTAGTGCAATGAAAAACCTCTTCTGTTGTTTACTGGAAAAAAATTCAAACAAGCATTAGTCATAAAGGAGATACTTAGACGACGTATCAAAGTTACCGATAGTCTCGTTCAGTGTGCGTTTGACAGGAAAGCAACGTATCGAGTTTACCAATAGTTTCGTTCAATGTGTGGTAGACAGGAAAGCGACGTATTAAATTCACCAATAGTTTCGTTCAATCTGCGGTAGACAGGAAAGCGACGTATTAAATTTACCGATAGTTTCGTTCAGTGTGTGGTAGACAGGAAAGCGACGTATTAAATTTACCGATAGTTTCGTTCAGTCTGCGGAAAACAGGAAAGCGACGTATCAGATTTACCGATAGTTTCGTTCAGTCTGCGGTAGACAGGAAAACGACGTATTAAATTTACCATAGGAAAGCGACGTATCAAATTTACCGATAGTTTCGTTCAATGTGCGGTAAATAGCAAGGCGACGTATTAAATTTACCGATAGTTTCGTTCAATGTGCGGTAAATAGCAAGGCGACGTATTAAATTTACCGATAGTTTCGTTCAATGTGCGGTAAATAGCAACGCGACGTATTAAATTTACCGATAGTTTCGTTCAATGTGCGGTAGACAGGAAAGCGACGTATAAAAAGGATTATTCCACCTATGGTAGTTCGCCAGGTGACATATCAAACCTACCTACAGTTTCGTTCATGGCCTCCAGATTCGTCTGACCAGGACATGATACGTTGAGATAATTGACAGCTTTCGTCCTCTCCCAAACTATATTTTCAACGATATCCTTATTGCATTGCGCACCTGGAGATGAAAAAAAAATCATCAATTTTCAACAGTAGTAAATCTACATAGAATAAAACAAATGACAATTTAGACACACGTTATACACTGCACTACATACATACCCCTTCTGAAACACGACCAGATTACGAAGGACGGCTAAGATAAAGACACGGTGCACACTATGAATGTAGTATTTACCTATAGTCAAACTGTAGTGTTTGTTGAACAAATGTAGTATTTACCCATAGTCAGACTGTAGTGTTTGTTGAACAAATGTAGTATTTACCTATAGTCAGACTGCGGTGTTTGTTGAACAAATGTATTATTTACCTATAGTTAGACTGCAGTGTTTGTTGCATGTGACTGCCTCCTCTTCAGCCGTCTTACATTTCTCTTCTGGAAAATAAAGAGACATTTACGATATTTTACCCTATTACTGTCATATTTGTTGATGTTATGATATTCATGTCTACATAAATGTAGACTTTAAATTATCTCCATCCCTGGGATCATTATGCATTAGTCATGGTGTATAGTCATAACAATGATCGTGTTACCTCGTCAGCATGTACTATACATGTTCAATTCTTTATATTCTAGTGTCTGTATTGTGTAGATTTGTTGATTGAACTTTGCTAATCTGATTAGACATTTATCGAATTCAAAAATAAACTCTAAAGATAACATCAGCAAAGAAAAGAAAGCATTGCAAAATAGCCTGGTGTTCTTACTACAATGTGAAACTATCTCCCACAAATCCATCCATCGTCATTCTACCCATTCTTCCCCTGAATTCCACGACTTCAAATTATCTCAGATCTGATAGTGGAAGTTTACAACGTCGTAAGACCGCGCGTTGCAGTCTGTAGGCCCCGAACAGTCCAGTCACGTGTCTACCGTCGTGTAACGTTGGTGTCAACATCCAACCGAGTATCTGATGGCGACTGCAGAAACGCCGCCAATAATCGCTCAATAATACGTACGTATTGATTCTTAACCATCGATAATTCAATAAACACTCCAAAGCGATAGCACAGACTGGCGTTACGGGCAAGATAAGGTGTACCAGTGATTGGCTGGGAGAAAACAGTCTCATCTTAATGATCATGTTACAGACACGACACAAAGATTACCAAGTATTGGGGAAGAAGGAATGATTTTTCGAGACATCAGCAACAGAATGAAAACATAAAACGAAATGCTATCGCGTCTGTTGCCGGCCAATCTACAAGAAGTAACAAGCTTTGCAACTGGTAATGTTCTTTGAAATATCTTCCAACTAAAATCTTAGAGATTGAAGAGGTACATGTGTGGTCGGGGTGCGCAATGGTAGCACATTCGTCTTTCACCTACGGGTGCGGGGTTCGATTCCCGGCACGGACATGATAAGGTAGCGGGTTACCTGCCCGACCACGTGGGTTTTCTTCGGGTACTTGGTTTCTTCTCACAGCCCTCGCACGCTTCTATACAGTTCAACCGGAGTAATTATTATTAGCTGAAAGCTTGTTTCGCAATTGTAAAATAAATAAAGTTTATATTCAAATATGTGAAAAACTCAAGTTTGGTGCAATTATAGAAGAATTACAAGTATATTACTACAGGCCGTCACGACTGGGTTACTACCTGTAGATAAAAGATTGCTATAAATTAGAACTAAGACTCGCCAGCAGCGTACCAAACAGTAAACAGAGAGTTCTGCAACATTACGAGAGAACAATAAACAGAGAGCCCCGCGACATTAAGAGAGAACAGTAAACAGAGCTCCGCGACATTAAGAGAGAACAGTAAACAGAGCTCCGCGACATTAAGAGAGAATAGTAAACAGAGAGTTCCGCGACATTAAGAGAGAATAGTAAACAGAGAGTTCTGCGACATTAAGAGAGAACAGTAAACAGAGAGTTCTGCGACATTAAGAGAGAATAGTAAACAGAGAGCCCGCGACATTACGAGAGAACAGTAAACAGAGAGTTCTGCGACATTACGAGAGAACATTAAACAGAGAGCCCGCGACATTAAGAGAGAACAGTAAACAGAGAGTTCCGCGACATTAAGAGAATAGTAAACAGAGAGTTCCGCGACATTAAGAGAGAACAGTAAACAGAGAGTTCTGCGACATTAAGAGAGAATAGTAAACAGAGAGTTCTGCGACATTAAGAGAGAATAGTAAACAGAGAGTTCTGCGACATTAAGAGAGAATAGTAAACAGAGAGCCCGCGACATTAAGAGAGAATAGTAAACAGAGAGCCCGCGACATTAAGAGAGAACAGTAAACAGAGAGTTCCACGACATTAAGAGAGAACAGTAAACAGAGAGTTCCGCGACATTAAGAGAGAATAGTAAACAAAGCTCCGCGACATTACGAGAGAACGAGAGAGTTCCGCGACATTAAGAGAGAAACAGAGAGAGAGTTCCGCGACATTAAGAGAGAATAGTAAACAGAGAGAACATTAAGAGAGAACAGTAAACAGAGAGTTCTGAGAGAATAGTAAACAGACATTAAGAGAGAACAGTAAACAGAGAGTTCCACGACATTAAGAGAGAATAGTAAACAGAGAGTTCTGCGACATTAAGAGAGAATAGTAAACAGAGAGTTCTGCGACATTAAGAGAGAATAGTACTGCGACATTAAGAGAGAACGGTAAACAGAGAGCTCTGCGACATTAAGAGAGAACGGTAAACAGAGAGTTCTGCGACATTAAGAGAGAACAGTAAACAGAGAGTTCTGCGACATTAAGAGAGAACAGTAAACAGAGAGCCCGCGACATTAAGAGAGAACGGTAAACAGAGAGTTCTGCGACATTAAGAGAGAACGGTAAACAGAGAGTTCTGCGACATTAAGAGAGAACAGTAAACAGAGAGTTCTGCGACATTAAGAGAGAATAGTAAACAGAGAGTTCTGCGACATTAAGAGAGAACAGTAAACAGAGAGTTCTGCGACATTAAGAGAGAATAGTAAACAGAGAGTTCTGCGACATTAAGAGAGAATAGTAAACAGAGAGTTCTGCGACATTAAGAGAGAACGGTAAACAGAGAGTTCTGCGACATTAAGAGAGAACGGTAAACAGAGAGTTCTGCGACATTACGAACGAACAGTATAGATATCAAAATAGTAGCATCGGCATGAAAACTCGAGATAAAAGATACATCACAGATATTGACATGTTTATAAAATGTTACATAATCCTAGACCGTGAAAAGTATAAGCTTCCGGAACAATAGTTACACTACAGTAATAATATAAAGGGAGGAACGAATGAAACACCGACCATCCTTCAGACTGCCTGTTGTATTAGAGTGCAAGCAGGACGAGAATGTCCTGACAATTTGACATCAGACTTTACATTTTCATCCATTCACCGAATAGCGACCTGTCGACAACACTCAATTATTTGCATTCTTTTGCTTGATAAAGGAAACCGGCATTTTAAAAAAAACTCTCACTTACAATCTATAAAATACCTATATCAAACTGATAAATCTCATTCGAGTTCAATTTCGTTTTCACATCTGTTTGTGTAAGTTTGAATCAGTGTAGTTTAAGTGCAGACAAGTCACAACTGGTGTTTTACATGTATTACACAGAACAACATGTTCAAGTCAGATTTCCTCCCATTTTCCGATTTCTAGCGGCAGTTTTTATATTTAAAATTGTTGACTTAATAATCATTGCTTTGAAGAGCTTTTATTTTGAATTACACTATGTTCAAATAAACAAACTGCATAGTCTTATATAGTTGTGCCTTTAAATAGGTCTTTTAATGTGATACGTCCAAACATCACTTAAAATGGGGTGATTATCCCCTATTCATCAGTTCACGTACAGATATTTACATTTCCGGTGTGTATTCTTTATTTCGCCTTACGATAAAATTTGATGTTTACACTTCGGTAAACGTCAAGTGATAGAAAGTTAGTGTGAATCCGATAGCAATCAAACAGTATGTGAACTAAAATGTAAATATTCAAAACATCTCTTTAAAATAAAAAATGTGTTATTCTAGAACTATTTTCTTTTTACTTAGTGTTGCTGACAACCATTCTTGCCAAATTGGAAACATTCCGTCATTGTGTCACATGATAACGTCCAATTAATGGCGAAAAAGCGTTTTCTTCAGCATTGTAAATAAAACAAACTGTCGAAATGTAGATATGATAAGTAATAGTTCATAATTGACAATTATACATCACTTAAAGCAACATTATCTTATAATGTTGTCCAAGCTGGCCTACTGATGCTACCAAACATCACTCCAGTGTTATCTTGGGAGTTATTGTCCACTGTTAAGAAGTTTGTTCCAGACAAGCTGGTTTTCTGATACTACCAAACATCACTGTGGTGTTATCTTGAGTGATGTTGTCCAGTTTTAAGAAGGTGGTACCAGACAAGCTGCCCTACTGGTACTACCAAATTCCTTAATATAACAGAACTTTGTCCTTGTTTTTTTACACACCATGAAATACATCACTATTTTTCTCGCCTTTTTCGCTTTTTTTCAAAAATCTGAATTAAGAAACTTAAATTCTCATACTTTATGAGACCTTCTTGCTAGTCTTCGTGACAGTCAGGACATTGCACTGTTTACATCATGGCACCTTTCGAACTTGATCTTGGTTATTACGAGCCAGGGACTGGATATGGGTGTTTGTTTAGCATTGACGAGTGGTTGTTGGTTGATGTGATCACAAGCTACACATATATAGTTCTAGAATTTATATATCGCGTATAAGAATGGCTTAAAATGCATCGTTTTTGTTTATATGACTTGCACGAATGGTTCTGAGAGTTTGGATGTTCTCACGAGGTTGATTTGAATTTTGATGACGTCATCTTGATTGTGACCCCAGAATGCCCTCGAGGAAACACCACATCTCTTGATTCCAGGACTTCAGATTTTTCTATGTTAAAATTATATTGATTATTTTAATCAATCTTTAGCGATATACAGAATTTAACCATTCATACTGGTTATCAGAGCGAAAATCGATGCGATACCAGCTTGCGATGTCCTGCAGTCAGTTTTTGACGTGATGTAAGTGAGTGGTGAGAATCAGCACAGACTCACTTCTCTGACTTTATCATAAAATAGTTTGTTAGTTGAAAGGTCGCCAGCAAAATGTTTCTTAAATATTCTCTAAGTGGTAAACACAAAACTTGCAAAACGCTCGGCAATTTCTGTTAAAATAAGTTTCTTAGTCTTCAAAAGACCTGATTTACAATTAGTCAATCCTTCTGTTTGGGGCAATTCATCTAATCCGTTTTATTTCACATAGAGAAGATGAATGAACTTAAACCCGACCGACAATATGATAAATCAAATATAAGTAAAACGGACGGTGTGGGCGATTTATTTCTTCATTATTCTTTTTACTTTTTATTTGCATTCCGCTTTGTTTATTTAAATTTTATACATTTACTTAAGTAGGGTGCACTTGTTTCATCACATGTAGGTAAAACCTCAAAACATTCATTATATACGGTTATTTGAAATAAATTCTGAAACAATCTTGACATCTTGTTACAATTTTGTAACATTCTAGAGTAGTGTTTCGTCGTTTACACAGTCGGTGCAATGTCGATATCTCACCCATGCTTACAGAAAGTTGTGTGGCTATAGCCTCGAGGTGCCACGAGTCTAAAAATGGAGACATGATATTATAAGAAAAAAAATTACAGAGCATTCCAAAATTACTACGTGGACCTACCTTACACCAACACATATTAACGAAAGTTGTAAAACAATTGATTTAGATGTGAATCTATATTGAGTTTTAGAAAATGAAAAAATATACATAAAAAAGTTGGCACTACCATAAAAAGTTTCAATAAAATCCCTGATTTAAAAAACGTCATGCAAACCAGCTAGAATCTACGGATGACCTTTCGTGACCAGTAGAGGCTACGAAACCAATCATTATGGCTGCATATGGATTCTTGAACCTGTACGTGACGGGGAACTTTAAACTTTCCTTGCCGTACCTCTATGTTGCATGGACATCGGTAAGAATTAGTATGTAAAAAAATTCAAATTTTACAACAACAAGATAAAAAGACAACAAGGAAAATAAGTTTAAACGTTTGACTATTATAAATGCTTCACAACAATAACAGGGACTTGAGTTGCGTGTGTGGCGACTCCAGCTGCCTTGTAATGATCATTACCTGGCAGCGCAAAACTACACCACACGTGCATGTTAACTAGTGAACAATCGTAAAAAGGCGTAGAAAATTATAAAAAAAAAAGAGAGAGAGAGAGGAAAACATAGAACATACTCTGTAGGGTTGTTAATATCCCACCTGCAATAGAATAGGAGGACGGCTTCAATGAATTTCGCTTATACTTTTACACAATTGAGACACAAAAGTCACAATGATCACAAGTGATTTTCAACCGATGCTTGAAAAATGTTCAGAATACCTTATTTCCAAACCAACGAGAACGATGAGACGTAGACAGTATTGGATTAATTACACAAATGACGGGATTTGTGGTGTTCAAAACAATGGAGACGGTTTACAAACATGACGCCATCACATGATATCATAATCTTCGACCTTCTGCAAAATATGTGGTGAACTAGATAATGAACAACATGTACATCAGATCAGTATGTGTAACGTGAATTGGTGAAATGTAAGCAATTACAGGGTGATATCTGTGTTGAACTGTATAATAAAGTGTTCATTGTTTGTGCAAGTTACCCCTAAACTACATTGTGTGTGTGTGTGTGTTAAGTTTAAAGAAAATATTCAACACTTATGTAATGGATTGTTTTTACATGGTGTTCACCCGGAACAGGTCTATAAGTTTATAAATTACTTCCGTTTCACATGTAACTTACTTAGGATACCGGAAGGCCATCTCATGCGCATGGCACCTCGAGTTCCACTCCGGAAGTCTGCCCACTGAGCGACATTTCCACAATACATGAACGTACATGAGGTGTTTAGCCAGACGATATCATCGTGACTCATGACAAAATCCCACACGTGGAGATGAGCCAGGTCACCCATGAATGCAACACTTGAGTCGAAATCAAAGGCTTCCCGGGACGCCTGGCCCAGTACAAACTCTCCTCCCCCGGGTACGAACTTCCGGAAAGCGTTCCTTCGGCCGCTGTTTACCTCTTCGGTATTCCAATACAGTTTCCATGAACCATCTGAAATAGAAATTAAACAACAAGTAAGTAAGAATTTAACTTATCTTATACGTTACATTTGCATATCTAATTATAATATTATATTACCCCTAAATCTAATGTCATATCTCAGTCAATGGTGTCTTTTGTATGTCATTACTGTCATAATATTTCATTGTCAGTCTTGTATTATGAAATGAACGGCACGGTACCGGTATTGGTAGATTTGTAAATTCATTGTAACGCACGTTAAACATTTGAATTCAGAAATGTGCCGATAAACTAAAAAGTGCACCTTTCTTGTTCCATGTCCAAGCTACATGGGCCCACTCGCCGGCCGGAAGAATGATCTTGGTGTATTTCACTCGGTCAAACAGCCGAAACCAGAGTCTGTGGTCGACTCCCATCTGAATAATATCAAGAGTGGTTCCCTGTTTGTAGGAGAGAATTGTGCCATTTTTGGAAGCAGAATGATTCTTGCTCAGTCGAATCCAATACACTATGGTAAATGCCTCTACCCTCGGAAATCCTTTCCCTAGCAGCAACGTGTACCGCTTCGGCTCCTTCTCCTTAAACTCCAACCGGGAGTCTATGGCGGTGGCTGCAAATACATACACATATTTACAGTAAGTTCGCAGCGAGTCCACATATCACACGTACACTAATTCCAAAGATGAATCCACAAAATATATAGACAGTAAAACAAACACCGTCTGTTGTTAGTGGGTTCTCTAAGTGTTAGACTCGTTCTGACAGACTATCATGGCCTTATGTCGACAATAACAATGTGACACATCCATCTATACTTACACATGCACTGCTCCGTGTTCCAATGAAAGCCGGACCCACACTCGCAGCCATACCCGTCCGGATGGTCTATGCATTCGGGATTGTTATAGTAGGAACTGTGACAGGCCGACGCAAAATCTGTGGCTGAGAAGACAAAACTTATCACGGTAAGTGGCAAACCAAACAAATGTGTGTCATTGTGTACAGAAAAATACCAGAAGTTGTATGACGTTCAGTACAGATAAAAATAGGTATACCATGAACAATATGTATGACGTTCTGTACAGACAACAAATATGATTACCACGAACAATTTTATGACGTTCTGTACAGACAACCAATATTTGATTACCACGAACAATTTGTATGGCATTCTGAACAGACAACAACTATGGTTACCACGAACAATTTGTATGGCGTTCTGTACAGACAATCAATATTTGATTACCAAGAACAATTTGTATGACGTTTAGTACAGACAACAAATATGATTACCACGAACAATTTGTATGATGTTCAGTACAGACAACAAATATGATTACCACGAACAATTTGGCGTTCTGTACAGACAATCAATATTTGATTACCACGAACAATTTGTATGACGTTTAGTACAGACAACAAATACGATTTCCACGAACAATTTCATATATCGATTTGTACGCACAAACATCGTTTATGCCACGAAACGGATTGTTTAAACATTTGTCCAGACAAACGATATGAATTATATGTAATATTTTGTATAAAGATTTATACCGTGTGATGTATGTGTATACTTACCGGCGGTGACGCCATGTTTGCTCACACAGGACAATCCAAATAGAGAAATAAATGCGATGCTTAGTCCAACTCCACAGATTTTTTCCGCCACTCCCTCAAAGTAACCGGCTTTCCGTCCATAGGACATTGCACCATTCTTCGTCGTCGTCTTCGTCGTCGTCGTCGTCGTCGTCGTCGTAACTGAGAGTTGGTGTTGGCTAAAATTGTCGGGTGTTTATCTGGGGAAGAGAGTGGCGTGTGAGAGATTAGAAACTATATTGATCCCCCTCCGTTCCGAGGACCTACCGTCTTACCGTCTGTTCGTCAGCTCTTACGTACGCCAATCTCCCTGCGTACAGCAGTTATTACCTTTGTGAAGCCCCGGGCTTACGACTATCAGAATGAATATTATATCATACAGAGATTTGTATGTTCTAGCTACGGCTCCAGACACCAAAGACACAGGGCGGTTCCAGACAAAGTGCCTCGACTGACGAGCGTCAATTCGCCAGCATTGAGTGTATCTCCGTTAGTATGTCTGACGGTCATTTACGGCGCTAACCACCTATTACATGTCAATGTTCCGCCGACCAATTTACACTTAGTATTCATTATCGTCACAGACGTATTCTAGCTTCTGAGAAACACAAATTGTATGGTGATAGAAAGAAAATCAGTCTTGTTCCACTGCAGCACCACATCCATATACCGTACTCAACTACACACCGCACTCTCACTACAACACCGTACTCTCATAACCACACACCGTACTCTCACAACCACGGACCGCACTCTCATAACCACAAACCGTATTTTGTAACCACATACCGTATCTCACAACCATATACCGTTCTCTCATGACCGCATACCGTATAGTTTATTTTAGTAGGAAATCTGTGTGGCAAACCCATGTGGATGCTTTTTTTATTTTAACTCAATAAATTCGCAAGAAACGGTTATTTCATTTCATCAAGTTCAAAGAAATTATGTTTAAATGCTTACTAACAACTAAGCGGGTTCACTTTGATAATTGTACATCTATAAGAAATCAAGCAATTTGATAACTTGTGATCAACTCCTTGATAAACGGAAATGTTAAAAATTCAACAGTCATCCGGAAAACCGAGGAAAACAGGTTCTTCAAAAAGTATCAATAACAGACAAGTAACAAAGTGATACTAGCTCGGAAACCTAATTAACGATATACGGCTCTTTATCGTCTTTTGTCATAAAACAAACACTGACCGGAGTACACGGCGCCGGACTAATTCTTCTCGGGTCAGATCTCAACATTCATCATAGGGTATCATCAGTAAATTCATTACGGAGAATGGTGAGGTCTCGTGCTGCCTACACTTCATAGCTACTCGGTGCATACAAGTATTGTGTTAACATACAAGTGTTCTCGAACACGTCACTCTGGTTATCTCCCTTTACAGGTTAACCCGATGCACCATTTCGTTTATTAAGTTTGTCATTTGCTCTGCTAAGCATCGTCTTTTTGCGACGCTATAACGAAATAAGTAAATTTAAGCGAAATAGATTTTTTTTCAGATAACAAAATCTGTCTTCTGTTGCGTACGAAATGTCGATTATCATCGTATTTTTCGTCCGGCGAAGGAAAGAACGACGTTTTGTACAATGACTTCGTGTTTTCGTAATTTTTCGTTACATGTTTTCGTTATTTCGTTATGTTACTAGTGGCAACTGCAGCAGTAAAAAGGTGCCTCGAATATTTCACAAAAAATGTTTTATGTGTTGTTAACATGACGTCACCGAATTCATCTGACCGTAAGCTTTAAGCCTGGCAGTAATTTTGATCTCTATTCCAAGATATCACCAGCGACGCGACTTAATCCTGACCGCCAGTTTGCCTGGTCTTACTATCAGCCTCGAATTCTACGAGATTTACTATGATATATGAAGCAATATTTGTTTTCAAAATCACTAGATAAATAAGAATTCGCATGCAAGATACCACTAATATTGCAAATGCGTGCCGTTATAATGAATGCTTCTGTGTAACCGAGCGCATGGCTAATGTAATACTGCGGTATCAGGAATGATCGGCAGTTTTACTGCGTCCGTCACTCTCACGCGCTTGGTAACTGTCTTATTAAAGACGATACGAAAAACGAAACCGTACATCATATCAAAGACGAAAAACTTTGCCTAGATTATTCATACGATCTTAAAATGACACGTCATACATCAAATGTAAATGGCAGAAGATTTTGGTAAATGCTAATTAGGATTCAAGCCGTGTATTCTGTAGGCATGTGGCCACTCCGCAAATACTGCATGCACATATATGCCGCGTACAACTGGAAATTAACACGGTCTACATAGTGTTTAAGAAGTATGTATGTAAAAACCTGAAATAAGCTCGTCGTGTAAACAGGTTATTCAGCATAGAATGAAAACATTCGATAAAAACACAATAAAATACCAACAAGTCAACAAAATCATAACTCAAATTCAATAAAACCAGGGTGTTATATAAACAAACGAAAGATTTACACGGAGGTTCTCGAACAAAGTACAAGAAGAATAAGTCCAGGTGCTCCGGAAGAGAAAGCGTCTACTATTTCATCGACGACACCAGCCATTTAAAAAAAAAACTTGGTCAATCCAAGTGAGTAATGTCACGTTCTGGAATGAGAACAATATATACAACAACGGAACACAAATCAACGCCAAAAGAAATCAAATACTTCTCAACAAGATTACTGTGACGACCGTTAAACTTCCCAATATTTTTCATCAGCTTGCATCTACTGGAACCCTGTGTTACGGGTTTGTCCGTCAGTTGACGACTTCTTGAACGAAAGTCCTAGAATATCGAAACATGTGTAAAAGTTTTTCCGTAAGTTAACGACTTCTTGCACGAAAGTCGTGATATGAGAAAAGGCCCTAGCATATCGAATCAACTGCGACATGTAAACACTATAGGTTGGGGATGCAAGAATTGCTATCCAGAAATGGAAAATTCACAATAGGGAAAGATTCTGTCGTTTCTTTGATTTCATACATTTATTATCTGGGATACGTTGTGTAAACACTAGGTTATAAAGGGTATGTTGTGTAAACACTGGCTATGTAAAGTGTATGTTGTGGAAACACTGGGTTCTATAAAGGGTATGTTGTGTAAACACTAGGTTATAAAGGGTATGTTGTGTAAACACTGGGTTCTATAAAGGGTATGTTGTGTAAACACTAGGTTATAAAGGGTATGTTGTGTAAACACTAGGTTATAAATGGTATGTTGTGTAAACAATGGGTGCTATAAAGGGTATTTTGCGTAAACACTAGGTTATAAAGGGTATGTTGTGTAAACACTGGGTTCCATAAAGTGTAAGTTGTGTAAACACTGGGTGATATAAAGTAGATGCTGTGGAAACACTGGGTTATAAAGTACATGTTGTGTAAACACTAGGTAGGTAAGGTATATGTTGTTGAAACACCAGGTTAACAAGTTTATGTTGTGTAAACACAGACTATAAAGGGATGCTTCTGTAAACATTGATTTCAAGGAAATGTTGTGTACACACTGAATATGATGCGTATGTTATGTAATCAATGGGTGTTTAGTAATTTTGATTTTTTTTATGTTAAGTTATGATAAATAAATCACATTTGATAAATCAACCACATCTAATTTTAAAAACCTGTTGACTAAATTGTTAATTTACAATGTAGCGTCACAAACACTTTGACACGAAATGATTCAACTTCAATAAAGTGTTGGGGTGTTTAGTAACTGTGTTGTTTGTTTCTATTCCCTACATTATCCTGTCAAACCTCACAGACTTAAAACTCCCATTCATCTCAGACAGACAAGTACGCTGTGAGTTGTTTGCGAGGGACAGATGGACGAGTATGTTATTCCTTATGTGCATCAGGGACAAGCGTGCTGAAGATTGTGTATATCAGACATTCCTGAAATAATCCTGTCTCTTTTTCTCTCCCTCTCTTACTGATTAGTCACTTTATATGAAAATAAATTCTTCTCTACTTGCGCCCGATTAGCTCCCTATCGCGCCATCAGGGCACTGTCTTGGTAAGAATGGTTATCGATCTGGAGGATAAACAAACAGATTCGCTATTTATTAGTCATACATCCTAGAAAAGATATTAGATTGCACATTTTTCTCGGGAGTCATTAACAAATTGTATTTGCCATGGTGCCAAGTTAAAAACCAACGAGTCTGTGTTTACAGTATTTAGGTTTCATCGTACAATTTTGATGTTTCATTTTTTTAATTAATTAATTTTAATTAATAGACAAGTTACACAGGTGTTGCTGTAGCGTAGCAAGTGCGCGTCATGAAAATCTGTTTTCATTCCAATAAACACAGATCGAGATAATCCTGAAAACTGCCCCTCCATTTCTAAGTTTTTTGGTTTTATTTAGGACAGACCATCTTATCTTTATACTGACTGAATTTTGCTAAAAATGCACGTTGCTCACCGCCCCAAGGCTTTTATTTCTGCAGAGATGTCAATTTTGAAAATGTCACGTTTGACTGTTCGAGAAATCTGAAGTTACCGACAAACATGTAGTCTACTTTAGACCGGGTCTTAACTCAATAATTTTCTACTTTTTACCTTGTGTTGCCGAGGTCGTTTGCTTCAGACCAGACGTTACCCACGTCTGCTGCCGACCAAGTCGTCCTACCCACACAGTCTGCTTCAGACCTTGTGTTACCGACGTCGATTGCTTCAGACCAGACGTTACCCACAACGTCTGCTGCCGACCAAGTCGTCCTACCCACACAGTCTGCTTCAGACCTTGTGTTGCCGAGGTCGTTTGCTTCAGATGTCTTATCCACACAATTTTCTTTAGTTACTGTGTGTGCACAGCCTGCTTCAGACCTTATGGTGTAGTATGCACAAATCTCGTTGATACTATTATTACAGATCAAAGACTGCGCGTGCAGACGGGCACAGAGATATCCATGCTGTCTTTTTGGTCCCAAACGATGTTAAAATTGTCTCTGTTACACTAACCGTGATTTGTCCTACCCACACAGTCTGCTTCAGACCTTGTGTTACCGACGTCATTTGCTTCACACCAGACGTTACCCACAACGTCTGCTGCCGACTAAGATGTCTTATCCACACAATTTTCTTTAGACCTTGCTGTGTGTGCACAGCCTGCTTCAGACCTTATGGAGTAGTATGCACAAATCTCGTTGATACTATTATTACAGATCAAAGACTGCGCGTGCAGACGGGCACAGAGATATCCATGCTGTCTTTTTGGTCCCAAACGATGTTAAAATTGTCTCTGTTACACTAACCGTGACATGTACCTCCGGTGTACGCTACCGCTTTGTACAAATTAGGATCTAATTTTGTCTTATCTTTCTCGATCGTGACGCTGAAGTTACTATTTTGTGCTCAAACAAAGTGTTCAATCGCCTTTCGATGTGTATTTCATCTCCATTAGCTTGTCACGTGACCTTGTACGAGCAGACTAACTCGCCCAGTACGGCCGTTAACTCGATACCAGTCTGCGCCTTACAACTATATATTATCTGACACTGCTTACACAATCTCTGGCAATGTAGATAGAGTCACACAACCAGTAATAGACAAAGCGTCACAGTACCAGTATTAGATATAGCGTCACACTACCAGTATTAGATATAGCGTCACACTACCAGTAATATACAAAGCGTCACAGTACCAGTAACAGAAAAAGCGTCACACTACCTGTATCAGATATAGCGTCACACTACCAGTAATAGACAAAGCGTTACAGTACCAGTAACAGACAAAGCGTTACACTACCTGTATTAGATAGTGTCATACTACCTGTATTAGATATAGTGTCACAGTACCAGTAACTGACAAAGCGTCACATTACCAGTATTAGATAAAGCATCACATTACCTGTATTAGATATAGTGTCACAGTACCAGTAACAGACAAAGCGTTACACTACCTGTATTAGATAAAGTGTCATACTACCTGTATTAGATATAGCGTCACACTACCAGTATTAGATAAAGCGTCACACTACCAGTATTAGATATAGCGTCACACTACCAGTATCCGATATAGTGTCACACTACCAGTATTAGATATAGCGTCACACTACCAGTATCCGATATAGCGTCACACTACCAGTATTAGATATAGCGTCACACTACCAGTATCCGATATAGCGTCACACTATCAGTATTAGATACAGAGTCACACTACCAGTATTAGATATAGCGTCACACTACCAATATTAGATAAAGCGTCACACTACCAGTATTAGATATAGCGTCACACTACCAGGATCCGATATAGCGTCACACTACCAGTATTAGATACAGTGTCACACTACAAGTATTAGATATAGCATCACACTACCAGTAATAGACAGAGCGTCACACTACCAGTATTAGATATAGCGTCACACTACCATTATTAGATATAGCGTCACACTACCATTATTAGATATAGCGTCACGCCACCAGTATTAGATATATCGTCACACTACCAGTATTAGATATAGCGTCACACTACCAGTATTAGACATGGCGTAACATTACCAGTATTAGATATAGCATCACACTACCAGTATTAGATATAGCATCACACTACCAGTAATAGACAGAGCGTCACACTACCGGTATTAGATATATCGTCACACTACCAGTATTAGATATAGCATCACACTACCAGTATTAGATATAGCGTCACACTACCAGTATTAGATATAGCGTCACACTACCAGTATCCGATATAGTGTCACACTACCAGTATTAGATATAGCGTCACACTACCAGTATTAGATATAGCGTCACACTACCAGTATTAGATATAGCGTCACACTACCAGTATTAGATATAGCGTCACACTACCAGTATTAGATATAGCGTCACACTACCAGTATTAGATACAGCGTCACACTAGCAGTATTAAATACAGCGTCACACTACCAGTATTAGATGCAGCGTCACACTACAAGTATTAGATATAGTTAGACACTGCCAGCAATGAACAACATACATGCATCACCATATACAAATTGTATATAATATATGATATCGTGATTCAAATATATAGCTGAAAAACCACCATGGCAGGACTATAAGATACAGTTGAGTTCTTTATCAGATTCATTATTCGGACGGATTTTTCGTGAAGAAAAAATCTTGACACATGAATGATGAGAAGGAACGTTAACATCATTCTGTGGAACTCCATGCCTTGCTTGTACTTGCTGAACATTCTATTGGAGGAGGGGAGAGGTTTCGTCAACACCAGTTTCCGATTAATGGTACATTCTGTGTCCTATCCATCAACAAATCACTCAATTAAACTAATTTGGTATTAATTTATATCAGGCCGATTCATTAGGACGTGTGTACACACAATTACGCTAGATGTCGCTACTAGCATTGATTAACTTGTAAAGGCAGGGGACATGAATGCTCAGCCAGATGATTTTGACAGATTGGCATGGGGAATACAATGCGCTTTTCGTGACTATTTTAGGGTTTTAATTACACAGAGTTAACTTGAAGCTGACTATAATTGACAGGTGAACTGTCTTATTTTCATTTGATATTTATAAACCAGGACATGAAAAGACTTGATATCAGGCTACTCAATCACATGTATACACTATATTAGGTGTAATTATTACTAACTGTAAATATCATAAGTTGTAAATTTCAGGACGACTACCTCAAATGTAAATATCATTACATGTAAATGTCAAGTTAACTACATCAGATACAAATATCATTAGATGTCAATGTCAAGTAGACTACATCAGATACAAATATCATTAGATGTCAATGTCAAGTAGACTACATCAGATACAAATATCATTAGATGTCAATGTCAAGTAGACTACATCAGATACAAATATCATTAGATGTCAATGTCAAGTAGACTACATCAGATACAAATATCATTAGATGTCAATGTCAAGTAGACTACATCAGATACAAAAATCATTAGATGTCAATGTCAAGTTAACTACATCAGATACAAAAATCATTAGATGTCAATGTCAAGTAGACTACATCAGATACAAATATCATTAGATGTCAATGTCAAGTAGACTACATCAGATACAAATATCATTAGATGTCAATGTCAAGTAGACTACATCAGATACAAATATCATTAGATGTCAATGTCAAGTAGACTACATCAGATACAAATATCATTAGATGTCAATGTCAAGTAGACTACATCAGATACAAATATCATTAGATGTCAATGTCAAGTAGACTACATCAGATACAAATATCATTAGATGTCAATGTCAAGTAGACTACATCAGATACAAATATCATTAGATGTCAATGTCAAGTAGACTACATCAGATACAAATATCATTAGATGTCAATGTCAAGTAGACTACATCAGATACAAATATCATTAGATGTCAATGTCAAGTAGACTACATCAGATACAAATATCATTAGATGTCAATGTCAAGTAGACTACATCAGATACAAATATCATTAGATGTCAATGTCAAGTAGACTACATCAAATACAAATATCATTAGATGTCAATGTCAAGTAGACTACATCAGATACAAATATCATTAGATGTCAATGTCAAGTAGACTACATCAGATACAAATATCATTAGATGTCAATGTCAAGTAGACTACATCAGATAATGTCAAGTAGACTACATCAGATACAAAAATCATTAGATGTAAATGTCAAGTAGACTACATCAGATACAAAAATCATTAGATGTAAATGTCAAGTAGACTACATCAGATACAAAAATCATTAGATGTCAATGTCAAGTAGACTACATCAGATACAACAATCGTTAGATGTAAATGCCAAGTAGACTACATCAGATACAAATATCATTAGATGTAAATGTCAAGTAGACTACATCAGATACAAATATCATTAGATTAAATGTCGTTAAATGTTACTATCACAGACATACTAAACCGTAAATAACATTAGATGGAAATTTACAGAATACATTAGATATTAAATGTACATATTATTTTCACCACCTAAGATGCAAATGTCATGAACTACATTAAATGTAAAGATCACAGACTGCACTAGATGCAACTACATGTAAATAGTATAGACTACATGTAAATAGTATAGATTACATGTAAATACCTTAGACAACATGTAAATAGTATAGACTACATGTAAATAGTATAGACTACATGTAAATACCTTAGACTACATGTAAATAGTATAGACTACATGTAAATAGTATAGACTACATGTAAATAGTATAGATAGACTACATGTAAATAGTATAGACAACATGTAAATACCTTAGACTACATGTAAATAGTAGAGACTACAAGTAAATAGTATAGACTACATGTAAATAGTATAGACTACATGTAAATAATACAGACTACGTGTAAATACCCTAGACTACATGTAAATAGTATAGACTACATGTAAATAGTATAGACTACATGTAAATAGTATAGACAACATGTAAATACCTTAGACTACATGTAAATAGTATAGACTACATGTAAATAGTATAGATTACATGTAAATACCTTAGACTACATGTAAATACCTTAGATTACATGTAAATAGTATAGACTACATGTAAATATGTATAGACTACATGTAAATAGTATAGACTACATGTAAATAGTATAGACTACATGTAAATAGTATAGATTACATGTAAATACCTTAGACTACATGTAAATAGTATAGACTACATGTAAATAGTACATGTAAATAGATAGACAACATGTAAATACCTTAGACTACATGTAAATAGTATAGACTACATGTAAATAGTATAGATTACATGTAAATACCTTAGACTACATGTAAATAGTATAGACTACATGTAAATAGTATAGACTACATGTAAATAGTATAGATTACATGTAAATAGTATAGACTACATGTAAATAGTTAGATTACATGTAAATAGTATAGACTACATGTAAATACCTTAGACTACATGTAAATAGTATAGACTACATGTAAATACCTTAGACTACATGTAAATAGTATAGACTACATGTAAATAGTATAGACTACATGTAAATAGTATAGACTACATGTAAATAGTATAGATTACATGTAAATAGTATAGACTACATGTAAATAGTATAGATTACATGTAAATACCTTAGACTACATGTAAATAGTATAGACTACATGTAAATAGTATAGACTACATGTAAATACCTTAGACTACATGTAAATAGTATAGACAACATGTAAATAGTATAGACTACATGTAAATAGTATAGACTACATGTAAATAGTATAGACTACATGTAAATTCCTTAGATTACATGTAAATAGTATAGACTACATGTAAATAGTATAGACTACATGTAAATACCTTAGATTACATGTAAATAGTATAGACTACATGTAAATAGAAAAGAATACATGTAAATAGAAGAGACTACATGTAAATAGTATAGACTACATGTAAATTCCTTAGATTACATGTAAATAGTATAGACTACATGTAAATTCCTTAGATTACATGTAAATAGTATAGTCTAAATGTAAATACCTTAGACTCCATGTAAATAGTATAGACTACATGTAAATACCTTAGACTACATGTAAATAGTATAGACTACATGTAAATATCGTTAGATGTAAATGCCAAGTAGACTACATCAGATACAAATATCATTAGATGTAAATGTCAAGTAGACTACATGTACAAATATCATTAGGTTAAATGTCGTTACATGTAAATACAGACATACTAAACCGTAAATAACATGTAAATTTACAGAATACATTAGATATTAAATGTACATATTATTTTCACCACCTAAGATGTAAATGTCATGAACTACATGTAAATGTAAAGATCACAGACTGCACTAGATGCAACTACATGTAAATAGTATAGACTACATGTAAATAGTATAGACTACGTGTAAATAGTATAGACTACATGTAAATACCTTAGACTACATGTAAATAGTATAGACTACATGTAAATAGTATAGACTACATGTAAATACCTTAGATTACATGTAAATAGTATAGACTACATGTAAATAGTAAAGACTACATGTAAATAGTAAAGACTACATGTAAATAGTATAGACTACATGTAAATTCCTTAGATTACATGTAAATAGTATAGACTACATGTAAATACCTTAGACTACATGTAAATAGTATAGACTACATGTAAATACCTTAGACTACATGTAAAAAGTACAGACTACATCAGATACAAGAATCGTTAGATGTAAATGCCAAGTAGACTACATCAGATACAAATATCATTAGATGTAAATGTCAAGTAGACTACATCAGATACAAATATCATTAGGTTAAATGTCGTTAAATGTTACTATCACAGACATACTAAACCGTAAATAACATTAGATGGAAATTTACAGAATACATGTAATATTAAATGTACATATTATTTTCACCACCTGATGCAAATGTCATGAACTACATTAAATGTAAAGATCACATGATGCACTAGATGCAACTACATGTAAATAGTATAGACTACATGTAAATAGTATAGATTACATGTAAATACCTTAGACTACATGTAAATAGTATAGACTACATGTAAATAGTATAGACTACATGTAAATACCTTAGACTACATGTAAATAGTATAGACTACATGTAAATAGTATAGACTACATGTAAATAGTATAGACTACATGTAAATACCTTAGACTACATGTAAATAGTATAGACTACATGTAAATAGTATAGACTACATGTAAATAGTATAGATTACATGTAAATACCTTAGATTACATGTAAATAGTATAGACTACATGTAAATAGTATAGACAACATGTAAATACCTTAGACTACATGTAAATAGTATAGACTACATGTAAATAGTATAGACTACATGTAAATAGTATAGACTACATGTAAATACCTTAGACTACATGTAAATAGTATAGATTACATGTAAATAGTATAGACTACGTGTAAATAGTAGAGACTACATGTAAATAGTATAGACTACATGTAAATAGTATAGACTACATGTAAATACCTTAGACTACATGTAAATAGTATAGACTACATGTAAATAGTATAGATTGCATGTAAATAGTATAGACTACATGTAAATAGTAAAGACTACATGTAAATAGTATAGACTACGTGTAAATAGTAAAGACTACATGTAAATAGTAAAGACTACATGTAAATAGTATAGACTACATGTAAATTCCTTAGATTACATGTAAATAGTATAGACTACATGTAAATTCCTTAGATTACATGTAAATAGTATAGACTACATGTAAATACCTTAGACTACATGTAAATAGTATAGACTACATGTAAATACCTTAGACTACATGTAAATAGTATAGACTACATCAGATACAACAATCGTTAGATGTAAATGCCAAGTAGATTGTCATGTACAATGATGTCAACACGTGTATGATTGTTAGGTACCATGATGTCAACATATGTATGATTGTCATGTACTATAATGTAAACACGTGTATGATTGTCAGGTACCATGATGTCAACACGTGTATGATTGTCATGTACTATAATTTAAACACGCGTATGATTGTTAGGTACCATGATGTCAACATATGTATGACTGTCATGTACTATAATGTAAACACATGTATGATTGGTCGGTACACTGATGTAAACACGTGTATGATTGTTAGGTACAATGATGTAAACACGTGTATGATTGGTCGCTACAATGATGTAAACACGAGTATGATTGTTATGTACAATGATGTAAACACGAGTATGATTGTTAGGTACAATGATGTAAACACGTGTATGATTGGTCGGTACAATGATGAAAACACGTGTATGAGTGTTCGGTACTATAATGTAAACACGTGTATGATTGGTCGGTACAATGTTTAAACACGTGTATGATTGTTGGGTACAATGATGTAAACACGTGTATGATTGGTTGGTACAGATTTAAATATGAGTATGATTGTTCGCTACAATGATATATTTACATTGTATCACCAGTTTCCCGTTTAGTCCTATATAAGCCAGTTGGGAGCACATCGCCTGGTCAAGTGTATGAATACACATTCGGTGGCAAAGGTGAGACGCCCAGCAAAAAGTAATCCTGGTACATATAAATGTAATATTTACATTTTGTGTTGCATTCGTCTATATTTCATCACCACACCAAACTATAGTACATGAGACTGTATACTATAATTGACAGTGATTCGGTCGGTGTTAGAATTAATAAATCTAAATGTCTCCTAGTTAAACAAAACTGGCCGCCGGTCATTTTCACTTCGGTATCAATATACAGTGCACTGACATGTTGTACATAAGTAAGACCTTCACAAACAAGGGCCGTAAGAGACGGGTTATGCTCCACGAATGGGACAAAATTTAAGTATGAAAAATAACAAAGGGCAATAACAGGGTTATGATTCTTGTGCACTGCCCTCCTTCTCGTTGAGATCTGTCTACCTATGATGTTTCGTCGTTATACCTCTTATAGTGTTTGTGTTATGGTCAGGACAAAATTATGACGGACGGACGGACAAAGCGGCGACTATATGCTCTCCCTTCGGGGATCATAGAAATCAGGCTATCAAGTTATAACAGAAACGATTTATTATTAAACATGTAATTTTGCCATAGAATCATTATTATCACAATAACAGACTGGATTACCAAGTTTTTAAATTTCATCTGCCACAGTAGACGTCGATCTGAAAGTCCAAACTTTTAATTCAGAGTCCGTTTTACACAAAACGTCGTCACTTACTGACAGGTTCGACTTCCAGTTATAATTTCCATGATCATTTTATTCTAAAAATTGGATCAATCCACTTGAAATCTGACTGCGATCAACATCACTTAATAATGAAACATCTACAGGCACAATGATTATATATGACACCGGACAGTAATACAGGTGCACTGATTTCAAAGAACGTCGGACAGTCTTACAGATACACTGATTAAGTAGAATGCTGGACAGTTCAAAAAAGTACAAGTACACTGATTACACGTGACACCGTGCAGGTCTACATGGTACAGGTACCCTGATTACATGTGACAGTGGACAGGTCTACATGTTACAGGTACCCTGATTACATGTGACAGCGGGCAGGTCTACATGTTACAGGTACCCTGATTACATGTGACAGCGGGCAGGTCTACCTGTTACAGGTACCCTGATTACATCTGACACCGGACAGGTCTACCTGTTACAGATACCCTGATTACATCTGACAGCGGACAGGTCTACCTGTTACAGGTACCCTGATTACATCTGACTCCGGACAGTTCTACCTGTTACAGGTACCCTGATTACATGTGACACCGGACAGGTCTACCTGTTACAGGTACCCTGATTACACGTGACACCGTGCAGGTCTACATGGTACAGGTACCCTGATTACATCTGACACCGGACAGGTCTACCTGTTACAGATACCCTGATTACATCTGACACCGGACAGGTCTACCTGTTACAGGTACCCTGATTACATCTGACAGCGGGCAGGTCTACCTGTTACAGGTACCCTGATTACATGTGACAGCGGGCAGGTCTACCTGTTACAGGTACCCTGATTACATCTGACACCGGACAGGTCTACCTGTTACAGGTACCCTGATTACATCTGACACCGGACAGGTCTACATGTTACAGGTACCCTGATTACATGTGACAGCGGGCAGGCCTACCTGTTACAGGTACCCTGATTACATGTGACACCGGACAGGTCTACATGTTACAGGTACCCTAATTACATGTGACAGCGGGCAGGTCTACCTGTTACAGGTACCCTGATTACATGTGACACCGGACAGGTCTACATGTTACAGATACCCTGATTACATGTGACACTGGACAGGTCTACCTGTTAGAGGTACCCTAATTACATGTGACAGCGGGCAGGTCTACCTGTTACAGGTACCCTGATTACATGTGACAGCGGTCAGGTCTACATGTTACAGGTACCCTGATTACATGTGACACCAGACATTTCTACATGTTACAGGTGCCCTTATTACATATGACACCGGACAGGTCTACATGTTACAGGTGCCCTTATTACATATGACACCGGGCAGGTCTACATGTTACAGGTGCCCTTATTACATATGACACCGGACAGGTCTACATGTTACAGGTACCCTAATTACATGTGACACCGGACAGGTCTACATGTTACAAAGACCCTGATTACATGTACTGTAATGATGCACGATTACGTTTATAAATTTACGTAGATACATTGTTTTTTTTCTGCCAGTAAAACACGATGCAGTTTCGAGTA
The DNA here is from genome assembly GCF_031769215.1 of Ylistrum balloti. Taxonomy (NCBI): domain Eukaryota; kingdom Metazoa; phylum Mollusca; class Bivalvia; order Pectinida; family Pectinidae; genus Ylistrum; species Ylistrum balloti. The sequence goes on along the minus strand of NW_026782004.1, from coordinate 1,137,844 downwards.
TCTATGAAAGCTGACATCAAATTCCGTGTTGTGGTGGATCTGAACATTTTTTTTTCAGGCAATATAGCCTGATAAATTCAATTTGATTGGCCTCATGGAACTTGATAATGATCAGTTTCAACTTACATGTACACCGCAGGGTTTATCTGTTTGGAAAACAATGTAGGGTGTTGATGACATAGCCTAGTTTTTTTTTTCTTTATTCTTTCTAAGTTACAACAGCAGCGCATTTACAGTACGGTACGAGGTGAAAGAGAAATCTCCGCTACATACACAATAGGGAACGGTGAGAATGGTGATGCCCACTGTTCACAGTGCGGTACCGGGTAAAATGGGATACCGCAATATCCGCACTACTGCACAGGATGATAGAGAGATATCTACTACATTTACAGTATCCACACTACATACTTAATATAGGGTACGCAGAGAGTGATCCCTGCTACATGCAGACTTCGGTAGAGGTAATAGAGGGATCTGCATTACATACAGTGTACGGTACGGGTAGGAAAGGGGTGACTGCAAACACTGCAATACGGTAAATGGTGTAACGGGGATCCACGCGACATTTACAGGACGGCACGAGGTGATAGCTGGATATCCGCAATATCTGAAGTACGACACCCTTTAAATACGCGATCTTCACTATCAACATTTCAGACACAAAGAGGTATAAACTAATAGACAGAGTACGGTACGGGGTAATATAGATATCCCCACTATATACACAGTACGGTATTGGGTAATAGAGATATCCCCTACTACATACACAGTACGGTACAAGGTTATAGAGATATCCCCACTACATACACAGTACGGGGTAATAGAGATATCCCCACTACTTGCACAGTACTGGGTAATAGAGATATCCCCTACTACTTACACGTTATGGTACGGGGTAATAGATATAATCCCACTACTTACACAGTACGCTACGGTGTAAAAGAGATATTCCCTACTACTTACACATTATGGTACGGGGTAAAAGAGATATCCCCACTACATACACAGTACAGGGTAAAAGAGATACCCCCACTACATACACTGTGCGGGGTAATAGAGATATCCCCAATACATACACAGTACAGGGTAATAGAGATATCCCCTACTACTTACACAGTACTGGGTAATAGAAATATCCCCTGCTACATACACAGTACGGTACGGGGTAATAGATATAATCCCACTACATACACAGTACGGTACGGAGCAATAGAGATATCCCATACTACATACACAGTACGGTACGGGGTAAAAGAGATACCCCCACTACATACACAGTACGGGGTAATAGAGATATCCCCAATACATACACAGTACAGGGTAATAGAGATATCCCCTACTACTTACACAGTACTGGGTAATAGAGATATCCCTACTACTTACACATTATGGTACGGGGTAATAGATATAATCCCACTACTTACACAGTACGGTACGGGGTAATAGAGATATCCCCTACTACATACACAGTACGGTACGGGGTAATAGAGATGTCCCCACAACATACACAGTACGGGGTAATAGAGATATCCCCTACTACATACACAGTACGGTACAAGGTGATAGAGAGATCCCCACTACATACACAGTACGGTACGGGGTAATAGATATAATCCCACTACTTACACAGTACTGGGTAATAGAGATATCCCTACTACTTACACATTATGGTACGGGGTAATAGATATAATCCCACTACTTACACAGTACTGGGTAATAGAGATATCCCTACTACTTACACATTATGGTACGGGGTAATAGATATAATCCCACTACTTACACAGTACGGTACGGGGTAATAGAGATATCCCCTACTACATACACAGTACGGTACGGGGTAATAGAGATGTCCCCACAACATACACAGTACGGGGTAATAGAGATACCCCCTCCTACATACACAGTACGGTACAATGTGATAGAGAGATCCCCACTACATACACAGTACGGTACGGGGTAATAGATATAATCCCACGACTTACACAGTACTGGGTAATAGAGATATCCCCACTACATACACGGTACGGCACAAGGTAATAGAGAGATCCCCACTACATACAAAGTACGGGATAATAGAGATAAACCCACTACTTACACAGTACGGTACGGGGTAATAGAGATATCCCCTACTACTTACACAGTCCGGTACTTGGTAATAGATATAAACCCACTACATACACAGTACGGGGCATAGGTGTGTGTATCCCCCACTATATACCGCCGGGTAAGATATCATAGGTGGGTGAATCCACCACTATAGACCGCGGTGGTAGAGATTATAGGTGTGTGTATCCCCCACTACATACACAGTGTTAGGGTGTTTATCCCCCACTATATACCGCCGTGTTAGGTGTGTGTATCCCCCAATAAAAACCGCCGTGTTAGGTGTGTGTATCCCCCACTATATACCGCCGTGTTAGATATTATAGGTGTGTGTATCCCCCCACTATATACCGCCGTGTTAGGCGTGTGTACCCCCCACTATATACCGCCGTGTTAGATATTATAGGTGTGTGTATCCCCCACTATATACCGCCGTGTTAGATATTATAGGTGTAGGTATCCCCCACTATATACCGCCGTGTTAGATATTATAGGTGTGTGTATCCCCCACTATATACCGCCGTGTTAGATATTATAGGTGTAGGTATCCCCCACTATATACCGCCGTGTTAGGTTTGTGTATCCCCCACTATATACCGCCGTGTTAGATATTATAGGTGTAGGTATCCCCCACTATATACCGCCGTGTTAGATATTATAGGTGTGTGTATCGCCTTGTTAGCTCAGTTAATACCCGACAATCTACCGCCGTGTTAGGTGTGTGTATCCCCCCACTATATACCGCCGTGTTAGGTGTGTGTATCCCCCACTATATACCGCCGTGTTAGATATTATAGGTGTAGGTATCCCCCACTATATACCGCCGTGTTAGACATCCCCACTATATACCGGTGTGTGTATCCCCCATATATATGTGTGTATCCCCCACTATATACACCGTGTACGGTATGGGGTATATAGAGTGTATCCCCCACTATATACACAGTACGGTGTAGTGTGTGTATCCCCCACTATATACCGCCGTGTTAGGTGTGTGTATCCCCCACTATATACCGCCGTGTTAGATATCATAGGTGTGTGTATCCCCCACTATATACCGCCGTGTTAGGTGTGTGTATCCCCCACTATATACCGCCGTGTTAGATATTATAGGTGTGTGTATCCCCCACTATATACCGCCGTGTTAGGTGTGTGTATCCCCCCACTATATACCGCCGTGTTAGGTGTGTGTATCCCCCACTATATACCGCCGTGTTAGATATTATAGGTGTGTGTATCCCCCACTATATACCGCCGTGTTAGATATTATAGGTGTGTGTATCCCCCACTATATACCGCCGTGTTAGATATTATAGGTGTGTGTATCCCCCACTATATACCGCCGTGTTAGATATTATAGGTGTGTGTATCCCCCACTATATACCGCCGTGTTAGATATTATAGGTGTGTGTATCCCCCACTATATACCGCCGTGTTAGGTGTGTGTATCCCCCACTATATACCGCCGTGTTAGGTGTGTGTATAGAGATATATATACCGTGTGGTGTGTGTATCCCCTCTATATACACCGTGTTAGATATTATAGGTGTGTGTATCCCCCACCGCCGTGTTAGATACATAGGTGTGTGTATCCCCACTATATACCGCCGTGTTAGATATGTGTGTGTATCCCCACTACCGCCGTGTTATACATATACCGTACGTGTATTATAGGTGTGTGTATCCCCCACTATATACCGCCGTGTTATGTGTGTGTATCCCCCACTATATACCGCCGTGTTAGGTGTGTGTATATCCCCACTATATACACAGTACGTGTTAGATGGGGTGTTAGATATCATAGAGATATCCCCACTACATACACAGTACGGTTAGATAATAGGTGTTAGATATTATAGTGTGTGTATCCCCCACTATATACACGCCGTGTTAGGTGTGTATAGAGATATCCCCACTATATATCCCCACTATATACCGCCGTGTTAGTATTATACGTGTGTATCCCCACTACGGGGTACGGGGAGATATCCCCACTATATACAAAGTACGGTTACGGGGTACCCCACTATATACAAAGTACGGTTACGGGGTTATAGGTGTGTGTATCCCCCACTATATACACAGTACGGCAGAGATATCCCCACTACATACACAGTACGGTACGGGGTAATAGAGATATCCCCACTACATACACAGTACGGTATGGGGTTATAGAGATATCCCAACTACATACACAGTACGGGGTAATAGAGATATCCCCTCTTTATACACAGTACGGTACAGGGTAATAGAGATATCCCCACTATATACAAAGTACGGCACGGGGTAATAGAGATATCCCCACTACATACACAGTACGGTACGGGGTAATAGAGATATCCCCTCTACTGACACAGTACGGTACGAGATAATAGAGAGATCCCCACTACATACACAGTACGGTACGGGGTAATAGAATTATCCCCACTACATACACAGTACGGTACGGGGTAATAGAGATATCCCGGCAACTTACACAGTACGGTACGGGGTAATAGAGATATCCCCACTACATACACAGTACGGTACGGGGCAATAGAGATATCCCGGCAACTTACACAGTACGGTACGGGGTATTAGAGATATCCCCACTACATACACAGTACGGTACGGGGTAATAGAGATATCCCCACTACATACACAGTACGGTACGGGGTAATAGAGATATCCCCACTACTACACAGTACGGTACGGGGTAATAGAGATATCCCCACTACATACACAGTACGGTACGGGGTAATAGAGATATCCCCACTACATACACAGTACGGTACGGGGTAATAGAGATATCCCGGCAACTTACACAGTACGGTACGGGGTATTAGAGATATCCCCACTACATACACAGTACGGTACGGGGTAATAGAGATATCCCCTCTTTATACACAGTACGGTACGGGGTATTAGAGATATCCCTATTAAATACCTAGAGTACAGGTGATCTCCATTGGATTTTAATGTAAGTACTGTTTGGTTATCGAAGATATTCCCACACTATTCCTATACGGGTTAAAACAAGACCATTTATCGAATACAAGCTCCGACAAGGCAGTATAATGAAAGGTTAGACCTACCTGATAGTTGTTCTGTCCATGACTTCATACAATCCACTTCCTCCAAATGTTGTAGTCACATGAAACAAACTATACCGGACTCGGCTTTATCCTTGGTCTATTCAACAACGGTCACTACAGTTCCACTAGTCAAGCTCAGCAACAGTTATCATATGTAGTGTCTGGTGGTCCACACAACCATGTGTGGCTTCACTTCCTAGGTAGCTGACTGTAATCACTGGGACTTAGATTTACAAAGCATTTGACTTCGTTATTGGTGGTGTTTTGTCTGGATAAGCAGGTCAAGACTGGGCTGGTCCTCCTAGGATAACATTGGCGGTGTGGATCCCTTCAAGGAGACTTGGTGGTAGTGACATTCCAGCAGCCTTCGCGCTAACAAGCTTCCCAACACGACCGGCAATCGATCGAACGTAGAAATGCGAACAAAAGCATGTACCAATATTGAACCGCCCAGATGTGGCTGCTCCACGTCGATCGATAACCAGAGGGCCTCTTCCACAGTTAAATGACGGTTTTCGCTGTTCCATTTAATTTTAAAGAAATCCAATGTATCTATAGATATTGGTTCCAGAATAGAAATGGCCTCACGACAAATCAAAGGCAATGCATACAGTGACTACATGTTTCCAGGATTCTGTTCGTTTTCAAGAAAACAGATAAATTAAAGAAAGAATGGTAGCGTCAGCAGTGCTACATCGAATCCACAAACCGTTTTTCGTGGATATTTTGATGTCGCGAGGTAACAATTCAGAATTTTTTTTAGAAGTCTTTGATTCTTTTACAGAAGGGACTGTTCTTATTCGAAAACCTATACCTGTATATCGATTTTTAAGACAATTTAGGATTATTTTGGTCAAGTTAGTAATGAAAGCGAAAAGTGTGTCCGGGTTCTTTAAATGGACTGACAACAAGTGTTTTGCAAGGCAATGCAATAGCAAAAGTTCTGTCATTTCTGCAAATAATTATGTAATATTGGACATTAGATCATATTCAAAATAAAACACTTGTTTTCTGTACATGTGTATTACATAGCAAATTCGTGTTCGTGTAATCAAAGAAAGTGACGTCATCGGCCATGTGGTGGCCTTTCGACAGGTCGGAAAGAGAGCACATTCTGTAAATCTTGTGAAAATCAGATTTGAGAGAAAAAGAACATGTATTTGGAGATATGTGGGACATTTTCCGATGCCATCATGTATTTATATGTTAACAAAATATATAGAAAATATTCATACTCCTTTGTACCCAATACGGCTGAACGTGACTTAACAAATGCAGGAAATGACAAACATCTCCAATTTGCCAGCATTGAAGGGAAATGTTTTACCGTCTACGGTGGTCTTACTGTGTATTTTAGTGCTGTGTGGGAAACAATTGTAAAGTCAGAGATTCTCCCCAAACAGAGCCAAAGTTTCTATTTATTTATTTGAATCCCACTTGACATGTCATGATCTTTCCCCACAAATCAGTTTCCTAGATCCAGTTAACATTATCAGTGACAATTTACTCGGTTTGATAATAATAATACTAAATTTATTCAGGACAAATATGTACAGATTTGTATATATCTTTAACGTATCAGCTAGTTATCATTATTAATAAAGACAAAAGTACATATATCCTAGGATTTCCAAAAAAAAAGCGGTAAAACGCTTATTTTCATTGGGGTCCTTAAAATGGATTTACAAATGTATTTCCCTCAATAATATACATAATAACTATCATGATTCTCTTGCATTTTGTTTTGAAAGTGACGTTTCACTTGGGTTTTGAACTTTTGAACTTTTAAGCTTTTTTGATAAACTTTTAATATAATCTATATGGAAGATTTTGAATTCCATTCTTTTGTGCCTGTAAAGTAGAATGTTGTAGATTCTTTACCTGTGCCTATTTTGAACATTCAAAATAAACCTTTTTACTTTGTTTTGTGCTACCTGTAATTTATATCTTAGTTTTTTGACAACTCTTCATACCAACCAGCACACGCATAGTCGAAATGACAAAGAATCAATGCCGACCAAAGAGTTTTTCTCGATCTATACGATAGACATTGCTCATTTTTGTAGAGAAATTTTAGTCGCTGATCTACTTTTTTATCAATTGAATCTACTATTTCTTCACCTGATAGCAAATCGATAACGTCTATACCAAGATATTTTATACACTTCATAACTTCAATGCCATGTTTATTGGACAATATTTTAAAATTCATAGTGTAACTTTATCCAATTTTCTTTTTGGGCCAAAAATACTTATATTTATATAATAAGGTATGTTCGGCGAGAGTGCGTCCTTTCGTTAATTAATTGAAGTAAATTGTATAATGCACTGTAATATAGTATATCTGTACATTACAAGTTATCGTATTACATGATGCCAATCAAGCCATCTTAACATTTCTTCCAACTGCGATGTCTTGTGTGTCACCTATCTAAGTAATATTATATATTATCTTATATGTTTTAAAAGTAAAATACCTTATATCGCCAAATAATATATTATATCTTGTATTATACATGCTATATGAGATATATTATACGGAAGTTAACTAATGTATATTAAAGGTATTTTGTTGAATATCTGTTTAAGATGTTTTATAGAATAGAGATGTCTTACATTTTGTATATCGTATATGAAATATGTTGTATAACTGAAATCTCGTTTCTGTATGACATATATTACGTGGAATGATATCTCGAGGCACTAGAAAGGAAAACTGAAGCCAAGAAACATTTGAAGCGATTAGGAATATCCGCTCAATTTCGAGAAAAAATATACTGGTTCGTCAGAACGTATTATTGGTCATATAGAACCATAAACGAAGCCCTCTTTCAAAGTGTTGGTACACTACCATCATACTTTCAACTACCTTGTGACAGTGCTCGAGAAGTTTTATAGTTTGACACAATTTCGTATTTTATATAAGACCAGGGACGTATAATACAGATCTGTATTATACGTCACTGATAAGATTAGATTCAACATTATATGAGATATCTCATAGTATCTTTCATAAAAATATTCTCTATAGAAAATTAATAGATAAATCTTATATGATATTTTGAATGATACATAGTATATTTATAGCACATAAGATATCTGATCCATGTGATGTATTTTAATTCCTTATGTGATATGTAATTGGACGCTACTGATGCTCGTTAGTTTAGGCCTACCTCTTGATTCCATCGTTGTTTACCGTGTACCCATTAGGGAACGTGACATAGGGCTAACGTTACATGTAACTTACTGGGATTGACCATGATCTACACGACGGGTATCGTCAATGAAGCAGAAGGCGCGTAAGCTTCCAAAGCACATGGTCGTATTCCCGTTGTCCTTTTTCAGAAGTCTCCATATAAATCTTTCTTTTAGTGATAATTCCCCTAGTTTTATTGAATTTGTCGAGTTGGGATTATGATACTGAAGACAGGTTGTTTTTTGTTGTATATGACAAGCCATCTTAACATTTTGATGCCAAGATTTTGCCAAAGTAAGAACGTTGTCCCTTGCAATTATCATATACAATGTGAAGGGAGGTAACTAGTAGTTTAAAATGAACTTGCGAAAGAAAGTCCATGCGAATGCGCCCTCCGTATTCACACTTCCGGATAATAGTGACTGTCAAAACAAATCTCTAGAAAAATCTTCAGTTACGTGGGACAAGCTGACGGAAACAGTGGCGAGGGTTTCGTTCCAAGTTTTACAGAAATCACACAATTGTAATGGCATCTTACTTTGATGAGCATGATTGTGAGCCGTTAAAAGACGGAGAACAACCAAATCACATGTTACACATGGCGAGGTAGGCCTAATGATCACTGATCAGCTGATGAGACCTGTGACGGGGTTACACAATGTGACCAGAACAGTAAGTCAGCTGATGATACCTGTGACTGTGGGTAACACAATGTGACCACAACAGTAAGTCAGCTGAAGATACCTGTGACTGGGTTAGCACAATGTGACCTGAACATAAAATCAGCTGATGATATCGGTGACTGGGATTAACACAATGTGACAAGAACAATAAGTCAGCTGATGATACAAATGTACCTGTGACTGTGGGTAACGCAATGTGACTAGAACATAAAGTCAGCTAATGATACGTGTGACTGTGGGTAACACAATGTGACCAGAACAGTAAGTCAGCTGATGATACCTGTGACTGGATTAACACAATGTGACCTGAACATAAAATCAGCTGATGATACCTGTGAGGGGGGGATAACTCAATGTGACAAGAACATAAAGTCAGCTGATGAGACCTGTGACTGGGGGTAACACAATATGACTAGAACAAATAGATACCTGTAACTAACAGGTGAAAATGATCGGATGGCAAAGAGCTGATACTCAACTGAGGTAGCATGCTTCTTTGGCCCAGTTGGTATGGCTGTTGATTGTCATGCTAGAGACCTGGGTTCAATTCTGGACGGGAATGTATTTTTCCCATTCTTAATAAACAACAGGAATTGGACCAGGTCTCCACCCTGAATATCCACACGGTGACACCTTCCCTAACTACTTAAGGAGAATGATAATGATTACCTGAGTAACAGATTGTATTTAACACTATGTACATTACAAGCCACTCTAAGATATTTGTTTTACAATATCTGTCTATATGTATATATGATCCCTACTTTTTAGTTTTTATTACAATTTAAGTAAGTTTACTTATTGTGTTTCAGATTACTGCTGGACAGTGGACTAGCAGCTGAATGGGATCTAGAATATGGCAGGTAACTTAAAAGGGAGAATGATATAACATCAACAGATATCAAAACTTTAAGTATGCTTGGACATTGACAGACCAAAACCTCTTAAAGTTTATTTCATTGTCATGAAGTTTTATTTTTTCAAGAAGCTCCAGATTTCTTTTTAAGTTCATTTAATTTTCAAAATGTACTTATATTAGAAAGGATTTTTAAATAGTTGAATTTAAAGAAGAGAGTTGGGAGAGTTGAGGCATCCAATGCAATGATCAGTATGAATTACAAAGGAGAGCTGGTTCTATGTTATGCAAATGTACATTTATATTGACACAGAATTTTTGGAGGAGATGGCAAAACTCCACCTGCATCAAAGAAAATTGTGGAATCACTGCCTACGCATATAGTGACACCTACAGAGGCAGGTAAGCCAAGGTGACAAACCTCTAATAGTTCACATACTGCAGTCACGCCTGTTAAAAAAACCCAGGAAAGTAATTTGCTTGGTATAAACATCAATATTTCTGGCAAGAATGTAGTATAATCAGAAGCAAGATTGAGGCAAGGTAATCAAATTTCTGAGTTCCTCACTTGTGGCAGATACATTTTGGGTAGCATAGGTCAGATCCAGGCCTCAAATTTAAGGCTTTTAACTAGCTATTTGCAAGTAGAAATCCAAGAACTGCAAGTAGAAAAAATAATGACTTGCATTTTTCAGCAAGTGGATTCATCAGATGCAAACTGTGAGTGCCTGTCTATTCCTAACATTTCACAGAATTAAATTGTTTTGAGTTTTGATTTTCAAAGTGTAAATATTTGGACAAAGCAGTTCTTCTATAATGTTGATATATATTGGATGAAGCAAGGTAATACGTTATAAATCACAAAACAAAACACATTATTTGAACATGGAGATTTACGATAATAGCAAGTGAAAAGTCATTTTAACAAGTACAAATTTAAGGCACTTGCTGTTTTCAGCAAGTGACAAAAAAAGTTAAATTTGAGACCTGAGATCTACCAAAAAGTCATACCCAGCTGATTGTCTAAATTAAATACAAGCACCATTGTATAATAATGGTGGCCGAATTGAGAACATGGAGTCCTGAGAGTTACCTTTGACATATAGAGGATAAGTTAGTATCCATTAGGAAAATCCCATAAACCCATTATGTGTATTTTTATTGTTGTGTTTTAGCCCTTGAACGGAAATGTCCTGTGTGCTTGGGTCTGTTTGATGAGGAAGACGAAGTTAAAGAAATACCATGCAGTCACAAGTTCCACTCCAAGTGTATACTGCCCTGGCTAGATAAGGTGACATTTTTATACAGCCCAACATTTCTGTACCTGTGATAGATCAACTAATCAACTTATTGTTTCTGATTGCAAATAACATAATCATTATCAGTTTTCAATCAACCAAAACTTTTAAGACATAAAGTTCGATGAGATACACTGATAATACTTTCAGATAGGTGAGTTATGGTACAATAACTGGATGATATCAGTAAATATATAATTACAGGTAAACAGTTGTCCTATGTGTCGTCATGAATTGCCTACAGATGATCCTGATTATGAAGCATACAAAAAACACAAGGTAAGTTTACTTATCTAGACTTCTAACGTCCCTTCCCATCTTCTGCTTCTCACAATCTACCTGGTTTCTTTATCTTGCTCAAAATAAGTTAGGATTCCAAACAATGATATATAAATAACAATTTAAACACTGCTTGAGATCCAAATGCAAGGGGCTGCAATAGCTCAATGAGTTAGAGCATTGACTTCTGTAGTCTCGGATAAAGAACTGAGGTGTGTGATTTGACACTCAATACTGATAGCGGCTTGTGCTTCACAGGTGGCTGAAAAATGGGCTTGTCTATGCATTCATGTTTATGTCCTTGGGCAAGACACTTTACCCTAATATCCACTGGATGACATGTGATGAGCCTCTCCTATGTTGTTTAGTGAGGTAGCCACCAGCTACTACAAGAAGACAACTGCCTCAACATGCAGTGATCTGAGCCATGTAGATTTTTTTACAGTTGCTTTAAAGATCTTGACAACATTAATCCACAAATACCAGAACACAGACAAGATTTTTGATGGCAATAATTCTTCATGTTATGCCTCAAGATAATTTTTTGGTAAAAGATCAACAGTGTCAATAATTTGAGAGTTATAGAAGGATAGGACTCTGATAGGTAAACATTTGATAGGCAACCCTATTCCTTCCACATCTACATCTTTTTCTTTTCAAAAATTTAAAGGCTATCTTCCTGTAATCTTTTTCAAAAGATTTTCGTTCAAGTTTATAAAAATCTAAATCTCTTTGAATAGCAGCCAATTATTTTGAAGAACATATTTCAAGACATTTTATCAGAACTGAAAATTAATTTCATGGTCTTATTAAGAAAAAGTTTTTTATTCTGAAAATACATTTTTTCTCAAAATTTCTTAATTTTAGAAGATGATTTATAACCAGCAATTTGACTAAATACATGAGAAGCATCATTACATTATGAGGATGGTCCTATAAAGAAAAGGGGAGTCCTTCAAGGTTTTTCTTTGACTTATATAGGATATGGTAATATTCATTAGAAAAGTCCGATAGGTCCATTGTGTAAAATGCATTTAAACCAATATTATCAAGTGATTTGTTTTTTGTTTTAAGAAATCATGAAAGTAATTAAAATGTCTACATATACTAACCAGATAGGAAGATGTATTCTGTCAGCATCAACTTTAATTGTCCAGTATGTATTTCTGTTAATGGTAAGTATGATGTTTCGGATATTTTGAGAAAATCCCAAAATTTGTTTTCTGATATTTTTCAGGCCAGAGCAAAACAACGAGAATATGAAATGGAAGAGCTGCATAATTCCATGTTTGGATAAGATTATCACAGGGCTGAAGAAATGAGATTTAGAGGGAACTTGGTGGAAAATGATGGATGTTTTTGTCACGAAACCTTATTGGATATCTTGGTTGTTACACAGTCTGCAATGCTGAATGGAACACTTGAGTTGACACAAACTTGAATGTTTTCTTTGAGGAAAATGTCTGGTACTGTTTCAGTCTTGGGTCAAAATTTTGTAATGATGGACAGAAATTAGTTTACAAGCCAAGATATTCTTCAGAAAATGAGGATAGGTGCACATCCTTACAGTGACAGATGAACTTTGATAAGTGTGATTGTGTAAGGTGAAAGGACGTTATTTATTTATTCTCTATTAGAAATGCTGTTGATCTTTTTTTGTTAACATCAGGATTTAATCATTTTTCGATGCAGTCTGGTATTTACCTATTATCCTCAAAATAACTTTATCAAGAGCAGAAACAAACATTCCCAGTATCAAAAAATATGGACAGGATAGAATTATAATCATGGACAGGATAGGGTTATAATCATGGACAGGATAGGGTTATAATCATGGACAGGATAGGATTATAATCATGAACGAGATAGAGTTATAATCATGGAGAGGTATTTCTGTTCATTAAAATCAGATATCCCTGGAGTTAAAAGGAAATCTGCAGATAAATAGTTGTAGGTTGTGAATATTTTATTGCAAATAAAATGTTTTATCTGTCTATTCATGAATGTGTCTCATGGTTTTATTTTCTCTATTATGTGTCTCTCCTTGAGGCAGTGACACTGTATCGAATTGAGCTGGATTTACATTGCATGTTTCGTCCTAAAGCTAATGACATTTGCCCTGCCAGAATACATTTCCTCATCTTTTACCCTAAATAAATGTAATTTTTTATGAAAGATTTGACTCAATTGTTCAGGGACAAGATATTACAGTAAGATTGATGGAGTTGTACTTTTTATACGCTCGTCAAAAGACATAGACATAGGTTTCCTTGTCTGGGCCATAACTTTGCGAGTTCAGTCTATTATCACCATACTTCATACACATTTATATCTCAAGGTGACAAAGTGTCGCGTATAAAAATTGCCCACCTCGCATGCATAGTTTCCGAGTTATTCCCCCTTAGTTGATTTTTCGTAGACTTCCTTTGTCCATGCTCTCTGGTTTACGTTTATGTCATTGAACCCATGTACATGTTTTTGTTGAATAGTTTTGGATGGGCGTATATTGTTCCGCCCTATGGTACTCTTGTTCTGATTAGTTTTAATAAGGAGGAGGGAAGGTTCTCAATACAGGACAAGTGTTAATCTCTGAAACAGTTGAGATCTCCATATAACCATATATAGCAAAGATAGGCATCAAGAGCTGAACATATTCATGATGTAAGAACTGGCCTTTGAGTGTGACTCCGTCCCTCTGTACTTAATTTCTGGGTTATGTCTTTGAAAACATATATCATGATGGGCATCAAGAGATAAACACAATCATGAAGTAGGAACTGGCTCTTGGGTCTGGCTCCACCCCTTGAGACAAAGTTTCTGGGTTATATCTGTGAAGCAGTTCAGATCTCCACAACAAAACCATAGATAACATGCAGGGACACAGCAGCACCACAGCAACATTTGCAGTTTAATTTTAGAGCATTAATCTTTTTGAAAATGTTCAATTTTTTTGTTTGATAAAAATCATTTCAAAAACATCAGGTAAATGCATTGAAATCTAGTAAATTATAGGTGTTCAGTCTTATTCAGGTGCTATCTTGATATCTCCCCTCTGGACAACATACACAACTGTGAAGGTAGCCCTGAGATCATTTTTGTATACAGCAAAGAAAGAACATAATACAAATCCTTGGGATGTACCAGAGGTCATTTGGAGTCCAGCTTGATTGTTCTGGTCAATTACATTTAGCTGAACAAGGTTCGAATTTCATGTAGATGTCTGATTGAGAATTTCTTAACTTCATATGTAGGATGTATACATATATATATGTTACAGGTTGGCTATATCATGTTCAAATAAAGACACAAAACCTATAGAGAGTTCTGACCATAGTTTACTGTCGAACTGAAAGAGTATGAACTCTGTGAATATACAAAAATAAAACAACACAACTACACACCACATCAACATCAGACAAATATGACTAAAAACATATTAGTATGGAACATCATCATCATTTAAATAAAATATAAGATAATTGATTACTAGCAAGTAACTCTATACAATATAGTTATATCACTATGAACTATGTCCAGGTAAGTACCGACATACAGTTTATTGAATGAATAATAGATACAATACAGGTATGAACAGTGTATTTATAATAAATACATTATGTATAAATAAACTGGCTAAATTACCTGTGTGTGGCACAAAGTTCGTCTACATTTTGATATTGACGATGGTTAGTTAAAGTCTGCAAATTACAAATGAAACATATAACTTATGAATACAAATGAATAGACTGTAATTCTGATGAAAATATCAGAATATATATTTAGATAAATGACATTCAAGCAGATCCAGATAGATTAATTTGAAATCATGCAACATCATTAAGATATGAAAATACAGGTAAGTATAACAATTGGTGGGAGTGTGGTAGGCATTAAAACAAATATAAAATTACTTCACTGGTTCGCAGGTATTTCACGATTACTGTTACCAAAGCGTCCGATCCATCGGTCGGTCAGTCAAACAATGGCCGGAACTTACAAAACAGCATGAAATCAAAAGAACCAATAAAATAAGGCATAAGACTGTGACATAGGACAAAATTTAACTGACCAATGACCACACGACACTTTATAAAAAAGTGATGATGAGAATAACCACTTAAGTATACAAATGACTTATTAACACAATACAGTATAGATGTAAGCTAATAAACAAGATTTAACAATTACGGAGACAATATAATTCACATTATATTAAAATCGACCTTGCCACATTTAGTTGAAACATTATTTCATTCAATATTTAACAATTTAACATATACATATGACATTTGTGGGATTGTAAAGAAATTTTAGAACTTAAGCTTTCTGAAACTCTATGTTTTTAGATTTTCAACCATTTTCAGCAATTTCTACCACAGTTATAGGCCTTTCTTGATTTAGAAACCATGTAAAATTTGGTTACCGCACCATAATTATAGAATGCCGCAATAGAATTAAATAATAGTTTGTTTGTATGTTGAAAGGACACGTCAAAATTTGTATCTACTTACAGACCAGACATTGTGTATGGAGATATGAACATAGATATTCATACATCTGCCTGTGAAATATTAAGAGAAAGTTTACCAGACTATGCACAAGTAAAATCACCAAATCACATCAGTGGATGAACATTAGACAAAGTAACTGTAAAATAGACTATCCGATACCTGAAAATGAAGTCTTCCCCTCATACCTTACAGACCATACCTCAGTGTATCTTGCATACCAACAGTCACAATTGCTGCACAGTTTAAAACAAGTATAAGTTTTTAATTTCCATAATACACTGGACTTGTGTTTTCATGTTGCTTTAACTCCTTGTTTTTAAAAGTCTGTATTAGGTTTCTTCTACTGCTGTCAGTGGTGTTTCCCTACACTCTTTTGGTATCAACTTAAATCCTGAAAAATATTCCATAATGTGGGACATCCATGTCCAATGAACACTGACAAAAAGGAGATAAAAATTGTTGTGGAGAGATATTATCAGGTGAAAATGTGATTATAATTTCTTGCAGAGAGGACATGTCTTCATAATAAAAACCCTTTAAACATTTGTTCTCCATATATGTTGTGTACTCTGATAACCATTAACAGAGTTATGTTCCTCATTGTAGCCCTTGAAAATCAGCTTTCAGTCACCATACTCAAAAGCAGGGACGTAGATATCTTACATCCCTGTTAAAAGCAAGGATTTTAATAAAAACAATTCCACAATTTTTTATTTCTTTTTCAAATGAATATTTTTCTGATAAAAATCTCGTGGCGTGTGATTATATGGTAACCAGTTCAATTTCTGAAAACAAAATTATTTGAACAATAGATATTTTCACTGAGTTAACCCCCTGTGAATGAAACGGATTGGAGCCTAAGTGGTCTGAACTTCGTGTCCACCTCTGTATAAACTTGTTTGAAAATTTATTTTCTTTTACCAAAGTGATTTTTTATTTATTTCAACTGTTTTCTCGATGAACATTATCTCATCAACCAATACATACCTACTCGGTAATTTTTAAAATAACTAATAGAACTTTTCTAAGAGGAATTAACCCAGTATTATATGACATAAAAATAACACGTCATCAAAGGACACAATTTTAAGGCCATTCTCTTAAAATATGATTGTTAAAAGTTTCAATTTCCTCCATTTCGGTAAATTCAAATCCATTTCGGTAGAAAAAAAACCCAACCGCGTTAATACGCTAGTGATTGTTTCTATTACGTGCGCACAACATAGTTACTAAAAAAACACTCATCTTTTATCACGTGCTGATGCAATAGAAAGAAAAAAAAATATATATATATATACACTTAATGTTCTCTCTAAACATTCGTAATTAACCGTGAACCTTGTCGACTTTCGCATATTTTGTGAGGCTTCGAAATTATGTCAGTCTACTTTCATTTCGTAATCACGTGGGAGCAATGTAGCCGGAAGTGGTCCTACACAACATGTACAGTTGGCAAGATGATAGCTGACTACAGCGCTACAGTCCAGACAATTCTGGGAACTTTGTTAACATGGGGACTCACAGCAGCCGGAGCAGGGTTGGTGTTTGTGTTTCAGAGCAATCAGGTATGTCGTTGTGTCTGAAATCGTAACAGGTGTGGATGCTGTACAGGTGTGTTAACAATACACTACGTATCCTGTTCTATTGAATAATGCCACGGACACCTAATCGATCAATATTTGCCCTTTTGTTATGAGTTTGACACGTAAGTTTGGTTAATCTAAATAGGTTGTGAAAACTGGAGTAAATTATGGCAGATATCTCAAAAAATATATGCAGCCCTTTACGCATAGCAAATCCCTTAATTAGCAGCATATGTATTTATAATTTTCTTGTTACTTGGCAGCAGTACATAAAACCCAGAAACTTTGACAGCTCTATGAGAAATCTGAGCATTTAGTAAAGTGATGCAAGTAGGGACATTACTCAAACTCACTCTTTATCTCATACGAAACTGCCACATACATGTAACCAGGGACCTGATGTAACTTACAAATAGTAAAAAGATAAACAAATCTATTTATTCTATCAACTCTCAACTGCTTGTAAGGGGTTTTGATGGAATGCCACGCTGTGCAGATCTGTCGAATATTTATCATATAATCAGCTGAATAATTTATCATTACCCTGTAGTCAACTAAATGTCTTATTTATCATTACAGGGCTGTGAGGCAAACAGCCTTGACCTACTTTTGTATTATTTTAGTACAAATACATATTGTGCTTGTATACAATGTATGTAAATACTTAACATGACAAATTCACAGGGATCTAGATATGCTGATATGTTTTTACAGAAGTAGGACCAGTAAAAGTGAAATGTTTTATCATCTGATTAGATACATGTACAATAAATTATAATTGTATCTTCTATTTTCACTTTCCTTTTCTAGGTTCTACTCTCGACTTAAGTGTCAACATTAGTGTCTTTACTAAATAAAAGTTAATAAAATGTAAAAGTTTGTAGAACGAGAATGAATGTTGTGTGCTGCCACCAGAGATTGAGATACAAACTTCCCCTCTTCCAATTAAAACATTGTTGCCATTCTTTTCATTCTTATATCTTTTTATAAACTGTATATGGGTTCTTTTGTGTGATCAATGTGTAATTGTGTTTCATGCTTTGATGTTTTTAGATTAAGTCACCAGGGCACAATTACAACTCAGTTGTTTTTTGTCTCTTAGTCAGTCTTATAAGTTTTTGTTTGTTACAGAGGAAGGTGTTAGATGCCAGCCTTGGTTTTGCTGCTGGGGTAAGTATTTATGTTGTGACATAATCAATTATTATCAAAAATCATTACATACAGAGTTCTAATTCTATAATCAATAGTATCGTAAAAAGATAAGACCCCAGTGTGACCAGTAATTATGTTTACCATTAGATAAGACCCGTGTGACCAGTAATTATGTTTACCATTAGATAAGACCCCAGTGTGACTAGTAATTATGTTTACCATTAGATAAGACCCCGGTCTGACCAGTAATTATGTTTACCATTAGATAAGACCCCAGTGTGACAAGTAATTGTGTTTACCATTAGATAAGACCCCAATGTGACCAATAATTATGTTTACCATTAGATAAGACCCCAGTGTGACAAGTAATTATGTTTACCATTAGATAATACCCCAGTGTGACCAGTAATTATGTTTACCATTAGATAAGACCCCAGTGTGACCAGTAATTATGTTTACCATTAGATAAGACCCCAGTGTGACCAGTAATTATGTTTACCATTAGATAAGACCCCAGTGTGACCAGTAATTATGTTTACCATTAGATAATACCCCAGTGTGACAAGTAATTATGTTTACCATTAGATAAGACCCCAGTGTGACCTGAATTATAATTACCATTAGATAAGACCCTAGTGTGACCAGTAATTATGTTTACCATTAGATAAGACCCCAGTGTGACCAGTAATTATGTTTACCATTAGATAAGACCCCAGTGTGACCAGTGATTGTGTTTACCATTAGATAAGACCCCAGTGTCACCAGTAATTATGTTTACCATTAGATAAGACCCCAGTGTGACAAGTAATTATGTTTACCATTAGATAATACCCCAGTGTGACCAGTAATTATGTTTACCATTAGATAAGACCCCAGTGTGACAAGTAATTATGTTTACCATTAGATAAGACCCCAGTGTGACCAGTAATTATGTTTACCATTAGATAATACCCCAGTGTGACAAGTAATTATGTTTACCATTAGATAAGACCCCAGTGTGACCTGAATTATGTTTACCATTAGATAAGACCCTAGTGTGACCAGTAATTATGTTTACCATTAGATAAGACCCCAGTGTGACCAGTAATTATGTTTACCATTAGATAAGACCCCAGTGTGACCAGTAATTGTGTTTACCATTAGATAAGACCCCAGTGTGACCAGTAATTATGTTTACCATTAGATAAGACCCCAGTGTGACAAGTAATTATGTTTACCATTAGATAAGACCCCAGTGTGACCAGTAATTATGTTTACCATTAGATAAGACCCCAGTGTGACAAGTAATTATGTTTACCATTAGATAAGACCCCAGTGTGACCAGTAATTATGTTTACCATTAGATAAGACCCCAGTGTGACCAGCAATTATTCTGTTTCATTCCAGGTAATGACTGCAGCATCCTACTGGTCACTTTTGGCCCCAGCCATAGAAATGGCTGAGCGTTCTGGTCTTTATGGTGAACATGGACAGTGGGCCTTTCTCCCTGTTAGTATAGGGTTTATACTGGGAGCCCTATTTGTGTATGGTGCAGACATCCTCATGCCATATTTAGTAAGTAATATTCTGTAAAATTGACTGACACTGCCTCTAGTCTCATGGTCCTGGTATATTGCTAAAGAATTTTGTTCAAGGATGCTTATAATTCTGTGTAAATTAGGGGAAATCTTTAGTTATATCTGTTGTTGAATATATACAAATGTACTTAATTTGTGTGTGATTCAGGGAATGTAATGTTATTGTGGGACAGTATAGACTATTTTTTGTTATTACAGGGAATGTAATGTCACTGTAGGACAGTATAGACTTTTTGTGTGTACAGGGAATGTAATGTCACTGTGGGACAGTATAGACTTTTTGTGTGTTACAGGGAATGTAATGTCACTGTGGGACAGTATAGACATTTTGTGTGTTACAGGGAATGTAATGTCACTGTGGGACAGTATAGACATTTTGTGTGTTACAGGGAATGTAATGTCACTGTGGGACAGTATAGACATTTTGTGTGTTACAGGGAATGTAATGTCACTGTAGGACAGTATAGACATTTTGTGTGTTACAGGGAATGTAATGTCACTGTGGGACAGTATAGACTTTTTGTGTGTTACAGGGAATGTAATGTCACTGTGGGACAGTATAGACATTTTGTGTGTTACAGGGAATGTAATGTCACTGTGGGACAGTATAGACATTTTGTGTGTTACAGGGAATGTAATGTCACTCTGGGACAGTATAGACATTTTGTGTGTTACAGGGAATGTAATGTCACTGTGGGACAGTATAGACTTTTTGTTGTTACAGGGAATGTAATGTCACTGTAGGACAGTATAGACATTTTGTGTGTTGCAGGGAATGTAATGTCACTGTGGGACAGTATAGACATTTTGTGTGTTACAGGGAATGTAATGTCACTGTGGGACAGTATAGGCATTTTGTGTGTTACAGGGAATGTAATGTCACTGTAGGACAGTATAGACTTTTTGTGTGTTACAGGGAATGTAATGTCACTGTGGGACAGTATAGACATTTTGTGTGTTACAGGGAATGTAATGTCACTGTGGGACAGTATAGACATTTTGTGTGATACAGGGAATGTAATGTCACTGTAGGACAGTATAGACATTTTGTGTGTTACAGGGAATGTAATGTCACTGTGGGACAGTATAGACATTTTGTGTGTTACAGGGAATGTAATGTCACTGTGGGACAGTATAGACATTTTGTGTGTTACAGGGAATGTAATGTCACTGTGGGACAGTATAGACATTTTGTGTGTTACAGGGAATGTAATGTCACTGTGGGACAGTATAGACATTTTGTGTGTTACAGGGAATGTAATGTCACTGTGGGACAGTATAGACTTTTTGTGTGTTACAGAGAATGTAATGTCACTGTGGGACAGTATAGACATTTTGTGTGTTACAGGGAATGTAATGTCACTGTGGGACAGTATAGACATTTGGTGTGTTACAGGGAATGTAATGTCACTCTGGGACAGTATAGACATTTTGTGTGTTACAGGGAATGTAATGTCACTGTGGGACAGTATAGACTTTTTGTTGTTACAGGGAATGTAATGTCACTGTAGGACAGTATAGACATTTTGTGTGTTGCAGGGAAGGTAATGTCACTGTGGGACAGTATAGACATTTTGTGTGTTACAGGGAATGTAATGTCACTGTGGGACAGTATAGACATTTTGTGTGTTACAGGGAATGTAATGTCACTGTAGGACAGTATAGACTTTTTGTGTGTTACAGGGAATGTAATGTCACTGTGGGACAGTATAGACATTTTGTGTGTTACAGGGAATGTAATGTCACTGTGGGACAGTATAGACATTTTGTGTGATACAGGGAATGTAATGTCACTGTAGGACAGTATAGACATTTTGTGTGTTACAGGGAATGTAATGTCACTGTGGGACAGTATAGACATTTTGTGTGTTACAGGGAATGTAATGTCACTGTGGGACAGTATAGACATTTTGTGTGTTACAGGGAATGTAATGTCACTGTGGGACAGTATAGACTTTTTGTTGTTACAGGGAATGTAATGTCACTGTGGGACAGTATAGACATTTTGTGTGTTACAGGGAATGTAATGTCACTGTGGGACAGTATAGACATTTTGTGTGTTACAGGGAATGTAATGTCACTGTAGGACAGTATAGACATTTTGTGTGTTACAGGGAATGTAATGTCACTGTGGGACAGTATAGACTTTTTGTTGTTACAGGGAATGTAATGTCACTGTGGGACAGTATAGACTTTTTGTTGTTACAGGGAATGTAATGTCACTGTGGGACAGTATAGACTTTTTGTTGTTACAGGGAATGTAATGTCACTGTGGGACAGTATAGACATTTTGTGTGTTACAGGGAATGTAATGTCACTCTGGGACAGTATAGACATTTTGTGTGTTACAGGGAATGTAATGTCACTGTGGGACAGTATAGACTTTTTGTTGTTACAGGGAATGTAATGTCACTGTAGGACAGTATAGACATTTTGTTGTTACAGGGAATGTAATGTCACTGTGGGACAGTATAGACATTTTGTGTGTTACAGGGAATGTAATGTCACTGTGGGACAGTAAAGACTTTTTGTTTGTTACAGGGAATACAATGCTACTTTGAGTAAGCATAGCCATTTTTGTGTGTTTCAGGGAGTCAACAGCTCCAACCTAATTGTGACAATTGAATCAGCTTCATCCAAAGTAGAGAAGGAGGATAATGTACATATAGATTTTAACCAAACAAATTACAATTCTAGTAAGTATAAATACGCTTCCTTCGTACGTAATTGGTGATATTTCAGTAATTACAGATTCACTTCCTTCTTATTTGGGTGGTGAACTATACACTTTAGAGGTGTAACGATTCACCAGTGCATCGTGTCAAGAGGTGATGCATGGATGCATTGTCCGTCCTTTGCTCTCCAGGTTAGCAAAATTCTACCATTGTGTTTCGGGGACATCTGTTCCAAGTGAATATTTTTTCCTGTGTGGGAGACATCATTACAACTCGGAGGAGCACACTGAAATCTAAACATGTGGACACTCTGACTTTTTTTAAAAAACAACCTGAAATGAATAAACAGTGTCAAATGTTTTATTCAGTTATAATTATTTTATATTCATTTCACAAATAATATTCAAATCAAAAGGTGGCATCCAGTTACAGAAATCACTTTTTTAGTGATGAAATGTTTGTTGTCAGATAATTTCTCTGATATATCGCAATACGAATAGTATAATGACCCATGTTTCATGATACATATCAACAGTGCACGTCTCTAATACACTTGTATGTAGATTGTGAAGCATAGGTATTTTTGTATGGAGCTGATGAAATATATATATACTTCATATGTCTACTTCATAATTTCGTTGTAAAATATATCCCTTTTGCATGGTACTTTAGTGTAACTGAAAAAGATGGAAACATTGAAATGAACAACCTTTAGAGAATCAGAATTTTCTTCCCTGTTTGGGTGTTGTATGAAAGCAGTGATCATGATAGATCACTTTAAACCTTCCCAGTCATCGCTGTTTCCTAATCTCATGTTCACGAAGTCATTCCAGGCTGCTCTTACAAATTTTCTCCCCTTGACATCTGTCATCTGAAATCGGGCCAGGTCCCTCCTGCTTGTATTTACAGATATTAGTTTCATTATGTCAACAATCAAAGATTTTCCATCTATCATGATATACAGGAGACATTGAGTATTCAACATGTGTGTCTATATCTGTCTGTCAGCTTGTCCATTCATTAGTGCTTTCTCCCTGACTGTGTTGCTGACAACATATACTACCTGGTTACCTTGATTTACAAATGTACATCTCTGTATTTGATATTGCTTCAGGAGAACCATTTTCATTATCTGCCAATCCTGCTCAGCGGAGGAAACAGCATGGCATTAGTCCTGAGTCACAACGGGATAATATAGACATAGAGGAACATACTTTAGGAGGGGCACCCTCTGTGGGCATCCAGTGGAAACGCATACTGTTGCTTATTATAGCAATAACTATACACAACATTCCAGGTAAGTGTTAAACTGTAAGCTGTACACAATATTCTCTGTAACAATAAACAACATTATACTTCATCTTTCTAACAGTGTCACTGACTGGTTAAAAAAGCAAGATAAAGCATTATATTTTCCTAAGGAAATAAAACATTGAATTTCCCTGCCGAAATAAAATTTTGTTTTTTTTTCTGGGATTATGTGCCTCCATGGTAAACTTGCATGTTATTTTCAAGGAGTTGTCACCCTTCTATTTGTTTACATAATAGACAGACTAGTAAACAGGAAAGTAATGCTACA
This sequence comes from Ylistrum balloti, assembly GCF_031769215.1. Classification (NCBI taxonomy): domain Eukaryota; kingdom Metazoa; phylum Mollusca; class Bivalvia; order Pectinida; family Pectinidae; genus Ylistrum; species Ylistrum balloti. The sequence goes on along the minus strand of NW_026782004.1, from coordinate 1,113,272 downwards.
CATAAATGTGTGAGTGTTTACAATATTACAATATTCCCTGTAATTGTACAAGGTATTACATTATTTCCTGTAATTGTGTAAGTGTATAAAATATGAAAATATTCCCTGTAATGGTGTAAGAAATTGTATGAAAAATAACAATATTTCCTGTATATATGTAAGTTTATAAAATATTACAACATTCCCTGTTATCTCATGAGTATATCTAATATAACAACATTCCCTGTAATAATATATTAACATTTGATATTCCATGAAGCGTGTGTACTGCACATGGACACCATGACCATCATTTGTAGGAGTTGCTTCCCTTTGACCACTACTTTTGTGTTTGTTTTACAGAAGGTCTTGCTGTTGGAGTAGGATTTGGTGCTATAGGAAAATCTCCATCTGCTACATTTGAAAATGCCAGGTGAGGTGTAACATATCCTACCTAATTCAAGTAGCATTTCTGTCCCAGAGTTAGGAAGGTATCCTACATCTTTCATGCAAACAAGAATTCCTTCCACATCCCTTATATGTTTTTTACATGTTGGATCTCTTACATCCTGTCTCTGGTCTCTCCTATCCCGTCTCTGATCTCCGTATCCCATTTCTTATATCTTGTTTCTCATCTCGGATCTTTTGTATCCCATCTCTAATCTCTGGTACCCTGTTTCTGATCTAAATTCTTTCGTTATGTCACTGCTCACTTGCATCCAATCTCTTATTTCTCATATCTGGTCTTTGACTGTTTATGTCCTTCCATGATCTCTTATATCCTGTTGCTGATCACTTATATCCCATTTCTGATCTCTCATATTCTGTCTCTGATCTCTTGTATCTTGTCTCTGATCTCTCACTTCACATTTCACCCACTGACATTCAACTCGGTACACACCATTCTATACTTTCTTTATCACTTTCACTTTCCTTGACATTGGAGCACCAATTCTGACCAAACTTTCCTAAGTATTTTTGAATCAGCATTTTGTATAACAGTAATAGATGAAATAATCACACTTGATTTCAATTTTTTTATTTCAGAAATTTAGCTGTGGGAATAGGTATACAGAATTTCCCCGAGGGACTAGCTGTCAGCTTACCATTACGTGGTTCTGGCATGTCAGTTTGGAAAAGTTTCTGGTAAGTTTTTTCCGTCACCGCAAACTTTTCTTGGGTGTGAATAGAGTCCTTCTGTACCATAGTTAGGAATATTGAATTAAATTCCTTCCCTTTAAGAGGAGCATACTCCTTTTGTAGAAATAAGTGATTGTGGTGGAGGGGGCGGCAGTAGGGGTGAAGGTGGTGGTGGCAGCAGTGGTGCTAGTGGTGGCATAGTAGTAGCAGTACTAGTTGTAGTGTTGGTAGTAATAAAAATCACTTGATATGTAAGTGTTTTGATAAGATCATTATTTTGACTCTAATGTTCTAAAATAATCACAAATTCTTTCTTGGCTGCTTGACAGGATACTGGGGTCAAATAATGAGGTGAAGTTTGACCACCAAAGTATGGACAGTATACTGGGGTCAAATAATGGGGTGAAGTTTGACCACCAAAGTATGGACAGGATACTGGGGTCAAATAATGGGGTGAAGTTTGACCACCAAAGTATGGACAAGATACTGGGGTCAAATAATGGGGTGAAGTTTGACCACCAAAGTATGGACAGGATACTGGGGTCAAATAATGGGGTGAAGTTTGACCACCAAAGTATGGACAGGATACTGGGGTCAAATAATGAGGTGAAGTTTGACCACCAAAGTATGGACAAGATACTGGGGTCAAATAATGGGGTGAAGTTTGACCACCAAAGTATGGACAGGATACTGGGGTCAAATAATGAGGTGAAGTTTGACCACCAAAGTATGGACAGGATACTGGGGTCAAATAATGGGGTGAAGTTTGACCACCAAAGTATGGACAGGATACTGGGGTCAAATAATGAGGTGAAGTTTGACCACCAAAGTATGGACAGGATACTGGGGTCAAATAATGAGGTGAAGTTTGACCACCAAAGTATGGACAGGATACTGGGGTCAAATAATGAGGTGAAGTTTGACCACCAAAGTATGGACAGGATACTGGGGTCAAATAATGAGGTGAAGTTTGACCACCAAAGTATGGACGGGATACTGGGGTCAAATAATGAGGTGAAGTTTGACCACCAAAGTATGGACGGGATACTGGGGTCAAATAATGAGGTGAAGTTTGACCACCAAAGTATGGACGGGATACTGGGGTCAAATAATGAGGTGAAGTTTGACCACCAAAGTATGGACAGGATACTGGGGTCAAATAATGTGGTGAAGTTTGACCACCAAAGTATGGACGGGATACTGGGGTCAAATAATGAGGTGAAGTTTGACCACCAAAGTATGGACGGGATACTGGGGTCAAATAATGAGGTGAAGTTTGACCACCAAAGTATGGACAGGATACTGGGGTCAAATAATGAGGTGAAGTTTGACCACCAAAGTATGGACAGGATACTGGGGTCAAATAATGAGGTGAAGTTTGACCACCAAAGTATGGACAGGATACTGGGGTCAAATAATGAGGTGAAGTTTGACCACCAAAGTATGGACAGGATACTGGGGTCAAATAATGAGGTGAAGTTTGACCACCAAAGTATGGACAGGATACTGGGGTCAAATAATGAGGTGAAGTTTGACCACCAAAGTATGGACAGGATACTGGGGTCAAATAATGAGGTGAAGTTTAACCACCAAGGTATGGACAGTATATTGGAGTTAAACAAGGATGTAAACTTTGACCTCTGAGGCTTGGAGTGTTATCTTGGATCTTTATGGACAAATTACATGTTAAATGTATATGATGGAAATATAATGTCCACTTTGGGTAAAGTAATCATGTCAGTTTTTTACCTTTAGGTATGGACAGCTTAGTGGGATGGTGGAACCAATAGCAGGCCTGTTTGGAGTGGTGGCTGTATCCATAGCAGAGCCAATTCTACCTTATTCTCTGGCCTTTGCTGCTGGAGCTATGATATATGTTGTTGTTGATGATATCATACCTGAGGCACAAACTTGGTAAGTAGATCTGGAGTGTTGGTTTGTGGTACTTAACCTGCTAGCGTGGGATCTGTGACTTCAGACTGTTGATCTCTGATGTCTACTAGCTGGCTGCAGACTGTTGATCTCTGATGTCTACTATCTGGTTACAGACTGTTGATCTCTGATGTCTACTAGCTGGCTACAGACTGTTGATCTCTGATGTCTACTAGCTGGCTACAGACTGTTGATCTCTGATGTCTACTAGCTGGCTACAGACTGTTGATCTCTGATGTCTACCAGCTGGCTACACACTGTTGATCTCTGATGTCTACTAGCTGGCTACAGACTGTTGATCTCTGATGTCTACTAGCTAGCTACAGATTGTTGATCTCTGATGTCTACTAGCTAGCTACAGATTGTTGATCTCTGATGTCTACTAGCTAGCTACAGATTGTTGATCTCTGATGTCTACTAGCTAGCTACAGATTGTTGATCTCTGATGTCTACTAGCTGGCTACAGACTGTTGATCTCTGATGTCTACTAGCTGACTACAGACTGTTGATCTCTGATGTCTACTATCTGGCTACAGACTGTTGATCTCTGATGTCTACTAGCTAGCTACAGATTGTTGATCTCTGATGTCTACTAGCTAGCTACAGATTGTTGATCTCTGATGTCTACTAGCTGGCTACAGACTGTTGATCTCTGATGTCTACCAGCTGGCTACACACTGTTGATCTCTGATGTCTACTAGCTAGCTACAGACTGTTGATCTCTGATGTCTACTAGCTGGCTACAGACTGTTGATCTCTGATGTCTACCAGCTGGCTACACACTGTTGATCTCTGATGTCTATTAGCTGGCTACAGACTGTTGATCTCTGATGTCTACTAGCTAGCTACAGACTGTTGATCTCTGATGTCTACTAGCTGGCTGCAGACTGTTGATCTCTGATGTCTACTAGCTAGCTACAGACTGTTGATCTCTGATGTCTACTAGCTAGCTACAGATTGTTGATCTCTGATGTCTACTAGCTAGCTACAGACTGTTGATCTCTGATGTCTACTAGCTAGCTACAGACTGTTGATCTCTGATGTCTACTAGCTGGCTACAGACTGTTGATCTCTGATGTCTACTAGCTGACTACAGACTGTTGATCTCTGATGTCTAATATCTGGCTACAGACTGTTGATCTCTGATGTCTACCAGCTGACTACACACTGGTGATCTCTGATATCTCCTATCTGGCTACAGACTGTTGATCTCTGATGTCTACTAGCTGGCTACAGACTGTTGATCTTTGAAGTCTATTAGCTGGCTACAGACTGTTGATCTCTGATGTCTACTAGCTGGCTACAGACTGTTGATCTCTGATGTCTACCAGCTGGCTACATACTGTTTATCTCTGATGTCTACTAGCTGGCTACACACTGTTGATCTCTGATGTCTATTAGCTGGCTACAGACTGTTGATCTCTGATGTCTACTATCTGGCTACACACTGTTGATCTCTGATGTCTACTATCTGGCTACACACTGTTGATCTCTGATGTCTACTAGCTGGCTATAGACTGTTGATCTCTGATGTCTATTAGCTGGCTACAGACTGTTGATCTCTGATGTCTACTATCTGGCTACAGACTGTTGATCTCTGATGTCTACTATCTGGCTACAGACTGTTGATCTCTGATGTCTACTATCTGGCTACAGACTGTTGATCTCTGATGTCTACTATCTGGCTACACACTGTTGATCTCTGATGTCTACTAGCTGGCTACACACTGTTGATCTCTGATGTCTACTAGCTGGCTATAGACTGTTGATCTCTGATGTCTACTAGCTGGCTACAGACTGTTGATCTCTGATGTCTATTAGCTGGCTACAGACTGTTGATCTCTGATGTCTACTATCTGGCTACAGACTGTTGATCTCTGATGTCTACTATCTGGCTACACACTGTTGATCTCTGATGTCTACTGGCTGGCTACACACTGTTGATCTCTGATGTCTACTAGCTGGCTATAGACTGTTGACCTCTGATATCTCCTATCTGGCTACAGAAATTGTAATCCATGATGTCTTCCAGCTGGCTACACACTAGTGATTTCTGATGTCTACTGACTGGCTACAGACTGTTAGTGATCTGTGGTGTTAACTTAATTTCTTTTTTAGGTTCCCATCAGTCCTTACTTATGCCTTTTTGATTTTGAGATTACCAGAAAACAAAATTGCTTCCAGTTAACCATCTTGGATATCAACAAGGAGAAATTTTCAACTGTCTCTTGAGAAATACAGGATGGATGTTTCTCGAATTTCACATGTAGGTGCCCCTTTGACTCTAGTTGTGCCCTTTGGATTTTGGGCTTGATATGGAAAACCAAATGACTGGCAGATGACCATTGTGGATTTGGTAGTTAAAGGTTATTATCTCTATTTTGAAAGGATTTTTCAAATTCCATATAATTAGAAAAAAAAGAAGGTCGAGAAAAGAAGCACAAATAAAAATGAAATAATGACGAGCCCCAGGATCCCTCTGGGATCTCCTGTCAATGTAAATGCAGTGATCTAATTGGTGAAGAGCAAGTGAATATCTCAAAACTTATTTTTCACTGGAGTGAAAATATTACTTATGTTTGAACCATGAGATTTCATATTTCACTTTGAAAGCGTAATAAAAGGTCATATATTTCGCTGCTGAAAATAGTGAAGTTGTCTCCCCTACCATGCTTCTTGGAGACTACAAATTAATGACCTAGGTTGTTTAGTTGGGGAGGCTTTAATACTAACCAATACTGATCAACTTGTTCGACAGAAAATGTTTAACTATGGTTATTATGTATATATACATATATACATATTTACCAGTATATATATATAAGTATTCTCAGTTGTACAAAAATATTCCTCGTTTTCATTACATTATTCTTATACTGAAATCTCACCAACTCAAACCAAATACAAATTGTCTGTGACAATGAAAGTTATCTGATACCATAAGGTGAAATAAGGTATAAGTTTAATTCAATATTAACTCAAAATCTTTGAAGTACAGCTACAATGTATATAAATCAGATTTGTTTTAACTGTATGAGCTCTTCTGGTTCATTCTTCTGACATCAGATATGAATAACAGGAGACAAAATCTTGTTGGAATTATTTGAAGTCCATTAACAGAACTGATAAACATGAAAATGCATGGCATAATTCCTGCTAAAGTGGCTATTCCACTGCCATCGGGTGGATATGAACAAAAACAGATGAAATAGAGGAAAATAATTAGAGAACTGATGTCTAATAAGCTTTCAAACATCCTGTAATATATCTCCAGAAGGAAGCTAGGTGGTAAACAGAGCCCTGTACCAGGAAGTATAAAACTTCTGAGGTCAGGTTTGCAAGCAGCCATCCTAGATATTGTAAACCTGTGGTATACAGAGCCCTGTACAAGGAAGTATTAAGATTCTGAGGTCAGTTTTCCAAGCAGCCATCATAGATATTGTCAACTTGTGGTATACAGAGTCCAGTAAAATGAAGTATTTGACCACAGAGGTCAGGTTTCCAAGCAGCCATCATAGATATTGTAAACTTGTGGTATACAGAGTCCAGTAAAATGAAGTATTTTACCACAGAGGTCAGGTTTCCAAGCAGCCATCATAGATATTGTAAACTTGTGGTATACAGAGTCCAGTAAAATGAAGTATTTGACCACAGAGGTCAGGTTTCCAAGCAGCCATCGTAGATATTGTAAACTTGTGGTATACAGAGTCCAGTAAAATGAAGTATTTGACCACAGAGGTCAGGTTTCCAAGCAGCCATCATAGATATTGTAAACTTGTGGTATACAGAGTCCAGTAAAATGAAGTATTTGACCACAGAGGTCAGGTTTCCAAGCAGCCATCATAGATATTGTAAACTTGTGGTATACAGAGTCCAGTAAAATGAAGTATTTGACCACAGAGGTCAGGTTTCCAAGCAGCCATCATAGATATTGTAAACCTGTGGTATACAGAGTCCAGTAAAATGAAGTATTTGACCACAGAGGTCAGGTTTCCAAGCAGCCATCATAGATATTGTAAACCTGTGGTATACAGAGCCCTGTACAAGGAAGTATTAAACTTCTGAGGTCAGTTTTCCAAGCAGCCATCATAGATATTGTAAACTTGTGGTAAACAGAGTCCTATAAAATGAAGTATTCGACAACAGAACTTCTATTCTATTGAGATTACCAACCTAAAGAAAATGTTTCAAAATGATTTAAGAACTATTTACAACAGTCAGCCAAGTAAGGAATTAAACTGCCTTCTTGGACTAGTAATTAATTCTACGGGCCTTAATTTTGAATCCGAGGAGGTGACTTAAAAGTGCAAAAATTGATTGAAAGAAATGGCACAAAGTTGATTGGGAAGTGCACTAGCCCAATAATTCAATGAAGTTCGTAAATTTCCTTTCTCTGATAATTTCAAAAGAAGTACCTCTATATATTCTGAACCATGCCATCATTTGGATAAATGAAAATGTGGCATGCAGGTTACAAGTCCACCAGATATAGCAGGGCCAAATAACGAATTTAACTGCATGGTTATGGCTGTTTTGTCCTTGGCCGTAAATTTAGGGACCTAGGAAGCCACAGAGAAAAGTCAAAATTTAAGATTTATGATTCCTGCATTGTTGGAATGTATTATAGAGTGCTGTGGGTATCATGTGCAACTTTCAGAAAATGTTTGCAATTTTGTTCTGATAGTAGAGAGTTTAAATACATTATGCTCTTGTTAAATTTAAGCAATACCATCTAGCTGTAGTTGATATCGAATTCTCACAAATACATGTGGAATTTTGAAATCACACAAATATTGTTTTTCTTTAAAAAAAACCATTTCACTTCAGAAATGATAGTAAAATTGCTTCATTATAATTATGCGTGGAAGTAGTTAGAGGATATTCAGTGTTTCCAAGCTTCCTGTGTAAGTGTTGTTGCGTAAGCCCTGAGAACATTCCCTGCATTCTTCTGGTGTGTGGCTGACAGCTTACAACACTTCCTGCCCCTAACTAGAAACAGGAGGTGGAGACATGTGTCACTTTACAACACTTCCTGTCCATAGTCATGGCCAAAGTTTGGGGAGAAGCATCACTCTACAACACTTCCTGCCTTGGTTAAGACCAATGTGTAGGGCAAGTGTCACTCTACAGCACTTCTAGTGCCTTGTCAGGACCATGGGATAGGGACATGTGTCACTCTACAACACTTCCTGTACATAGTCAGGACCATGGGATAGGGACATGTGTCACTCTACAACACTTCCTGTACATAGTCAGGACCACGGGATAGGGACATGTGTCATTCTACAACACTTCCTGTCCTTAGTCAGGACCCCAGGATAGGGACATGTGTCACTCTACAACACTTCCTGTACATAGTCAGGACCACGGGATAGGGACATGTGTCATTCTACAACACTTCCTGTACATAGTCACGACCCCGGGATAGAGACATGTGTCACTCTACAACACTTCCTGTATATAGTCAGGACCACGGGATAGGGACATGTGTCATTCTACAACACTTCCTGTATATAGTCAGGACCCCAGGATAGGGACATGTGTCACTCTACAACACATCCTTTCCATTGTCAGGACCCTGGGATAGGGACATATGTCGCTCTACATCACTTCCTGTCCTTAGTCAGGACCCCGGGATAAGGACATGTGTCACTCTACAACACTTCCTGTGCATAGTTAGGACCTCGGGATGACATGTGTCACTCTACATCACTTCCTGTCCATAGTCAGGACCCCGGGATAGGGACATGTGTCACTCTACAACACTTCTTTTCCATTGTCAGGACTACGAGTTAGTGACATGTGTCACTCTACAACACTTCCTGTCCATTGTCAGGACTGCGGGATAGGGACATGCGTCACTCTACAACACTTCCTGTCCATTGTCAGGACCATGAGTTAGTGACATGTGTCACTTTATGTTGTTTCATTACAATGTGCAGAATCATGTCTTGACGACTCCTGTGGTTTGAATCAGGTAGAACAGTGAATTAAAGGCTTTGTTTAGAGTTTTTAGGCCCTGAATTTGAGTTTTAGTTCTTTGTGTACACATACATGTACATGTATGTAGTTACTTGATGGGTCTCATCTCCGTTAACCAGGGAAACTATTGAACTATAGAGTTTGCTTAGGTTTAATTTGGAAGCACAGCGTTTGAGTTACAATCCAAAAATATTCCTTCTTTTGTTTAACTGTCAGCAGTGACAGATCCAAGGTTTATGTTTCGTGTTGAACATGGATTTTATTTGATAACACTTTGTAAATGACTATTATACTGATTAATTCTGTCTATTTTTACAGTGGAAATGGCCGTCTATCAACCTGGGGAGCTGTCGTAGGATTTGTTGTGATGATGTCATTGGATGTAGGTTTGGGATAGGAGCAAATGGAAGGAAGTGTTTTTGGATAAGGACTCAAATTAACTGTAAGTGTTTGTTTAAAAAAATATTCTCACTAGTTTGAATGAGTGTTGGTTTTGGACAAGGTTAAACTCAGTGTTGACTTGTTTTGATTAAATAAAGAAGGAGATGAGGAGTAACTCCTGAAGTCTAGTTTCCAAAGGGTATATCCTATTGTTTAAGCCTAAAGCAGGCTGTCATCAGGACACATATGGAGGTCCCATGATTACAATAGATTTTGACATTATCAATATATTTTACCAAAGAAGTAGTTAAGGATCACAGGCATAGCTCAATTGTAATTGACTGTTTTGGTCATTTTAAGAATAACTTGTTTTCATTCAATTAATTGTCGACTTGTTAAGGTTTAGTTAAGTGTTAAATTGATATGGTTGAATAAAGTGGTGACTTTTTTGTTGAATTAAGTGTAGACTTGTTAAATTGGGCGTTGATTTGTCTTCATTTAATTAATTGTTATATTGGTTAATTTGAATGTTGATTTGATTTTGTTGAATGAAGTGTTGACTGTAACATGGTAATCAGTAGAAGTATTGGTATGGGGTGACAAGGTTTGTGTCAGTAGAAGTATTGGTATGGGGTGACAAGGTTTGTGTCAGTAGAAGTATTGGTGTGGGGTGACAAGGTTTGTGTCAGTAGAAGTATTGGTGTGGGGTGACAAGGTTTGTGTCAGTAGAAGTATTGGTGTGGGGTGACAAGGTTTGTGTCAGTAGAAGTATTGGTATGGGGTGACAAGGTTTGTGTCAGTAGAAGTATTGGTATGGGGTGACAAGGTTTGTGTCAGTAGAAGTATTGGTATGGGGTGACAAGGTTTGTCAGTAGAAGTATTGGTATGGGGTGACAAGGTTTGTCATTAGAAGTAGTGGTATGGGGTGACAAGGTTTGTGTGCGTAGTAGAAGACGTATGAAGTCCAAACAAATTTGTCAGTAGAAGTATTGGTATGGGGTGACAAGGTTTGTGTCAGTAGAAGTATTGGTATGGTATGGGGTGACAAGGTTTGTCAGTAGAAGTATTGGTGTGGGGTGACAAGGTTTGTCAGTAGAAGTATTGGTATGGGGTGACAAGGTTTGTCAGTAGAAGTACTGGTATGGGGTGACAGGGTTTGTCAGTAGAAGTATTGGTATGGGGTGACAAGGTTTGTGTCAGTAGTAGTTTTGGTCTGGGGTGACAAGGTTTGTCAGTAGAAGTGGTATGGGGTGACAAGGTTTGTCAGTAGAAGTATTGGTATGGGGTGACAAGGTTTGTGTCAGTAGAAGTATTGGTATGGGGTGACAAGGTTTGTCAGTAGAAGTACTGGTATGGGGTGACAAGGTTTGTCAGTAGAAGTATTGGTATGGGGTGACAGTAGAAGTATTGGTATGGGGTGACAGGGATTGTCAGTAGAAGTATTGGTATGGGGTGACAAGGTTTGTCAGTAGAAGTACTGGTATAGGGTGACAGGGTTTGTCAGTCGAAGTATTGGTATGTGGTGACAAGGTTTGTGTCAGTAGAAGTACTGGTATGGGGTGACAAGGTTTGTGTCAGTAGAAGTATTGGTATGGGGTGACAAGGTTTGTCAGTAGAAGTATTGGTATGGGGTGACAAGGTTTGTGTCAGTAGAAGTATTGGTATGGGGTGACAAGGTTTGTGTCAGTAGAAGTATTGGTGTGGGGTGACAAGGTTTGTCAGTAGAAGTATTGGTATGGGGTGACAAGGTTTGTCAGTAGAAGTACTGGTATGGGGTGACAGGGTTTGTCAGTAGAAGTATTGGTATGGGGTGACAAGGTTTGTCAGTAGAAGTATTGGTATGGGGTGACAAGGTTTGTGTCAGTAGAAGTATTGGTATGGGGTGACAAGGTTTGTCAGTAGAAGTACTGGTATGGGGTGACAAGGTTTGTCAGTAGAAGTATTGGTATGGGGTGACAAGGTTTGTGTCAGTAGAAGTATTGGTATGGGGTGACAAGGTTTGTGTCAGTAGAAGTATTGGTATGGGGTGACAGGGTTTGTCAGTAGAAGTATTGGTATGGGGTGACAAGGTTTGTCAGTAGAAGTATTGGTATGGGGTGACAAGGTTTGTGTCAGTAGAAGTACTGGTATGGGGTGACAGGGTTTGTCAGTAGAAGTATTGGTATGGGGTGACAAGGTTTGTCAGTAGAAGTATTGGTATGGGGTGACAAGGTTTGTCAGTAGAAGTATTGGTATGGGGTGACAAGGTTTGTCAGTAGAAGTACTGGTATGGGGTGACAAGGTTTGTCAGTAGAAGTATTGGTATGGGGTGACAAGGTTTGTGTCAGTAGAAGTACTGGTATGGGGTGACAAGGTTTGTCAGTAGAAGTATTGGTATGGGGTGACAAGGTTTGTCAGTAGAAGTATTGGTATGGGTGACAAGGTTTGTCAGTAGAAGTATTGTAGTATTGGTATGGGGTGACAAGTTTGTTAGAAGTGTGGTATGGGGTGACAAGTTTGTCAGTAGAAGTATTGGTATGGGGTGACAAGGTTTGTCAGTAGAAGTATTGGTATGGGGTGACAAGGTTTGTGTCAGTAGAAGTATTTGGGTGTGGGGTGACAAGGTTTGTTTGTCAGTAGAAGTATTGGTATGGGGTGACAAGGTTTGTCAGTAGAAGTATTGGTATGGGGTGACAAGGTTTGTCAGTAGAAGTATTGGTATGGGGTGACAAGGTTTGTGTCAGTAGAAGTACTGGTATGGGGTGACAGGGTTTGTCAGTAGAAGTATTGGTATGGGGTGACAAGGTTTGTCAGTAGAAGTATTGGTATGGGGTGACAAGGTTTGTCAGTAGAAGTATTGGTATGGGGTGACAAGGTTTGTCAGTAGAAGTATTGGTATGGGGTGACAAGGTTTGTCAGTAGAAGTATTGGTATGGGGTGACAAGGTTTGTCAGTAGAAGTATTGGTATGGGGTGACAAGGTTTGTGTCAGTAGAAGTATTGGTATGGGGTGACAAGGTTTGTCAGTAGAAGTATTGGTATGGGGTGACAAGGTTTGTCAGTAGAAGTATTGGTGTGGGGTGACAAGGTTTGTCAGTAGAAGTATTGGTGTGGGGTGACAAGGTTTGTCAGTAGAAGTATTGGTATGGGGTGACAAGGTTTGTGTCAGTAGAAGTATTGGTATGGGGTGACAAGGTTTGTCAGTAGAAGTATTGGTATGGGGTGACAAGGTTTGTCAGTAGAAGTATTGGTGTGGGGTGACAAGGTTTGTCAGTAGAAGTATTGGTATGGGTGACAAGGTTTGTCAGTAGAAGTACATTAGAAGTATTGGTATGGGGTGACAAGGTTTGTCAGTAGAAGTATTGGTATGGGGTGACAAGGTTTGTGTCAGTAGAAGTATTGGTATGGGGTGACAAGGTTTGTCAGTAGAAGTATTGGTATGGGGTGACAAGGTTTGTGTCAGTAGAAGTATTGGTATGGGGTGACAAGGTTTGTCAGTAGAAGTATTGGTATGGGGTGACAAGGTTTGTCAGTAGAAGTATTGGTATGGGGTGACAAGGTTTGTCAGTAGAAGTATTGGTATGGGGTGACAAGGTTTGTCAGTAGAAGTATTGGTATGGGGTGACAAGGTTTGTGTCAGTAGAAGTATTGGTATGGGGTGACAAGGTTTGTCAGTAGAAGTATTGGTATGGGGTGACAAGGTTTGTCAGTAGAAGTATTGGTGTGGGGTGACAAGGTTTGTGTCAGTAGAAGTATTGGTATGTGGTGACAAGGTTTATGTCAGTAGAAGTATTGGTGTGGGGTGACAAGGTTTGTGTCAGTAGAAGTATTGGTGTGGGGTGACAGGGTTTGTGTCAGTAGAAGTATTGGTATGGGGTGACAAGGTTTGTCAGTAGAAGTATTGGTGTGGGGTGGCAAGGTTTGTCAGTAGAAGTATTGGTGTGGGGTGACAAGGTTTGTCAGTAGAAGTATTGGTGTGGGGTGACAAGGTTTGTCAGTAGAAGTATTATTAGGAATATGATTATAGATCTTCTTAGCAAAGAAATTAAAGCAGAAAAGGTTACAGGGTTTGTTAACAAGTGTGTCAGTAGTGAAAGTGTTGAACTCCTGCCAGGAAATGACATTATTCTATCATTTCATATTCATATCCATGCAGTGTTGGTTGGCAGTTTGTTTGATGAAATGGAAATGTTTCATTGATAGTGTCCGGTATTAGATGTGTATATGCTATTTAAGACCATAGCGATCTATACCTGTCGCCACTGTTTCTAATTCTGTCCACTGTTTAATTTGCCTTTAGACTGTTGATGCGTCTTCCTCGCACCTGTTCCTTACTTTTAGATTACCTGAGGCAATGAAATTGACTTACCTGTGACAGGTGAGGTGATAAGTCAGATATATACCTGACAATACACAGTAATGGTCTCCCCTATATGTGTTTCCCTAACTTGCTATTGGGATATCATCTTCCTCAATGTTTTTTGCATTTGTTTTTTGTTTTATATGTTAAAAGTTCTAGACAGGTGTTGGAAATTTAGAAGAATTCATGGATTCACCTGCACTATAAGTTACTGGTTATATACAACATGTAGTAGACATTTGGTTAGACATGATCCCTACCTATATATGTTTACACATCAACACAAGCCTTGTAAAATTAACAGAGGTGTGAACTAATGTCTGCACCTTTATCAGCCCAATGTCTGGTTGGCTTCTAGTCAAACTCTGACTAGAGCTCAGTCTGCAACCTCCCTGACTGGTTCTGAAACAAGTCTGTATCCCCCTGACTGGTGCTGAGACATGTCTGTATCCCCTTGACTGGTGCTGAGACATGTCTGTATCCCCCTGACTGGTGTTTAGACATGTCTGTATCCCCATGACTGGTGTTTAGACATGTCTGTATCCCCCTGACTGGTGCTGAGACAAGTCTGTATCCCCCTGACTGGTGCTGAGACATGTCTGTATCCCCCTGACTGGTGTTTAGACATGTCTGTATCCCCATGACTGGTGTTTAGACATGTCTGTATCCCCTTGACTGGTGCTGAGACATGTCTGTATCCCCCTGACTGGTGTTTAGACATGTCTGTATCCCCATGACTGGTGTTTAGACATGTCTGTATCCCCCTGACTGGTGCTGAGACAAGTCTGTATCCCCCTGACTGGTGCTGAGACATGTCTGTATCTCCCTGACTGATGCTGAGACATGTCTGTATCCCCCTGACTGGAACTGAGACATATCTGTATCCCCCTGACTGGAACTGTCTGATCCCCATGACTGGTGTTTAGACTCTCCCCTTGACTGGTGCTGAGACATGTCTGTATCCCCCTGACTGGTTCTGAGACATGTCTGTATCCCCCTGACTGGAATTGAGTCATGTCTGTATCCCCCTGACTGGAACTGAGACATGTTTGTATCCCCCTGACTGGAACTGAGACATGTCTGTACTCTCCTGACTGGAACTGAGACATGTCTGTATCCCCCTGACTGGTTCTGAGACATGTCTGTATCCCCCTGACTGGAATTGAGTCATGTCTGTATCCCCCTGACTGGAACTGAGACATGTTTGTATCCCCCTGACTGGAACTGAGACATGTCTGTATCCTCCTGACTGGAACTGAGACATGTCTGTATCTCCCTGACTGGTGTTTAGACATGTCTGTATCCCCCTGACTGGTGCTGAAACATGTTTGTATCTCCCTGACAGGTACAGAAACATATCTCGAGATTTGCACTCAGTCATTTTTGTATCCTAACTGTTGGCAGTATCCCCCCTTTGGTTGACTGGCTGTATTCCTCCAATGACTGCCTTGCTGTATCCCCTCTCTGACTTTCTGGCTGTATCCTTCTTTGACCATCTGTCTGTACCATCTGGCTGTATCTCCTGTAGCTGTCTTTGGTTGTATCCCCCTATGACTGTCAGACTGTATCCCCTTATGACTGTCTAGCTGTATCCCCCTATGACTGTCAGACTGTATCCCCCTATGACTGCCTAGCTGTATCCCCCTATGACTGCCTGGCTGTATCCCCCTATGACTGTCTGGCTGTATCCCCCTTTGACTGCCTAGCTGTATCCCCCTATGACTGCCTAGCTGTATCCCCCTATGACTGTCTGGCTGTATCCCCCTATGACTGTCTGGCTGTTTCTTCCTATGACCATCTGACTGTATTCCCCAAATGCTGTGTCTGTATCCCCCTATGACCTTTTGACCTTTTGACTAAATCCCCCAATGAATGTCTGGCTGAATCCCCGTATAAGTATCTGTACCCCATCTCTATCTACGTGATAAATCACTCCTATCAAAACAATTGCTGATGATGAACATGTGTTTTAACATTCTTGTTACTCTGTACCTGATACAGACAAGTTCCTATCAGTCTGTTCTATAACACTTGTGTAGCTTGTCAATAAATTCTTTTTAAGTTTCAGTTAGATATATCAACCAAAATGTTAAACGTAAGAACTAATATTTAATTTTAAGGGAAATAGAAATTTTACCTGAAGCAGAAGACAATAATCAATATTCAGACATTTAAAAGGTTTGTTGAGACATTGATGAAGCTGCTGAGACTTTGGACATTGGGACTGTGTGTAACACCTCTAATTGTTGGAGTATAAAACGTAACCAGCTTGATTGTGTAACAGTGCATGTCAGTGTTGAAGGGTCACTGGGTAATATAGGAGGGGCACCTCACCATTATAGTTGATCAGTTACACAATTGGCCCTATTGTGTTTCTATAAAAACATTGTTATAAACATATGTTCCATGTTATTATGTATTATGTGAATTGTTGGCCTTTATACTAATGACAGAAGTTCTAGTATGGAGGCAGATTGATATCTTAGTTATCAGTATATTGCCATTTTAGGAACTTAATCTTCAAATGGCAATTCATGTGAAATTTGTATCAATGGAAATCATAACACGTTTCATCCCTGTTCTGTCACCTCCTAGGTATTATCCTTGTTCTCTCATCGTCGGGGCATCATTCCTGTCACAATTACATCAACAGTGTGTCATCCTTGTCACCCTTAGTGTATCATCCCTGTCACCGTTAGTGTATTGTGTCAGTCACACTCTCACCCTCAGTGTATCATCCCTGTCACCGTTAGTGTATTGTGTCAGTCACACTCTCATCCTCAGTGTGTCATCCCTGTCACCCTTAGTGTATCATTTCAGTCACACTCTCATTCTCTGTGTGTCATCACTGTCACAATTACATCAACAGTGTGTCATCTTGTCACCTTCATTGTATCATCTACATAACACCCTCACCCTCAATATTTCATCCCTGTCACCCACAGTAGATTACGATTTCACACTCTGTAGATAATCCCAATCACCCCAAAATCATCTTGTTACCCTCAATTCATTATCCATGTTACCCTCAGTTAATCATCCCTGTCACACTCAGTACATCATCTCTGTCTCCCTCAGTACATCATCCCTGTCACCCTCAGTACATCATCCCTGTCTCCCTCAGTACATCATCCCTGTCACCCTCAGTACATCATCCCTGTCACCCTCAGTACATCATCCCTGTAACCCTCAGTACATCATCCCTGTCACCCTCAGTACATCATCCCTGTCACCCTCAGTACATCATCCCTGTAACCCTCAGTACATCATCCCTGTTACCCTCATTATATCATCTCTGTCACCCTCATTATATCATCTCTGTCACCCTCATTATATCATCTCTATCACCCTCATTATATCATTTCTGTCACCCTCATTATATCATCTCTGTCACCCTCATTATATCATCTCTGTCACCCTCATTATATCATTTCTGTCACCCTCATTATATCATCTCTGTCACCCTCATTATATCATCCCTGTCACCCTCATTATATCATCTCTGTCACTCTCATTATATCATCTCTGTCACCCTCATTATATCATCTCTGTCACCCTCATTATATCATCTCTGTCACTCTCATTATATCATCTCTGTCACCCTCATTATATCATCTCTGTCACCCTCATTATATCATCTCTGTTACCCTCATTATATCATCTCTGTCACCCTCATTATATCATCTCTGTCACCCTCATTATATCATCTCTGTTACCCTCATTATATCATCCCAGTCACCCTCATTATATCATCTCTGTCACCCTCATTATATCATCTCTGTCACCCTCATTATATCATCCCTGTCACCCTCATTATATCATCTCTGTCACCCTCATTATATCATCTCTGTCACCCTCATTATATCATCTCTGTCACCCTCATTATATCATCTCTGTCACCCTCATTATATCATCTCTGTCACCCTCATTATATCATCTCTGTCACCCTCATTATATCATCCCTGTCACCCTCATTATATCATCTCTGTCACCCTCATTATATCATCTCTGTCACCATCATTCTATCATCTCTGTTACCCTCATTATATCATCTCTGTCACCCTCATTATATCATCTCTGTCACCCTCATTATATCATCCCTGTCACCCTCATTATATCATCTCTGTCACCCTCATTATATCATCTCTGTCACCCTCATTATATCATCTCTGTCACCGTCATTATATCATCTCTGTTACCCTCATTATATCATCTCTGTCACCCTCATTATATCATCTCTGTTTATCTTGCTTGTCCTGCTATTTCTCACAGTTATAAGAAGATTTTCTATGTGAATGATTTTATGTTTAAGTTTTGTAGTGCACAAATCAACTCCAGTTTTTTTTACCGTGTAAGATTTTACTTGTGTGTGTGTTGCTTACGTGGATTTGTAAAACAACTTAGTATAATATATGACTGTTTAACATGTTTTTGTGCTGAGTATAAAATATCACTGTTTAACATGTTTTTGTGCTGAGTATGAAATATCACTGTTTAACATGTTTTTGTGCTGAGTATAAAATATCACTGTTTAACATGTTTTTGTGCTGAATATAAAATATCACTGTTTAACATGTTTTTGTGCTGAGTATAAAATATCACTGTTTAACATGTTTTTGTGCTGAGTATAAAATATCACTGTTTAACATGTTTTTGTGCTGAGTATAAAATATCACTGTTTAACATGTTTTTGTGCTGAGTATAAAATATCACTGTTTAACATGTTTTTGTGCTGAATATAAAATATCACTGTTTAACATGTTTTTGTGCTGAGTATAAAATATCACTGTTTAACATGTTTTTGTGCTGAGTATAAAATATCACTGTTTAACATGTTTTTGTGCTGAGTATAAAATATCACTGTTTAACATGTTTTTGTGCTGAGTATAAAATATCACTGTTTAACATGTTTTTGTGCTATCTTTTTTTTCTATGTACATGTATATAGTGGATATAAGAACACTGTTTAGTGTATTTGTATGATAAACATTCAGTCTTGATATTGTAGAAGTTGTGTAGGAACAGAACAGGTAGTAGATGCTCAAGTTGATAAATGTGAAAATGATTCAGGTTGCCATGGTATCTACAGCCAACTACTCATATGCTTTTTCTAAAGTGGCACATTATGGGAACAGTTCCCAATCCAATAGATATCATCAAATCAGCTTTTCCATGATCCTTCATCACTTCACGACTCTCTCTCTTTCTATCTCTTTCTCTTCCACTTCTCTCTACCCATCTCCTTTGCCCCCTCCCCACTCTCCCACTCCACCAACCACAAACCACTCTGGTTGAGGTTTGTTGACTTTGTTGTCTTCAAACCACTCTGGGTGATGTTCCTTGACATTGTTGTCCTCGAACCACTCTGGGTGATGTTTGTTGATTTTGTTGTCCACAAACCACTCTGGTTGAGGTTTGTTGACTTTGTTGTCTTCAAACCACTCTGGGTGATGTTCCTTGACATTGTTGTCCTCAAACCACTCTGGTTGAGGTTTGTGGGCTTTGTTGTCCTCAAACCACACTGGGTGATGTTCCTTGACATTGTTGTCCTCAAACCACTCTGGTTGAGGTTTGTGGGCTTTGTTGTCCTCAAACCACACTGGGTGATGTTCCTTGACATTGTTGTCCTCAAACCACTCTGGGTGATGTTTGTGGGCTTTGTTGTCCTCAAACCACACTGGATGATGTTTGTGGGCTTGGTTGTCCTCAAACCACTCTGGGTGATGTTTGTTGATTTTGTTGTCCTCAAACCACTCTGGTTGAGGTTTGTGGGCTTTGTTGTCCTCAAACCACACTGGGTGATGTTCCTTGACATTGTTGTCCTCAAACCACTCTGGTTGAGGTTTGTGGGCTTTGTTGTCCTCAAACCACACTGGGTGATGTTCCTTGACATTGTTGTCCTCAAACCACACTGGGTGATGTTCCTTGACATTGTTGTCCTCAAACCACACTGGGTGATGTTTGTGGGCTTTGTTGTCCTCAAACCACACTGGGTGATGTTTGTGGGCTTTGTTGTCCTCAAACCACACTGGGTGATGTTTGTGGGCTTTGTTGTCCTCAAACCACTCTGGTTGAGGTTTGTGGGCTTTGTTGTCCTCAAACCACACTGGATGATGTTTGTGGGCTTTGTTGTCCTCAAACCACTCTGGTTGAGGTTTGTGGGCTTTGTTGTCCTCAAACCACACTGGGTGATGTTTGTGGGCTTTGTTGTCCTCAAACCACACTGGGTGATGTTTGTGGGCTTTGTTGTCCTCAAACCACACTGGATGATGTTTGTGGGCTTTGTTGTCCTCAAACCACACTGGATGATGTTTGTGGGCTTTGTTGTCCTCAAACCACACTGGATGATGTTTGTGGGCTTTGTTGTCCTCAAACCACTCTGGTTGAGGTTTGTGGGCTTTGTTGTCCTCAAACCACACTGGGTGATGTTTGTGGGCTTTGTTGTCCTCAAACCACACTGGATGATGTTTGTGGGCTTTGTTGTCCTCAAACCACACTGGATGATGTTTGTGGGCTTTGTTGTCCTCAAACCACACTGGATGATGTTTGTGGGCTTTGTTGTCCTCAAACCACACTGGATGATGTTTGTGGGCTTTGTTGTCCTCAAACCACTCTGGTTGAGGTTTGTGGGCTTTGTTGTCCTCAAACCACACTGGGTGATGTTTGTGGGCTTTGTTGTCCTCAAACCACACTGGATGATGTTTGTGGGCTTTGTTGTCCTCAAACCACACTGGATGATGTTTGTGGGCTTTGTTGTCCTCAAACCACACTGGATGATGTTTGTGGGCTTTGTTGTCCTCAAACCACACTGGATGATGTTTGTGGGCTTTGTTGTCCTCAAACCACACTGGATGATGTTTGTGGGCTTTGTTGTCCTCAAACCACTCTGGTTGAGGTTTATTGATGACTTTTACACATTTTGTGTTACACTATATAAGATTATCAACAATATGCGATTTACTTATTTCATGAGAATTTTTTAATTCTTTTTTGTTCCAGAAGTGAGAGAGTAAGATTCCTGTGACTCTGGCCAAAGAATTCTAACAAAACATTGATGGAGACAAAGTGCCTTTAATTCCACGGTATCATCATTCTGATATTTAGATCTGTTTATTAATTTGTTAATGATATTAAAACATGGTTAAGTGGAAAGAGTTGCATTTGTTTGTTGCCATGTAAAATGAGTAGACATTCTCTGAAAGGGGGATTGGTAGTCAGCATTTACGATCAGAGAACAACGAAAGTAGGATTAAAAATAAAAAAAACATTGGAAGTCAGATTTCAAACTGGAAAAAATTTGATTTCTTCACTACAGAAATACTTCCTACAGTGATGTCACTACAACATAACACAATGTGCATTCGATGTCTGCATGTAAGGATAACAGAATGAAATTTGCTATTGCACATATTTGGGCACAATGTGCGGTTCTATCACATAAGTGTTCGATTCTATTGTGGTTCATATAAATTTAGATATGACTTCTGAATAATTATGGGATAAGATTTATTTATTTTATAAATAAGTAAGAGCACAGCTATGTATATTTCCTAATTAAGCCATAAATCTATAGGTTGGACACATGTAGATCTATCAGGTACAGAGGAAATAATTATATACACTCCTAATTAAGAGTGTTTTGTTTAGAATGTGCCACACGTGACCTGTCGTAGTGTGCAGACACGCATCATATATATACAGAATATCATGTACACATTAAATGGACGTCTCTAACTTTGTCTAGGCAATGAATCATCAAAAGTCTTATACCATTAAATCATTAAGGAAATTTCATTCATATTACTTCTGTATTACTCTAATGTTTCTATCATTTTGTAAGAAAAAAGATATCTAGACATAAAATTGAAGTGTTTGTTACGTGAGAGACCTATCCAATACAGATCTGTTACATATATACCTGTATGCAGGTTATTTTTATTGTCCATTACGCACCACAAGGCACTCTCTGAGGTGTGAAACTGTATACTGGAGAGATTAATTAACACAAGGTCCAGTTGGATTTCAATAAATGTCAAATTAAGAATGACCTTTACAATCACCAGTCAACATCCAATATGCCTCTGATCTGTCTTTGATAACTGCAGCGGCTTTCTGTTTGATTTTCACCACATTTAACAACCTGCACAAAATATGCGATCCTATTGCACGATTGTGTGCTTAATACTAAATTGTGTGTGAATGGTTTGCATACAATGAATGCACGATATGCTGAAGATGTATGAATGATGTGCCTACAAATTGTACAAAGACATCACAACGACCACACTTCCTTCAATACTTCTGACAATGACGTCGCTACAACAATACTTCTGACAATGACGTCACTACAACAATACTTCTGACAATAACGTCACTACAACAATCTTTCTGACAATGACGTCACTACAACAATACTTCTGACAATGACGTCATTACAACAATACTTTTGACAATGACGTCACTACAACAATACTTCTGACAATAACGTCACTACAACAATCTTTCTGACAATGACGTCACTACAACAATACTTCTGACAATGACGTCACTACAACAATACTTCTGACAATGATGTCACTACAACAATACTTCTGACAATGACGTCACAACAACAATACTTCTGACAATGACGTCACTACAACAATATTTCTGACAATGACGTCACTACAACAATACTTCTGACAATGATGTCACTACAACAATACTTCTGACAATGACGTCACAACAACAATACTTCTGACAATGACGTCAACACAACAATATTTCTGACAATGACGTCACTACAACAATACTTCTGACAATGACGTCACTACAACAATACGTCTGACAATGATGTCACTACAACAATACTTCGGACAATGACGTCGCTACAACAATATTTCTGACAATGACGTCACTACAACAATACTTCTGACAATGACGTCAACACAACAATATTTCTGACAATGACGTCACTACAACAATATTTCTGACAATGACGTCACTACAACAATATTTCTGATAATGATGTCACAACAACAATACTTCTGACAATGACGTCAACACAATATTTTAGAAAATGATCTGAAGTCAACTCTACACTCAAGAGTGACGTCACGACAGCAATATATTGGAGAGTAACGTCACTGCAACAATCATTCTAAGAATGACGACGTCACTACTGCAATCATTTATTGCTGACTACTCAATGCTTTCTTAATCAGTACTTACACATTTAATAAGTCCCGCCAACAATAATGGTTACATCGCCACGGAGGACATTTAATAAGTCCCGCCAACAATAATGGTTATATCGCCACGGACACATTGAAACAATCTTTAATGTGTTCTGATGGTTTATTACTAGTGACAGTTTCGCCGACAAAATGTTACTTCTGACGCAGAATACGACATATCTCTTCAGTACGCTCTACAGTGTATATATATTGTTTAATACCGTTTTCACGATCAGGAAAGTTGATCTGAATGATCAATATAAAAAGGCCAAACCTGACCTCATCAAGTTAATATCGTTACATCGCCCACCAGAGCTGGCAAGAAATAGATGAAATTCCTAACGCGTTTTAACGATACTTTACCTGGAGCGGTCACCTTGAGGTATATCTGTACAAACAAGGTACAAGTATTGCGACTGGTCGTGTGAGCTATGGGTGTTGTAAAAATGAGAAATAGTACCTATATGGCACGTGAACCATACCTGTGTGTTACGGAGGGAGTGTATGTATGGCACGTGAGGTAAATAAAATGTATGTGAAGTGAGGAGGTTGTGTGTCAGATTAGGAAATGTGTATGTTCGTCTCTTGAGTTGGAATGTCAGTCAAGTGTATGTATGTCACCAGAAGTAGAATGTCTTTTTGTCACCAATCAGAGGTACCAGAGCGAGAGATTATTTATGTCACCATGTAGAGGTACTGTGTCACACTGTAATACCAGAGAAAGAGAGTATTTATGTCACCATGTAGAGGTACTGTGTCACACTGTAATACCAGAGCGAGAGAGTATTTATGTCACCATGTAGAGGTACTGTGTCACACTGCAATACCAGAGAAAGAGAGTATTTATGTCACCATGTAGAGGTACTGTGTCACACTGTAATACCAGAGAGAGAGAGTATTTATGTCACCATGTAGAGGTACTGTGTCACACTGTAATACCAGAGAAAGAGAGTATTTATGTCACCATGTAGAGGTACTGTGTCACACTGTAATACCAGAGACAGAGAGTATTTATGTCACCATGTAGAGGTACTGTGTCACACTGTAATACCAGAGAAAGAGAGTATTTATGTCACCATGTAGAGGTACTGTGTCACACTGTAATACCAGAGACAGAGAGTATTTATGTCACCATGTAGAGGTACTGTGTCACACTGTAATACCAGAGACAGAGAGTATTTATGTCACCATGTAGAGGTACTGTGTCACACTGTAATACCAGAGAAAGAGAGTATTTATGTCACCATGTAGAGGTACTGTGTCACACTGTAATACCAGAGACAGAGAGTATTTATGTCACCATGTAGAGGTACTGTGTCACACTGTAATACCAGAGACAGAGAGTATTTATGTCACCATGTAGAGGTACTGTGTCACACTGTAATACCAGAGCGAGAGAGTATTTATGTCACCATGTAGAGGTACTGTGTCACACTGTAATACCAGAGCGAGAGAGTATTTATGTCACCATGTAGAGGTACTGTGTCACACTGTAATACCAGAGAAAGAGAGTATTTATGTCACCATGTAGAGGTACTGTGTCACACTGTAATACCAGAGAGAGAGAGTATTTATGTCACCATGTAGAGGTACTGTGTCACACTGTAATACCAGAGCGAGAGAGTATTTATGTCACCATGTAGAGGTACTGTGTCACACTGTAATACCAGAGCGAGAGAGTATTTATGTCACCATGTAGAGGTACTGTGTCACACTGTAATACCAGAGCGAGAGAGTATTTATGTCACCATGTAGAGGTACTGTGTCACACTGTAATACCAGAGAAAGAGAGTATTTATGTCACCATGTAGAGGTACTGTGTCACACTGTAATACCAGAGAGAGAGAGTATTTATGTCACCATGTAGAGGTACTGTGTCACACTGTAATACCAGAGCGAGAGAGTATTTATGTCACCATGTAGAGGTACTGTGTCACACTGTAATACCAGAGCGAGAGAGTATTTATGTCACCATGTAGAGGTACTGTTTCACACTGTAATACCAGAGCGAGAGAGTATTTATGTCACCATGTAGAGGTACTGTGTCACACTGTAATACCAGAGCGAGAAAGTATTTATGTCACCATGTAGAGGTACTGTGTCACACTGTAATACCAGAGCGAGAGAGTATTTATGTCACCATGTAGAGGTACTGTGTCACACTGTAATACCAGAGCGAGAGGGTATTTATGTCACCATGTAGAGGTACTGTGTCACACTGTAATACCAGAGCGAGAGGGTATTTATGTCACCATGTAGAGGTACTGTGTCACACTGTAATACCAGAGCGAGAGGGTATTTATGTCACCATGTAGAGGTGATTGTAAATAACATTATTTACATTGTCTGTGAGTCACGTGAGATACAGTGACTGCATGTAACATTACTTTCGGTGTCTGTGAGTCACGTGAGACACAATGTTTATGACACACTGTGTAAGTGATATAAATGCAGGAACTTTACGTCTTGCAAATGATCACCAGGGATATATGTCCAGTTTTGTGCTGGAAATGTGTATCCTGGTATGATTAACCGAGGAGGTGTGTCCCGACAGTTACTGATGTTTCACGTGAAGTAATTTGGATATGTGTTCCAAAATGTACAGGGGTGTGTTTTGCGTGATATGACGGGGACGTGTGTCTGAAATATGCCAGAGATGTGTATCACGTGATATACCGAGAACGCATGTCCTTAATGTACCCGGATGCGTGTTCCGCGTTGTGCTGGGTGTGTGTGGCCTGTGATAAACCGTTGTTGTGTGTCTCGTGATGTATATATATAAATTATCGCAAACACAACTACATACACATTTATATATAACTTTTTCTTTATTTCACAACAATTGCGAAACAAGTTTTAAGCTTAATTTCAATCACTCGTATCAGCATGGAAGTGCGGGGGTGGGGGTGGGGGTCTTACTGTGGGAGGAAACTGGAGTATCCGGGAAACACGACATGGTAGGGCAAGTGACCCCATACATTTTCCCGTCCGTTACAGGATTCGAATATCGGACGCCAAGGTAAAATCCGGGTGCGCTACCCGAGCATCCTCTCCTGGTGTACTGCGATGTACCAGTAATGTGTGTCGTACCGCGGATGTGCCAGGGATATTTGTCCCGGAATATAACTTATGTTCCGTGATGACCCGAACAGTAATGTTCCGAGAGGCACAGGGGCTGTATAACGTGAGGTACAATGGTTGGTATGCCCCAGTCCTATGCAGTAACACAGGCGGTGTAATGTCTGACAATCGAGTAAGTGTAACAGACCAATAGCAATGTGAACATCAACATTACACAAACAGCGCAATTACACGTGCCTTTCAGAAGTTATGGACGTGTACTCTGTTGTTCGGGAGGCCTCGGTATCTGGAGCAGTGGGCCACGGCTATTATTAATACAGCCTGGCCGATCCTCTCGACTAGCCTACTTCAGTATCTCCTGGTGTATTTTCATTCTCTCCCTCCCGCACAACTGAACAGAATTATCATTAACATTTCCTTTTTCTCTAATGAACAAATTTAATCAGTGTATTTTAATGAATAAATTTCTGCGACACATAGTAAAAATGTTTCAGAGATTTTATAATTTAAACTAGAAATGTCTCTCTTTGTAACGGTGTACAGTTGTCAACTTCTTGTGTTTCTTAGAACAGTTACATATTTACCTAATCTGTCGTTGTGACGGTGTACAGATGTCACCCCTTGTGTTTCCTAGTACTGTGTTTACAAACAGTGACATATTTACCTAGTCTGTCGTTGTGACGGTGTACAGTTGTCACCTTCTTCTGTTTCATAGTACAATGATATATTTACCTTATCTGTCGTTGTGATGGGTACAGTTGTCACATCTTGTGTTTACTAACTGATATATTAGCCTAACCTGTCGTTGTGACGGTGTACAGTTGTCACCTCTTCTGTTTACTAAGACAGTGACATATTTACCTAGTCTGTCGTTGTGACGGTGTACAGTTGTCACTTTCTTGCGTTTCCTAGGCAATGACATATTTACCTAGTCTGTCGTTGTGACGGTGTACAGTTGTCACCTTCTTGTGTTTCCAGAAGACAGTGACATATTTACCTACTCTGTCATTATAATGGTGTAAAGTTGTCACCACTTCTTTCCTAGGACAGTGACATATTTATCTAGTCTGTCGTTGTGACGGTGTACAGTTGTCACCCCTTGTGTTTACTAGGACAGTGACATATTTACCTAGCCTGTCGTTGTGACGGTGTGCAGTTGTCACCCCTTGTGTTTACTAGGACAGTGACATATTTACCTAGCCTGTCGTTGTGACGGTGTGCAGTTGTCACCCCTTGTGTTTACTAGGACAGTGACATATTTACCTAGCCTGTCGTTGTGACGGTGTGCAGTTGTCACCACTACTTTCCTAGGACAGTGACATATTAACCTAGTCTGTCGTTGTGATGGTGTACAGTTGTCACCCCTTGTGTTTACTAATAGCGACATATTTACCTAGTCTGTCGTTGTGACGGTTTACAGTTGTCATCCCTTGTGTTAACTAAGACAGTGACATATTTACCTAGTCTGTCGTTATGACGGTGTACAGTTGTTACCCCTTGTGTTTACATAAGACAATGGCATATTTATCTAGTCTGTCGTTATGACGGTGTACACTTGTCACCCATTGTGTTTAATAAGACAGTGACATGTTAACATTGTCTGTCGTTGTGATGGTGTACAGTTGTCACCCCTTGTGTTTATTAACAGTGATATATTTACCTAGTCTGTCGTTGTGATGGTGTACAGTTGTCACCCCTTGTGTTTATTAACAGTGATATATTTACCTAGTCTGTCGTTGTGATGGTGTACAGTTGTCACCCCTTGTGTTTATTAACAGTGACATATTTACCTAGTCTGTCGTTGTGACGGTGTGTAGTTGTCACCTTCTTGTGTTTCCAGAAGACAGTGACATATTTACCTACTCTGTCATTATAATGGTGTAAAGTTGTCACCACCTCTTTCCTAGGACAGTGACATATTTATCTAGTCTGTCGTTGTGACGGTGTACATTTGTCACCCCTTGTGTTTACTAGGACAGTGACATATTTACCTAGCCTGTCGTTGTGACGGTGTGTAGTTGTCACCCCTTGTGTTTACTAGGACAGTGACATATTTACCTAGCCTGTCGTTGTGACGGTGTGCAGTTGTCACCCCTTGTGTTTACTAGGACAGTGACATATTTACCTAGCCTGTCGTTGTGACGGTGTGCAGTTGTCACCACTACTTTCCTAGGACAGTGACATATTAACCTAGTCTGTCGTTGTGATGGTGTACAGTTGTCACCCCTTGTGTTTACTAATAGCGACATATTTACCTAGTCTGTCGTTGTGACGGTTTACAGTTGTCATCCCTTGTGTTAACTAAGACAGTGACATATTTACCTAGTCTGTCGTTATGACGGTGTACAGTTGTTACCCCTTGTGTTTACATAAGACAATGGCATATTTATCTAGTCTGTCGTTATGACGGTGTACACTTGTCACCCATTGTGTTTAATAAGACAGTGACATGTTAACATTGTCTGTCGTTGTGATGGTGTACAGTTGTCACCCCTTGTGTTTATTAACAGTGATATATTTACCTAGTCTGTCGTTGTGATGGTGTACAGTTGTCACCCCTTGTGTTTATTAACAGTGATATATTTACCTAGTCTGTCGTTGTGATGGTGTACAGTTGTCACCCCTTGTATTTATTAACAGTGATATATTTACCTAGTCTGTCGTTGTGACGGTGTACAGTTGTTACACGTTGTGTTTCCTAGGACAGTGATATATTAACCTAGTCTGTCGTTGTGACGGTGTACAGTTGTCACCTCTTGTGTTTACTATGACAGTGTCATATTTACCTAGCCTGTCGTTGTGACGGTGTACAGTTGTCACCTTCTTCTGTTTCATAGTACAGTGATATATTTACCTTATCTGTCGTTGTGACGGTGTACAGTTGTCACCTCTTGTGTTTACTATGACAGTGTCATATTAACCTCGTCAGTCGTTGTGACCGTGTACAGTTGTCACCTTCTTGTGTTTCCAGAAGACAGTGACATATTTACCTAGTCAGTCGTTGTGACGGTGTACAGTTGTCACCTTCTTGTGTTTATCAGTGACATATTTATCAAGTTTGTCGTTATGACGGATTGTAGTTGTCACCCCTTGTGTTTACAAACAGTGACATATTTACCTAGTCTGTTATTGTGACGGTGTACAGTTGTCACCTTCTTCTGTTTCATAGAACAGTGATATATTTACCTAGTGTGTCGTTGTGACGGTGAACAATTGTCACCCTCTTGTGTTTCCTAGGACAGTGACATATTTACCTAATCTGTCTTTGTGACTTGTACAGTTGTCACCTTCTTGCGTTTCCTAGGACAGCGACATATTAACCTAGCCTGTCATTGTGACGGTGTACAGTTGTTACCCCTTGTGTTTACATAAGACAATTGCATATTTATCTATTCTGTCGTTGTGACGGTGTACACTTGTCACCCATTGTGTTTACTAAGACAGTGACATGTTAACATTGTCTGTCGTTCTGATGGTGAACAGTTGTCACCCCTTGTGTTTATTAACAGTGATATATTTACCTAATCTGTCATTATGATGGTGTACAGTTGTCACCTTCTTGTGTTTCCAGAAGACAATGACATATTTACCTAGTAAGTCCTTGTGATGGTGTACAGTTGTCACCACTTCTTTCCTAGGACAGTGACATATCAACCTAGCCTGTCGTTGTGACGGTGTACAGTTGTCACCTTCTTGTGTTTCCAGAAGACAGTGACATATTTACCTAGCCTGTCGATGTGACGGTGTACAGTGGTCACTCGTTGTGTTTCCTAGGACAGTGGCATATTTACCTAGCCTGTCGTTGTGACGGTGTACAGTTGTCACCACTTCTTTCCTAGGACAGTGACATATTTACCTAGTCTGTCGTTGTGACGGTGTACAGTTGTCACCACTTCTTTCCTAGGACAGTGACATATTTACCTAGCCTGTCGTTGTGACGGTGTACAGTTGTCACCACTTCTTTCCTAGGACAGTGACATATTAACCTAGTCTGTCGTTGTGACGGTGTATAGTTGTCACCTTCTTGTGTTTATAAACAGTGACATATTTATCCAGTCTGTCGTTGTGACGGTGTATAGTTGTCACCCCTTGTGTTTACAAACAGTGACATATTTACCTAGTCTGTCATTGTGACGGTGTACAGTTGTCACCTTCTTGTGTTACCAGAAGACAGTGACATATTTACCTACTCTGTCATTATAATGGTGTAAAGTTGTCACCCCTTGTGTTTACTAGGACAGTGACATATTTACCTAGCCTGTCATTGTGACGGTGTACAGTTGTCACCTTCTTGTGTTACCAGAAGACAGTGACATATTTACCTACTCTGTCATTATAATGGTGTAAAGTTGTCACCCCTTGTGTTTACTAGGACAGTGACATATTTACCTAGCCTGTCGTTGTGACGGTGTGCAGTTGTCACCACTACTTTCCTAGGACAGTGACATATTAACCTAGTCTGTCGTTGTGATGGTGTACAGTTGTCACCCCTTGTGTTTACTAATAGTGACATATTTACCTAGTCTGTCGTTGCGACGGTGTGCAGTTGTCACCACTACTTTCCTAGGACAGTGACATATTAACCTAGTCTGTCGTTGTGACGGTTTACACTTGTCACCCATTGTGTTTACTAATAGTGACATATTTACCTAGTCTGTCGTTGTAACGGTGTACAGCTGTCACCTCTTGTGTTTACTATGACAGTGTCATATTAACCTCATCAGTCGTTGTGACCGTGTACAGTTGTCACCTTCTTGTGTTTCCAGAAGACAATGACATATTTACCTAGCCTGTCGTTGTGACGGTGTACAGTTGTCACCCATTGTGTTTACTAACAGTTACATATTTACCTAGTCAGTCGTTGTGACGGTGTACAGTTGTCACCTTCTTGTGTTTATAAACAGTGACATATTTATCAAGTTTGTCGTTATGACGGATTGTAGTTGTCACCCCTTGTGTTTACAAACAGTGACATATTTACCTAGTCTGTTATTGTGACGGTGTACTGTTGTCACCTTCTTCTGTTTCATAGTACAGTGATATATTTACCTTATCTGTCGTTGTGATGGGTACAGTTGTCACCTCTTGTGTTTACTATGACAGTGTCATATTAACCTCGTCAGTCGTTGTGACGGTGAACAGTTGTCACCTTCTTGTGTTTCCTAGGACAGTGACATATTTACTTAGTCTGTCGTTGTGACGGTGTACAGTTGTCACCTTCTTGTGTTTCCAGAAGACAATGACATAGTCAGTCCTTGTGATGGTGTACAGTTATCACCACTTGTGTTTCCTAACAGTGACATATTTACCTAGCCTGTCGTTGTGACCGTGTACAGTTGTCACCACTTCTTTCCTAGGACAGTGACATACTAACCTAGCCTGTCGTTGTGACGGTGTACAGTTGTCACCTTCTTCTGTTTCATAGTACAGTGATATATTTACCTTATCTGTCGTTGTGACGGTGTACAATTGTCACCTTCTTGTGTTTCCAGAAGACAGTGACATATTTACCTAGCCTGTCGTTGTGACGGTGTACAGTGGTCACTCGTTGTGTTACCTAGGACAGTGACATATTAACCTAGTCTGTCGTTGTGATGGTGTACAGTTGTCACCCCTTGTGTTTACTAATAGCGACATATTTACCTAGTCTGTCGTTGTGACGGTTTACAGTTGTCATCCCTTGTGTTAACTAAGACAGTGACATATTTACCTAGTCTGTCGTTATGACGGTGTACAGTTGTTACCCCTTGTGTTTACATAAGACAATGGCATATTTATCTAGTCTGTCGTTATGACGGTGTACACTTGTCACCCATTGTGTTTACTAAGACAGTGACATGTTAACATTGTCTGTCGTTGTGATGGTGTACAGTTGTCACCCCTTGTGTTTATTAACAGTGATATATTTACCTAGTCTGTCGTTGTGATGGTGTACAGTTGTCACCCCTTGTGTTTATTAACAGTGATATATTTATCTAGTCTGTCGTTGTGATGGTGTACAGTTGTCACCCCTTGTGTTTATTAACTGATATATTTACCTAGTCTGTCGTTGTGACGGTGTACAGTTGTTACACGTTGTGTTTCCTAGGACAGTGATATATTAACCTAGTCTGTCGTTGTGACGGTGTACAGTTGTCACCTCTTGTGTTTACTATGACAGTGTCATATTTACCTAGCCTGTCGTTGTGACGGTGTACAGTTGTCACCTTCTTCTGTTTCATAGTACAGTGATATATTTACCTTATCTGTCGTTGTGACGGTGTACAGTTGTCACCTCTTGTGTTTACTATGACAGTGTCATATTAACCTCGTCAGTCGTTGTGACCGTGTACAGTTGTCACCTTCTTGTGTTTCCAGAAGACAGTGACATATTTACCTAGTCAGTCGTTGTGACGGTGTACAGTTGTCACCTTCTTGTGTTTATAAACAGTGACATATTTATCAAGTTTGTCGTTATGACGGATTGTAGTTGTCACCCCTTGTGTTTACAAACAGTGACATATTTACCTAGTCTGTTATTGTGACGGTGTACAGTTGTCACCTTCTTCTGTTTCATAGAACAGTGATATATTTACCTAGTGTGTCGTTGTGACGGTGAACAATTGTCACCTTCTTGTGTTTCCTAGGACAGTGACATATTTACCTAATCTGTCTTTGTGACTTGTACAGTTGTCACCTTCTTGCGTTTCCTAGGACAGCGACATATTAACCTAGCCTGTCATTGTGACGGTGTACAGTTGTTACCCCTTGTGTTTACATAAGACAATTGCATATTTATCTATTCTGTCGTTGTGACGGTGTACACTTGTCACCCATTGTGTTTACTAAGACAGTGACATGTTAACATTGTCTGTCGTTCTGATGGTGAACAGTTGTCACCCCTTGTGTTTATTAACAGTGATATATTTACCTAATCTGTCATTATGATGGTGTACAGTTGTCACCTTCTTGTGTTTCCAGAAGACAATGACATATTTACCTAGTAAGTCCTTGTGATGGTGTACAGTTGTCACCACTTCTTTCCTAGGACAGTGACATATCAACCTAGCCTGTCGTTGTGACGGTGTACAGTTGTCACCTTCTTGTGTTTCCAGAAGACAGTGACATATTTACCTAGCCTGTCGATGTGACGGTGTACAGTGGTCACTCGTTGTGTTTCCTAGGACAGTGGCATATTTACCTAGCCTGTCGTTGTGACGGTGTACAGTTGTCACCACTTCTTTCCTAGGACAGTGACATATTTACCTAGTCTGTCGTTGTGACGGTGTACAGTTGTCACCACTTCTTTCCTAGGACAGTGACATATTTACCTAGCCTGTCGTTGTGACGGTGTACAGTTGTCACCACTTCTTTCCTAGGACAGTGACATATTAACCTAGTCTGTCGTTGTGACGGTGTATAGTTGTCACCTTCTTGTGTTTATAAACAGTGACATATTTATCCAGTCTGTCGTTGTGACGGTGTATAGTTGTCACCCCTTGTGTTTACAAACAGTGACATATTTACCTAGTCTGTCGTTGTGACGTCACCTTCTTGTGTTACCAGAAGACAGTGACATATTTACCTACTTGTGTTATAATGGTGTAAAGTTGTCACCCCTTGTGTTTACTAGACAGTGACATATTTACCTACCTGTCATTGTGACGGTGTACAGTTGTCACCTTCTTGTGTTTACCAGAAGACAGTGACATATTTACCTAGCCTCTGTCATTGTGACGGTGTACAGTTGTCACCCCTTGTGTTTACTAGGACAGTGACATATTTACCTAGCCTGTCGTTGTGACGGTGTGCAGTTGTCACCTTCTTGTTTTATAAACAGTGACATATTAACCTAGTCTGTCGTTGTGATGGTGTACAGTTGTCACCCCTTGTGTTTACTAACAGTGACATATTTATATAATCTGTCATTGTGACGGTGTACAGTTGTCACCTTGTGTTTCCTAGTGACATATTTACCTAGTCACGTTGTGACGGTGAACAGTTGTCACCTTCTTGTGTTTCCTAGGACAGTGACATATTTACTTAGTCTGTCGTTGTGACGGTGTACAGTTGTCACCCCTTGTGTTTACTAACAGTGACATATTTACCTAGTCTGTCGTTGTGACGGTGTACAGTTGTCACCCCTTGTGTTTCCTAAGACAGTGACATATTAACCTAGTCTGTCGTTGTGACGGTGTACAGTTGTCAACTTCTTGTGTTTACTGACAGTGACATACTAACCTAGTATGTCGATGTAACAGTGTACAATTGTCACCTTCTTGTGTTTACTAACAGTGACATATTTACATAGTCTGTCGTTGTGACGGTGTACAGTTGTCACCCATTGTGTTTACTAACAGTTACATATTTACCTAGTCTGTCGTTGTGACGGTGTACAGTTGTCACCTTCTTGTGTTTACAGAACAGTGACATATTTACCTAGTCTGTCCTTGTGATGGTGTTGTGACGGTGTACAGTTGTCACCTCTTCTGTTTACTAAGACAGTGACATATTTACCTAGTCTGTCGTTGTGACGGTGTACAGTTGTCACCCCTTGTGTTTACTAACAGTGACATATTTACCTAGTGTGTCGTTGTGACGGTGAACAGTTGTCACCTTCTTGCGTTTCCTAGGACAGCGACATATTAACCTAGCCTGTCATTGTGACCACTTGTACAGCTGTCACCTTCTTGTGTTTCCAATAAGACAGTGACATATTTAAATAGTCTGTCGTTGTGACGGTGTACAGTTGTCACCCCTTGTGTTTCCATAAGACATTGACATATTTACCTAATCTGTCGTTGTGACTTGTACAGATGTCACCTTCTTGTGTTTACTAACAGTGAAACATTTACCTAATCTGTCGTTGTGACGGTGTACAGTTGTCACCTTCTTGTGTTTATAAACAGTGACATATTTATCCAGTCTGTCGTTGTGACGGTGTATAGTTGTCACCCCTTGTGTTTACAAACAGTGACATATTTACCTAGTCTGTCGTTGTGACGGTGTACAGTTGTCACCTTCTTGTGTTACCAGAAGACAGTGACATATTTACCTAGTCTGTCATTATGACGGTGTACAGTTGTCACCACTTGTGTTCCTAGGACAGTGACATATTTACCTAGTCTGTCGTTGTGACGGTGTACACTTGTCACCCCTTGTGTTTACTAGGACAGTGACATATTTACCTAGCCTGTGTTTGTGCAGTTGTCACCACTACTTTCCTAGGACAGTGACATATTAACCTAGTCTGTCGTTGTGATGGTGTACAGTTGTCACCCCTTGTGTTTACTAATAGTGACATATTTACCTAGTCTGTCGTTGTGACGGTGTACAGTTGTTACCCCTTGTGTTTACATAAGACAATGGCATATTTATCTAGTCTGTCGTTATGACGGTGTACACTTGTCACCCATTGTGTTTACTAAGACAGTGACATGTTAACATTGTCTGTCGTTGTGATGGTGTACAGTTGTCACCCCTTGTGTTTACTAATAGTGACATATTTACCTAGCCTGTCGTTGCGACGGTGTGCAGTTGTCACCACTACTTTCCTAGGACAGTGACATATTAACCTAGTCTGTCGTTGTGATGGTGTACAGTTGTCACCCCTTGTGTTTACTAATAGTGACATATTTACCTAGTCTGTCGTTGTGACGGTTTACACTTGTCACCCATTGTGTTTACTAATAGTGACATATTTACCTAGTCTGTCGTTGTGACGGTGTACAGTTGTCACACGTTGTGTTTCCTAGGACAGTGATATATTAACCTAGTCTGTCGTTGTGACGGTGTACAGTTGTCACCTCTTGTGTTTACTATGACAGTGTCATATTAACCTCGTCAGTC
Source organism: Ylistrum balloti (assembly GCF_031769215.1). Lineage (NCBI taxonomy): Eukaryota > Metazoa > Mollusca > Bivalvia > Pectinida > Pectinidae > Ylistrum > Ylistrum balloti. The sequence continues at coordinate 1,077,396 of NW_026782004.1, read as the reverse complement.
GTTGTGACCGTGTACAGTTGTCACCTTCTTGTGTTTCCAGAAGACAGTGACATATTTACCTAGCCTGTCGTTGTGACGGTGTACAGTTGTCACCCATTGTGTTTTCTAGGACAGTGACATATTTACCTAGCCTGTCGTTGTGACGGTGTGCAGTTGTCACCCATTGTGTTTCCTAGGACAGTGACATATTTACCTAGCCTGTCGTTGTGACGGTGTACAGTTGTCACCCATTGTGTTTACTAACAGTTACATATTTACCTAGTCAGTCGTTGTGACGGTGTACAGTTGTCACCTTCTTGTGTTTATAAACAGTGACATATTTATCAAGTTTGTCGTTATGACGGTGTACAGTTGTCACACCTTGTGTTTACTAACAGTGACATATTTATATAATCTGTTATTGTGACCGTGTACAGTTGTCACCTTCTTGTGTTTCATAGTACAGTGATATATTTACCTTATCTGTCGTTGTGACGGTGTACAGCTGTCACCTCTTGTGTTTACTATGACAGTGTCATATTAACCTCGTCAGTCGTTGTGACCGTGTACAGTTGTCACCTTCTTGTGTTTCCAGAAGACAGTGACATATTTACCTAGTGTGTCGTTGTGACGGTGAACAGTTGTCACCTTCTTGTGTTTCCTAGGACAGTGACATATTTATCTAATCTGTCGTTGTGACGGTGTACAGTTGTCACCCCTTGTGTTTACTAATAGTGACATATTTACCTAGCCTGTCGTTGTGACGGTGTGCAGTTGTCACCACTACTTTCCTAGGACAGTGACATATTAACCTAGTATGTCGTTGTGACGGTGTACAGTTGTCACCCCTTGTGTTTACTAATAGTGACATATTTACCTAGTCAGTCGATGTGACGGTTTACAGTTGTCATCACTTGTGTTTCCTAACAGTGGCATATTTACCTAGCCTGTCGTTGTGACGGTGTTCAGTTGTCACCACTACTTTCCTAGGACAGTGACATATTAACCTAGTCTGTCGTTGTGATGGTGTACAGTTGTCACCCCTTGTGTTTACTAATAGTGACATATTTACCTAGTCTGTCGTTGTGATGGTTTACACTTGTCACCCATTGTGTTTACTAATAGTGACATATTTACCTAGTCAGTCGTTGTGACGGTGCACAGTTGCCATACGTTGTGTTTCCTAGGACAGTGATATATTAACCTAGTCAGTCGTTGTGACCGTGTACAGTTGTCACCTTCTTGTGTTTCCAGAAGACAGTGACATATTTACCTAGCCTGTCGTTGTGACGGTGTACAGTTGTCACCTTCTTGTGTTTCCTAGGACAGTGACATATTTATCAAGTTTGTCGTTGTGACGGTGTGTAGTTGTCACCCCTTGTGTTTACAAACAGTGACATATTAACCTAGCCTGTCGTTGTGACGGTGTACAGTTGTCACCACTTCTTTCCTAGGACAGTGACATATTAACCTAGTCTGTCGTTGTGATGGTGTACAGTTGTCACCTTCTAGTGTTTACTGAGAGTGACATACTAACCTAATCTGGCGTTGTGACGGTGTACACTTGTCACACCTTCTGTTTACTAAGACAGTGACATATGTACCTAGTCTGTCGTTGTGACGGTGTATAGTTGTCACACCTTGTGTTTACTAATAGTGACATATTTACCTAATATGTCATTGTGACGGTGTACAGTTGTCACCTTCTTGTGTTTACTGACAGTGACATATTTACTTAGTCTGTCGTTGTGACATTGTACACGTGTCACCCCTTGTGTTTACTAAGACAGTGACATATTAGCCTAACCTATCGTTGTGACTGTGTACACATATCACCTACTGTGTTTACTAAGGCAGTGACATGTTAACATTGTCTGTCGTTGTGACGGTGTACACTTGTCACCCCTTGTGTTGCCTAGGACAGTAACATATTAACCTCGTCAGTCGTTGTGACCGTGTACAGTTGTTACCTTCTTGTGTTTCCAGAAGACAGTGACATATTTACCTAGCCTGTCGTTGTGACGGTGTACAGTGGTCACACCTTGTGTTTCCTAAGACAGTGACATATTTACTTAGTTTGTCGTTGTGACATTGTACACATGTCACCCCTTGTGTTTATTAAGACAGTGACATATTAGCCTAACCTATCGTTGTGACTGTGTACACATGTCACCCACTGTGTTTACAAAGGTAGTGACATGTTAACATTGTCTGTCGTTGTGACGGTGTACATTTGTCACCCCTTGTGTTTACTAGGACAGTGAGATATTTACCTAGTCAGTCGTTGTGACGGTGTACAGTTGTCACCTTCTTGTGTTTCCAATAAGACAGTGACATATTTACCTAGTGTGTCGTTGTGACGTTGTACAGTTGTCACCTTCTTGTATTTCCTAGGACAGTGACATATTCACCTAATCTGTCGTTGTGATTTGTACAGCTGTCACCTTCTTGTGTTTCCAATAAGACAGTGACATATTTACCTAATCTGTCGTTGTGACGGTGTACAGTTGTCACCTTCTTTATTTCCTAGGACAGTGACATATTTACCTAGTCTGTCGTTGTGACGGTGCACACTTGTCACCACTTGTGTTTACTAACAGTGACATATTTACCTTGTCTGTTTTTGTAACGGTGTACAGTTGTCACCTTCTTGTGTTTCCTAATACAGTGACATATTTACCTAGTCTGTCATTGTAACGGTGTACAGTTGTCACCTTCTTGTGTTTCCTAGGACATTGACATATTTACCTAGCATGACGTTGTGACGGTGTATAGTTCTGAACTTCTTGTTTGTCATAGGAGAGTGACATATTTACCTTATCTGTCGTTGTGACGGTGTACAGTTGTCACCTTGTGTTTCCTAGGACAGTGACATATTAGCCTAACCTATCGTTGTGACGGTGTGCACTTGTCACCCATTTTGTTTACTTAGACAGTGACATGTTTTACATTGTCTGTCGTTGTGACGGTGTACAGTTGTCACCTTCTTGTGTTTACTAACAGTGACATATTTACATAGTCTGTCATTGTAACGGTGTACAGTTGTCACCTTCTTGTGTTTCCTAAGACAGTGACATATTTACATAGTCTGTCATTGTAACGGTGTACAGTTGTCACCTTCTTGTGTTTCCTAAGACAGTGACATATTTACATAGTCTGTCGTTGTGACGGTGTACAGTTGTCACCTTCTTGTGTTTACTAACAGTGACATATTTACATAGTCTGTCGTTGTGACGGTGTACAGTTGTCACCCCTTGTGTTTCCTAGGACGGAGACATATTTACCTAGCCTGTCGTTGTGACGGTGTACAGTTGTCACTCCTTGTGTTTCCTAGGACAGTGGCATATTAGCCTAACCTGTCGTTGTGACGGTGTAAAGTTGTCACCCCTTGTGTTTCCTAGGACAGTAACATATTTACTGAATTTGTCGTGACGGTGTACAGTTGTCACCACTTGTATTTCCTAAGACAGTGACATATTAACCTAGTCTGTCGTTGTGACGGTGTGTAGTTGTCACCACTTGTGTTTACTAACAGTGACATATTTACATAGTCTTTCGTTGTGACGGTGTACAGTTGTCACTCCTTGTGTTTCCTAAGACAGTGACATATTAGCCTAACCTGTCGTTGTGACGGTGTACAATTGTCACCCCTGGTGTTTCCTAGGATAGTGACATATTAACCTAGTCTTTCACTGTGCAATTGACATGTTTGGTGTTTACTATAAGACACACACGTGCTTTCCTATTTTATCACCGCGCTGTTGATTGATGTCGTGACGAGGATACGTAATATCTGATAACAGCCTTATCATAAAGATACCTTTCCCGACAGAAAAACACTTCATGTTTAAGGTCAAACTTGAAAAGTGGAATAGTGAGACTATTGCCCTCTTTAGCTTCTGCGTGGGTCTAATTGTCACCATGTCCCTCTGTCTGTATGTTAACACCAATCATTGCCCTTTAATTGTTTCCGTGGTTCTCACTTCTCCTGGCGCCTCGGGATTTCCGTTTCTATCAATGATTGGCTGATTCAAATCTGAGAACTGCTTGACTCTAGATTGCAGTTGATACAAACATGCTATGGGCAGATGATGACAAAGGTTAGAAATCACGAAGAGGTTTTCCTCTACCCTGATAGTGTATGTACAACACGTGTCTGTCTTACGTTAGCGATGCTGACAGATCTAGAGTGGGTCAGCACTGCAATGGAAGTTCTATATGTGGGTTGGGTAGGGTAAGAGTCAGTACTGCCGTATAAGTAGGTTGTAAGTAGACACTTTTGGCCAATAACGTGTTGGATGATGCGCACCCTACAATGAGTGGGCGGGCAATGAACAGGGCTAAGTGCGTAGGGCGGGGTAATTAAAGAGTCGATTTGTATCTGGGCAGGGCTTCACTGGGATTCGTAACGATGTTCAGTTTTTTTATGATTTCAACTGGTTTTGTTAAAAATGCCGAATCTAATAGGTGAACGTATAGATGCATGCGTACTTGCATGCGTGTGTTTGAGGGAGAGAAAGAGGGTACGCGCACGCATTACAGTTGTAGGGACAGACGTCTTTTTTTAATGGATGGTATGTGAAGGAAACATCTTTTTTGCGTGCGTGCGTGCGTGCGGGGAGTCGTTATGGTGTATCACGTGCGTCAACACTTGTCCCGTAGGTTGATATTTCTCGGATCAGTTTCCAGCAAATTCTTATTGTTAAATAACGCAAGTTGTAATGATGAACTCAATACCTTAAACACCAAACCACATGATATGTGAGACAAACATGATGGTGATACCTGATTCTGACATTTCTGCTCATCATGGAATAATATTGCGACGCTACCATGAGTAGTGACTTTTTACTTTTCAACCCAAATAAGACAGTTCTTTCCTTGGTTAATATACGAGTAATCAGCCTTCTATCTCTGATTACACGTCGTTGTGGAAAGTGTGGGGATATTTCCTGGTCATTGTGGAAGGTGTGCTGGGGGATGTCATTATAGTGGTGTGTTGGGGGATGTCATTGTAGTGATGTGTTGGGAGATGTCATTGTAGTGGTGTGTTGGGGGATGTCATTGTAGTGGTGTGTGTTGGGGGATGTCATCGTAGTGGTGTGTTGGGAGATGTCATTGTAGTGATGTGTTGGTGGATGTCATTGTAGTGATGTGTTGGGAGATGTCATTGTAATGGTGTGTTGGGGGATGTCACTGTAGTGGTGTGTTGGGGGATGTCATTGTAGTGATGTGTTGGGAGATGTCATTGTAGTGGTGTGTTGGGGGATGTCATTGTAGTGGTGTGTGTTGGGGGATGTCATCGTAGTGGTGTGTTGGGGGATGTCATTGTAGTGGTGTGTTGGTGGATGTTATTGTGGAAGGTGTGTTGGGAGATGTCATTTTAGTGGTGTGTTGGGGGATGTCATTCTAGTGGTGTGTTGGGGGATGTCATCGTAGTGGTGTGTTGGGGGATGTCATTGTAGTGGTGTGTTGGGGGATTTCATCGTAGTGGTGTGTTGGGAGATGTCATTGTGGAAGGTGTGTTGGGAGATGTCATTGTAGTGGTGTATTTGGGGGATGTTATTGTGGAAGGTGTGTTGGGAGATGTCATTGTAGTGGTGTGTTGGGGGATGTCATTGTAGTGGTGTGTTGGGGGATGTTATTGTGGAAGGTGTGTTGGGAGATGTCATTTTAGTGGTATGTTGGGGGATGTCATTCTAGTGGTGTGTTCGGGGATGTCATCGTAGTGGTGTGTTGGGAGATCTAATTGTGGAAGGTGTGTTGGGAGATGTCATTGTAGTGGTGTGTTTGGGGATGTCATCGTAGTGGTGTGTTGGGCGATCTAATTGTGGAAGGTGTGTTGGGAGATGTCATTGTAGTGGTGTGTTGGGGGATGTCATCGTAGTGGTGTGTTGGGAGATCTAATTGTGGAAGGTGTGTTGGGAGATGTCATTGTAGTGGTGTTTGGGGGATGTCATTGTAGTGGTGTGTTGGGGAATGTTATTGTGGAAGGTGTGTTGGGAGATGTCATTTTAGTGGTGTGTTGGGGGATGTCATTGTAGTGGTGTGTTGGGGGATGCCATTGTAGTGGTGTGTTGGGGGATGTTATTGTGGAAGGTGTGTTGGGGGATGTCATTGTAGTGGTGTGTTGGGGAATGCCATTGTAGTGGTGTGTTGGGGGATGTTATTGTGGAAGGTGTGTTAGGGGATGTCAATGTAGTGGTGTGTTTGGGGATGTTATTGTAGTGATGTGTTGGGGATGCCATTGAAGTGGTATGTTGGGGGATGTCATTGTAGTGGTGTGTTGCGGGATGTCATTATAGTGGTGTGTTGGGGATGTCATTGTAGTGGTGTGTTGGGGGATGTCATCGTAGTGGTGTGTTGGGAGATGTCATTGTAGTGGTGTGTTGGGGGATGTCATTGTAGTGGTGTGTTGGGGGATGTTATTGTGGAAGGTGTGTTGGAAGATGTCATTTTAGTGGTGTGTTGGGGGATGTCATTCTAGTGGTGTGTTCGGGGATGTCATCGTAGTGGTGTATTGGGAGATCTAATTGTGGAAGGTGTGTTGGGAGATGTCATTGTAGTGGTGTGTTTGGGGATGTCATCGTAGTGGTGTGTTGGGAGATCTAATTCTGGAAGGTGTGTTGGGAGATGTCATTATAGTGGTGTGTTGGGGGATATCATCGTAGTGGTGTGTTGGGGGATGTCACTGTAGTGGTGTGCTGGGGGATGTCATTGTAGTGGTGTGTTGGGGGATGTCATTGAAGTGGTATGTTGGGGGATGTCATTGTAGTGGTGTGTTGCGGGATGTCATTATAGTGGTGTGTTGGGGATGTCATTGCAGGGGTGTGTTGGGGGGTGTCATTGTAGTGGTGTGTTGGGGGGGGGTTGGAGAATGTCATTGAAACAGTGTGTTTGGGGATGTCATTGTAGTGGTGTGTTGGGGATGTCATTGTAGTGATGTGTTGGGGATGTCATTGTAGTGATGTGTTGGGAAATGTCATTGTAGTGGTGTGTTGGAGAATGTCATTGTACTGGTGTTTAGGGGGATGTCATTGTAGTGGTGTGTTGGGGGATATCATGTGTGTTGGAAGATGTCATTGTAGTGGTGTGTTAGGAGATGTCATTGTAGTGGTGTGTTGGGGGATGTCATTGTAGTGATGTGTTGGGGGATGTCATTGTAGTGGTGTTTAGGGGGATGTCATTGTAGTGGTGTGTTGGGAGATGTCTTTGTTGTGTTTTGGGAGATGTCATTGAAACAGTGTGTTTGGGGATGTCATTGTAGTGATGTGTTGGGGATGTCATTGTAGTGATGTGTTGGGAAATGTCATTGTAGTGGTGTGTTGCAAGATGTCATTGAAACAGTGTGTTGGTAGATGTCGTTGTAGTGGTGTGTTGGGGGATGTCATTGTGGAAGGTGTGTCTGGGGATGTCATTGTGGAAGGTGTTTTGGGATAACATTGTGTAATGTGTGTTGGGGGATGTCATTGTGGAAGGTGTGTCTGGGACATGATTGTGGAAGGTGTGTTTGGGATGTCATTGTGTGTTTGAGATGTCATTGTTGAAGGTGTGTTTGGGATGTCATTGAGGAAGGTGTGTTGGGTGATGTCATTGAGGATGGTGTGTTTGGGATGTCCTTGTGGAAAGTGTGTTAGAGATGTGATTGTGGTGATGTGTTGGGGATGTCATTGTAGTGATGTGTTGGGTGATGTCATTGTAGTGGTGTGTTGGCGATGACATTGTAGTGGTGTGTTGGGGGATGTCATTGTAGTGATGTGTTGGGGATGTCATTGTAGTGGTGTTTAGGGGGATGTCATTGTAGTGATGTGTTGGGGGATGTCATTGTAGTGGTGTTTAGGGGGATGTCATTGTAGTGGTGTGTTGGGGGATGTCATTGTAGTGTGTTTGGTAGATGTCGTTGTAGTGGTGTGTTGGGGGATGTCATTGTGTGATGTGTTGGGGATGTCATTGTAGTGTGTGTTGGGGATGTCATTGTAGTGGTGTGTTGGGGGATGTCATTGAAACAGTGTGTTGGTAGATGTCATTTCAGTGATGTTTTGGGGGATGTCATTGTAGTGATGTGTTGGCGATGACATTGTAGTGGTGTGTTGGGGGATGTCATTGTAGTGATGTGTTGGGGGATGTCATTGTAGTGATGTGTTGGGTGATGTCATTGTAGTGGTGTGTTGGCGATGACATTGTAGTGGTGTGTTGGGGGATGTCATTGTAGTGATGTGTTGGGGATGTCATTGTAGTGATGTGTTGGGGGATGTCATTGTAGTGGTGTGTTGGGGATGTCATTGTAGTGGTGTTTAGGGGGATGTCATTGTAGTGGTGTGTTGGGAGATGTCTTTGTTGTGTTTTGGGAGATGTCATTGAAACAGTGTGTTTGGGGATGTCATTGTAGTGATGTGTTGGGCAATGTCATTGTAGTGATGTGTTGGGGGATGTCATTGTAGTGGTGTGTTGGGGGATGTCATTGAAACAGTGTGTTTGGGGATGTCATTGTGGAAGGTGTTTTGGGATAACATTGTGTAATGTGTGTTGGGGGATGTCATTGTGGAAGGTGTGTCTGGGACATGATTGTGGAAGGTGTGTTTGGGATGTCATTGAGGAAGGTGTGTTGGGTGATGTCATTGAGGATGGTGTGTTTGGGATGTCCTTGTGGAAAGTGTGTTAGAGATGTGATTGTGGAAGGTGTGTTGGGGGATGTCATTGTAGTGGTGTGTTGGGGATGTCATTGTAGTGGTGTGTTGGGAGATGTCTTTGTTGTGTTTTGGGAGATGTCATTGAAACAGTGTGTTTGGGGATGTCATGGTAGTGATGTGTTGGGCAATGTCATGTAGTGGTGTCTTGCAAGATGTCATTGAAACAGTGTGTTGGTAGATGTCATTTCAGTGATGTTTTGGGGGATGTCATTGAGGATTGTGTGTTTGGGATGTCCTTGTGGAAAGTGTGTTAGAGATGTGATTGTGGTGATGTGTTGGGGGATGTCATTGTAGTGATGTGTTGGGTGATGTCATTGTAGTGGTGTGTTGGCGATGACATTGTAGTGGTGTGTTGGGGGATGTCATTGTAGTGATGTGTTGGGGGATGTCATTGTAGTGGTGTTTAGGGGGATGTCATTGTAGTGGTGTGTTGGGAGATGTCATTGTAGTGATGTGTTGGGGGATGTCATTGTAGTGGTGTTTAGGGGGATGTCATTGTAGTGGTGTGTTGGGGGATGTCATTGTAGTGGTGTTGGCGATGACATTGTAGTGGTGTGTTGGGGGATGTCATTGTAGTGATGTGTTGGGGGATGTCATTGTAGTGGTGTGTTGGGAGATGTCTTTGTTGTGTTTTGGGAGATGTCATTGAAACAGTGTGTTTGGGGATGTCATTGTAGTGATGTGTTGGGAAATGTCTTTGTAGTGGTGTGTTGCAAGATGTCATTGAAACAGTGTGTTGGTAGATGTCGTTGTAGTGGTGTGTTGGGGGATGTCATTGTGGAAGGTGTGTCTGGGGATGTCATTGTGGAAGGTGTTTTGGGATAACATTGTGTAATGTGTGTTGGGGGATGTCATTGTGGAAGGTGTGTCTGGGACATGATTGTGGAAGGTGTGTTTGGGATGTCATTGTGTGTTTGAGATGTCATTGTTGAAGGTGTGTTTGGGATGTCATTGAGGAAGGTGTGTTGGGTGATGTCATTGAGGATGGTGTGTTTGGGATGTCCTTGTGGAAAGTGTGTTAGAGATGTGATTGTGGTGATGTGTTGGGGATGTCATTGTAGTGATGTGTTGGGTGATGTCATTGTAGTGGTGTGTTGGCGATGACATTGTAGTGGTGTGTTGGGGGATGTCATTGTAGTGATGTGTTGGGGATGTCATTGTAGTGATGTGTTGGGGGATGTCATTGTAGTGGTGTTTAGGGGGATGTCATTGTAGTGGTGTGTTGGGAGATGTCTTTGTTGTGTTTTGGGAGATGTCATTGAAACAGTGTGTTTGGGGATGTCATTGTAGTGATGTGTTGGGCAATGTCATTGTAGTGGTGTGTTGGGGGATGTCATTGAAACAGTGTGTTGGTAGATGTCATTTCAGTGATGTTTTGGGGGATGTCATTGAGGATGGTGTGTTTGGGATGTCCTTGTGGAAAGTGTGTTAGAGATGTGATTGTGGTGATGTGTTGGGGGATGTCATTGTAGTGATGTGTTGGGTGATGTCATTGTAGTGGTGTGTTGGGGGATGTCATTGTAGTGATGTGTTGGGGATGTCATTGTAGTGATGTGTTGGGGGATGTCATTGTAGTGGTGTTTAGGGGGATGTCATTGTAGTGGTGTGTTGGGGGATGTCATTGTAGTGGTGTTTAGGGGGATGTCATTGTAGTGGTGTGTTGGGAGATGTCATTGTAGTGATGTGTTGGGAGATGTCATTGCAGTGGTTGTTGGGGGATGACATTGTTGTGGTGTGTTGGGGATGTCATTGTATTGGTGTGTTGGGAGATGTCATTGTAGTGGTGTGTTGAGGGATGTCATTGCAGTGGTGTGTTGGGGGATGTCATGTGTGTTGGAAGACGTTATTGCAGTGATGTGATGGGGGATGTCATTGCAGTGGTGTGTTGGGGGGTGTCATTGTAATAGTGTGTTGGAGAATGTCATTGTAGTGGTGTGTTGGGGGATGTCATTGTAGTGGTTTGCTGGGGGATGTCATTGTAGTGGTGTGTTGGGGATGTCATTGTAGTGGTGTGTTGGGGGATGTCATTGTAGTGGTGTGTTGATGGATGTTATTGTAGTGGTGTTTAGGTGGATGTCATTGTAGTGGTGTGTTGGGGATGTCATTGTAGTGGTGTTTAGGGGGATGTCATTGTAGTGGTGTGTTGGGAGATGTCTTTGTTGTGTTTTGGGAGATGTCATTGAAACAGTGTGTTGGTAGATGTCGTTGTAGTGGTGTGTTGGGGGATGTCATTGTGGAAGGTGTGTCTGAGAATGTCATTGTGGAAGGTGTTTTGGGATAACATTGTGTAATGTGTGTTGGGTGATGTCATTGAGGATGGTGTGTTGGCGATTACATTGTAGTGGTGTGTTGGGGGATGTCATTGTAGTGATGTGTTGGGGATGTCATTGTAGTGATGTGTTGGGGGATGTCATTGTAGTGGTGTCTTGGGAGATGTGATTGTGGAAGGTGTGTCTGGTATGTTATTGTAGAAGGTGTGTTGGGGATGTGATCCTGAAAGGTGTGTTAGGAGATGTGATTGTGGAAGGTGTGTTGGAGATGTGATTGTGGAAGATGTGTTTTGAATGTCATTATGTGTTTGGGATGTCATTGTGGAAGGTGTGTTTGGGATGTCATGGTGTGTTTGTGATGTGATTGTGGAAGGTGTGTTTGGGATGTGATTGCGGAGGTTGTGTCTGGGATGTTATTGTAGAAGGTGTTTGGGATGTGATTGTGGAAGGTGTGGTTGGGATGTGATTGTGGAAGGTGTGTTTGGGATGTGATTGTGGAAGGTGTGGTTGGGATGTCATTGTGGAAGGTGTGTTTGGGGTGTCATTGTGTGTTTGGGATATGATTGTGGAAGGTGTGTTTGGGATGTGATTGTGGAAGGTGTGTTTGGGATGTGATTGTGGAAGGTGTGTTTGGGATGTGATTGTGGAAGGTGTGTTTGGGATGTCATTGTGGAAGGTGTGTTTGGGATGTCATTGTGTGTTTGTGATGTGATTGTGGAAGGTGTGTTTGGGATGTGTGTGGGCGTCTTTCTTGGTGGATGACTTTGAATGGCATGTGGATGGCTTGCGTAGGGTTAAAATCACTCTGAGTAGTATGTGACGTGTCCCTCGTTTTGGGGTATGATATGTGTGTTGTTACATAAATGGCGTTTAAATGATTACCAAAAATAAAATTATTGTTTTATCTTCCTAATCGGCTTCCGTAGTTTGACTTATTCTTTTTCATATATTTAGAATAATGGAGGGTGTTTGTTCGTAAAGTTACAGAAATACATATACCAATATTTTATTTCCATTCTGAATGTGTTTTCAGCAATGCACGATCAAGGTAGTCGAGTTACTCTACCGACAATGGTTATAGCCAGTAAAAGTGAAGGTCGCATTGAAAATCAAACATTTTCTCGGTTACACTTAACTGAAACACAAATAGTGTAGATTACTTAACGAGGAGCCCGAAGGTCTGGCAAACACAGTAAAATGATTAAATGTGTTTCTTTTAGCGTGTCTTCTGTCTGGAATCGTTGGTCTAGTGGTGTAGCTCCAGCTGAAGGTCAGCATGGTCTTGTAGATTTAGGACAATTTTGTATCCGTTCGCCTTATATTTACTTTTTCTCCGTAATACTTGTAAATTACTCTAACTGCGAAGTCAAACAAAGCTATACAACATGTCAACAATATTAAGTAATGTTCTTAATATCGAAAGTCTCAACCCTTACGTCCAATGACTGGGATGGTAAATGCTTGACTGAAATAAATCTGGATGTGATTCGCTCGAGTGCAGTGATTAAATTAGTCTGTACATATATTTTCATTTGGCTGTATGATTCCAAAAGAACATTACCATGTATAAAATAGAGCTGCTTTTTCTCTAACGGGCGACTAACATTTCTACTAGTCATATCTTTTTAAATAAGTATTCCTTTTATTTTGAGTATTGAAATTATGTTTCTATCGCGTCTTGAACTAGATTTTGGATTTCCAGATCAGTTTTTATTTTCCATATTGATGAATGAGTAAACAGTTCTCAAGTTTTATGGAAAGACTAATTAGCCAAAGAAATAATTTTGAACAATTCTCTATCTGAAGTGATCTTTCTTTTCTCTAACCCGCGCACCAGGACAGTCCTCATACCCGAGTTGTTGAAGATCTGTCTTCCTGTTCAAGTCTCCCAACTGAACGGGCTCAAATAAATGAAGTTTTTTTTAACTTTTATTTAGTTTTTTTGTTTTTGTTATGTGTATGTGTGTTTTATTTTAAGGTGGGTTTCCATGTGTCGCTGACGACGTACTTAACTGAAAGCTTTCCAACTCTATCCCAACGGGAAGAATTGTATGAACAAATCTTGGACATCGAAAAAAGGGTTATTGCTTCAAACAAACTAGATTACAGATTCAAAGTACTGTTTCATAATTGCCAATTCTTTGAAATTTTGTTGTCGGGGAAGGGAGAATTATGCATGCTCAAAACGCCCAGAATATATATTTCTAGTTTTACTTTTGACAACCGAATACAGTAACAGAAAATAAGCCGCTCTTTTCGGTAAACTAATTAGATTTGTAAAATTATGAAGAATTAGGCAGAATGATAGTGTGGAGTTCAAAACCTGAGTGTGGAAGCCATTTTGCGAACTACGTAATCCAATACCAGCTATCCTACTACATAACAAACAATTTAATGACATTACAGAATATCTGGTGACGATATTCAGTAAATATCTCATGACAACGCCGTCCATTCCGTAACAAACAAATCCGTGACACTACAGAATGTTTGGTGACACTTTGCAGATTTATTCCACTACAGAATATTTAGTGACACTATGCAGATTTATTCCACTACAGAATATTTAGTGACACTATGCAGATTTATTCCACTACAGAATGTTTAGTGACACTATGCAGGTTTGTCCATGACAACGCTAGCTACATGTATTCCACTACAGAATGTTTGGTGAAATATTATTTCATGACGCTATTCGATAACACAACAGTCCAGCTTAGTGTCTATTCCATTATATTCCACGTAAAATACTCGATGGAATGATGTAAAAATGTTTTAAAAAACATAAAATTCTCCGTTAAATCACACTTTTTGTGTCCTTTACACTTCTATTGAATACCAACAAAGAACAATCTATCTTTTACACGATGTCCGCTTTATGTATAGTTCGATGATGATGGAGCTCTATTTTAAAACATATTTTCTGTCGTTGTATAATTTTTATAATAATTGGTGTGATATTTGTTGACATTAAGCGGATTATAAGACCATTGTAGCGGTCCAGGTAAAATAAACAGTGGCCTCGTATGTTTATAACTACAGTTATGAATGGGAACAGCGATCCGAGTCAGTACACGGGCCGAGCTGGAACGGAGCTGGTATGTGCGGTATTTGTCTGTTCTGGAGTACACCAATCGCTGCTAATCTTGTGAATTAACCTTAGGAGGGGCGGGGCTATCGTGTCTTGCTGTCAGTGAGTCGGGAGGGGACACACCACGGCCGAGGCTGGGAACTCTGCTTTATCACCCATCGCAGGCGAAATATAGAGGACAGGAAGTGGGACACAGAGTGACAGAGGCTGAGTTGGTTTCTTCTCACGGGACACAAGCAGACGACGGTCATGCTTGCAGATGGAATGGCTTATATGGAACAAGCGATGCACGTGCTGAATCTGACGCATCTAGCGGGATGCACAAGGTAAACTTCTTTACAATAATTCGTTAGCACGTGAACTGTCATTACCCTATCATCCAACAGACACCGTTGAATATCTAAAATAAGGTCTGGTGAAGTTTCTTAAGGAAAGAAAATCAATCAATAAAATTGAAGAGAATCTTTCGAAAGAGTTTTAGCTAGAGTTGTCAAATGTTGCACACTGCTTTAAATAATTTTGATTTGATTATTTCCATCGATTTGGTATGTTGTGGTAAGTTGTAAACCTTCAAGGAATGGCGCCCCACCGGCCCAGTCACCTCCATTATTTATCCGCTGGCAGCATTGACCCCGTGATGCGATAACACTTGGCCGAATGCCAGTCTCTCTTTCTGTTAATTGGGCATGGACACACACACACACACACACAGATAAGTCTGACCACACAGCTGACCACTCCAATCCACGCCCCACTAAACGTCCTGGGAAACACCAACATACTAGCTCAAGGCCTAATGAGTAGACAAAGTGACCCTCTGGTTAGCCTTTCTTGACCACGAAAAGGCATTATATTGACTTGGCCACCCTTTACAAGTAGCATCGATATTTGTTAAAATACTTCTAGTATTTGTTATTTCATAGACATGTTGAAATCTGATATATTTTATGCATAGATTGTACATTATATGGATATTTAATGACCTAAATACATGTGATTAAAGTTTGTGAAATCAATTAAATTTCCTGTATATTATTTAGCTTCTAGTTAATGAAAAATCGTGTGTGAATTTATTAAAGTTAATTGCTTTATTTAAATGGATATATATTGTTATAGACCACTGAGTTACTACAGTCATCAAAACACCAATGGCAATTCAAATAGCACAGAGACATCAACAGCCTGAAGTAATAAACTTAAGATATACAAAATGACTACTTAATCATCTTTCTCACTAAATCAAATTTGAAGTAGGTAGATGGTTTTGCTCTATTTGTCCTTAGAGGTAGATTCTCAATATAATTTATTTCTTTAAATAGCTTGTTTCTATAGTTTGTTTTTTGGTATTTCTTTTCTCGGGGTATGTACTCCAGCCAGTCAGAAAGGGATATGAAATCTATGTCTATGTCTTTGGAAGAGTCAATCAGGATTTTATATGATTGGTCATAGTCAAGGTAGTTTGACTGAAGAATGAAAACTTTCAGGAGTTTCTGGAAAAGTAGATATGAAAAGTGATAAATTGAGCAATTTTACAAAGTCTTTATTATCAGTACATTTTGCCCTGTTATGCAGCTGAAAACTGATCAATTCACCTTTCTCCAAACTTATTTACTTTCCCAGAAAGGAAGAAAAAGTCAGAAATATGTTTTCATTTTGTAAGAAAATAACATTATATTTTCCCCAATTTATAAAGGTACAGGCTGTTATATCATTCAAACAGGAAAAATGATATTGATAATAACTGCATAGTATTTTAAGCAGAAATATTTATGCCTTATATTTTAACAATGTTATATATGCTGGTTGACAACATATCACTCTATTTACAGGTCTCCTACTACAAAGTAACTCATAAATAGGTCACTGTGACCTTCTGCAGAATATCTTGTCTCATTACTTTTTCATGTACAGACTTACCTACCCACTACAGAATATTCCATATAGGTCACAGCTGTAAGTTATACTACAGGTATAAGTCACCCACTACAGAATGTCATATACCTACACATGTAGGTCAATAGAATAAAATGTGTTACATATACAGGCCATCTTTTACAGAATATTCCATCAATATGTCACCCACAACAGGATAATCATGTTTAGATACATTTATAGGTCACCCACTACAGAATTTACAGATATAGGTCACCCACAACAGGATATTCATGTATAGATGATTATGATGTTACAGATACTTTTATAGGTCACCAATTTTAGAATATTCTATATATAGGTCACTGTTACAGATACAGCTAATGTACTTCAGTTTTATAGGTCAAAGTAATATTAGTTAAAAGTCACCTGCTATAGAATGTATTTTTCTATATCTATGGGTCTCTTACATTACAGATACAGGTAACCCATGAAAGAATATTCTGTATGTGGGTCATCTGCTACAGAATAATCCATGTACAAGAGAAGTAATACTGAATATATCTAATAAACATATAGATATAGTGGTATGTGTATAGTAACTTAAATGCTGCAAAATATAGGTTACCAGCTACATGCATTCCTACAAATGCCAGAATAATGCAAAGGTCACCTTCCATTTGCTCCATACATACTTTGTAGATCCCTCTTGGAAAAAATATGACAAATCTTATCCCTATATATACACATATTCTGCATAAGTCACAATCATATATATATCTAAATATATTTCATATATTTGTAACTTTGTGTATAGGTTACATGATAAATAAGCTGTAGAACATGACCTTTATGAAGTGATTGAGTGTTTGTAGTCACTTGGTACTGCCATTGGTCCAGGTGAGGATTATCATCAACTTGAGGATCGACACTCTGACAAGGGTCAGTCACCATAGCAGCCTTCATTCTTTATTACCAATTTTCACATTATATTCTTAAGTTTTAAAAGTTTAATATCATTTGCTTCAGCCTACTGCAATGTTACACTAAGTTAACAGTTGGAATCATGATCCCATGCACTAAAATTCCAGAAAAATCCCATATCTTACACAGAATAGGTGTAACTTCTACTTTCAAGAAGGAAAATTCATTGAAGATCATATAGATGTAACTTGGTATGTGAAGGTCATACAGGAGTATCTAGGCACCTAAGTGAAGGACTTACATATGTATCTAGGTATATGAAAGTCATACATGTGTATATAAATATGTAGAGGTCATACAGAAGTATATGTAAAGGTCATACAGGTGTATCTAGGTATTTGAAGGCCATATAGATATATTTTGGTATGTGAAGGTCATATTGCTATGATATATCTTGGTATGTGAAGGTCATATTGCTGTGATATATTTTGGTATGTGAAGGCCATATTGCTGTGATATATCTTGGTATGTGAAGGCCATATTGCTGTGATGTATCTTGGTATGTGAAGGTCATATTGCTGTGATATATTTTGGTGTGTGAAGGCCATATTGCTGTGATATATCTTGGTATGTGAAGGTCATATTGCTGTGATGTATCTTGGTGTGTAAAGGTCATATTGCTGTGATGTATTTTGGTGTGTGAAGGTCATATTGCTGTGATATATCTTGGTGTGTGAAGGTCATATTGCTGTGATGTATCTTGGTATGTGAAGGTCATATTGCTGTGATGTATCTTGGTATGTGAAGGCCATATTGCTGTGATATATCTTGGTATGTGAAGGTCATATTGCTTTGATGTATCTTGGTATGTGAAGGTCATATTGCTGTGATGTATTTTGGTGTGTGAAGGTCATATTGCTGTGATGTATCTTGGTGTGTGATGGTCATATTGCTGTGATGTATTTTGGTGTGTGAAGGTCATATTACTGTGATGTATTTTGGTATGTGAAGGTCATATTGCTGTGATGTATTTTGGTGTGTGAAGGTCATATTGCTTTGATGTATTTTGGTGTGTAAGGTCATATACCCCCCAACCCCCTTGGTATGTGTATATAAGTAAAGAAATGTAACAGATTTTTCTAGGTTATAGACTGGATGGAAAGAAATACTAATGTATTTTTAGAACAAAGAGTTGTATGTATATAGATAGGTATAGACAGATTAATGTTATAAAGATAGTCCTAGGCCTGGTTTTCCAGGCAGGAAAGTGAATAGTATACCACCTTCTCAGCTGTTTGGGCACAACAGGTGGTTATCTACAGTGGTACAATTATAATGCTAATGTGATTGGAGTAGTAGTGCCAGGTTCGTGGTGTTACTACCTCAGACCTATGTCTGGGTGCCAGGTTTGTGGTGTTACTACCTCAGACCTGTGTTGCGGTGCCAGGTTCGTGGTGTTACTACCTCAGTCCTGTGTTGGGGTGCCAGGTTCGTAGTGTTACTACCTCAGACCTGTGTCGGGGTGCCAGGTTCGTGGTGTTACTACCTCAGTCCTGTGTTGGGGTGCCAGGTTTGTGGTGTTACTACCTCAGACCTGTGTCGGGGTGCCAGGTTTGTGGTGTTACTACCTCAGACCTGTGTTGCTGTGCAAGGTTCGTGGTGTTACTACCTCAGACCTGTGTAGAGGTTTCAGGGACATGGTGTTACTATCTCAGTCCTGTGTAGAGGTTTCAGGGACATGGTGTTACTGCCTCAGTCCTGTGTAGAGGTGTCGGGGACATGGTGTTACTATCTCAGTCCTGTGTAGAGGTTTCAGGGACATGGTGTTACTATCTCAGTCCTGTGTAGAGGTGTCGGGGACATGGTGTTACTATCTCAGTCCTGTGTAGAGGTTTCAGAGACATGGTGTTACTATCTCAGTCCTGTCTAGAGGTTTCAGAGACATGGTGTTAATATCTCAGTCCTGTGTGGTGGTTTCAGGGACATGATGTTACTATCTCAGTCCTGTGAAGGTTTAAACTGCCTCTGTCCTCTAGAGCAATATTATTCTCCTTCCTTCAATTAGTAATTCTTCTCTTAAAGAGCAAATGTTCCCTCCTGGGTCCTTTTATGATATAATACCTCCTTCGTTACACCCATTCCAGCATTGTTACATATTGATCTCTTTGTCAGAGTAACCCTTCTGTCTTTGTAACCCCTGAGTCTGTTAATAGCCCCTCCCAGATATAGAGTCAACAGAGTTCTGTTTTTCAGTCATATAAGCTAGCCTTCTAGATCAATTAATACATTTTATATCAACTTCAGTAGACTTTAAAATATATATTGAAATATGTCAGGTAGGTTTGGTTCCAATTTGTGTAGAGGTGGTACAGAACGCTATATATAGTAACTCGCTGATAACAAGACAGGAAATGGCCATTTATATGGCAGATGAGTTTTCGCCCTCTGAATATTTCCACTATAATATTCCAACATCTATAATAGTGTAATGATATAAAGATGGCTGATTAGGAAAGCTTTGTATTGTTCTGTGCTGGTTGCTGTTGTTCCCTTTGACATATTATGTCTTCAACAGGTAGAGAAACTGCTCTCATCTAAAATATTGATTTTGATTAATCATCCTGGATTTCTAAAGCTTTTCAAAACAGTGAACACATGTTAAACATACCCTAAACATTGACGTTTGAAGATATAGCTTTCAGATCATGATAATCTGAGACCAAAATCACTGGAAGAGTTCAGATAACTAAAGTGTAAGTATAGTTTAAATGCATGTTAGTGTAATTACAAAGTAAATACTGTTGTTGTAAATAAGTATAAGCTTTCACTAGGTATAAGTATAGTGTCAGAACTGTGTAAGCATCATTGTAGTACATGTGTATAAGCACAGTGTAAGCACTGTGTAGATATAAACACAGTGTATGTGTAAGCACTGTAAATATAGTGTACACACTGTAAATATAGTGTACGCACTGTAAATATAGTGTACACACTGTAAATATAGTATACGCACTGTAAATATAGTGTAAGAACTTTAAATATAGTGAAAGAACTGTAAATATAGTGTACGCACTGTAAATATAGTGTAAGAACTGTAAATATAGTGTAAGAACTTTAAATATAGTGTAAGAACTGTAAATATAGTGTAAGCACTGTAAATATAGTGTAAGAACTTTAAATATAGTGTAAGAACTGTAAATATAGTGTACACACTGTAAATATAGTGTAAGAACTGTAAATATAGTGTAAGAAGTGTAAATATAGTGTACGCACTGTAAATATAGTGTAAGAACTGTAAATATAGTGTAAGAAGTGTAAATATAGTGTACGCTCTGTAAATATAGTGTACGCACTGTAAATATAGTGTAATAACTGTAAATATAGTGTAAGAACTTTAAATATAGTGTAAGAACTGTAAATATAGTGTACACACTGTAAATATAGTGTAAGAACTGTAAATATAGCGTACGCACTGTAAATATAATGTAATAACTGTAAATATAGTGTACGCTCTGTAAATATAGTGTAAGAACTGTAAATATAGTGTACGCACTGTAAATATAATGTAATAACTGTAAATATAGTGTACGCTCTGTAAATATAGTGTACGCACTGTAAATATAGTGTAATAACTGTAAATATAGTGTAAGAACTGTGTAACTATTGTAACAGTTCAAGTACTTTGTAGGTGTTGGCACAATTTGTGTAGGTGAAGCAGTTTAAACACTGCTTATGTATAAGTACAGTGTAAGTACTGTTAAAATATAGTGTTAGCACTGTGTAACTACTGTCTACAAGTACAGTGTAGGTGTAAGTACAGTGTAGGTGTAAATACAGGTACAAGTATAGTGTAGGTGTAAGTACAGGTACAAGTAAGTGTGGGTGTAAATACAGGTACAAGTACAGTTTAGGTGTAAGTACAGGTACAAGTACAGTGTAGGTGTAAGTACAGGTACAAGTACAGTGTGGGTATAAATACAGGTACAAGTACAGTTTAGGTGTAAGTACAGGTACAAGTACAGTGTGGGTATAAATACAGGCACAAGAACAGTGTGGGTGTAAATACAGGTACAAACACAGTGTGGGTGTAAGTACAGGTACAAGTATGTGGGTGTAAGTACAGGTACAAGTATGTGGGTGTAAGTACAGGTACAAGTATAATGTGGGTGTAATACAGGTACAAGTACAGTGTAGGTAACAATACAAGTAGTTTAAGTGACCAGAATAGGAATAGCTGTTGATGTTTTTTGTCAGATTAACATTTGATATTCCCTAAAATAGCTGTACTTTATGATAGAAACATGATTGGCGGTGCTATTTGCACAAGTACCAATTAATTTATATACATCAGTAAGCATTACTGGTGTTGGCCATGGAATGAAGGGTCATGACTAGAATGATCTAATTTTAGACCGGGTGTGGCTAACATAGATGACCTATATACCATGCTTTACATCTATTTTATATATAAACAGAAGTTGATTAACCTTTTATACCATAAATACTGTGTATGGCAGGTAATCACCTATTGTATATTTATATATACACCTCTATGCTTTAGATAGGACATCGATATACTTTCATATATATGTCAGATAGAATATACATCAGTATACAAAGAGGAATGTTATACATGTAAGTATTATATATACAGTACAAAAAAGATACAGTGCTCTCATACCTATATTATACACTCAGGTAAAATGTATACCTGTATAGAGGTAGATAATAACCTTGTACTGGTAGATATACATGAGTGTGTGTAGGTAACCCAGGGTCTGTGTTCCCACGCTGTGTTCGTATCAATCTAGTGAACGCTTTCACTCTATTTACATAATAACATGCAGAAGAATTTTTCTAATTTGAGAGAAAAGAGCCTTTCCACTTGGCCTCTACCTGTTGGTATGTCGACCACAGTCATGACTAAGGCCCCAGCCATCTATTGGGGGACCACACTCATCTATCTTACACTGTCTTCTCACCTCAGGAGCATGCATCTGTGGGTATTAGGTGGTTGTAAGTAAAACCTGGACTAGACCTTTTACACCATCAAGCATAATGCAAGTGTTTGTAAAAAACAAGTTTTTTGTGAAACACATGCGCCTACTGTCCAAACTTGAATTGTGTCCAGTAGGATATTGTGCTTAATCTGTCACTGTGTGAAAGGAATGTGTGTCTAGTTTATCCTTGTGCCAGGGGATCTTGTGTCTGGTCAGTCCCTGTGTCAGGGGATCATGTGTCTGGTCAGTCCCTGTGTCAGGGGATCATGTGTCTGATCAGTCTCTTTGTCAGAGGATCTTGTGTCTGGTCAGTCCATATGTTAGAGGATCTTGTGTTTGGTCAGTCCTTGTGTCAGAGGATCTTGTGTCTGGTCAGTCCCTGTGTCAGAGGATCTTGTATCTAGTCAGTCCCTTTGTCAGAGGATCTTATGTCTGGTCAGTCCCTGTGTCAGAAGATCTTGTGTCTAGTCAGTCCCTGTGTCAGAGGATCTTGTGTCTGGTCAGTCCCTGTGTCAGAGGATCTTGTGTCTGGTCAGTCCCTGTATCTGGGGTTTTTCGGTCTGGTCAGTCCCTGTGTCAGAGGATCTTGTGTCTGGTCAGTCCCTGTGTCAGGGGATCTTGTGTCTGGTCAGTCCCTGTGTCAGAGGATCTTGTGTCTGGTCAGTCCCTGTATCTGGGGTTTTTCGGTCTGGTCACTCCCTGTGTCAAAGGACCTATATCCAGCCTGTCATTGTGTCCAAACTTAGCTTGTGTCTGGTAGGATATTTCATCTGTCTTTGTCTGTGAATCTTGTGTCTGGTCAGTCCCTGTGTCAGAGGATCTTGTGTCTGGTCAGTCACTGTGTCAGAGGATCTTGTGTCTGGTCAGTCCCTGTGTCAGTGGATATTTTGTTTGGTCAGTCCCTGTGTCAGAGGATCTTTTGTCTGGTCAGTCACTGTGTCTGGGGTTTTTTGGTCTGGTCTCTTCTTGAGTCCATATAAAGATTGTGTGCTGTAAGATCTTGTGCCTATAATCTAGCTCTGTGCAAAATGTGTCCAGCATCAGCAATTGTGACTTTGTGTCAAGTAAGGCCTCATGTTTCACTACTGTATCTAAAATGTTCTATTATTAGAAACCTGACCAAGTATCCATTCTTATATTGTATCCTGTCTCACCCCATAGATGTAAAAGTGACTAGTGTGTATCAATGTAAAAGTGACCAATGTATATATATGTGTATATGTAGAGGTGACTAGTTTGTATCTAATTATGTAGAGGTGACCAGTGTGTATCTGTATAGAGGTGACCAGTGTGTATCTGTTTAGAGGTGACTGTGTGCATCTGTATAGAGGTGACCAGTGTGCATCTGTATAGAGGTGACCAGTGTGTATCTGTATAGAGGTGACCATTGTGTATCTGTATAGAGGTGACCAGTGTGTATCTGTATAGAGGTGACCAGTGTAAATCTGTATAGAAGTGACCAGTGTGTATCTGTATAGAGGTGACCAGTGTGTATCTATATAGAGGTGACCAGTGTGTTTCTGTATAGAGGTGACCATTGTGTATCTGTATAGAAGTGACCAGTGTGTATCTGTATAGAGGTGACCAGTGTGTATCTGTATAGAGGTGACCAGTGTGTATCTGTATAGAGGTGACCAGTGTGTATCTAAATATATGTAAAGGTAACCCGGGTGTATTCATATATAAGGGCTACATGTGTGTATCTATTTATGTAGAGGAGATCCTAGCTTAATTCAGCTAGATTTAACTAAAACTTTTCTGAAATGATCATGAGCTGGTTCAAACCAAGTGTTTTTCAGGTCAATAAAAAACACAACATGGTAACCATGACATGCCATTTTAGGAATGCATTTAAAACTTTTCAAGTTTTTCTGGTCCCATTTGGATAAAATTTTGTAAAAATGTTGAGAATTTAGAATAAGTGGTTTTTGCCTTAAATATTCCAAACTGATACTACTGCTGTTATATGTCGGCCTCTATCAAAAGTCAGATAACCATTAAGGCCCATGGGCCTCTTGTATTTTGAGGTAACTTGAGTTCTACTGTTAAAATTTATATCATTAATTGAAAGTGTTGTGTTCTTTTTGTGTAAGGCAAGTTGCTGCTGTCTTAAAGTATTATTAAAATATCCTAAATAAGTGTTTGAAGGCTGTTTGATTTTGGAACATATGTATGGCAATATGCCGAGGGTGCCTTAGAGAGGAAGTTACAGGCTCCCTAATCCACTTATTACTACACATATTGTGTGGTTGGGACCTCCAACCTCGTCCCCATTCCTCAAGGCTTTACTACCAGCTCAGACGGCTTCCTTCCATGGTAAACCACAACTCCATTCATAAAAAAGTCTCAATGAAATCTCTGGGTAGTAGTAACATATGGGATCACATTCATAAGAAATTTTCATGTCTGCAAAAAATGTGAGTTAGATGTGGGGAAATATGTGGAGAAAGTGAGTTTGTAGAAAATGGCTTGTGTCATTTGACTGCACCAGTAGGCAAGACTTGGGCCAATACTGCATTAAAAACTTATTAGTTCCATTCAACCTTGATAATAAACCACCAAAAATGTCTCCGGTTACCACAGAACCAGCTGGCTTGTGGGCTAGCTTTTGATGCTTATCACTACAACAGGAAGTCCAATCAGCGCTGCATAGTTCTCTGAGGGACCCTGCTACCTTCCCGGCAGCCACCACAAAAGGTTAAATCCACTTTAAAAAGATATTTAATTGGACCAAGCATGGAAGTTGTTGAGAATGGTTATAATTGATGGTATCCTGTTGGTGTATAGCCTGTGACTGTCTCTGTTGCCAACTACATAACTTTCAACATTAGCTTGTTATAACTTTGGTACACAGGATCAGTTTTAGTAACACCTGATTACTAAATCAAGACAGAATCTTGATATTTATAGAAAACCGCATTGCAAAGATAACCCTAACTGCCTTCCCAATGTTAGAGATAACCCTGTACAACCCCAGAGCCTTTCCAATGTTAGAGATAACCCTGTACACCCAACAGCGTTCTAAATGTAGAGATAACCCTGTACAACCCAACAGCTTTCTCAATTTTGAGATAACCATGTACAACCTAACAGCTTTCTCAATTTTGAGATAACCCTGTACACCCAACAGTCTTCTCAATGCCAGAGACAACCATGTACAACCTAACAGCTTTCTCAATTTTGAGATAACCCTGTACACCCAACAGTCTTCTCAATGCCAGAGACAACCATGTACAACCTAACAGCTTTCTCAATTTTGAGATAACCCTGTACACCCAACAGTCTTCTCAATGCCAGAGACAACCCTGTTCAACCTATCAGCCATCTCAATGTTAGAGATAACCCTGTACAACCCAACAGCCTTCTCAATGTTAGAGATAACCCTTTACAACCCAACAGCCTTCTCAATGTTAGAGATAGCCCTGTATACCCAAACAACCTTCCTTAATTTTATAAATAAATCTGTACATACTAACAGCCTTCTCAATGTTAGAGATAACCCTGTACAACCCATCAGCCTTCTCAATGTTAGAGATAACCCTGTATACCCAAACAACCTTCCTTAATTTTATAAATAAATCTGTACATACTAACAGCCTTCTCAATGTTAGAGATAACCCTGTACAACCCAACAGTCTTCTCAATGTTAGAGATAACCCTATACAACCCAACAGCCTTCTCAATGTTAGAGATAACCCTGTACAACCCAACAGCCTTCTCAATGTTAGAGATAACCCTGTACAACCCAACAGCCTTCTCCATGTTAGAGATAGCCCTGTACAACCCAACAGCCTTCTCAATGTTAGAGATAACCCTGTTCAACCCATCAGCCTTCTCAATGTTAGAGATAACCCTGTACAACCCAACAGCCTTCTCAATGTTAGAGATAGCCCTGTTCAACCCATCAGCCTTCTCAATGTTAGAGATAGCCCTGTACAACCCAACAGCCTTCTCAATGTTAGAGATAGCCCTGTTCAACCCATCAGCCTTCTCAAAGTTAGAGATAGCCCTGTTTACCCCAACAACCTTCTCAATTTTATAAATCACTCGCTATGTGACATTTTCATACCAGAATATACCCTCTGTGACACCCTCAGTTGAGGATGCCCTCTGTGACACCCTCAGTTGAGGATGCCCTCTGTGACACCCTCAGTTGAGGATACCCTCTGTGACACCAAAAGACCAGGATATCTACTTTGTGACACCCTCAGTTGAGGATACCCTCTGTGACACCCTCAGTTGAGGATACCCTCTGTGACACCAAAAGACCAGGATATCTACTCTGTGACACCCTTAGACCATTTGCAAGTCATGAATTGAAATTTATAAGTTTTGTAAATTTTCTTTTTTAATGTAATTTCTGAATATTTATTTAGTACATTTGTTTAAGATGCTAGCAATTTTTAGGTTTTTATCAGCCTCAGAATGAAGTAAATGTCCACTTCTGTAATTCAATTCAAGTATTTTCATTTATCTTTCCCTGACTCTAGTACCATATCAGGTGTGCTAAAACAGACCTCTTGGGCCTTTATAAATCATGTGTTTAACTCATAGCTAGCCAGGAGGCTAATAAAACAGCATATAAAGACTTACCGTGTTGTGTGAATTCTTTGATAATATGAATATTCTAGATTGTATTGGACCTGGGGCTATGCAGAAGTTGAGACTTGCAAATGTTTTGTCTATGTTAGTGTACATGGGAACTTTGTCCAGCTAAGTATGCAAAAAATGTGCTTATGGGGCAAAAGCATTGTTATACATTCATAGGACCTATCAACACAACTTTTAAAGCTTTATGGTTGATTTGCTAGGCAAACAATTACCCACTGAAATTGGAGAAGGATAGTCCACACTCTGGTATATGTAATTTAAGTATAAACCTACGCTTAGATAAGACAATTATTTGGGACAAAGCTTTTGGAATTTATGAGGTCATTGACAATCCTATTAAAATGTTTATGATATAAACAATGGAGGTTTAAAGGGGGGAAAAAATTAGTTGATGGAATGTTATCGTGAGGGATTATAATCTTGCTTGTCAATACACACATCTTGGTTTATAACAATGGTTTGTAGGTCTAGAAGTCAGGCAGATGCACAATAGGTTAGTGAGACAAGCCAAATAGTGATGACAACATTTCAGCCAGTGGAGGGCATTTTTGGAGGGCGTATACATCCAGTTGTGGCTCAATGTTGGGAGTTGGATACAAATGACTGTAGGGCAATGTTTGAGGGTGGATACATCCAGTTGTTGCACACTGTTGGGGGTTGGATACAGCTGGCTGTAGGGCAATGTTTGAGGGTGGATACATCTAGTTGTGGCACACTGATAGGGGTTGGATATAGTCAGCTGTAGGGAGTGATTGGATGGTAGATACATCTAGTTGTGGCACACTGTTGGGAGTAAGATACAGCTGGCTGTCAGGCAATGTTTTAGGGTAGATACATCTAGTTGTGGCACACTGTTGGGATTAAGATACAGCTGGCTGTCAGGCAATGTTTGAGGGTGGATACATCTAGTTGTGGCACACTGATAGGGGTTGGATATAGTCAGCTGTAGGGAGTGATTGGATGGTAGATACATCTAGTTGTGGCACACTGTTGGGAGTAAGATACAGCTGGCTGTACAGCAATGTTTTAGGGTGGATACATCTTGTTGTGGCACACTGTTGGGAGTTGGATACAGCTGGCTGTACAGCAATGTTTGAGGGTGGATACATCTAGTTGTGGCACACTGTTGGGAGTAAGATAAGCTGGCTGTACAGCAATGTTTGAGGGTGGATACATCTAGTTGTGGCACACTGTTGGGAGTAAGATAAGCTGGCTGTACAGCAATGTTTGAGGGTGGATACATCTAGTTGTGGCACACTGTTGGGAGTAAGATAAGCTGGCTGTACAGCAATGTTTGAGGGTGGATACATCTAGTTGTGGCACACTGTTGGGAGTTGGATACAGCTGGCTGTACAGCAATGTTTGAGGGTGGATACATCTAGTTGTGGCACACTGTTGGGAGTTGGATACAGCTGGCTGTACAGCAATGTTTGAGGGTGGATACATCTAGTTGTGGCACACTGTTGGGAGTTGGATACAGCTGGCTGTACAGCAATGTTTGAGGGTGGATACATCTAGTTGTGGCACACTGTTGGGAGTTGGATACAGCTGGCTGTACAGCAATGTTTGAGGGTGGATACATCTAGTTGTGGCACACTGTTGGGAGTTGGATACAGCTGGCTGTACAGCAATGTTTTAGGGTGGATACATCTAGTTGTGGCACACTGTTGGGAGTAAGATACAGCTGGCTGTACAGCAATGTTTGAGGGTGGATACATCTTGTTGTGGCACACTGTTGGGAGTTGGATACAGCTGGCTGTACAGCAATGTTTGAGGGTGGATACATCTAGTTGTGGCACACTGTTGGGGGTTGGATACAGCTGGCTGTACAGCAATGTTTTAGGGTGGATACATCTAGTTGTGGCACACTGTTGGGAGTAAGATAAGCTGGCTGTACAGCAATGTTTGAGGGTGGATACATCTAGTTGTGGCACACTGTTGGGAGTAAGATAAGCTGGCTGTACAGCAATGTTTGAGGGTGGATACATCTAGTTGTGGCACACTGTTGGGAGTAAGATAAGCTGGCTGTACAGCAATGTTTGAGGGTGGATACATCTAGTTGTGGCACACTGTTGGGAGTTGGATACAGCTGGCTGTACAGCAATGTTTGAGGGTGGATACATCTAGTTGTGGCACACTGTTGGGAGTTGGATACAGCTGGCTGTACAGCAATGTTTGAGGGTGGATACATCTAGTTGTGGCACACTGTTGGGAGTTGGATACAGCTGGCTGTACAGCAATGTTTGAGGATGGATACATCTAGTTGTGGCACACTGTTGGGGGTTGGATACAGTTGTACAGGTTTTAGTTGGATACAGCTGGCTGTACAGCAATGTTTGAGGGTGGATACAGCTGGCTGTACAGCACATCTGTTGTGGCACACTGTTGGATACAGCTGGCTGTACAGCAATGTTTGAGGGTGGATACATCTAGTTGTGGCACACTGTTGGGAGTTGGATACAGCTGGCTGTACAGCAATGTTTGAGGGTGGATACATCTAGTTGTGGCACACTGTTGGGAGTTGGATACAGCTGGCTGTACAGCAATGTTTGAGGGTGGATACATCTTGTTGTGGCACACTGTTGGGAGTTGGATACAGCTGGCTGTACAGCAATGTTTGAGGGTGGATACATCTAGTTGTGGCACACTGTTGGGAGTTGGATACAGCTGGCTGTACAGCAATGTTTGAGGGTGGATTTAGTTGTGGCACACTGTTGGGAGTGGATACAGCTGGCTGTACAGCTGTTTTAGGGTGGGTTGTGGCACACTGTTGGGGGTTGGATACAGCTGGCTGTACAGCAATGTTTTAGGGTGGATACATCTAGTTGTGGCACACTGTTGGGGGTTGGATACAGCTGGCTGTACAGCAATGTTTGAGGGTGGATACATCTAGTTGTGGCACACTGTTGGGAGTTGGATACAGCTGGCTGTACAGCAATGTTTGAGGGTGGATACATCTAGTTGTGGCACACTGTTGGGAGTTGGATACAGCTGGCTGTACAGCAATGTTTGAGGGTGGATACATCTATTTGTGGCACACTGTTGGGGGTTGGATACAGCTGGCTGTACAGCAATGTTTTAGAGCAATGTTTGAGGGTGGATACATCTAGTTGTGGCACACTGTTGGGAGTTGGATACAGCTGGCTGTACAGCAATGTTTTGAGGGTGGATACATCTAGTTGTGGCACACTGTTGGGAGTTGGATACAGCTGGCTGTACAGCAATGTTTGAGGGTGGATACATCTAGTTGTGGCACACTGTTGGGAGTTGGATACAGCTGGCTGTACAGCAATGTTTTAGGGTGGATACATCTAGTTGTGGCACACTGTTGGGAGTTGGATACAGCTGGCTGTACAGCAATGTTTGAGGGTGGATACATCTAGTTGTGGCACACTGTTGGGAGTTGGATACAGCTGGCTGTACAGCAATGTTTGAGGGTGGATACATCTAGTTGTGGCACACTGTTGGGGGTTGGATACAGCTGGCTGTACAGCAATGTTTTAGGGTGGATACATCTAGTTGTGGCACACTGTTGGGGGTTGGATACAGCTGGCTGTACAGCAATGTTTGAGGGTGGATACATCTAGTTGTGGCACACTGTTGGGAGTTGGATACAGCTGGCTGTACAGCAATGTTTGAGGGTGGATACATCTAGTTGTGGCACACTGTTGGGAGTTGGATACAGCTGGCTGTACAGCAATGTTTGAGGGTGGATACATCTAGTTGTGGCACACTGTTGGGAGTTGGATACAGCTGGCTGTACAGCAATGTTTGAGGGTGGATACAGCATCTAGTTGTGGCACACTGGCTGTACAGCAATGTTTGAGGGTGGATACATCTAGTTGTGGCACACTGTTGGGAGTTGGATACAGCTGGCTGTACAGCAATGTTTGAGGATGGATACATCTAGTTGTGGCACACTGTTGGGGGTTGGATACAGCTGGCTGTACAGCAATGTTTGAGGGTGGATACATCTAGTTGTGGCACACTGTTGGGAGTTGGATACAGCTGGCTGTACAGCAATGTTTGAGGGTGGATACATCTAGTTGTGGCACACTGTTGGGGGTTGGATACAGCTGGCTGTACAGCAATGTTTGAGGGTGGATACATCTAGTTGTGGCACACTGTTGGGAGTTGGATACAGCTGGCTGTACAGCAATGTTTGAGGGTGGATACATCTAGTTGTGGCACACTGTTGGGAGTTGGATACAGCTGGCTGTACAGCAATGTTTGAGGGTGGATACATCTAGTTGTGGCACACTGTTGGGAGTTGGATACAGCTGGCTGTACAGCAATGTTTGAGGGTGGATACATCTAGTTGTGGCACACTGTTGGGAGTTGGATACAGCTGGCTGTACAGCAATGTTTGAGGGTGGATACATCTAGTTGTGGCACACTGTTGGGAGTAAGATACAGCTGGCTGTACAGCAATGTTTGAGGGTGGATACATCTTGTTGTGGCACACTGTTGGGAGTTGGATACAGCTGGCTGTACAGCAATGTTTGAGGGTGGATACATCTAGGTGTGGCACACTGTTGGGGGTTGGATACAGCTGGCTGTACAGCAATGTTTTAGGGTGGATACATCTAGTTGTGGCACACTGTTGGGGGTTGGATACAGCTGGCTGTATAGCAATGTTTTAGGGTGGATACATCTAGTTGTGGCACACTGTTGGGAGTAAGATAAGCTGGCTGTACAGCAATGTTTGAGGGTGGATACATCTAGTTGTGGCACACTGTTGGGAGTGGATACAGCTGGCTGTACAGCAATGTTTTAGGGTGGATACATCTAGTTGTGGCACACTGTTGGGGGTTGGATACAGCTGGCTGTACAGCAATGTTTTAGGGTGGATACATCTAGTTGTGGCACACTGTTGGGAGTAAGATAAGCTGGCTGTACAGCAATGTTTGAGGGTGGATACATCTAGTTGTGGCACACTGTTGGGAGTGGATACAGCTGGCTGTACAGCAATGTTTGAGGGTGTATACATCTAGTTGTGGCACACTGTTGGGAGTTGGATACAGCTGGCTGTACAGCAATGTTTGAGGGTGGATACATCTAGTTGTGGCACACTGTTGGGAGTTGGATACAGCTGGCTGTACAGCAATGTTTTAGGGTGTATACATCTAGTTGTGGCACACTGTTGGGGGTTGGATACAGCTGGCTGTACAGCAATGTTTTAGGGTGGATACATCTTGTTGTGGCACACTGTTGGGGGTTGGATACAGCTGGCTGTACAGCAATGTTTGAGGGTGGATACATCTAGTTGTGGCACACTGTTGGGAGTTGGATACAGCTGGCTGTACAGCAATGTTTGAGGGTGGATACATCTAGTTGTGGCACACTGTTGGGAGTTGGATACAGCTGGCTGTACAGCAATGTTTGAGGGTGGATACATCTAGTTGTGGCACACTGTTGGGAGTTGGATACAGCTGGCTGTACAGCAATGTTTGAGGGTGGATACATCTAGTTGTGGCACACTGTTGGGAGTTGGATACAGCTGGCTGTACAGCAATGTTTTAGGGTGGATACATCTAGTTGTGGCACACTGTTGGGAGTAAGATACAGCTGGCTGTACAGCAATGTTTGAGGGTGGATACATCTTGTTGTGGCACACTGTTGGGAGTTGGATACAGCTGGCTGTACAGCAATGTTTGAGGGTGGATACATCTAGTTGTGGCACACTGTTGGGGGTTGGATACAGCTGGCTGTACAGCAATGTTTTAGGGTGGATACATCTAGTTGTGGCACACTGTTGGGGGTTGGATACAGCTGGCTGTACAGCAATGTTTTAGGGTGGATACATCTAGTTGTGGCACACTGTTGGGAGTAAGATAAGCTGGCTGTACAGCAATGTTTGAGGGTGGATACATCTAGTTGTGGCACACTGTTGGGAGTGGATACAGCTGGCTGTACAGCAATGTTTGAGGGTGTATACATCTAGTTGTGGCACACTGTTGGGGGTTGGATACAGCTGGCTGTACAGCAATGTTTGAGGGTGGATACATCTAGTTGTGGCACACTGTTGGGAGTTGGATACAGCTGGCTGTACAACAATGTTTGAGGGTGGATACATCTAGTTGTGGCACACTGTTGGGAGTTGGATACAGCTGGCTGTACAGCAATGTTTTAGGGTGGATACATCTAGTTGTGGCACACTGTTGGGAGTTGGATACAGCTGGCTGTACAGCAATGTTTGAGGGTGGATACATCTAGTTGTGGCACACTGTTGGGAGTTGGATACAGCTGGCTGTACAGCAATGTTTTAGGGTGGATACATCTAGTTGTGGCACACTGTTGGGGGTTGGATACAGCTGGCTGTACAGCAATGTTTGAGGGTGGATACATCTAGTTGTGGCACACTGTTGGGGGTTGGATACAGCTGGCTGTACAGCAATGTTTTAGGGTGGATACATCTAGTTGTGGCACACTGTTGGGGGTTGGATACAGCTGGCTGTACAGCAATGTTTGAGGGTGGATACATCTAGTTGTGGCACACTGTTGGGAGTAAGATACAGCTGGCTGTACAGCAATGTTTGAGGGTGGATACATCTAGTTGTGGCACACTGTTGGGAGTAAGATAAGCTGGCTGTACAGCAATGTTTGAGGGTGGATACATCTAGTTGTGGCACACTGTTGGGAGTGGATACAGCTGGCTGTACAGCAATGTTTTAGGGTGTATACATCTAGTTGTGGCACACTGTTGGGGGTTGGATACAGCTGGCTGTACAGCAATGTTTGAGGGTGGATACATCTAGTTTTGGCACACTGTTGGGAGTTGGATACAGCCAGCTTTGGTAAACTGTTGTGAGGAGGATACATTTAGTTGTGGAACATTGTTTGAGGGTAGATACAGCCAGCTTTAGGGTAAGTACACTGTTGGAGGGTAAATACAAAAAGTTGTAGGTTGTACTTAGCCTCTGACAAATGCAACCAACAGCAGGCTATACTAAAACAAAAACTTTACTTTAGCCTCCAACCAGCTGTATCTCCCTTTCAACATCACTTAATCTGAAACTGCTGTATTCATTGTCCAACAATGCCCTTCAGTACGCTGGATCCACATGATTACAGTATACTGTAAATATAGCCTGTTTTAGGGAGGGTTTAAAGAAAATTAAGTACAAGCTGTTATAGGATGGCTCTTGTAGAAGGTCAAGTAGACAATTGTAGGGTAGGTTTACCACTGATTGAATATTGAAGGATGGATTTTTAGTAGGGTAATTAGCCTGCTGTATCGTAAGTTTACTGGAGGATGAATATAATCTGTTTATAGGAGGTTGAGTATAACCTGTTTAGGATGGGTTCAATCAGGTTTAATAGCCTATGGTAGGGTAGGTGAATTGTAGGTTGAATATAACATGTTGTAGGTTGAGTTTGTAGGAGATTAAGTATAATCTGTTGTAGGTTGGGTTTAAAGGAGGTTGAGTAGCCTGTTGTAGGGTAGTCTATAGTCTGCTGTCTGCTGTGTGATAAAAGCTATTACTAGATGGTATACTACTTCTACAGGTAAACAGGTACATGACATTTGCCTAGATTGTTCTTCGGCTACATCAAACAGATAGTTATCTTACATTTAATAGATTCTATTCAGGAAATATACAAAGGAGCCTACAAATTTCAAGCTTAAATACATGTTTCTCAACCCTAACCTAAAGCTCTCACAACCCAACTCTGTGGCTCTCATAACCCTAACCTGTGACTCTCACAACCAAAAACTTGTAGCTCTCACAACCCTAACCTAAAGCTCTCACAACCCAACTCTGTGGCTCTCATAACCCTAACCTGTGACTCTCAAAACCAAAAACTTGTAGCTCTCACAACCCTAGCCTGTAGCTCTCACAACCCAACTCTGTGGCTCTCACAACCCAAACCTGTGGCTCTCACAACCCAAAAGCTGTAGCTCTCACAACCCAACTCTGTATGTCTCACAACCCAAACCTGTGGCTCTCACAACCCAAAAGCTGTAGCTCTCACAACCCAACTCTGTATGTCTCACAACCCAACTCTGTAGCTCTCAACCCAACTCTGTATGTCTCACAACCCTAACCTGTAGCTCTCACAACCCAACTCTGTATGTCTAACAACCCAACTCTGTATATCTCACAACCCAAAATCTGTAGCTCTCACAATCCAAACCTGTGGCTCTCACAACCCAACTCTGTATGTCTAACAACCCAAAACCTGTATGTCTCACAACCCTAGCCTGTAGCTCTCACAATCCAACTCTGTATGTCTCACAACCCTAACCTGTAGCTCTCACAACCCAACTCTGTATGTCTAACAACCCAACACTGTATATCGCACAACCCAAAACCTGTAGCTCTCACAATCCAAACCTGTGGCTCTCACAACCCAACTCTGTATGTCTAACAACCCAAAACCTGTATGTCTCACAACCCTAGCCTGTAGCTCTCACAACCCAACTCTGTATGTCTCACAACCCTAACCTGTAGCTCTCACAACCCAACTCTGTATGTCTAACAACCCAACACTGTATATCGCACAACCCAAAACCTGTAGCTCTCACAATCCAAACCTGTGGCTCTCACAACCCAACTCTGTATGTCTAACAACCCAAAACCTGTATGTCTCACAACCCTAACCTGTAGCTCTCACAACCCAACTCTGTATGTCTAACAACCCAACACTGTATATCGCACAACCCAAAACCTGTAGCTCTCACAATCCAAACCTGTGGCTCTCACAACCCAACTCTGTATGTCTAACAACCCAAAACCTGTATGTCTCACAACCCTAGCCTGTAGCTCTCACAACCCAACTCTGTATGTCTCACAACCCTAACCTGTAGCTCTCACAACCCAACTCTGTATGTCTCACATTATTCAACTCTGTTGTATGAACCCATGCAGTGTGTCTCATTGTTTCAACTGTATCCCTCGAGCTCTCAACCCAACACGAGGTTCCTCAGAACACCAAGGCCCCTCACAACTTAGTTATGTGTGTTTTTTTGTAGATATGTCCTTTAGGGTCAATCATGCCATAAAGACCATGGTTTTCACATATCTGTAAGAGTTAGTGTCAGAGTGACAAGAACTGGTCCAGGACAGTGTCCCCAAAACTATCTCCTAGTTCCTTAGTTATTTCTCTTCTTCATTCCTTACAGTCACTGCTGTAATGTGATTAAAGTTGTCCCTCACCTCAAGAGGTTCTTTCTGAAAAAAATGTACTTTATTATTGGGATGTATGTCAGCCTCGTACATAATTTGTCTGCATTGGATTTTAAATGTAGGGATTACCAAGGATATCACACACTAAGGGTGGCAATGCAGAATAGAGAAAGGGGACGTTGTGGTGGAGGTTTTACATACAGATGAGTACTTGTATGTCATTGGGTCAACTTCATTGATAAATATGAGTGGAGTTGGCCATTAGCCAAGTTTAGAATACTGTACAGAAATAAATACTAAGTCCTTGTTATATTATGTTTTATCAGGACGAGGAGATTACAGTATATTGAATGGATCATGTTCTAATATAATGTAGTTAATAGCGAAACTGAACAGTACATTGATAGTCAACCAACACAATATACTATGTTTCCATTAAATACAATATACTATACAGTTTGATGGTTCAGTACACAGTAGTCATAAAATTCAGCTTAATATACATTGGAGTTATTGGAATAATTCCTTATTGTATTTATTGCAAGATAAGCATTAATATTGTATTTTTAAGGTTATGTGACACATTATAAATGGAAGTTACATTTATCCAGCTGAAATATAATGAATTATATATGGATACATAGTTACAGGAGTGTATACAGGGTAGGTTGTACACAGACTACAAGTGTGCTAAAGTTAGTTAAAGGCTAGTCTGTCCTACCAAAGATTACAGATGGAGCTGGGTAGCCTGCCAACATGGCTGACATCCTGCCAAGTTGGAATCCTTTCCTTCTACCACTGCATCTTAAACAGCTGATTAATATGCGAAGTTGAGTTAGACTTTGGAGTCTAATACTAGACTGTCTTGGTTGAAATACATGTATCTCTATGGAAACCAGCAGGTCAAGTCATAATTAATCCTCTGAGTTTAGCCTGCAGGTCAGGTCATAATTAATCCTCTTATTTAAGTCAGCAGGTCAAGTCATGATTAATCCTGAGTTAAGCCAGCAGGTCAAGTCATGATTAATCCTCTGAGTTAAGCCAAGCAGGTCACATCACTTAATCCTCTAGAGATAAGCCAAGCAAGTCACATCACTTAATCCTCTTGAGATAAGCCAAGCAGGTCACATCACTTAATCCTCTAGAGATAAGCCAAGCAGGTCACATCACTTAATCCTCTATAGATAAGCCAAGCAGGTCACATCACTTAATCCTCTTGAGATAAGCCAAGCAGGTCACATCACTTAATCCTCTATAGATAAGCCAAGCAGGTCACATCACTTAATCCTCTAGAGATAAGCCAAGCAGGTCACATCACTTAATCCTCTATAGATAAGCCAAGCAGGTCACATCACTTTATCCTCTTGAGATAAGCCAAGAAGACCACATCATATTACATCACACTTGGTACTGTGTGTCATATAAGCAATACACTCCCCCTGAATTAAAGAGACTTGGCTGACCTTCACTCCTATAATTAGCTAATGACCCTATAGAGCAATCATCATGAGCTTACCTTACACATCTGACTTTGTACTTACAGACCTGGGATAGAAGAGATGCTTTTGTACCTACAGACCTTAGATAATGCAGATGAAAACCTCCTATGTTTATTGGAATCAAAGGTGAGTCACACAATTTATACTTACTGAAATCATGTTTTTTACCTTTGACATACTCCCACATGTTTAACATCACTATTGGTATAGATACATGTAAGTAAACTGTCTTTAAAAGTAGGTTGGGTGTCCACTGTCTTTACTGTACAATAAGGTCATCTGATTAAACAATTAGCAAACTGGTCAACTGACGAGGCCAGCTGAGTGTTGTCAGAATGTGACATAGAGTGATAAGGATGTACGTTTCTTACTTCACTAATTTGTTCGTTCTCTTTACAGTTTGTATTGTATTGTATGGATAAAAAACTGTGTTGTATCTGTAACCATTCATCCCTTGTATCAGTAGGATACATCCCAGTATGGTATCTATGGATACATCCCAGTATGCTATCTATGGATATATCCCTATATGGTATCTATGGATACATCCCTGTATTGTATCTATACATTCTTATATTGTGTCCTGAAGGATGTATCCTTGTATTGTGTCTGTATACCTCCCTGTATTTTATCTCTAAGGATACCTCCCTATTTTGTATCTGTAAGGATACATCCCTATTTTGTATCTGTAAGGATACCTCCTTGTATTGTATCTGTAAGGATACCTCCCTGTATTATGTCTGTAAGGATACCTGCCTGTATTGTATCTGTAAGGATACCTGCCTGTATTTTATCTGTAAGGATACCTCCCTGTATTGTATCTGTAAGGATACCTCCCTGTATTGTATCTGTAAGGATACCTCCCTGTATTTTTTCTTTCAGGAAACATCCCTTTTTTTCTGTATGGATACATCCCTCTAACTCTGTCTGAAGGGATACATCCCAATACTTTAAGTGTAGGGATACACCTCTGTATTTTAGGCAGGTGTAGCAGATCTTGAGGGATACATTCCTGTATTGTATCTGTAAGGATACTTCAATGTTTTGTATCTGTAAGGATACATCCCTGTATTGTATCTGTAAGGATACTTCAATGTTTTGTATCTGTAAGGATACATCCCTGTATTGTATCTGTAAGGTACATCCCTGTATTGTATCTGTAAGGATACCACCCTGTATTGTATAAGTAAGGATACTTCAGTGTTTTGTATCTGTAAGGATACATCCCTGTATTGTATCTGTAAGGATACATCCCTGTATTGTATTTATAGTGAAACATCTTTATATTGTGTGCTTCTGTGCCCTACCCATCCTTCGTAGGAGTAGCTCCAGGCTAAAAGAGCTGGGGATCCACAGCTTATGCACCACTACAGTTGGTGTAGGCTGAGTGTAGGTGACGTTTCATCCATTCATAAATCCACACTCACTGTTCTTATTGACTCTGATGTCGACATGGATCTACTACCAGACTGCAAGGTAAATGTGATATTTCAGTTCTATTGACACAAATATTGGTTACCTTATACTCATTTACAACAGAGTTTGTTGGTTATTTCCGAGTAAAAACCTTTTTGTTACTATTTATGACATGACTGTTTAAGATCTGTTGATTGAGGTGTCTGTTATGTAATAGTATACTTAAGATCTGTGAGATCCTTGTATATGTTAGATCTGTTCTGAAGTAAATGTTACTACCACAGCTGTGTGACTGCAGGCTTCGGTGGGAAAATCAACCTATCCTCTATTTACCTATCATAGAGTCACATGGGAAAATACTCTGCTAGGTATTGTTACCCAGGTATTAACCGACCGGTGATGTTCACACATAATGAGTTAAGAGTCGGGAACATGTGGCCTTACATAGGGTTATACTGAATTAGGTATAGGTATGTGTGCAAGACTGTACTTAAGATAAGTATTATCAACACATATATATGTGTGTGTTTTAGAGATGATTTATAATCCACATTGTTATATCTCTTTTAATAAAGATAGTTAATTATTGAGAAGTGATTTATTGTCAAATTTACTATTTATGTGATACTGAAGATAATTGTTGTCAACATCTCTACGTATGTTGTAATGAAATAATTCATTATTTAACTCAAAATGTACATGGTGCAGAAGATGATTATTGTCAACATATGTTTTGATGAAAAAATCTAACACATGCTAGACATAGTCTGAAAAGGCTTGCACATGTGGGACATTTGAAAACAGGAAAATGTGTTATATTTTGCATTAGTTGACTGTTGTGTGTATGTGTTATGTACACTTTTGTTTAAATGTGTAGTCAGTTATGTGAAATTGTTGACAATGGTTTGTATATATTGACAGTTGGTTTTTTGAGGTGTATCTGCTGACAGGTTTTTAATGTGTTGTCAGTGGTGAATGTGTTGTATTGACAGTTGTATGTATATGTAGACAGTTTTTGTGTGGTTTATGTGTTTACAGTTATTTGTATGTGTTGACAGTTTTTGTGTGGTGTATATGTAGACAGTTTTTATGTGGTATATGTATTGACAGTTTGTGTTCACAGTTGTTTTTGTGTGGTGTATGTGTTGACAGTTTTTGTGTGGTGTATGTGTTGACAGTTTTTGTGTGGTGTATGTGTTTACAGTTATTTGTATGTGTTGACAGTTTTTGTGTGGTGTATGTGTTGACTGTTATTTGTATGTGGTGACAGTTTTTGTGTGGTGTATGTGTTGACAGGTTTGTGTATATGATGACAGCTGTGTGTAGGTATAGAGAGTTATGTGTATGTGTTGACTGGTTTGTGTATGTGATGACAGCTGTGTGTAGGTATAGAGAGTTATGTGTATGTGTTGACATGTTTGTGTATGTGATGACAGCTGTGTGTAGGTATAGAGAGTTATGTGTATGTGTTGACATGTTTGTGTATGTGATGACAGCTGTGTGTAGGTATAGAGAGTTATGTGTATGTGTTGACAGGTTTGTGTATATGATGACAGGTTTGTGTATGTGGTGATAGTAGATCAGTGTGTGTTGACAGTTGTGTATAGGTGTATACAGTTGTGTGTTGACAGATTGTCTAGAATGTGTAGACAATTTGTATGTTATAGCTGTTGATAGTTGAATATTCATTATATTGATGGTTGATGTGGAATATGTAAGTATATCTTTGATGTTAGTGATGTCTGGCCTTTAAGTCGAGGTGTGATTAATACAACCTGTCAACTGGGAATGATGTGTAAACAAAGGTTCACCTGTACCTATTCATCACACCTGGTAACCTTGGTGATGGATGACCCCTGGAAACATAGGTGATGGATGACCTCTGGTTACCAAGGTGATTAGGACCCAACCCATGTCAAAGTGTTATTATAATTGATGGTAGGTGGAGGAGAGATCCAAATGGGTGATTGCTACAATTCAGGCAACACTACTTGTACATGTTGTGTAGGTAATATTACCCTAAGATAAGACCCTTTATTACCTCATCAGCACCTTTATAATTTGGGTCTCATTAGGGCATAATATGGATAAAAATTCTACTTTATATGTAAGGTAAGGTGTCAATATGTATTACGAACCAACAAATGAAAGTGATGTCTCGAAGAAGAAATTCTTTATTCAGAAAAATTTAGTATTTAACATCTGCTAGGGAAATTGAAAAGTTCGTTTTATCATCACAGTCTGTATATCTGTAAATATTCCTTGTCACAGCTGGTATGATGTTGCATATCACAATCAGCATAACAACTGGACACAAAGTCTATGTAAGACTGTATAATACAGTGTCACAGACTGTATAATACTGTGTTACAGACTGTATAATACAGTGTCACAGACTGTATAATACTGTGTTACAGACTGTATAATACTGTGTCACAGACTGTATAATACAGTGTCACAGACTGTATAATACAGTGTCACAGACTTTATAATACTGTGTCACAGACTGTATAATACTGTGTACAGACTGTATAATACTGTGTCACAGACTGTATAATACTGTGTTACAGACTGTATAATACTGTGTCACAGACTGTATAATACTGTGTCACAGACTGTATAATACTGTGTCACAGACTGTATAATACTGTGTCACAGACTGTATAATACTGTGTCACAGACTGTATAATACTGTGTCACAGACTGTATAATACTGTGTCACAGACTGTATAATACAGTGTCACAGACTGTATAATACTGTGTCACAGACTGTATAATACTGTGTCACAGACTGTATAATACAGTGTCACAGACTGTATAATACTGTGTCACAGACTGTATAATACTGTGTTACAGACTGTATAATACTGTGTCACAGACTGTATAATACAGTGTCACAGACTGTATAATACTGTGTCACAGACTGTATAATACTGTGTCACAGACTGTATAATACTGTGTCACAGCCTGTATAATACTGTGTCACAGACTGTATGATACTGTGTTACAGACTGTATAATACTGTATCACAGACTATATAATACTGTGTTACAGACTGTATAATACTGTGTCACAGACTATATAATACTGTGTTACAGACTGTATAATACTGTGTCACAGCCTGTATAATACTGTGTCACAGACTTCATAATACTGTGTCACAGACTGTATAATACTGTGTCACAGACTGTATAATACTGTGTCACAGACTGTATAATACTGTGTTACAGACTGTATAATACTGTGTCACAGACTGTATAATACTGTGTTACAGACTGTATAATACTGTATCACAGACTATATAATACTGTGTTACAGACTGTATAATACTGTGTCACAGACTATATAATACTGTGTTACAGACTGTATCACAGACTTCATAATACTGTGTCACAGACTGTATAATACAGTGTCACAGACTTTATAATACAGTGTTACAGACTGTATAA
This sequence comes from Ylistrum balloti, assembly GCF_031769215.1. Classification (NCBI taxonomy): domain Eukaryota; kingdom Metazoa; phylum Mollusca; class Bivalvia; order Pectinida; family Pectinidae; genus Ylistrum; species Ylistrum balloti. Next base: position 1,035,464 of record NW_026782004.1, on the reverse strand, counting down.
TACTGTGTTACAGACTGTATAATACTGTGTCACAGACTGTATAATACTGTGTCACAGACTGTATAATACTGTGTCACAGACTGTATAATACTGTGTCACAGACTGTATAATACTGTGTCACAGACTATATAATACTGTGTTACAGACTGTATAATACTGTGTTACAGACTATATAATACTGACTGTATAATACTGTGTCACAGACTGTATGATACTGTGTTACAGACTGTATAATACTGTGTCACAGACTATATAATACTGTGTCACAGACTATATAATACTGTGTCACAGACTATATAATACTGTGTCACAGACTGTATGTGTCAATACTGTATCACAGACTATATAATACTGTGTTACAGACTGTATAATACTGTGTCACAGACTATATAATACTGTACAGACTGTATAATACTGTGTCACAGACTATATAATACTGTGTTACAGACTGTATAATACTGTGTCACAGACTGTATGATACTGTGTTACAGACTGTATAATACTGTATCACAGACTATATAATACTGTGTTACAGACTGTATAATACTGTATCACAGACTATATAATACTGTGTTACAGACTGTATAATACTGTGTCACAGACTTTATAATACTGTGTCACAGACTGTATAATACTGTGTCACAGCCTGTATAATACTGTGTCACAGACTATATAATACTGTGTTACAGACTATATAATACTGTGTCACAGACTATATAATACTGTGTCACAGACTGTATAATACTGTGTTACAGACTGTATAATACTGTATCACAGACTATATAATACTGTGTCACAGACTGTATAATACAGTGTCACAGACTGTATAATACTGTGTCACAGCCTGTATAATACTGTGTCACAGACTTCATAATACTGTGAGCTATAGACTGTATAATACTGTGTTACAGACTGTATAATACTGTATCACAGACTATATAATACTGTGTTACAGACTGTATAATACTGTATCACAGACTATATAATACTGTGTTACAGACTGTATGATACTGTGTTACAGACTGTATAATACTGTATCACAGACTATATAATACTGTGTTACAGACTGTATAATACTGTGTCACAGCCTGTATAATACTGTGTCACAGACTTCATAATACTGTGTTACAGACTGTATAATACAGTGTCACAGACTGTATAATACTGTGTCACAGACTATATAATACTGTGTTACAGACTGTATGATACTGTGTTACAGACTGTATAATACTGTGTCACAGACTATATAATACTGTGTTACAGACTGTATGATACTGTGTTACAGACTGTATAATACTGTGTCACAGACTGTATAATACTGTGTCACAGACTATATAATACTGTGTTACAGACTATATAATACTGTGTTACAGACTGTATAATACTGTGTCACAGACTATATAATACTGTGTTACAGACTGTATAATACTGTGTCACAGACTATATAATACTGTGTTACAGACTGTATAATACTGTGTCACAGCCTGTATAATACTGTGTCACAGCCTGTATAATACTGTGTCACAGACTATATAATACTGTGTTACAGACTATATAATACTGTGTTACAGACTGTATAATACTGTGTCACAGACTATATAATACTGTGTTACAGACTGTATAATACTGTGTCACAGACTATATAATACTGTGTCACAGCCTGTATAATACTGTGTTACAGCCTGTATAATACTGTGTCACAGACTTCATAATACTGTGAGCTATAGACTGTAAGTCAGTTATAATAGCCTGTTAAAGTGTTTGTCAAAGATTGTTTAACACTTTGTGTCCCAGCCTGTATATGTACAATGTAATGTTTAACACCACTATTTTACATTGATAACCTATTAACACACAGTCAAAATAGCATGGGAATTGAGGCTGATACAGATTTATATATAGCTCTTGTAGTACACAGGAAGGAAGTTCCACTTGACATGGAAAACCATTAGAGAGCAGATTTGACTGCCCTTCAGGCTACACAGCTTGAATGGGGTCATCCATACACCTACAGGTCCAAAGGCTAGAGGTGCTCATGTGATGGACCCCACCTCCAGGTACTTAAGCATATTAAACATTATAGAGAGGGACATAATATACACTCCCTTATTTTTGATTATGATGACCTGTCTGAGTGGACACATTGGAGACAATGGCTGGGCTTGATAAGGACAAATATGAGATGATGACTTGAAGGACTGAACTCTGAAAAAAATTATAATCAATATGAACAAAAATCATACTATTTCTCAGTGGGATAATCAAGGTCATGACCTGTCTTAATAGCATGACCTTTATAAATTTATACAAAAAGGTAATGAAATGGACACAATCATAAAAATTATGGCCAGAATAATGGACACATTGAATCACAAGGACTTTCATATTGAAATTGACACAGATCATCAAGACTCTGATTGGAGCAATCAAAGTCATGGCCATATGTAATAGACAAATCTGTAGGATCAAGACCTAACACAGAGGACAGATGAAGGTAATTACTTGTCTGAATACCCATAGTGAAGATCATGACCTGACAGAGAGTACAGATGGAGGTAATTACTTGTCTGAATACCCATAGTGAAGATCATGACCTGACATAGAGGATAAATTAAGGTATTTACTTTTCTGAACACCCATAGTGAAGATCATGACCTGACAGAGAGGACAGATGGAGGTAATTACTTGTCTGAATACCCATAGTGAAGATCGTGACCTGACAGAGAGGACAGATGGAGGTAATTACTTGTCTGAACACCAATAGTGAAGATCGTGACCTGACAGAGAGTACAGATGGAGGTAATTACTTGTCTGAATACCCATAGTGAAGATCATAACCTGACAGAGAGGACACATCTAGGTAATTACTTGTCTGAACACCAATAGTGAAGATCATGACCTGACAGAGAGGACAGATGGAGGTAATTACTTGTCTGAACACCAATAGTGAAGATCATGACCTGACAGAGAGGACAGATGGAGGTAATTACTTATCTGAATACCCATAGTGAAGATCATAACCTGACAGAGAGGACAGATGAAGGTAATTACTTGTCTGAATACCCATAGTGAAGATCGTGACCTGACAGAGAGGACACATCTAGGTAATTACTTGTCTGAATACCTATAGTGAAGATCATGACCTGACAGAGAGTACAGATGAAGGTAATTACTTGTCTGAATACCCATAGTGAAGATCATGACCTGGTGTAGAGGACAGATGGAGGTAATTACTTGTCTGAACACCCATAGTGAAGAGAAAGACCAGACAGAGAGGACACATCTAGGTAATTACTTGTCTGAACACCCATAGTGAAGATAATGACCTGGTAGAGAGGACAGATGGAGGTAGTTACTTGTCTGAACACCCATAGTGAAGAGAAAGACCAGACAGAGAGGACACATCTAGGTAATTACTTGTCTGAACACCCATAGTGAAGATCATGACCTGATAGAGAGGACACATCAAGGTTATTACTTGTCTGAACACCCATAGTGAAGATAATGACCTGATAGAGAGGACACATCTAGGTAATTACTTGTCTGAACACCCATAGTGAAGATCATGACCTGACAGAGAGGACACATCTAGGTAATTACTTATCTGAACACCCATAGTGAAGATCATGACCTCATAGAGAGGACACATCAAGGTTATTACTTGTCTGAACACCCATAGTGAAGATAATGACCTGACAGAGAGGACACATCTAGGTAATTACTTGTCTGAACACACATAGTGAAGATCATGACCTGACAGAGAGGACACATCTAGGTAATTACTTGTCTGAACACCCATAGTGAAGATTGTGACCTGACAGAGAGGACACATCTAGGTAATTACTTGTCTGAACACCCATAGTGAAGATCATGACCTGATAGAGAGGACACATCTAGGTAATTACTTGTCTGAACACCCATAGTGAAGATAATGACCTGACAGAGAGGACACATCTAGGTAATTACTTGTCTGAATACCCATAGTGAAGATCATGACCTGACAGAGAGGACAGATGGAGGTAATTACTTGTCTGAACACCAATAGTGAAGATCATGACCTGACAGAGAGGACACATCTAGGTAATTACTTGTCTGAACACACATAGTGAAGATCATGACCTGACAGAGAGGACACATCTAGGTAATTACTTGCCTGAACACCCATAGTGAAGATTGTGACCTGACAGAGAGGACACATCTAGGTAATTACTTGTCTGAACACCCATAGGGAAGATCATGACCTCATAGAGAGGACACATCAAGGTAATTGCTTGGCTAAATGCCCTTGTTGAAGGTCTTGACCTTTCAGTTAACTGAGTGATCAAGGTCATGACTTTATGAAGTAGACATAGCAAGGTCATGACCTAATGAAGTAGACATATCAAGGTCATGACCGAATTAAGTGGCCATATCAAGGTCAAGACTTAATGAATTTTATGAAGTGGACATATCAAGGTCATGACCTAATGAAGTAGACTTTATATTAAGGTTATAACATATTAGACACATCTTGATTGGAACCTAAATGTTTACACAAACTTGAGTCTTGTTACTCAAATGGATGGTTTCTGAAATTTAAAGCTTGTACTTATGTTTGTTTGATAAATAAGTACCCATTTCGATTATAGGAAATGACAGAGTACATAAACAGAAGGGAGCCACATGCACGTATTGTCAGAAAGGCATGTGACTAGTCCCTATGGTAACACAGATATGTCTCTCACTTCCACGCTTGTTTCAGGCTGGCAATGTTTGCCCTTTCTGTGGAATCCCTGGAATTTTTTGGTTTCCGGTGTAAGATGGAACACCCTGGGATAAAGTCATTGAGATTTTTTTATGAATAGACTTTAAATGTTTTAGAGGGGTTGGTGACCTGAATCCCTGTGTCTCGCATACATGTATGCCGGTACAGAGTGCCCCAATAATATGGTTGGAACACCAGCTAATTCACATCTATGTATACTAGTATAATGTATGTTCTGAGAGCCCGCCTCAATAACACAGTATGTTCACCAATAACATGCTGATATCAACTAGTTCAAATACCTGTAGGACTCTACAATGTGTTTCAGTACAAAGTATGCACTTGTATAACTATTAACTTGTTTATGCAAAGACATGTTTGCCAAGCTTCATATTCCATATCTGTCTATTGTCAATTTTTCAAACATAAAATGATTGTGTAATACCAGAAAGTTCAAACTAATTGTGTTAAATAGATTGACCGATACTTAATTCCAAGAATAGACATGAGTTAGTTTAATGGGAAAAAAAGAAAAGTACAGTGATACAGAATCAGAAATTATAGAGAGATAGGGAAAGGTGAACAGAGTTAAAGGGGAAGGGAGAGGTGAACAGAGTTATAGAGGAAGGGAAAGGTGAATAGAGTTATAGGGAAGGGAAAGGTGAACAGAGTTATAGAGAAGGGAGAGGTGAATAGAGTTATAGGGAAGGGAAAGGTGAACAGAGTTATAGGGGAAAGGAGAGGTGAATAGAGTTATAGGGGAAGGGAGAGGTGAACACAGTTATAGAGGAAGGGAAAGGTGAACAGAGTTATAGGGGAAGGGAAAGGTGAACAGAGTTATAGAGAAGGGAAAGGTGAACAGAGTTATAGGGGAAGGGAGAGGTGAATAGAGTTATAGGGAAGGGAAAGGTGAACAGAGTTATAGAGAAGGGAAAGGTGAACAGAGTTATAGTGGAAGGGAGAGGTGAATAGAGTTATAGAGGAAGGGAAAGATGAACAGAGTTATAGAGGAAGGGAAAGGTGAACAGAGTTATAGGGGAAGGGAGAGGTGAACACAGTTATAGAGGAAGAGAGAGGTGAACAGAGTTGTAGGGGAAGGGAAAGGTGAATAGAGTTATAGAGGAAGGGAAAGGTGAAAAGAGTTATAGGGGAAGAGAGGGGTGAACAGAGTTATGGGGGAAGGGAGAGGTGAACAGAGTTATAGAGAAGGGAAAGGTGAAAAGAGTTATAGGGGAAGGGAGAGGTGAATAGAGTTATAGAGGAAGGGAAAGGATAACAGAGTTATAGAGGAAGGGAGGGGTTGAACAGAGTTATGGGGGAAGGGAGAGGTGAACAGAGTTATAGGGGAAGAGAGGGGTGAACAGAGTTATGGGGGAAGAGAGGGGTGAAAAGAGTTATAGGGGAAGAGAGGGGTGAACAGAGTTATGGGGGAAGGGAGAGGTGAACAGAGTTATAGGGGAAGGGAGAGGTGAAAAGAGTTATAGGGGAAGGGAGAGGTGAATAGAGTTATAGAGGAAGGGAAAGGATAACAGAGTTATAGAGGAAGGGAGGGGTTGAACAGAGTTATGGGGGAAGGGAGAGGTGAACAGAGTTATAGGGAAAGGGAAAGGTGAACAGAGTTATAGGGAAAGGGAAAGGTGAACAGAGTTGTAGGGGAAGGGAGAGGTGAACAGAGTTGTAGGGGAAGGGAGAGGTGAACAGAGTTGTAGGGGAAGGAAAAGGTGAACAGAGTTATAGGGAAGGGAAAGGTGAACAGAGTTATAGAGGGAGTTCAGAGAGAGAGAAAAAAATGACAGATAATTGAAAAAAGATGGAGAGGAAAGATGAGGGACACAGCAAACAGACTCAAACCAGAGTGAAACAAAAATAGAGAGAGAATGCTGAAAGAGAAATGCAAGCCCAATCGAGAGAAAGAGGAATTGGAAAGATAGCTAGTGGTAGATAGGAGGTAGAGATATAGAATGGTGTTTTGGCTGTACTGGAGGATTTATAGCTGTGGTATACAACCTGTTGATTGTGCTGTTACAGGCTAGGTGTAGTGGCTGTGTGGAGCAGTGATTGACAACAACTGGCCCACTGACCTACATAACTCTCTGCCACTCAACCAGGGAGGAGCACGCCATCAAGTATGGACTGGCTGAGACCTAAGGTACGGACTAGGGTCCAGGTATCTAACTTCAATTAAGTCTTGAAGGCTCACTCTAGTTTGTGCCCAGTGAGTACATTTCACTTGAGCTCATTAGTGCTCTCTTTATATGTAGAGCACAGGAATTAGGTTGCAGTCTAATGAGACTGGTCCAAACTTGTTTTGTGGGACTGGCAGCTTAGTGTAATCATTTCTGAGGGAGATGTTGCCCAAACAAATCACAGAAGGCCATCTAGTTAAATAACTAAGGTATCCTGTGAACTTACAAGCTCTACACAAACTTTGTTATTATCAGATATAAGGTATTGAAACTGGATATAGCACTTTGAATTTGATTGCACAGATAATGTATCAGGAAAAACTTAAAGATTATTAAAGGAGGAATATGTCAGAATAGACAGTGGCAACTGATAGGATAGAGGTGGCCACTTTAGACAGTAATAACAGAAAGGATAGAGGTGGTCACTGTAGACAGTAATAACAGAAAGGATAGAGGTGGTCACTTTAGACAGTAATAACAGAAAGGATAGAGGTGGTCACTTTAGACAGTAATAACAGAAAGGATAGAGGTGGTCACTTTAGACAGTAATAACAGAAAGGATAGAGGTGGCCACTTTAGACAGTAATAACAGATAGGATAGAGGTGGCCACTTTAGACAGTGATGACTTGAAGGATAGAGGTGGTCACTTTAGACAGTAATAACAGGTAGGATATAGGTGGACACTTTAGACAGTAATAACAGAAAGGATAGAGGTGGTCACTTTAGACAGTAATAACAGAAAGGATAGATGTGGTCACTTTAGATAGTAATAACAGATAGGATAGAGGTGGCCACTTTAGACAGTGAGGACTTGAAGGATAGAGGTGGTCACTTTAGACAGTAATAACAGGTAGGATATAGGTGGTCACTTTAGACAGTAATAACAGAAAGGATAGAGGTGGTCACTTTAGACAGTAATAACAGAAAGGATAGAGGTGGTCACTTTAAACAGTAATAACAGGTAGGATAGAGGTGGTCACTTTAGACAGTAATAACAGGTAGGATAGAGGTGGCCACTTAGACAGTGAGCACTGGAAGGGTAGAGGTGGTCACTTTAGACAGTGAGGACTGGAAGGATAGAGATGGTCACTTTAGACAGTGAGCACTGGAAGGGTAGAGGTGGTCACTTTAGACAGTGAGGACTGGAAGGATAGAGATGGTCACTTTAGACAGTGAGCACTGGAAGGGTAGAGGTGGTCACTTTAGACAGCGAGGACTGAGAAGGTAGAGGTGGTCACTTTAGACAGCGAGGACTGAGAAGGTAGAAGTGGTCACTTTAAACAGTGAGGACTGAGAAAATTCAGGTGGTCACTTTAAACAGTGAGGACTGAGAAGGAGGAGGTGGTCACTTTAAAGAGTTGAATCAAAGAGGATAGAGTTAACCATTTTATACGGGGGGGACTGAGGGGCCAGAGGATGTCATTTCAGACAGTGACTACTTAGAGGGTCTCTATAGACAGTAAAGACTTAAGGTAAAAATAGACAGTGTAAATAATGAGGAATGATTGGATAATGATTGTCTCTATTGACAGTAAGGACTGAGAGGGTAAACTGGTCTCTATAGACAGTGAGGATTGAGTAGGTAGAGATAGTACAGATCAGAGGGTGAGAACTGAATGGGTAGAGGTAGTCTTTTCAGACGTTGAGAGCCGAGAAGGTAGAGGTATTCAGAACAGACAGTGAGAACTGAGAGGGTAAAGATGGTCTTTAGACAAAAAGGAATGTGTTGGTAGAGATAGTCAGCACACAGACAGTTAGGACTGAGTGGTAGAGGCAGTCTTTATAGACAGTGAGGACTGAGTGGTAGAGGCAGTCATTATAGACAGTGAGGACTGAGAGGGTAAAGATGGTCCCTAGACAGAGAGTATTGAGTGGGTAGAGGTAGTCAGTATAGACAGTTAGGACTGAGTGGTAGAGGCAGTCTTTATAGACAGTGAGGACTGAGAGGGTAAAGATGGTCCCTAGACAGAGAGTATTGAGTGGGTAGAGGTAGTCAGTATAGACAGTGAGGACTGAGTGGCAGAGGCAGTCTTTATAGACAGTGAGGATTGAGAGGTTAGAGGTAGTCAATATAGACAGTGAGGACCTAGTGGTAAAGGCAGTCTTTATAGACAGTGAGGATTGAGAGGGTAAAGATGGTCCCTAGACCGGGAGTATTGAGTGGGTAGAGGTAGTCAGTATAGACAGTGAGGACTGAGGAGACAGGCATTGTCACTTTAGACAATGGAGATTTAAGGTTCAGATGTGGTCAGTATAGACAGGGGGACTGAAGAGGTAGAGGTCAGTGTAGGGTACAGAGGTACTTGCAGTCACATTAAACAGTCACGACTGAGATACTTTGTGTCATCCTTGCTAGATCTTTATTCATTTCAAGTCTCTAATCTCTATTATGTGTGATAAAACTATTAAAATCTAGATTTTTTTTCACACCTGATATTAATCTTGTGTATTCCCTATGTTAAGGAATGCCCGCCAGTGGTATAGGATTCCTTTGTGGTGAGTTGTTTCACTCTTGTGTGTAAAAACACAAGCTATTTTTGGTGCATCAGTGCTATGCTCAGTGTATTGCACAGCAATTGCATAACCCCCATCTCTTGATGTATTTGAAATGAATAAAGTTGTGTCTGAGGGGTTCAGATGATTCTTTGTCTGATGGGCATAGTAACCTGATAATACTTTGCCTGAGGGGCACAACAAATCATCTTAACCTTGTCTAAGGGGCACAGCAAAACTTCATAATACTTTGTCTGATCAGCACAGTAACTTGATAACACTTCGACTAAGGGGCAAAGCAAAACTTCATAATACTTTTTCTGAGGGGCTTAGCAAAACTTCATAATAATTTTTCTGAGGGGCTTAGCAAAACTTCATAATAATTTTTCTGAGGGGCTTAGCAAAACTTCATAATAATTTTTCTGAGTGGCACAACAAAACTTCATAATACCTTGTCTGAGAGGCCAAAAAAACATCATAATACCTATTACCTTGTCTGTATGAGCAAAACATTACAATATTTTGTCAGAGGGAACAACCAAGCATCATAATACTTTGAGGGGCACAGCAAAACTTTATAAGTGATGATTTGCCTATAGAGTGCATAATGGTTTTAAAAGAATTTCAGGGAAAGAATTTACATAATAGTTAACTCTATAATCACTGACTAAACCAAGAAATATATCATGGATATGACAGATTTATGCATAGATTGTCACTATAACACTATATAATGACAGAGATTGTCTCAACACTCCAGTCTATCTACACTGTGACAGAGATTGTCTCTATACACCAGTCTATCTACACTGTGACAGAGATTGTCCCTATACACCAGTCTATCTACACTGTGACAGAGATTGTCTCTATACACCAGTCTATCTACACTGTGACAGAGATTGTCCCTATACACCAGTCTGTCTACACTGTGACAGAGATTGTCTCTATACACCAGTCTATCTACACTGTGACAGAGATTGTCCCTATACACCAGTCTATCTACACTGTGACAGAGATTGTCCCTATACACCAGTCTATCTACACTGTGACAGAGATTGTCTCTATACACCAATATATCTACACTGTGACAGAGATTGTCCCTACACACCAGTCTATCTACACTGTGACAGAGATTGTCTCTATACACCAGTCTATCTACACTGTGACAGAGATTGTCTCTATACACCAGTCTATCTACACTGTGACAGAGATTGTCTCTATACACCAGTCTATCTACACTGTGACAGAGATTGTCTCTATACACCAGTCACTGTGACAGAGATTGTCTCTATACACCAGTCTATCTACACTGTGACAGAGATTGTCTCTATACACCAGTGTATCTACACTGTGACAGAGATTGTCTCTATACACCAGTCTACCTACACAGTTACAGAGATTGTCTATACACCAGTCTACCTACAGTGTGACAGAGATTGTCCCTATACACCAGTCTATCTACACTGTGACAGAGATTGTCCCCCAGTCTATCTACACTGTGACAGAGATTGTCCCCGAGTCTATCTACACTGTGACAGAGATTGTCCCTATACACCAGTCTATCTACACTGTGACAGAGATTGTCTCTATACACCAGTCTATCTACACTGTGACAGAGATTGTCCCTATACACCAGTCTATCTACACTGTGACAGAGATTGTCCCTATACACCAGTCTATCTACACTGTGACAGAGATTGTCCCTATACACCAGTCTATCTACACTGTGACAGAGATTGTCCCCTAGTCTGTCTACACTGTGACAGAGATTGTCCCTATACACCAGTCTATCTACACTGTGACAGAGATTGTCCCTATACACCAGTCTATCTACACTGTGACAGAGATTGTCTCTATACACCAGTCTATCTACACTGTGACAGAGATTGTCTCTATACACCAGTCTACACTGTGACAGAGATTGTCCCCCACACACTGTGACAGAGATTGTCTCTATACACCAGTCTATCTACACTGTGACAGAGATTGTCCCTATACACCAGTCTATCTACACTGTGACAGAGATTGTCTCTATACACCTGTCTATCTACACTGTGACAGAGATTGTCCCTATACACCAGTCTATCTACACTGTGACAGAGATTGTCTCTATACACCAGTCTATCTACACTGTGACAGAGATTGTCTCTATACACCAGTCTATCTACACTGTGACAGAGATTGTCTCTATACACCAGTCTATCTACACTGTGACAGAGATTGTCTCTATACACCAGTCTATCTACACTGTGACAGAGATTGTCTCTATACACCAGTCTATCTACACTGTGACAGAGATTGTCTCTATACACCAGTCTATCTACACTGTGACAGAGATTGTCCCTATACACCAGTCTATCTACACTGTGACAGAGATTGTCTATACACCAGTCTATCTACACTGTAACAGAGATTGTCTCTATACACCAATATATCTACACTGTGACAGAGATTGTCTCTATACACCAGTCTATCTACACTGTGACAGAGATTGTCTATACACCAGTCTATCTACACTGTGACAGAGATTGTCTCAATACTCCATTACATCTACACTGTAACATAGATTGTCCCCAGTACTCAAGTTATCGAGATTGTCCTCATACTCCAGCTTACCTACATTGTTACATTGGCCACAGTAGCAGGCTTGACAGCCTGTAGATGCTGTGCTACAAAGTATTGATCCAAGGCAAATGCCATCTGTCATGGAGTCGTTATCAGATCATTTGAAAAAAAATGTTTGCTCCACGCCCCCACCCTCCCCCACAAATTTTCTATTTTTGTTGCTTCTCAGTGCTTAGGTAGGGGAAGATGACTAGCCATATGTACACAAGTTAGGGACTTCCTAGGGCTGTGAGACACTGGTTAAACGTTTTGTGTTGTCCCCACACTAGTATGTGAGTGAACTGCAATTACAAACATCGAAGGTTCAAGTAACTGATTACTTAGATACGTTGGAGGAAATTCTGCTGAATCGGCAAGTATTGATTTTTGATGTGAAATTATAATATCTGAATATTCTTTATATTGGTAATCACTGCTTTATTGTGATTGACATGATACACATTAGATTCCAAAGTTTTCATATTGTTTTCTAGTGAGGGTAAGTCACAGGCAGTCAGCATAACCAATTAGATTTTGTCATGGTTATGGATCAATTGTGTCCATGGATTGTAGGGATCAAACTGATTAGGTTTTTGAGCAAGATGCACCAGTGTATTAGAATGACATACTGTAGCAAATTCTTGACCTTGTAACATCTTATTCTTGATCTTTCCTTCACTTCTCCTGGTACATTTTTCTTGGAAATGTAATGTTATGTTTGTCTTGCCAATTTTCTATATTGAATGCCGCCTTTGTTTTCAGGACTTGGGTACATATTCTGTCGATCTCTGTCCTCATACCTTAGTACATGGTCTATTGAACATAGTCCATATTAACTTAGAACGTAATCTTTTGACCTCTGACTTTATGGCCTTGGTACATAGTCTATTGACCTCTGTCTTCATCACTTTCATGCATAGTCTGGCAATCTCTTGTCTTTATGACCATGATACTTAGTCTGTTGACCTCCGTCCTCATGACTTTGGTACATAGTCTAAAGGCCTCTGTCCTCATAGCCTTGGTATGTAGTCTATTGACCTGTGTCCATTCAGCCTTGGTACAAAGTCTATTTACCTCTGTCCTCATGACCTTTATACATAGTGTACTGACCTTTGTTCTTATGACCTTGATACATAGGCTAATGACTGCAGTCCTTATGACTTTAGTACCTAGTCTATTGACCTCTGTTCTAATAGCTTTGGTATTAGTCTTTTGAGTTCTGTCTGATAACTTTAATTTGTAGTATATCGACCTTTGACCTCATGACCTTGGTAGTGGTCTATTGACCTCATTTGTCATGACCTTGGTACATAGTCTAATAATCTCAGTCCTCATTACTTTAGTACATAGTATGTTTACCTCTGTCTTCTTTAACTTGCCATGGTTAATTGGCTCCTACCATCATCACCTAAGTTTGGTTTTTGAGTTTTGAGTCCCTGCTTTAGTGACCTTAGTATTTGGTTTATCGCCCCAATGACCTTGATTTGTTGGGAAGACATGCTCAGATGAGTTTTTGTTTTTTGTTTTTTTGGAGATGGTCACATGATTTGTTTGGAAGGATATGGTCACATGATTTGTTTGGAAGGATATGGTCACATGATTTGTTTGGAAGGATATGGTCACATGATTTGTTTGGAAGGATATGGTCACATGATTTATTTAAGAGAGTATAGCCACATGATTTTGTTATACTCCCCCAAAAGGTTTTGGCAAGCATTATGGTTACTTTTCTTATCTATCATTTCTTCCTTTTCTTGAGCATAAGTTTGCCTACAGTTCAGTATGGATCATGAAACATGGAATATATATCAGTTACACAGAAGCAATGTGCAGTATTTCAGAGGCCCTCAACCCCATATTTACAGAGTTGATGGCCATTATTAAAGTTTAATGCTTGGAGCATAACTTTGCATGCATTCAAACTAGGATAATGAAACGTGATGTATATATTGGTCATACTAGGAGGAGGTGCAGTGTAGTGAAGTAAAGGCTTGCAACCCTTTAATTTACAGAGTTTTTGCCCTTTGTTAAAATTTTGTTTGCAGAGTGTTACTTTGGCGTTTGCTGGAATTAAAACTAGGTGAATGAGACATGGTTTATATACATTGGTCTTAAAAAGACAAGGTGCAGTGTCACAAAGTATGAACCTGCAACCTTGTAATTAGTGTTTCAAAGCCACACAATTAACCATATCAAAATATTCATGATATGATTGGGAAGATATGGTCACATGATCTGTTTGGGAGGATATTGTCACATGATCTGTTTGGAAGGATATTGTCACATGATCTGTTTGGAAGGATATTGTCACATAATCTCTTTTGGAGGATATTTTCACATGATCTGTTTTGGAGGATATTGTCACATGATCTGTTTGGAAGGATATTGTCACATGATCTGTTTGGAAGGATATTGTCACATGATCTGTTTGGAAGGATATTGTCACATGATCTGTTTGGAAAGATATTGTCACATGATCTGTTTGGAAGGGTATTGTCACTCGATCTGTTTGGAAGGATATTGTCACATGATCTGTTTGGGAGGATATTGTCACATGATTTGTTTGGGAGGATATTGTCACATGATCAGTTTTGGAGGATATTTTTGCAAGAACTGTTTGGGAGGATATTGTCACATTATCTGTTTGGGAGGATATTGTCACATGATCTGTTTGGAAGGATATTGTCACATGATCTGTTTGGAAGGATATTGTCACATAATCTCTTTTGGAGGATATTTTCACATGATCTGTTTTGGAGGATATTGTCACATGATCTGTTTGGAAGGATATTGTCACATGATCTGTTTGGAAGGATATTGTCACATGATCTGTTTGGAAGGATATTGTCACATGATCTGTTTGGAAAGATATTGTCACATGATCTGTTTGGAAGGGTATTGTCACTCGATCTGTTTGGAAGGATATTGTCACATGATCTGTTTGGGAGGATATTGTCACATGATTTGTTTGGGAGGATATTGTCACATGATCAGTTTTGGAGGATATTTTTGCAAGACCTGTTTGGGAGGATATTGTCACATTATCTGTTTGGAAGGATATTGTCACTTGATCTGTTTGGGAGGATATTGTCACATGATCTGTTTGGGAGGATATTGTCACATGATTTGTTTGGAAGGATATTGTCACATGACCTGCTTGAAAGGATATTGTCACATGATCTGCTTAGGAGGATATTGTCACATGGATCTGTTTTGGAGGATATTGTCACATGATCTGTTTTGGAGGATATTGTCACATGATCTGTTTGGAAGGATATTGTCACATGATCTGCTTAGGAGGATATTGTCACATGATCTGTTTTGGAGGATATTGTCACATGATCTGTTTTGAAGAATATTGTTACATAATCTGCTTGGGAGGATATTGTCACATGATCTGCAACCTTGTAATTACAGTTAGTTCCCTTTGTTGAAATTTTGTGTCAGGAGCTCAACTGAAGCAAATGAAATCAAACAATATATTTTTTCAAAAAGCAGTTTGAAAGCCACACAATTAACCATATCAAAATATTCATGATAAGATTGGGAAGATATGGTCACATGATCTGTTTTGGAGGATATTGTCACATGATCTCTTTTGGAGGATATTGTCACATGATCTGTTTGGAAGGATATTGTCACATGATCTGCTTAGTAGGATATTGTCACATGATCTGTTTTGGAGGATATTGTCACATGATCTTTTTGAAAGGATATTTTCACATGATCTGTTTGGAAGGATATTGTTACATAATCTGCTTGGGAGGATATTGTCACATGATCTGCTTGGGAGGATATTGTCATATGATCTGTTTTGATGGATATTGTTACATAATCTGCTTGGGAGGATATTGTTACATAATCTGCTTGGGAGGATATTGTCACATGATCTGTTTTGAAGGACATTGTTACATAATCTGCTTGGGAGGATATTGTCACATGATCTGCTTGGGAGGATATTGTCACATGATCTGTTTGAAAGGATATTATCACATACTTTTTTTTTGGAGGATATTGTCACATGATCTGTTTTTGAAGGATATTGTCACATGATCTCTTTTGGAGGATATTGTCACATGATCTGTTTGGAAGGATATTGTCACATGATCTGCTTAGGAGGATATTGTCACATGATCTGTTTGGAAGGATATTGTTACATAATCTGCTTGGGAGGATATTGTCACATGATCTGCTTGGGAGGATATTGTCACATGATCTGTTTTGAAGGACATTGTTACATAATCTGCTTGGGAGGATATTGTTACATAATCTGCTTGGGAGGATATTGTCACATGATCTGTTTTGAAGGATATTGTTACATAATCTGCTTGGGAGGATATTGTCACATAATCTGCTTGGGAGGATATTGTCACATGATCTGTTTTGAAGGATATTGTTACATAATCTGCTTGGGAGGATATCGTCACATGATCTGTTTTGGAGGATATTGTCACATGATCTGTTTTTGAAGGATATTGTCACATGATCTGTTTTTGAAGGATATTGTCACATGATCTGTTTTTGAAGGATATTGTCACATGATCTGTTTTGAAGGATATTGTCACATGATCTGTTTTTGAAGGATATTGTCATATGATTTGTTTTGAAGGATATTGTCACATGATCTGTTTTTGAAGGATATTGTCATATGATTTGTTTGGGAGGATATTGTCACATGATCAGTTTTGGAGGATATTTTTGCAAGACCTTTTTGGAAGGATCTTGTCACATGACCTGCTTGAAAGGATATTATCACATGATCTGTTTTGAAGGATATTGTTACATAATCTGCTTGGGAGGATATTGTCACATGATCTGCTTGGGAGGATATTGTCACATGATCTGTTTTGAAGGATATTGTTACATAATCTGCTTGGGAGGATATTGTCACATGATCTGTTTTTGAAGGATATTGTCACATGATCTGTTTTTGAAGGATATTGTCACATGATCTGTTTTTGAAGGATATTGTCACATGATCTGTTTTGAAGGATATTGTCACATGATCTGTTTTTGAAGGATATTGTCATATGATTTGTTTGGGAGGATATTGTCACATGATCAGTTTTGGAGGATATTTTTGCAAGACCTGTTTGGAAGGATCTTGTCACATGACCTGCTTGAAAGGATATTATCACATAATTTGTTTCTAAAGATCTTGTCACAAGATCTGTTTCAGAGTATTTTGTCACATGAGCTGTTTGGGAAGTTAATGTCACATGATCTGTTTTGGAGGATATTGTCACATGATCTGTTTGGAGAGATATTGTCACATGATCTGTTTGGGAGGATATTGTCACATAATCTGCTTGGGAGGATATTGTCACATGATCTGTTTGGAAGGATATTGTTACCTAATCTGCTTGGGAGGATATTGTCACATGATCTGTTTTGGAGGATATTGTCACATGATCTGTTTTGAAGGATATTGTTACATAATCTGCTTGGGAGGATATTGTCACATACTTTTTTTTGGAGGATATTGTCACATGATCTGTTTTGAAGGATATTGTTACATAATCTGCTTGGGAGGATATTGTCACATACTTTTTTTTGGAGGATATTGTCATATGATCTGTTTTGAAGGATATTGTCACATGATCTGTTTTTGAAGGATATTGTCATATGATTTGTTTGGGAGGATATTGTCACATGATCAGTTTTGGAGGATATTTTTGCAAGACCTGTTTGGAAGGATTTTGTCACATGACCTGCTTGAAAGGATATTATCACATAATTTGTTTCTAAAGATCTTGTCACATGATCTGTTTCAGAGTATTTTGTCACATGAGCTGTTTGGGAAGATAATGTCACGTGATCTGATTTGAAGGATATTTTCATATGATCTTTTTCCTAAGGATATTGTCACATGATCTGTTTCAGAAGATCTTGTTTTGTGAACCATTTGGTAATCTGGTTTCAGTAATGTGTTATTCTAATGTGTCATGATTACAGATCTTACTTGAATATATCCAACTGCATAAGTCCTTCTATGGGTACATGCAGATGTCTACCATAAACATATCACCTTTACCTGCCTTACTGAAACATATCTGCACATGTCTTACAGAAGCATATCTGCACATGTCTTATCCATAGCATCTCTACTTGTCTTAACTGCACATACCTTAACATACTCCCACATATCTTAACCATACATACCTATACATGTACCTGTGTCAATGTGTAGGTATATCAGACCAGTTTTAGCTATGTTGCCGCAGGTGAAAATGTCAACTCATTACATTAGCATGCTTTAGATTCCAAAGGGAGAATACACACTTAGATAAATGTAATACACGGCTGTATATATACACAGGCTGTACCACTGGGCCATTGTGTACCTGGCTAGGTATGCCAGGTATGGCAGGCCCAGGTCAGCTACACACCAGGTGAAATAGTGCCACCGTGGAGAAGGACAGGAGTGGTCCCTGGACTTGGGTAGGTGAAATGAGGGTAAGGACTATGCATTCCCAGGGGTTGGGGAAGAGACTGTGGGGTTAGGTTTTACTACTCTGTATTATGTTTAGTTGACTAATATGTTTACAATATCTGTACACTAAATCTGTCAAACTTTGACATAGTAACAGTATTTCTGTATATCGATAAGTGATACTATAACTGTCAGCAGTATCATTTGTTTTCATGAAAAATAACTGAATCATGCACTGTGCATGGATTGCTGTTCTATATTCAGCTCTTTAGATAGATTATGGTAAGTTACTTAAAGTTGTCATGAAGTGTTTTTTCAAAAGGTCTTAAAACTTGATGAAGATCAGGGTCAGTCAGGTTTTTTTTGCATGTCGTTTGATATCTTTTACATCCAGATATTAATGTTTTACATATATTACTGCTACACCAGTCATGGGTAAGGTACCAGAACATTTATGATACAAATACATTGATATGAAATATACACTTTTCTGTTTAAAATTAATTGTAAAAAATCACAACAGGATGGTTTGTAAGTCATATTCATTACAGGAAGATACTGTCAAGATTCTTTTAAAACTGAGCTCATGCAGTCAATAACACTTATGTCATTCTCAAGGTAACAGGAACAGTAACACAATAGAATTGGTATTATTTTCTAAAAAAGAAATCTGTAGTTAACAGCAGATCCTTTGTTAATGACATGTACATTTCTTATAAGATGAAGTTATCATTATCATCAGCAAAGATGGACATCTTATGCTTAGATTGTGACATTGACCTTTAGTAAAATTAATTACAGTCTCTTGGTTGACAATTTTTTTTCACTTCAGCAAAGCATGTTGATTGTATAATATTTGATGTATAACTTGCTTTCCTGTACAGTTAATATGATAAGATGATATCACATTTGTGTTCTTGTAATTTTGATTTATTTCAAAGAAATGTGAATAAGCAAATTTGATAAATTAAACATGACAATATATGTATGTGTAATACACTTTTTATTTACTAATAAGATTTCATTTTTATATTTTCCAGGAAAGCGTTTCACCAGAGAATTACCAATTATCCCATGCCAGATTAATGGAAACTTTACACAGTGAGAAACACAGGAATACAGCTCTAACCTCCACAGGAATACATCTAGATATCTGATGTCAGCTCTAACCTCCACAGGAATACATCTAGATATCTGATGTCAGCTCTAACCTCCACAGGAATAAATCTAGATATCTGATGTCAGCTCTAATCTCCACAGAAATACATCTAGATATCTGATGTCAGCTCTAACCTCCACAGAAATACATCTAGATATCTGATGTCAGCTCTAACCTCCACAGAAATACATCTAGATATCTGATGTCAGATCAGACCTCCACAGGAATACATCTAGATATCTGATGTCAGCTCTAACCTCCACAGGAATACATCTAGATATCTGATGTCAGATCAGACCTCCACAGGAATACATCTAGATATCTGATGTCAGCTCACACCTCCACAGAAATACATCTAGATATCTGATGTCAGATCAGACCTCCACAGGAATACATCTAGATATCTGATGTCAGATCAGACCTCCACAGGAATACATCTAGATATCTGATGTCAGCTCTAACCTCCACAGGAATACATCTAGATACCTGATGTCAGCTCTAACCTCCACAGGAATACAACTAGATATCTGATGTCAGCTCTAACCTCCACAGAAATACATCTAGATACCTGATGTCAGCTCTAACCTCCACAGAAATACATCTAGATATCTGATGTCAGCTCTAACCTCCACAGAAATACATCTAGATATCTGATGTCAGCTCAAACCTCCACAGAAATACATATAGATATCTGATGTCAGCTCTAACCTCCACAGAAATACAACTAGATATCTGATGTCAGCTCAAACCTCCACAGGAATAAATCTAGATATTTACTGTCAGCTCTACATCTAGATATCTGATGTCAGCTCAGACCTCCACAGGAATACATCTAGATATCTGATGTCAGCTCAGACCTCCACAGAAATACATCTAGATATCTGATGTCAGCTCAGACCTCCACAGGAATACATCTAGATATCTGATGTCAGCTCAGACCTCCACAGGAATACATCTAGATATCTGATGTCAGCTCAGACCTCTACAGGAATACATCTAGATATATGATGTCAGCTCAGACCTCCACAGAAATACATCTAGATATCTGATGTCAGCTCACACCTCCACAGGAATACAACTAGATATCTGATGTCAGCTCTAACCTCCACAGGAATACAACTAGATATCTGATGTCAGCTCTAACCTCCACAGAAATACATCTAGATATCTGATGTCAGATCAGACTTCCACAGGAATAAATCTAGATATTTACTGTCAGCTCTACATCTAGATATCTGATGTCAGCTCAGACCTCCACAGGAATACATATAGATATCTGATGTCAGCTCTAACCTCCACAGGAATACATATAGATATCTGATGTCAGCTCTAACCTCCACAGGAATACATCTAGATATCTGATGTCAGATCAGTCCTCCGCAGAAATATGATGGGATATCTAATGTCAGCTCAAACCTTCTGCTGGAGTACATGCAAATATCTAATGTCAACTCCAACCTTCTGCTGGAATATAAATTGATATCTAATCTCAGTTGTGACCTGAACTTGAATACGACTACATACATCCAATTTCCATTGGATTTCAACAAGACGGAACACTTCAAGATGTGTAGTTATATGCTCAAGTATTCCATGGATCATCGCGGTATCTGCAAAACTTGTAACAGAAGAATTTCATTATGAAGGATATTTAAAGGTAAGAAGCAAGTAGGTACATGTAGTGTTTGTGATATTGGCATTGGAATTATGATAAACCTACCAGCTTCCATGAATGTCTGGGGTCTCTGAATGACACATACTGCTTTTACATTATACATGTCTCAGTACACTTAGATGTTTTCACCAGATTTAAGATACACCATGATCAGATATAAGATAAACTGTGACTAGATCTATGATTAATTATGACTGAAAAAAAAACAATAAAAAATATCTGATACAGCCCTGATCTGAATTTTATACACCATGACCTATTACAAGATACACCAGATATAAGATACACCAGATATAAGATACACCAGATATAAGATACACCAGATATAAGATACACTAGATATAAGATACACCAGATATAAGATACACTAGATATAAGATACACCAGATATAAGATACACCAGATATAAGATACATCAGATATAAGATACACTAGATATAAGATACACCAGATATAAGATACACTAGATATAAGACACATCAGATATAAGATACATCAGATATAAGATACACTAGATATAAGATACACCAGATATAAGATACACTCAGATATAAGATACATCAGATATAAGATACACCAGATATAAGATACACTAGATATAAGATACACCAGATATAAGATACACCAGATATAAGATACACCAGATATAAGATACACCAGATATAAGATACACTAGATATAAGATACACCAGATATAAGATACATCAGATATAAGATACATCAGATATAAGATACACTAGATATAAGATACATCAGATATAAGATACACTAGATATAAGATACACCAGATATAAGATACACCAGATATAAGATACACCAGATACATCAGATATAAGATACACCAGATATAAGATACACCAGATATAAGATACACTAGATATAAGATACACCAGATATAAGATACACTAGATATAAGATACACCAGATATAAGATACACTAGATATAAGATACATCAGATATAAGATACATCAGATATAAGATACACTAGATATAAGATACATCAGATATAAGATACACTAGATATAAGATACACCAGATATAAGATACACTAGATATAAGATACACTAGATATAAGATACACCAGATATAGGATACACTAGATATAAGATGCACCAGATAAAGGATACAACATGACCAGATATAGGATACACCTCACATAGTTAAGTACAAGGTACACCATTAACGGATGATAAGGTTCATTCCGGCTGGATACAAGACACACAATGCAAACCACAAGATGCTCCATGATGCTCTGTTGAAAACTAAAAAGATACACCATTGCCAGGGATAAGTTACATCATAGCTGGATACAAAATATACATGGCCTGATACAAGATACACCCTGGCCTGATACAAGATACTCCCTGGCCTGATACAAGATACTCCATGGCCTGATACAAGATACTCCATGATACTCCATGGCCTGATACAAGATACTCCATGGCCTGATACAAGATACTCCCTGGCCTGATACAAGATACTCCATGGCCTGATACAAGATACTCCATGATACTCCATGGCCTGATACAAGATACCCTGTGACTTGGTACAAGACATTTCATGGCTTGATACAATACACATTATGGCTAGGTACAAGACACACAAACCTGACACGAGACATTCCATGGCCTGACACGAGACATTCCATGGCCTGATACAAGATACTCCATGGCCTGATACAAGATATTACATGGCCTGATACAAGATACTCCATGGCTTGGTATAAGATACACCATGGCCTGAAATATTACACATAATATTTTAAATACACCATGAACTATAGCTATATACCATGATGAGATATATTTTATACCCCACAATAAAAAGCCTCTTTAACCTGCTACAAAGACACAGGGACTAGCATGGCCGAAGGGGCCATAAAACATGGCATAACAATGATATTCTCCACAAATAAACCTTTCTTCCTGTGAAGCCTTACAGGTGATAGGTGTGTAGGTGTCCATCAAGATAATTCAGACTGACCACAAGTATGTGCAACCTCTAGTGAGAAGGAGACATTCTGGGGTCACTACAGGGCACCAAGTTTATACTGGGGATATAGAGGCGTCCGTAGGGAAAGATGGTAACTATATAGGACACCAAGTTATATACTCTGGATATTGAGGTGTCGGTAGGGAAAGATGGTAACAATGTAGGACACCAAGTCATATACCCAGGATATTGAGGTGTCGGTAAGGAAAGATGTTAACATTGTAGGACACCAAGTCATATACCCGGAATATTGAGGTGTCAGTAGGGAAAGATGGTAACAATGTAGGACACCAAGTCAAATACCCGGGATATTGAGGTGTCGGTAAGGAAAGATGGTAAGGACTCCAAGTCATATACCCGGGATATTGGGGTGTCAGTAGGGAAAGAAGGTAACAATGTAGGACACCAAGTCATATACCCGGAATATTGAGGTGTCAGTAGGGAAAGATGGTAACAATGTAGGACACCAAGTCAAATACCCGGGATATTGAGGTGTCAGTAGGGAAAGATGGTAACAATGTTGGACACCAAGTCATATACCCGGGATATTGAGGTGTCAGTAGGGAAAGATGGTAAGGACTCCAAGTCATATACCCGGGATATTGGGGTGTCAGTAGGGAAAGACATTGTAGGACACCAAGTCATATACCCAGGATATTGAGGTGTCAGTAGGGAAAGATGGTAAGGACTCCAAGTCATATACCCGGGATATTGGGGTGTCAGTAGGGAAAGATGGTAAGGACTCCAAGTCATATACCCGGGATATTGGGGTGTCAGTAGGGAAAGACATTGTAGGACACCAAGTCATATACCCAGGATATTGGGGTGTCAGTAGGGAAAGATGGTAACAATGTAGGACACCAAGTCATATACCCGGGATATTGGGGTGTCAGTAGGGAAAGACATTGTAGGACACCAAGTCATATACCCAGGATATTGGGGTGTCAGTAGGGAAAGATGTTAACATTGTAGGACACCAAGTCATATACCGGGGATATTGGGGTGTCAGTAGGGAAAGATGGTAACAATGTAGGACACCAAGTCATATACCCAACTTTTTCTTCTGTTTGTGTGTGATTTTAATGCCTTTAGCATGTAATATCAATGTGAAATCTGTAATTAATGATAGTTGATACATGTAACCTCATACTCTTACAAGGTCTTTCTCTTAGGGTTAGAATATGTGTCTAGCTTCATGGTATTTGGTAAGGTCTAAGATGTCTTTCTGCAGTAAGAAGGTCTTTCTCAGGTCACAAAGGATTTCTATATAGGTTATGATGCCTCTCTGAATTTTAGGATGTTTGTCTTCAGTTATGATGTCTATCTAGGTTGAGGATGAGTTTAGGATGTTTGTGTAAGCTTAAGATGTCTGTTGAGGTCAGGGATAGCTGTCCTGATTTGGGATGTTTGGATAGGATTAGGATGGCTAGGATTAGGATGACTCTCTGAGAGTAGAATGGTTATCCTAGTGTATATGTCTTCTAGTTTTAGAATATTTTTCTGTCTACGTTAATATATTCAGAAGACTGCCCACACGGTTGGTTTACAACATCTGCCTAAGCTGATGATGTCAACCCACACTGTTGCTTGAAGATTTCTATCTGGGTTGTGGATGTCTGTCCACAATGTAGGCTAAGATATCTGTCTAGTTTGAAGGTGTCTGGCCAAACTGTAGGTTTTAGATGTTTTTCTAGGTTGATGATGTCTATCCTCACAATAGGTCTAAGACGTCTGTCTTGGTTTAGGATGTCTGTTCACACTGTTGGTTTAAGCCATCTCTCTAGGTTGTGAATGTCTGTCCAAACTAGGTTTTAGAAGTCTGTTTAGGATTAGGATGTCTGTTCACATTGTAGGTTTAAGAGGGATGTTCTGAGATGTAGGCTGTCTGTTTAGATTAAGGATTTATGTCTAGAGTTTGAATGGAAGTGTATGACCCTAGCACCATCAAGGACTTAGTTGTGGCTTTATTAGCTGTGTGAAGGACTAAATTGTTATATTATGTTTCACATGGCAGACACTCCCACAACCTTTGTGTGGAGGCAGTACTGCTGTAGGAGATTGATTTTGGAATCTATAGCAGAAGAACACATGGGGCTTCCCTCGTTATCCAGTCATATAGAGACAGATAAAAATAGAGAAAACAAGGTGTGCTGTTGGATAGACAGAGAAGGTTATCAGGTCCCACCTACCATGGTCACACCCTTCAATTGTACTTATTATATGTAGATAAGAAGGATATTTATTGAAGTTTCTTCCATTTTGTTCTCACTTTCGTGTAGTAACATTTGATATAGAAACACCTTCACATCCCTGTATTACTGCACATTTACATTATCTAATCTCACTACACAATCACACCCTCCTACCTTATAACCATGTCACACCATCTTACCTCACAACCATGTCACACCATCTTACCTCACAACCATGTCACACCATCTGTAACCTCACAACCACACTACACCATCTGTAACTTCACAATATTGTCACACCATCTTACCTCACAACCATGTCACACCATCTTACCTCACAACCATGTCACACCATCTGTAACCTCACAACCACACTACACCATCTGTAACTTCACAATATTGTCACACCATCTGTAATCTCACAACCATGTCACATCATCTGTACCCTCACAACATTGTCACACCATCTTACCTCACAACCATGTCACACCATCTGTACCCTCACAACCTTGTCACATCATCTGTACCCTCACAACATTGTAACACCATCTGTACCCTCACAACGTTGTCACACCATCTGTAACCTTACAACATTGTCACACCATCTGTAACCTCACAACCATGTCACACCATCTGTACCCTCACAACATTGTCACACCATCTTACCTCACAACCTTGTCACATCATCTGTACCCTCACAACGTTGTCGCACCATCTGTAACCTTACAACCACACTACACCATCTGTAACTTCACAATATTGTCACACCATCTGGAACCTCACTACCATGTCACACCATCTGGAACCTCATAACCATGTCACACCATATGTAACCTCAAAACCATGTCATGCCATCTGGAACCTCACAACCATGTCACACCATCTATCCTCACACCACCGTCACGCCAATTGACCTCACTTCAAGGTCTTAACCACTCATTGTACACTATCCTACCTTACATCATCACACCATCTTACAGACTATAAAATATCATGTTTAAATTCTGTGAGATACCATTGTACTAAACTGTTACAGCCTGTTTGACACCACTGATTAAACAGCCGGTTTGATACCACTATTTACACAGCCTGTTTGATACCACTGATTAAACAGCCTGTTTGATACCACTGATTAAACAGCCTGTTTGATACCACTGATTATATACCCTGTTTGATGTCACTGATTAAACAGCCTGTTTGATACCACTATTTACACAGCCTGTTTGATATCACTGATTAAACAGCCTGTTTGATACCACTGATTAAACAGCCTGTTTTATACCACTGATTATACAGCCTGTTTGATACCACTGATTAAACAGCCTGTTTGATACCACTGATTAAACAGCCTGTTTGATACCACTGATTAAACAGCCTGTATGACACCACTGATTAAACAGCCTGTTTGATACCACTATTTACACAGCCTGTTTGATACCACTGATTAAACAGCCTGTATGACACCACTGATTACACAGCCTGTTTGATACCACTGATTAAACAGCCTGTTTGATACCACTGATTAAACAGCCTGTTTGATGTCACTGATTAAACAGCCTGTTTGATACCACTGATTAAACAGCCTGTTTGATACCACTGATTAAACAGCCTGTTTGATACCACTGATTAAACAGCCTGTATGACACCACTGATTAAACAGCCTGTTTGATGTCACTGATTAAACAACCTGTTTGATACCACTATTTACACAGCCTGTTTGATACCACTGATTAAACAGCTTGTATGACACCACTGATTAAACAGCCTGTTTGATGTCACTGATTAAACAGCCTGTTTGATGTCACTGATTAAACAGCCTGTTTGATACCACTGATTAAACAGCCTGTTTGATACCACTGATTAATCAGCCTGTTTGATACCACTGATTAAACAGCCTATATGATACCACTGATTAAACAGCCTGTTTGATGTCACTGATTAAACAACCTGTTTGATACCACTATTTACACAGCCTGTTTGATACCACTGATTAATTAGCCTGTTTGATACCACTGATTAAACAGCCTGTATGACACCACTGATTACACAGCCTGTTTGATACCACTGATTAAACAGCCTGTTTGATACCACTGATTAAACAGCCTGTTTGATACCACTGATTAAACAGCCTGTTTGATACCACTGATTAAACAGCCTGTATGACACCCCTGATTAAACAGCCTGTTTGATGTCACTGATTAAACAACCTGTTTGATACCACTATTTACACAGCCTGTTTGATACCACTGATTAAACAGCCTGTATGACACCACTGATTAAACAGCTTGTTTGATGTCACTGATTAAACAACCTGTTTGATACCACTATTTACACAGCCTGTTTGATACCACTGATTAAACAGCCTGTTTGATACCACTGATTAAACAGCCTGTTTGATACCACTGATTAAACAGCCTGTTTGATACCACTGATTAAACAGCCTGTTTGATACCACTGATTAAACAGCCTGTATGACACCACTGATTACACAGCCTGTTTGATGTCACTGATTAATTAGCCTGTTTGATACCACTGATTAAACAGCCTGTTTGATACCACTGATTAAACAGCCTGTTTGATACCACTGATTATACACCCTGTTTGATGTCACTGATTAAACAGCCTGTTTGATACCACTGATTAATTAGCCTGTTTGATACCACTGATTAATTAGCCTGTTTGATACCACTGATTAATTAGCCTGTTTGATACCACTGATTAATTAGCCTGTGAGAACCTGTTTGACTAATTAGATTATTTTATGATAATTATCAATTTTCTAAACCAGGTGGTCGATGCAGACATTATTGGCCTCTTATTTAAGGTTGGGAGTGGATCATATGACGACACACTGAATTATGTTCTGAGTGATGCCTTGTTTGACTCCATTGTGTTCTCTCATTTACATTAAGTGTTCAACACAGGCTTACAGTCATGCTTATTTATCGCTTGCGGTTTTGGCAACTGACTTTGGGTTTTTCCTGATCTGCGCTTCATCATTTTGATTTGAGATGCGTATATTGCTGAATTGAATGAGGATTGGGCTCTGACTATCTTAGATAATGAATGCTGGCATGTTCAATTAAACTTTCATAGAGACTGTGGGTATGTATTTAAGTCTACCACACAGGTAGCATGCTCATATGTGATGCCAAGTACTCATGTATCCAGACTCCCATACAGGTGCTCATATGGCAACACTTCCACACACAGACACACAAGTGTCCAGACAGGTACTCAAATACCAAGACTTCAACACACAGACACACAAGTGTTCAGACAGGTACTTAAATATCAAGACTTCCACACAAGTTCTTGAGTGTGAAGACAACTACAAAGTTACTCATGTGTCCAAACTTCCACACAGGTACGCATGTGCCTAGATTCCAAACCAAGAACTCATCTGTCAAGACTCTGGCATAGGTACTTGTGTGTCTAAAATCCTCCTCAGGTACTTGTGTGTCTAGACTCTCACATAGGTACTTGTGTGTCTAGACTCTCACATAGGTACTTGTGTGTCTAGGCTCTCACACAGGTAATTGTGTGTCTAAACTCCTCATCGGATTCTTGTGTGTCTAGACTCTTACACATGTACTTGTGTGTCTAGACTCTCACACAGGTACTTGTGTGTCTAGACTCTAACACAGGTACTTGTGTGTCTACACTCCTCCTCAGGTACTTGTGTGTCTAGACTCTCACACAGATACTTGTGTGTCTAAACTTCACAGGTAATTCTGTGTATACTTTCACACAGGTATTTGTGTGTCTAAACTCCTCCTCAGGTACTTGTGTGTCTAAACTCATCCTTTGGTACTTATATGTCTAGACTCTCACACAGGTAATTGTATGTCTAGACTCTCACACAGGTACTTGTGTGTCTAGACTCTCACACAGGTATTTGTGTGTCTAAACTCCTCCTTCTGTACTTGTGTGTCAAACTAAGTGTTCATCTGTCAAGACTCCGACACAGGTATTAAAGTGTCAAGAACCCCTCAGAGGTTTTTGTGTGTCAAAACTCCTCCTCAGGTACTTGTGTGTTTAGACTCTCACACAGATACTTGTGTGTTTAGACTCTCACTCATGTGTCCATCCTCACATACTTGTACTTGTGTGTCAAACCAAGTGTTCATCTGTCAAGACTCTGACACAGGTATTAAAGTGTCAAGATCCCCTCAGAGGTTTTTGTGTGTCTATATTCCTCCTCAGGTACTTGTGTGTCTAGACTGTCACACATGTGTCCATCCTCACATACATGTACTTGTGTGTCGAGGCTTCAAACCAAGTGTTCATCTGTTAAGACTCTGACACAGGTATTAAAGTGTCAAGAACCCTTCACTGGTACTTGTGTGTCAAAACTAATGCATATACTTGTGTGTTGAGGCTTCAAACCAAGTGTTCATCTGTCAAGACTCTGAGACAGGTATTAAAGTGTCATGAACCCCTCACACAGGTACTTGTGTGTCAAAACTCCCATGCATATACTTGTGTGGCAAGGCTCCCACACAGGTACTTGTGTGTCAAGGCTCCCACACAGGGGCTCTCGTGTCAAGGCTCCCTCACAGGGGCTTGTGTGTCAAGGCTCCTACACAGGGGCTTGTGTGTCAAGGCTCCCTCACAGGGGCTTGTGTGTCAAGGCTCCCACACGGGTTCGTGTGTCAAGGCTCCTCACAGGGGCTTGTGTGTCAAGGCTCCCACACAGGGGCTCGTGTGTCAAGGCTCCCACACAGTGTCAACAAGAGTCCCATACTGGTACTTGTGCAACCATTAAACCTGTGAACAATATTGTATGTAATGTAGTGCCCTGAGCAATTTGTAGGAGTCTTGTATTTAATATGACAGTAGGTCTTTTTTTTTCAATACTTTTGGAAATGGGGCCCA
Organism: Ylistrum balloti; assembly: GCF_031769215.1. Classification (NCBI taxonomy): domain Eukaryota; kingdom Metazoa; phylum Mollusca; class Bivalvia; order Pectinida; family Pectinidae; genus Ylistrum; species Ylistrum balloti. The sequence continues at coordinate 1,005,106 of NW_026782004.1, read as the reverse complement.
AGGCTTTGAATCGGAGAAAAAAGTTGATACAAAATTAAAAAATGGGGGTAAAAAGCAACACAAAACTATTTGACTTTAATCTGAACTGAAAGGTTTGTTTCTCTCTAATGTAGCAGATTTCCAATGTTAAAGCAAAAAACAACTATCTGAACCCTGAGCTAACCTTCAGTAAGTTGTACATGAGACAGTACCATAAATACAGTGATTTTACAGCTTGGATTAGGAATACTTAGGGATTTGCCTTTTGGAATTAGACCCATATTTGTCCCGAAATTCTGCAGAAAGGGAGCCCTGATTAGATTATGTTTACTAAGAGCTTGGTTTGATAGGTCCACCTAAATGATTTAGTGTTTGTAGGACTTCTCATGTTTTAAGTATACGTAGTGCTCACTGAATCATTGAGCGTGCTGTTGTGACATGCCTGTGAGATGATCCTAGGACTTATATTGGATGGGCTGAGGCGGATAGTTAAACCTAAGGCCCTGAGTGGTTACACAAAAATGTAATGAATGTATTTAGATGTATGTCTTTAATGATGATGATGAATAATTGTCACATGTGTACATACCATAGCAACATTGGAGTAGTCCAAGTACAAGACATGTATACAATATCTAAGTGTTTGAAGTCATACTGTCCAACCCATCTTATTAAAAAGAGACTCCTCATGTGTTCCCCCAAATATTTTGTTCGTAAGTTTTTTGTAAATTTATTTTTGAGATTCCTCAATGACTATTCAATATAGTATATAGATTGATAGTAATTTACGAGCTGATGTGTACCCTTTCATTTAGACTAGGCCTTGTCCACCCAAAGCAGAACAGATTACTCCTACCTAGAGTTTCAGGAAAAGAAACTAATTTGTCGTACAGAATATAAAAAATAAGCGTTCTATTTGCCATGACTGGTACAAACATTTGAACATTGCCATCATTTGCTGTGACTGGTACAAACATGTGAACATTGCCATCATTTGCCGTGACTAATACAAACATTTGAACATTGCCATCATTTGCTGTGACTGGTACAAACATTTGAACATTGCCATCATTTGCTGTGACTAGTACAAACATGTGAACATTGCCATCATTTGCTGTGACTGGTACAAACATTTGAACATTGCCATCATTTGCTGTGACTAGTACAAACATGTGAACATTGCCATCATTTGAACATTGCCATCATTTGCTGTGACTAGTACAAACATGTGAACATTGCCATCATTTGCCATGACTGATACAAACATGTGAACATTGCCATCATTTGCCGTGACTAATACAAACATTTGAACATTGCCATCATTTGCTGTGACTAGTACAAACATGTGAACATTGCCATCATTTGCCGTGACTAGTACAAACATGTGAACATTGCCATCATTTGCCGTGACTAGTACAAACATGTGAACATTGCCATCATTTGCCGTGACTAATACAAACATGTGAACATTGCCATCATTTGCCATGACTGATACAAACATCTGAACATTGCCATCATTTGCCATGACTGGTACAAACATGTGAACATTGCCATCATTTGCCATGACTGATACAAACATGTGAACATTGCCATCATTTGCTGTGACTAGTACAAACATGTGAACATTGCCATCATTTGCTGTGACTAGTACAAACATGTGAACATTGCCATCATTTGCTGTGACTAGTACAAACATGTGAACATTGCCATCATTTGCTGTGACTAGTACAAACATCTGAACATTGCCATCATTTGCTGTGACTGGTACAAACATGTGAACAATGCCATCATTTAAATATAGGGAAAACATCACTTATTTCGAAAATTTGTTTGAAACAACAAAAATGATAAGCCATAGCTTGTAAAGGTGGATGAAGAACAATTGAATATTTTACCAGAAATTTTAGAAAGTATGTCTATTTCATGTGAACATTTAATACATAAGCAATGGAGTAGATAGATAGTTTTCATTGAGCTCAAAAAACATTTCATGATTTTAAGAGCAAGGTAGATCTGAAAAAAACTCATAATATACTTGAAATGGAAAGTTCTGATAGAAAACAAAAAGTGATCATTAAATTTGTCAGAATTTCACATTTTACAAAAAACAACTTCAGAATTTAGCTTTATTCCATAAAACAGGTTTATATTTTGATTTTACATTTACAGCACAATGGTCAGCAGAAGCAAACGTCAGGGAGGATCAGGCCCAGATGCAGGATTAACAAGACTACCGAACAATGTAAGTCTAACCTTGCTTATCTTCTTGGTTTTTTTATCATTTCAAGTGGTATAAGGGAACTAACTCTTTTTATTTCAAGTGGTATAAGGGAACTAACTCTTTTCATTTCAAGTGGTATAAGGGAACTAACTCTTCTTATTTCAAGCAGACTAAAGGAACTTTTCTCAAGTGGTGTAAGGGAAATAACTCTGTTTCATAATAGTTAGATTTTTGGTCAGGACAAAGAGAGGTAACAAGTAAAAAAGATTGTCAGATATGGTCTTATGTAAGTAAGCTTTAGAGACTGATCAGACACCTGGAATATGGGATGTATTCAATAGGTTTACAGATTATATAAGGGGTTTAAACACATATTATCAAAGGACAACAAGTGTTGGAATGCAATACAGAGTGAAGGAAAAACAATCATTAAAGGGAGAAACAATTCTATAGTTTGGTTTAAGTGGTTGTATCTTTTGTGTATATTTAAGGGATAGAAAGAATCAATGTTTAGTTATTGAATTAATTCACTGGAGTCCTTGATTAGAAACTAGTGAGCTTTGGCTGTCGTGGTTTTTTGTGAACAGCTGACTTAGTTTCGATACATGCCTTGTTCTGGTGTAAATTGAGTACAATTGGTTATGAGAACTTTTTCGCACATATTAAACAATGTTTTACATACTAATGCTGAAATACATATTCATAATCGGACAAGAAACAACTTGCACACATACTATGCTGCTTTATGTTATTTCATTACATATGTTAAGGAGGAGCAAAATTTGATAGTAAAAAAAAAGTTATGTGAGAATATGATGGGGAAATAAACAGACTTATACACATGTGTTAAACTATGATATAATTTTAGGAGCACATTGTTAAGCTCAAACCTAGAATTATACTTTTTTGACATGGAACAAAGAATTTAATGTTGCTTGAATTCTTACTTGAAAATTAAATCTAAAAAAGGACACATCTGTACAAGAGTTGCCTCCCCTCTATCAGTGTTGCATTAGGCTTTGCAACGGTCGGATGGACTAACTACATATTACTGAAGAGTATTTATATATAAATATTGAGATATGTGGAATGTTAGCCTGTAGCTATTGGGTAATGTAGCTCAAAGACTGTCAATACTTTTAATTACAGTGGATGGGTGGTATGTAGGTTTAGTAGGATTAAAAGACTCGGAGATAAGACGGGCCAAGGCTTACATCATTGACAGCTATCTAATGTATTGTTGTCAGGACTATCTAACTGGGCCTCTTATTCAACTCAGGGCCACCTATCACACTGTAATATCCTTTTTAGTTTCAATACGAAAATTTAAAAACTGAAATGATTTGGGTTCATATATCAAATTTAAATGAGCACATTTGAATCAGTTCTATGAGAAAGGAAGTTTCGTCAGGTATTTGAAATTTGAGATAAGCTATTATGGACTTAAGAACCTTGTGGATCCAGATGGATGGTTAACAGGCAATTGGGTACTTAATGGAGATTTTACCCTTAAGTGTAAATCAGATGCTGTACTATAAACCAAAAATCTAGTGAAATCTGAGCATTATGTTGTAACAGGAGGGTGGAGGTGGTTAGTATTAGTGAACTATTAATTGGTCTTTGGATATTACAATTGTTGATTGACTTGTTTATTTACACAGCAAATGAGGCATGTAGAGAGGGGTACCAGCACTGGAAGTCTCAAGTCTGACCAGGCTGGTACATGTCCACAAAAAACACTTCCCCATAAACATTCTTCCTCATGTCCATGTGGCATCTTGTTTTCCAACCCATAATATATTTATATCTGCAGAAAGGCTTTTTTCTTTTTAATAAATTGCTATTGTCATATTAGAACTCCAGTAGCATGTGTCATAATCTTTCATGGAAGAAAATTGATTTATTTTGCTACTAAGTTGGTCCATCACCTGCAGTGATGTTACAGATTTCTTCCTTTCAATGACTTGCCACAAATATTTGTATATTTTAACAAACGATTTGATGAAGCCTGTGTACACCGCAGGTGATTGACTATGGAAAGTCAACACCTCAACCCTATTGTCACAACAAGTCCTTACTTAAGTGAATTTTGTTATCTAATTTGGAACAGAAATGATTTATATGAAACCCTATGAGGCTGCAATTTGGGTGAAATTTCATCCAAATCCACAGAGTCGCTAATGCAGTCTGACACCGTTAGAGAGACAGGTTTAAATCTTAACCCTTTCATTTTCTTTCTGGTCACTTATATGCTGTCGATCCATGGATGGGTACATTGATGGAGTAAGGTTATATTAGATGTTTTGAATATTTTTATAAAGTTATGGCAGTCGGTTGACAATAAAGCACATGAATATTGCTGGAATGTTAGTGTCACTTTGGTTTATGAGCTCTTTGTGTATGCCAGCGATGAGATGTTATCTTAGCTATGATGATGAGACTTGGTAGCTAGATAACGGGTATATACACCACGGGCACAGATCAGGTACCCGCAACCAGACTTTAAACAGGAAATTCAGTAAATGATAAATAAACCTGCCCTGTATGATTATGTTTTATTTTTGGTATTTAATAGGACAGTCTCAGTACAACATTAAGATATACTTCTGTCAGTGACATACTGTCAGTAACCAGTGTGGGTAGTATTTATTCACTGCTAGCATCTCATAAAGGCAATAACCTGTCATAGTGTCACTTTGCTGGGACCCTGTGAGGGCAGTATTTGTCATTGTAAAATGGCTCGGACCCATTGGGGGCAGAATTGTCTTTGTAAATGGCTTGGACCCTTTGAGGGCAGTATTGTCATTGTAAATGGCTGGGACCCGGGCAGTATTGTCATTGTAAATGGCTTGGACCCTTTGAGGGCAGTATTGTCATTGTAAATGGCTTGGACCCTTTGAGGGCAGTATTGTCATTGTAAATGGCTGGGACCCTTTGAGGGCAGTATTGTCTTTGTAAATGGCTTGGACCCTTTGAGAGCAGTATTGTCTTTGTAAATGGCTTGGACCCTTTGAGGGCAGTATTGTCATTGTAAATGGCTGGGACCCTTTGAGGGCAGTATTGTCATTGTAAATGGCTGGGACCCTTTTAGGGCAGTATTGTCATTGTAAATGGCTTGGACACTTTGAGGGCAGTATTGTCTTTGTAAATGGCTTGGACCCTTTGAGGGCAGTATTGTCATTGTAAATGGCTGGGACCCTTTGAGGGCAGTATTGTCATTGTAAATGGCTTGGACCCTTTGAGGGCAGTATTGTCTTTGTAAATGGCTTGGACCCTTTGAGGGCAGTATTGTCATTGTAAATGGCTTGGACAGTAACCTGACATTGTCACTAGACTTGTAGGTATCTACACTGTAACCTCATATATATCTACATCCTTTACCTTACAATTGTTGATGTCTATACTATAGGCTGCTAAGGCAAGTAGACATCCACACTAAAGACTATTAGACATCCACACTAAAGACTAGTAGACATCCACACTTAAGACTATTAGACATCCACACTTAAGACTATTAGACATTCACACTAAAGACTAGACATCCACACTTAAGACACCTTTACCTGAGTCTGGTATCTCCTGTCTTGTATGCTAGCCATTTAGCTCCTCCCTATTAATGATTTCTGAAGGATATCTACACTCTGTGACTTGAGTGTTATGTTACATTTGTACGCGAACATGAACTAATACCGGTCTTCCAAACTGTTGATGTAATCTATAGGCAACAGGACTACACACACAAAAAAAACCCAGCTTTATTATTTATTATTAGAATTTTCATAATAAAGTAATTTTCAGTTTATTGAAACATTATAATCTCTATTTATTGAGCATAAAGTAAATGGGAGAGAAAGCTTGTTGACGGGTAATAAAATCTAAAGTTAGAATGTCTTGTAAAATGGGGGCGCTGGGTACTTGGGTGTGTGAGGTAGAATAGAATATTTAGTAATTTATCATCAGTGGTCTCCGTGGGATATGAAATGCTGGTATTGTTACAGTTTATTTATGGTTTCATTATGCTCTTTGCACCTTGTACAATTTTGCAGCAGACAATGGACTTCAAATTCTTACTTAAAGTAAATCAGTTTTCGCAAAAAAGGCATCATGTATGTAGAATCTTAAGTTTCAGCTCAGCAGGCCAGATGGAAAACGAGAGAAATTGCTTCTTAGACGGAGTAAGATAAAGGGTCATACGACTACCTAGCACCAGCAGGAACAGAGACCCTGGAGGCAGTGATATGATTTACTGGTGGACTATAGAGACATCCTAATGCTTGAGGTGCACTGGGTACAACGACAATCAAGTACACTTTTCTGGCACTTAGGCGTACCAATGTCTTCTGGTCATTGATCATCACTGTCCTGTTACTGACAAATCCTTTATCTTTATAAAAGCATTATTGAAACTACATTAAAATTGATACCTGGTTATGAATCATTAGTATTTATATTAAAATGAATAACAACTACTAGGAAGTACAGGAACCTTGAGGAAAAATTTAAAGAATTTATGCTGCTAATGAAATGAAAAGAAATGAATTCAATATTGCATGCTGAAGTCAATACAAAGAAAGTGTTAAATGGATACAGAGATAGCACAGCCATGTGGAGACAGAGATAGCACAGTCATATGGATACAGAGATAGCACAGTTTTGTGGAGACAGAGATAGCACAGTCATATGGATGCAGAGATAGCACAGTCATATGGATACAGAGATAACACAGTCATATGGATGCAGAGATAGCACAGTCATGTGGATACAGAGATAGCACAGTCATATAGATACAGAGATGGCACAGTCATGTGGAGACAGAGATAGTACAGTCATATGGATGCAGAGAGAGCACAGTCATATGGATACAGAGATAACACAGTCATATGGATACAGAGATAACACAGTCATATGGATACAGAGATAACACAGTCATATGGATGCAGAGATAGCACAGTCATGTGGATACAGAGATAGCACAGTCATATAGATACAGAGATGGCACAGTCATGTGGAGACAGAGATAGTACAGTCATATGGATGCAGAGATAGCATAGTCATATGGAAACAGAGATAGCACAGTCAATAGGATACAGTGATAGCAGTCATGTGGATGCAGAGATAGCACAGTCAATATGACACAGAGATAGCACAGTCATATGGAGACAATGATATCACAGTCATATGGATACAGAGATAGCACAGTCATATGGAAACAGAGATAGCACAGTCAATAGAAAACAGATAGCACAGTCAATAGGATACAGAGATAGCACAGTCATATGGATACAGAGATAGCACAGTCAATATGGATACAGAGATAGCACAGTCATATGGAAACAGAGATAGCACAGTCATATGGATGCATAGATAGCACAGTCATATGGAAACAGAGATAGCACAGTCATGTGGATGCAGAGATAGCACAGTCATATGGATACAGAGATGGCACAGTCAATAAGACACAGAGATAGCACAGTCATATGGATACAGAGATGGCACAGTCATGTGGAGACAGAGATAGCACAGTCATGTGGATGCAGAGATAGCACAGTCATATGGATACAGAGATAGCACAGTCATATGGATGCAGAGATAGCACAGTCATATGGATGCAGAGATAGCACAGTCATATGGAAACAGAGATAGCACAGTCATATGGATGCAGAGATAGCACAGGCAATATGGATGCAGAGATAGCACAGTCATATGGAAACAGAGATAGCACAGTCATATGGATACAGAGATAGCACAGTCATATGGAAACAGAGATAGCACAGTCAATAGAAAACAGATAGCACAGTCAATAGGATACAGAGATAGCACAGTCATATGGATACAGAGATAGCACAGTCAATATGGATACAGAGATAGCACAGTCATATGGAAACAGAGATAGCACAGTCATATGGATGCATAGATAGCACAGTCATATGAAACAGAGATAGCACAGTCATGTGGATGCAGAGATAGCACAGTCATATGGATACAGAGATGGCACAGTCAATAAGACACAGAGATAGCACAGTCATATGGATACAGAGATGGCACAGTCATGTGGAGACAGAGATAGCACAGTCATGTGGATGCAGAGATAGCACAGTCATATGGAAGCAGAGATAGCACAGTCATATGGATGCAGAGATAGCACAGTCATATGGATACAGAGATGGCACAGTCATGTGGATGCAGAGATAGCACAGTCATATGGATACAGAGATAGCACAGTCATATGGATGCAGAGATAGCTTAGTCATATGGATGCAGAGATAGCACAGTCATATGGATGCAGAGATAGCACAGTCATATGGAAACAGAGATAGCACAGTCATATGGATGCAGAGATAGCACAGTCAATATGGATGCAGAGATAGCACAGTCATATGGAAACAGAGATAGCACAGTCATATGGATGCAGAGATAGCACAGTCATATGGATGCAGAGATAGCACAGTCATATGGATGCAGAGATAGCACAGTCATATGGATGCAGAGATAGCACAGTCATATGGATGCAGAGATAGCACAGTCATATGGATGCAGAGATAGCACAGTCATATGGATGCAGAGATAGCACAGTCATATGGATGCAGAGATAGCACAGTCAATATGGATACAGAGATAGTTTAGTTATATAGATACAAAGGTACCACAATCAAAGATGAATATATCATGGTTATTGGAATGAGAATCATCTGAACATTAGTGTAGAATTAGGACAAGCTACCTGTATTTCTCAAATACATTATAAACAAAAATAAGATGAAAAAAGCAGCTGTCTGTGATATGATGCTGTGGAGTCTGACTTGAGTCATCAAGACACAGAGCCTACCACACCTTACTCAGGTGCAAGTTCCACATCTACATGTACACTCACAAATGACAAGTTTAATGGTTGCCTTTTATTGAGTTTGTATGAATGTTAATGTGTGTATATCATGTTAGCATTGTGTAATATCACACACACAATAGCTGGGTATACACTTAGAAAGGATGTTACTAATTCAACTTCATTTCCTCATCCAGTTTTTGCTGCAAAAAGCTCTTTTATACTCACATTGAAATGCTCGACTATAATGCAGATTGAATGGTACGTGTTATCTATTACCTGTCTTGGATGAGTCATACATAGAGAACGCATCACAGTTATAATGGTACCAAGATTGCCTTCTTATTGTCATAATAACCTTTGCTCAACAGAATGACGTTCTCAAAGATATTGTCAAACAACACTTGAATATAATATGATATAGTAGACGGTTAGAATGAATATAAAATCACAGGTGGTTCGATAAGTTAGAGTAAAAAAATGTATAAAGTTGTAGGTGGTTTGGATTTGGTAAAGAATTAAAGGTGGTTTGATAAGTTAGAGAGAAAAAGTGAATGAATATGTAGGTGGTTTGATAACTCTGAAAAGTTGAAGATGGCCTGGTTTTTTGGAAAAGGTTGTTGGTAACTTAGTTATGGTACAGAGTAGCTAAGTCAAGTAGGTCTATGTTAAGTTGATAAAAGAGATGTGACTAATACCTCCCTAGGTATTGGTCGAAAGGTATATTGTTACCAATGGGTTGTGTCAGAAAACACTGAATGAGCACAGGGATGATGAGGATCTAGGGGTGGAGCCCCGCCCAACCAGGTAACATTACCCAGCTACGTCAGTATACCACAGTGTGACACAAGTAATAAAAAATGTGCTTGTGCAGTTAACTGTTTCTGTGAAACACAAAGGTAAATGTTTATATAGAAATACTAGTTACCAACATTCTATATAAGATGTACGGGTTACTTGTACTCTGTGAAAGACATACAGGTTAATCTAGTAAAACATACAGGTTACTCTGTATAAGGCATACTAGTATCTAACCTTGTGTAAAACATACAGGTTACACTGAGTAAGACATACAGGTTACTCTGTGTAAGACATACATGGTATACTGTGTAAGACATACATGGTATACTGTGTAAGACATACATGGTATACTGTGTAAGACATACATGGTATACTGTGTAAGACATACATGGTATACTGTGTAAGACATACATGGTATACTATGTAAGACATACATGGTATACTGTGTAAGACATACATGGTATACTGTGTAAGACATACATGGTATACTGTGTAAGACATACATGGTATACTGTGTAAGACACATGGTATACTGTGTAAGACACATGGTATACTGTGTAAGACATACATGGTATACTGTGTAAGACATACATGGTATACTATGTAAGACATACATGGTATACTGTGTAAGACATACATGGTATACTGTGTAAGGTATACATGTAAGACATGGTATACTGTGTAAGACATACATGGTATACTGTGTAAGACATACATGGTATACTGTGTAAGACATACATGGTATACTGTGTAAGACATACATGGTATACTGTGTAAGACATACATGGTATACTGTGTAAGACATACATGGTATACTGTGTAAGACACATGGTATACTGTGTAAGACATACATGGTATACTGTGTAAGACATACATGGTATACTGTGTAAGACATACATGGTATACTGTGTAAGACATACATGGTATACTGTGTAAGACATACATGGTATACTGTGTAAGACATACATGGTATACTGTGTAAGACATACATGGTATACTGTGTAAGACATACATGGTATACTGTGTAAGACATACATGGTATACTGTGTAAGACATACATGGTATACTGTGTAAGACATACATGGTATACTGTGTAAGACTTACATGGTATACTATGTAAGACACATGGTATACTGTGTAAGACACATGGTATACTGTGTAAGACATACATGGTATACTGTGTAAGACATACATGGTATACTGTGTAAGACACATGGTATACTGTGTAAGACATACATGGTATACTGTGTAAGACATATAGGTTACTATGTAAGACATACATGGTATACTGTGTAAGACATACAGAATACTCTTTATATATAAAATCATCTGATTAAGACACACTGATAAATACTGATGATCCTGGTAAGCAGGTGCCCCTAACGATTGTACATTGTATGACATATAGATCGTGTACGTAACACACAACTCTTTGCCCCTTAAGCTGTGTGTGGTGTTTAATTAATGTTGAGAGTTGTCTGAAATCTCAAAAGTGTATTCGACATTACACATATGTCACTGTGTGGATGCGACTTCATAATGTAAGCTCAGAGGAGCCACATTAGGGCAGATTTACATACTCATGTACTTTAGTCGTCATATACATTACAATTTATTGGTGGTAGAAATTTTAACTGTTCGCTCATGTGTCATATAAAGGAAATGTGGTATAAACTCAATCTGGGCATCAAAAGGTTACCAGCACACTCGATACCTACACCACTTTCTGGACCGTTGGATACCCTGACAGGAAGCCAGGGTGGATGTGATACCTAAGGGACCCACCCTAGTCAGGATAACAACCATAAGGACTTGAGCATAAGATACGTGTACATGCTTGATAATATGACATTTCTAACATGATAACTAACCTGATATTTTACGGCGTAACCACAGTTGCGGTGTATTCAGTGCTCGTACAAGATCATCTGACTTCAGCTATTCTTCTGTCAGGCAAAATATTTCAACATTGTCCTCTTGAATTTAAAAAAATGATGTGTTTTCTGAAATTTAATTCCTTCAATGTTTTGTGAAGTAAATATTCAAATTAAACACCCTGTTCAGTATTCAACCCCACCCTTACATAAATACTTCATGTGTTACCCCTATACTCTTACAGCTTAATACTACACCTCTTACAATACGTATTACACTCCTATACCTTAACATAAAATACTACATACCCTACACTCCTACATAAAATACAATATCCCTACAACATATAATACACCATTACAGCCAATACTACACTTCCTTACAAAAAATACTAACCCTACATTAAATACTACACCCTTATTCTAGTCAGATTAAGATATAAATAAGGAATACCCCCAAACCCAGTGTGATACACCCAGTGTGATACACTCACCAGATTGAGATGAAAATAAGGAATACCCCCAAACCCAGTGTGATACACTCACCAGATTGAGATGAAAATAAGGAATACCCCCAAACCCAGTGTGATACACTAAGGTATACCCCAAACCCAGTGTGATACACTAAGGTATACCCCAAACCCAGTGTGATACACTAAGGTATACCCAAACCCAGTGTGATACACTAAGGTATACCCCAAACCCAGTGTGATACACTCACCAGATTGAGATGAAAATAAGGAATACCCCCAAACCCAGTGTGATACACTAAGGTATACCCCAAACCCAGTGTGATACACTAAGGTATATCCCAAACCCAGTGTGATACACTAAGGTATACCCCAAACCCAGTGTGATACACTCTCCAGATTTAGATATAACTTTATGATATAGATAAGAATGTAGTAAGGAAGTTGATATTGCTCTTCGTCATATTAATTCCAGGTAACATGTTATTTTTAGTGTTTAGGAAATTCCATGTATATGTAAAACTGCATGCCTGGTTATAGGTCAAATGTACTATTGCAGGCATGTGTAAGAGTACATCAGGTCCATAACTCTACTGACAATCAAACTTAGCTAATTAGGGGAGTGGACAGTTCTGTGTCTCTCTATGTGACAGCTCCTTATATGACCTCCACACGCTCTACAATACTGTACATCCTTCTGTCTACTTGCTTCTAAAATACTTCACAAACTTTTAATGTCTGTGATAGCTTATGAAAATGTATGTCTCTAGAGGTCATGGAAGGTGACTATTTGATGTAACCATTTTGTCAACTAACCTTAAAACCACATATATCTCATGTGTCAACTGACCAAAAGGCAAACTGCTTTGTAAAAGAGATTATGCCTGTGATGCTTTTAAGCCATTTTAGTTGACCTATATGAACTGACCAGTGTACATTTTGACATCAACAATTGAAAATTGACCAGTACTACATGCAGAGGGGTAAATCTGTTAATAACATTGTAGTGACAGAAAGATCAATAATTACACTATACAAATGAAAGGATTTTACTGTGAGAATGTTCATTTAGGGTCACTATTAGGGTGTCGTTGTAAGGTTACTATTTGTGTAATACTGTGGGCTTACTGCCAGAGTGTTACTACAGGGTTACTCTTAAGATGTTACGATAGGGTTACTGTTAGGTTGTTTCTGTAAGGCTACAGATAGGGTGTTAATGTAGGGTTACCAGTGTTGCTAAAGTAAGGGTATTACTGTAGGGTTACCAGTGTTACTGCAGGTATACTGTTACTACAGGGTTACTCTTTGACTGTTTCTGTAGGGTTACTCTTTGAATGTTTCTGTAGGGTTACTATTTGAATGTTATTGAATGATTACTGTTAGGATGTCACTATAGGATTACTGTCAGAGTGGTAAGAGTAAAGTGGGTTATGATAAGGGTATTTCTGTAGGGTTACTGCAGAGGTGTTACTGTATGGTTACAGATAGAATGTAATTGAATGGTAATGTAGGGTTACTGCTAGCATGTTATTGTTTAAACAATATTTTTGTTGTTAAGCAAAATATGTCATTGTTGTGTTAATTAGTTTGCCTTCTATTTCAGATAAGTGAAGACATTGTCGACAGATGTGTGAGAAGGCTAACTAAGAGTAGACCTGCCTCGCCTAGTCACAGGTATGTTACCTGTAATTTACACTTGCCAGACGTTCCTACAGGTCAGAGAGTATGATTTTGGATAAAAGCGCTTGATAGCTTTCAAACTTTGAAATTACGACATTACTAAAACATCCTTTTGAAAAGAGAAAACAAATGTGCTACATTTATTGAAAAGTGTTACTCATTTCTCCATAGGGTTTGATGTACATATACAGAAATGACACATATTTATGTACAGGGATGATACATATTTGTGTACAGGGATGATACATATTACTTGTGTACAGGGATGATACATATTTGTGTACAGGGATGATACATATCTATGTACAGGGATGATACATATTTGTGTACAGGGATGATACATATTACTTGTGTACAGGGATGATACATATTTGTGTACAGGGATGATACATATTTGTGTACAGGGATGATACATATTTGTGTACAGGGATGATACATATCTATGTACAGGGATAATACATATTTGTGTACAGGGATGATACATATCTATGTACAGGGATGATACATATTTGTGTACAGGGATGATACATATTTGTGTACAGGGATGATACATATTTGTGTACAGGGATGATACATATCTATGTACAGGGATGATACATATTTGTGTACAGGGATGATACATATCTATGTACAGGGATGATACATATCTATGTACAGGGATGATACATATTTGTGTACAGGGATGATACATATTTGTGTACAGGGATGATACATATCTGTGTACAGGGATGATACATATTTGTGTGATACATATCTATGGGGATGATACATATTTGTGTACAGGGATGATACATATCTATGTACAGGGATGATACATATCTATGTACAGGGATGATATATATTTGTGTACAGGGATGATACATATCTATGTACAGGGATGATACATATTTGTGTACAGGGATGATACATATTTGTGTACAGGGATGATACATATCTATGTACAGGGATGATACATATCTATGTACAGGGATGATACATATTACTTGTGTACAGGGATGATACATATTTGTGTACAGGGATGATACATATTTGTATTCAGGGATAAAGCACATTTGAAAAGAGTGTTGATACACTCATATAGAGAGATGGAGAGAAATCTATTTGGAGAGTATTCACTTGCTGCCTGGTTTTATTGAGGGAATTTAAAATATTGTGTAACACAATAGACATGTAATTGTTGTTTAGTTTGTCAACATCAGGCCATTAATGATTGCCTGGATAGGGCGGGACCAGTGGGCCGAGGACCAACCCTCCCTAGGTCCTGTTAACTGTGGCGTGTGTGAGAGAATGAAGCCCTACATAAGTCAACAACAGTTCCAGACACCAAGACTGTTGGCCATAAAAATTATCTAACCTCCCAATTATCAAGTAATCACATTTTTGTATGGGAATGCAAAATTACAAAATATACCTTCAAGTAAAGTTATGATGTTTAGAAAATCTGGTGACACAGCACTGTTTATTTTGTGTGATGAAATATTATCAGATTTCATGTCTAAAAACATCCAAACTTATCATCTATAATATTATAAATGAGTTTGCTGTGACTCCGATGTAATGGTATAATTATCTGTGTAAGCTAAATACTGAGTCTGTCAGGGACTTAATTTGTGTGTGTTTAGCAGGAAGTTATCACCAATCTAAGTATACAATACTTTTCATTAAACAGCTCATATTAGTATATTTAATAATTTGGATTATCATTGACTCAACATTTTCCATATTTACAGTAAATTTGCTATTTTGTGTGATTATGATGTTGAAAAAATACTGTAAAATGACACTTAATAATGCTGGTCATTGACATTAAATACAGGTCACACAGAATCATTCAGTGTTTTGTACAGGACAGACTGGGTCAGTTTGTGTAGTTGTTGTATAGGACAGACAGGGTCAGTTGGTGTAGGTGTTGTATAGGACAGACTGGGTCAGTTTGTGTAGGTGTTGTATAAGACAGACTGGGTCAGTTTGTGTAGGTGTTGTATAAGACAGACTGGGTCAGTTTGTGTAGGTGTTGTATAGGGCAGACTGGGTCATTTTGTGTAGGTGTTGTATAGGGCAGACTGGGTCAGTTTGTGTAGGTGTTGTATAAGACAGACTGGGTCAGTTTGTGTAGGTGTTGTATAGGACAGACTGGGTCAGTTTGTGTAGGTGTTGTATAGGGCAGACTGGGTCAGTTTGTGTAGGTGTTGTATAAGACAGACTGGGTCAGTTTGTGTAGGTGTTGTATAGGACAGACTGGGTCAGTTTGTGTAGGTGTTGTATAGGACAGACTTGGTCAGTTTGTGTAGGTGTTGTATAGGACAGACTGGGTCAGTTTGTGGAGGTGTTGTTGACCACACAGAGCACATGTACCTTAGGAAATATAATATTACACTGCAGTATTTTATAACATTCAAATCAATTTTGACAGCAGTTATAATACTTAATCATGCTCCATTAGAAGTACAGTAGTTGCGTGTAGTGGTAGATTGTGGGGTAGACTCAATTTCCCCAAGTCATTCTACTTTCAGAATTAATCACCCAGATATTGGTGTATGTTTTATGGCTGTTTACACCGTTATATAGTTATGTTTTTTTCATTGTTTTTGGTAACAATTGACTTGTCAAAAGATAAACAAATATCGTGTTTCTTAGTGTGTGATATTATTGCTGTTGATCAGACTTGTGATCACTCCAGTCAGTGGCCCAAACTCACGTGGGAGATTGACATAACCGCAGTTCACTGTAGGGGGGAGGCCTACCCCTACCCCAGGGCTACACGCCAATGGTCACTAGGCCACTGGGTCACTGACACTAGGTCAACACACTCTGTCTAATGTTGGTGACCTTACAATGTTTTTCCAAGAAAGGGACAACTGGTATTGCTGAAATTCAGCTTCTGTTAATCTCATGTAATTTGTTTTGTGGAAAATAAAAAAAATATATAATGATAAGAAGTCTGGGAAATTATGATATCAATGGAAAGAGGAAGGAGGAAAATACAATCGAAAGAAAATAGAAAAATACAATTGAAAGAAAGTAAAATAATACAATCAAAAGAAAGAAGAGATAAAACAAATGCAATTAAAAGAAAATAATGAAAATTACAATAAAAAGAAATAGAAAAAGTATGAAAAGATTTAAGAATTGCGGATAGAAATTAGAAATGTAAATAGGCTGTGATGTGTTTATGCGGGGACATTTGATGCATCTTATTGGCCAAGCTACTGGTCAGATGACTTTGCACTAGGTGACACACATGTACAGGTAAGACAAGGCAAGATGTCCAAACATGACTTGAAGTGAGAACCAGAGTGTGTGACAGAAAGGCATTAAGAATGAAAGGTTGGTAATGGATCTGTATACTAAGGGGTGTGGTGGCTGCCCTGTCACGGTAAATATCTACCTCCAATCACAACTCGTGTTTCCCTGTGTACCGTCTCACAACTTCCTAAAATAGTGAGAAGTCGATACTCAGGTTACAGATACTCATCAATGTCAGCCACTAATTATACCTCATCTGGATTGGAAAACCAAACTTTCAAATTCAGATAGAATCAACTTTTCAATATCAATATATCAGTACTATAGGTATGAAGCCTTAGAATGAAATATCTGAAGTTAATTGCCCTTGGTGAATTTAGTGTATATGTTTTTAGATTGAGCCTATCTAGTCCTCAACATCACTAATTAAAGTCATTGACACAAAAAAGTCAGTCTGAATTGTTTTTTAATAGGTCCAGTTAAAAGTTTGAAGATATTTTTAAGCCATTTTATCTTTTGAAAAGTTTTGTTTTCACCTAATCCACACATCAAACATCTTGTTTTCAGTTATTTTGGTCAAAATCAGCTGTGAATGATAGAAACTTTGTTTGTACTACACTCTCAATACAGCAAGATATATCCCAAACCTTATATTGAGTGATACACTTCACACCAGATATAGACAGATACACCTCACACCAGATATAGACAGATACACCTAACACCAGATATAGACAGATACACAAAACACCAGATATAGACAGATACACAAAACACCAGATATAGACCGATACACAAAACACCAGATATAGACAGATACACAAAACACCAGATATAGACAGATACACAAAACACCAGATATAGACAGATACACCTCACACCAGATACAGGCAGATACACCTCACACCAGATATAGACAGATACACAAAACACCAGATATAGACAGATACACCTCACACCAGATATAGACAGATACACAAAACACCAGATATAGACAGATACACCTCACACCAGATATAGACAGATACACCTCACACCAGATACAGGCGGATACACCTCACACCAGATATAGACAGATACATCTCACACCAGATATAGACAGATACACCTCACACCAGATATAGACAGATACACTTCACACCAGATATAGAAAAGCAGATACATCACACACCAGACACTACACCCCTCATCAGACACCAGCTGATACACCCCACATTAGTAACTGGCTGATACACCAATCACCAGACACTACACCCCTCATCAGACAACAGCTGATACACCCCACATTAGTAACTGGCTGATACACCAATCACCAGACACTACACCCCTCATCAGACACCAGCTTATACACCCCACATTAGTAACTGGCTGATACACCAATCACCAGACACTACACCCCACATCAGACACCAGCTGATACACTCCACATTAGTAACTGGCTGATACACCAATCACCAGACACTACACCCCACATCAGACACCTGCTGATACACTCCACATTAGTAACTGGCTGATACATCACACACCAGACACTACACTCCAAATCAGACACCAGCTGATACACTCCACATTAGTTACTGGCTGATACACCAATTACCAGACACTACACCCCACATCAGACAGTGGCTGATACACCAATCACCAGACACTACACTCCACATCAGACACCAGCTGATACACTCCACATTATTAACTGGTTGATACACTGAACACCAGACACTACACCTCAAATCAGACACCTGATACACCCCACATTAGACACTGGCTGATACAGCCCTAGTTTGGTGTTAGCTGTAATATATATACCCAGGTTAATGTACAACTGTTAAAGTGAAGTGCTTGTAGAGAAAATTCTGTTGAAAATCTGGAGATTAATCAGCACAGCATAAGTACATTCTGTGATCATGATAGGTAGATAAATATGGGGCTCTTCCTTTTATGTACCAGTGGCATTTTTTTCCTTTTGTTAGAGGGCAATAATTTCTCATTTAATATACAATCAAAGTAGAATCTTTTCGCTATACAAATTTAGATAACTTATGAAAAGGGAAGATAGGTGTGCTATCAGATTGCCTGGCTGTCAGGAGATTTCTCTAAGCAGAGTTGATTTGACACATATATATATATCTCTGACTAGTGGGTCACTGCTGAGTATTGTGTCTGGGTGAAAACCTTCCTGTTTTCTGTGTATATTTTTCCCAACCACAGACAGGTGTATTGATGATTTTTCTGTCGTGGAATTTCCCTAATATATCCTAGAGTGAAACACTCCTGACACATGTATCAAAGTTTTTTCTTGTTTCTGGTTTCCTTGTCCAAAACCACTCCTAAGTAACCGGAAAAACAGCTTCTTCATACCTTAACTAACCTTACCACATAGTCTTCAGAGCAGCGTAAATTTTACTACAAAAATTCTTTATCAATGAAAACAAAAAAAAATACTTCCCACCAAAAGATGTGATTGCTGCTGTAACTGTATGAGTTGTTTTTTTTTTACCCCACCATCATCAGACGTTTGGATTTTCAAAATGCCTTACATCCTTGTTCCGTCGTTCGTCCATTCAAAAGCAATTTTTGTTATTGGTATTTATTAAGAACTACTGGATGGATATTTCTCAAAGTTCTTGCAGGTTCCCGATGGTCCCTAGTTGAGCCCGTTTAATTTTGGGACAGATCAGAAAAATTAAATGGCCGACAGACAGTCATCTTGGATTTTTTCAATGGAGCTTGTTATTGCCATTTCATAAGACGTACCAAATGGATCTCAAATTTTATACACTTCCAGGTGACCATCTTGGTGATTACCATCACTATTTCTGCAAACGAATGATCAAATTTCTTACCATTAAGAGCAAAAACAGAGAAGAAAAAAGAAGGTAAAAAGTCCTAATTGAATAAACAAATAAAGATGAAATGATGGTGGGTTCCGAGATCACTCTGGGATATCTTGATTTTTATGTTAGATTGTATATCATCTTTATCCACTCTCTATTGGACAGGAGGTTGTCACAGGTCCGGTGGAAGTGAAATCATGTCCTCTGTGGGACAGGAAATTGTCCCAGATCAATGTGGAATCCTCCATGTTCTCCATCTGTGGGACAGGAAATTGTCCCAGATCAATGTGAAATCCTCCATGTTCTCTGTCTGTGGGACAGGAAATTGTCCAAGTTTAATGTGAAATCCTCCATGTTCTCTGTCTGTCGGACAGGAAATTGTCCAAGTTTAATGTGAAATCCTCCATGTTCTCTGTCTGTCGGACAGGAAATTGTCCAAGTTTAATGTGAAATCTGCCATGTTCTCTGTCTGTGGGACAGGAAATTGTCCCAGATCAATGTGAAATCCTCCATGTTCTCTGTCTGTAGGACAGGAAATTGTCCCAGATCAATGTGAAATCCTCCATGTTCTCTGTCTGTGGGACAGGAAATTGTCCAAGTTTAATGTGAAATCCTCCATGTTCTCTGTCTGTCGGACAGGAAATTGTCCAAGTTTAATGTGAAATCTGCCATGTTCTCTGTCTGTGGGACAGGAAATTGTCCCAGATCAATGTGAAATCCTCCATGTTCTCTGTCTGTAGGACAGGAAATTGTCCCAGATCAATGTGAAATCCTCCATGTTCTCTGTCTGTGGGACAGGAAATTGTCCAAGTTTAATGTGAAATCTGCCATGTTCTCTGTTTGTGGGACAGGAAATTGTCCCAGATCAATGTGAAATCCTCCATGTTCTCTGTCTGTGGGACAGGAAATTGTCCAAGTTTAATGTGAAATCCTCCATGTTCTCTGTCTGTGGGACAGGAAATTGTCCAAGTTTAATGTGAAATCTGCCATGTTCTCTGTTTGTGGGACAGGAAATTGTCCAAGTTTAATTTGAAATCCTCCATGTTCTCTGTCTGTGGGACAGGAAATTGTCCCAGATCAATGTGAAATCCTCCATGTTCTCTGTCTGTGGGACAGGAAATTGTCCAAGTTTAATGTGAAATCCTCCATGTTCTCTGTCTGTGGGACAGGAAATTGTCCAAGTTTAATGTGAAATCTGCCATGTTCTCTGTCTGTGGGACAGGAAATTGTCCCAGATCAATGTGAAATCCTCCATGTTCTCTGTCTGTGGGACAGGAAATTGTCCAAGTTTAATGTGAAATGTGCCATGTTCTCTGTCTGTGGGACAGGAAATTGTCCCAGATCAATGTGAAATCCTCCATGTTCTCTGTCTGTGGGACAGGAAATTGTCCCAGATCAATGTGAAATCCTCCATGTTCTCTGTCTGTGGGACAGGAAATTGTCCCAGATCAATGTGAAATCCTCCATGTTCTCTATTTGTGGGGTGGGAGATTGGGTAACAGATCCAACATCTATACATATCAGTTTACATAAGCTGCTATATATAACTGTCAGGTAACCCGGCATGGTATCTACCCTCTTTCTGTGACTCACACAAATACTATCTTACACACTTCTGACAATACGTTATCCTAGTGGAAAATATTCATCAGTTGGCTTCAATATTGACAGATGAAAAAAGATATAAGAATCTATAAAACTGATTTCAGCAATATGATATCATACCTGTCTTTGTGACCACTCCAAAAACATTGTTATATCAGTTATTCCTGTCCAAATACAAGCTTGACATGGAAATATTTAACCATGAATAAGTCCATATAAAAATACTTACCTTTTCAACTCTTAAATTTACATTTCTGCTTCAAATGAAGAGGTGGGCTTGTTGTGCCCATTTCTCTGTTTCTTGAGCATACATCAGACTTAGTTTGCATGTACATCCATGTCAGATGGAAAGTCACATGTATTGGCATTAATGACCTTTTGACCTTGCTGTAAATTTCAGTTTCATGCCCTGATTTCATATTCAGACACATGGAGTGATATAGATCGAAAAGCCTTCACTTTGGTTTCAGTTTTATCCTTGTCATTAACTTTATTCAGTAAAAGTCTGATCTTGGAAAATGTTTCCTGAAAGGATTACGTACTGAGTATACATAATGGTAACTCTACTTGAACTTTGAATGTAAGATTTGTCAAGCATATATACCTCAGCCATATTTGGTATGCATACTTCATATTCAGGTAAAAAGATGTCTTACCACACATCAAAAAACAACATTGGATTTTCTACGATTGCTTTAACCTTGACCTGTGACACCTTAAGCACAGATGTCCAGGCCTGCATATTTATCCTTGTGAAGGGGTCTATCCTCCCTGTTTCAAAATGGGTCATCACACCCTCTAATTTTGTATTCATTGATATGTATATATATGCGGGGGCTATCCATTTTGCTCCCTTTTCCCACTTGAATCTTGTCTCATCAACTTTCTGTACTTTGGATTATTTTTTGCAGCAGTTTGGATAATTGTGACATACTTAGCTTGTCCTGTAAGAATGTAAAACAGAGAAGTGGAAATCTTTTGATGTGGGTAATATTGTGATTATTATCTGTTGTGACTACAAATGACTGTAAAACATAACAATCCAGCTATGATTTATAACACAAGAGTCCTACTTCAGGCTTCACTGAACATGGCACAGTTCACTGCTCTACTGACAAATGCCAGGAATTTACAACATAATAAATACCTAATTACTCAACGCTATATGATTATGTAGATCAAATATTTACATAGTATATCAGACTTTCAGATTAGCAATTCTCCTTTATTTGATTTTACAATCGTTAGTTAAAATTGCACATTTTGATACAAATTGTAACTAAGTTGTTTACAGGTATAAAGAACAAAGATATTGTACTTATGTGCACTAATGGTATCAGTGATAGTATTCGTACAGTACTAATAAAGCTTATGTTCAGGTTTAGTTCTTGTGTACATTAATACTACTTCTGTACAGTAATAATTTCTGTGTACAGTACATAGTATCTGTGTACAGTAATAATTTCTGTGTACAGTACATAGTATGTGTACTGTGTACAGTAATAATTTCTGTGTACAGTACAATTCCTGTGTAGTAGTATCTTAATACTACTTCTGTACTGTGTACAGTACAGTACATAGTATCTGTGTACAGTAATAATTTCTGTGTACAGTACATAGTACCTGTGTACAGTAACAATTTCTGTGTACAGTAATAATTTCTGTGTACAGTACATAGTACCTGTGTACAGTAATAATTTCTGTGTACAGTACATAGTATCTGTGTACAGTAATAATTTCTGTGTACAGTACATAGTATCTGTGTACAGTACATAGTACCTGTGTACAGTACATAGTTCCTGTGTACAGTAATAATTTCTGTGTACAGTACATAGTACCTGTGTACAGTAACAATTTCTGTGTACAGTACATAGTATCTGTGTACAGTACATAGTACCTGTGTACAGTAATAATTTCTGTGTACAGTACATAGTACCTGTGTACAGTAACAATTTCTGTGTACAGTACATAGTATCTGTGTACAGTAATAATTTCTGTGTATGGTATAAAGTACTTGTTTACAGTAGAAGTAGATGTATATACTGTCAAACTTCTATGAATCGAACTTTGATTCAAATTTCTCAATGAATCAAAGTTTTTGTCCGGTCCCAAATTTTATTTCTATATATTGCTACTAACTTAACCCCTAATAAATCAAACTTTTCGATGTATGGAAGTTTTTTCATGGACCATAAACTATAATAACATAGTCATTGACGTATCATGATTCGAAAACAAAATATTTACTTGTACTGTACTTTTTGGGGTCAAAAGGTCAAATACAAAGGTCACTGTTGCTAAAAATAGATATGTTTTATCAAACTTGTTTTCCAGATGATAACTTCAGAAAGAATTGATGGATTGGGTTGAAATTTCATACAATGTGAGATTATGAGGTAATATTGAGTGTGATTGAGTTTGGGGTCAAAAGGTCAAATGTGGAGATCATTTACTACAATAGGTGTTGTAACTATTTTTAGGGCCCCGAATCAAAGATGCAGGAAGCAAAGTTTGTCAGAATAACACCAGTAGTCAACTGACCAATGTTCAAGGTTACTGTGTTTAAAGATCAAAGTCAAATTTTGCATCTTTTCATGTAAATACTTACAATGTAACTAGAATGGTTAAATTTGCCCTTAAAGGTCAGACACAAAATTGGGTCCTTTCTGACATGTCATTGTTTTAGTTTGTTTTCCAGATAATAAATTAATTGAATTAGAAATGACAAACTAGATTAAAACTTCATACAGTATTAAGCACAAAAGAGTGCATTTATACAAATTAAGCACGAGAGAGTGCATTTATACAAATTAAGCACGAGAGAGTGCATTTATACAAATTAAGCACAAAAGAGTGCATTTATACAAATTAAGCACAAGCACGAGAGAGTGCATTTATACAAATTAAGCACAAGCACAAAAGAGTGCATTTATACAAATTAAGCACAAGAGAGTGCATTTATACAAATTAAGCACGAGAGTGTGCATTTATACAAATTAAGCACAAGAGAGTGCATTTGTACAAATTAAGCACAAGAGTGTGCATTTATACAAATTAAGCACAAAAGAGTGCATTTATACAAATTAAGCACGAGAGAGTGCATTTATACAAATTAAGCACGAGAGAGTGCATTTATACAAATTAAGCACAAAAGAGTGCATTTATACAAATTAAGCACAAGCACAAAAGAGTGCATTTATACAAATTAAGCACAAGAGAGTGCATTTATACAAATTAAGCACGAGAGTGTGCATTTATACAAATTAAGCACAAGAGAGTGCATTTGTACAAATTAAGCACAAGAGTGTGCATTTATACAAATTAAGCACAAAAGAGTGCATTTATACAAATTAAGCATGAGAGTGTGCTTTTATACAAATTAAGCACAAAAGAGTGCATTTGTACAAATTAAGCACAAGAGTGTGCATTTATACAAATTAAGCACAAGAGAGTGCATTTAAAGTTGTTTTCCACATTATGTTCTGTTTTTTGTGTCCTTACTGTCAAGATACTGGTTTTTGGAGGACATTCAATTGTTTAAATAAGACATCTGTTCATTGCTATCAAGGTCTATGTTGCATAGAAGTAATGGCAGGGGACGCGTTTTGCATGCAACACTAACAGTACTTCAGTAACGAGCTTGTTCATATTGATAACTGTGTACAGATATATTACTTGTGCACAATAATAAGTAACAGTACTGGTGCACAGTAAAGATTGTACTCATAAAGTGTAACAGAACATGTAAACCCCAGACTTTTCCGTAAAATTTTTGAGGTGAAGGCAGTCATAGTTACCTCTATGGGAATCTGACAAGGCCATAACACCCAAAACTTCACTTTTTATTGTATGCTCTGTAAATTAATACATTTCTTTTGGAAAACGGAGAAAAAAGTTAAACATTTAAACCTATTCTGCAAGTAAGATCAGATTTGTTTACATGGGAAACTGGGTGTTAGCAGAGAATCTGATTCGCTACACTGCTGGACACATGCTATCAGTTGACAGATCTGATGGTGAACTAGTGGGCCTGATAAGCTTGTTGTGGTTGAGTAGGTGGGGTAGGGAATCGGAGAGGCAAAGTGTTCCCAGACTCTGGTGTTACAGCTTTTGTCTGCCCGCCTATTGTCTCTCCTTCACTAGCTTATCTGTAGAGATCTGGGAAGTGCAGGGCTTTTGTGCAGGTGAAGGTGTTGGACTTATCAAGGTCATTTGTGTGTATGTGTTGGAACAGGTAATAGTAATTATATCAACAAACAAATGCTTATGGTGTAATCATTTCATCAGTACTCAAGGTCATATTCCATTGATACTTCAGGTTACACTACAATATGAAAGAGGAAAATAGCTTTGCTTTTACTATATTTCAAGATGGCTTAATATTACAGATAAAAAGTTTTAAAAAAGAAGAAATGCTTTCACACATGAAGGTGAAAATCAAGGATTTTAAAAATGGAACAGGGTCAAATGTCATAAATGTTTCTCAATGTCATTGTAGGCTGAGGAGGGGTAATGTTATAGTATAGAATGACCACTATAGACTGAGGAGGGAAATGTTATGTAGGCTGTGAAGGGGAATGTTTTAGTATTGAATGACCACTGTAGGCTGTGAAGGGAAATGTTATGTAGGCTGAGGAGGGGTAATGTTATAGTATTGAATGACCACTGTAGGCTGAGGAGGGGTAATGTTATAGTATTGAATGACCACTGTAGGCTGAGGAGGAGAATGTTATGTAGGCTGAGGAGGGGTAATGTTATAGTATTGAATGACCACTGTAGGCTGTGAAGGGAAATGTTATGTAGGCTGTGAAGGGGAATGTTTTAGTATTGAATGACCACTGTAGGCTGTGAAGGGAAATGTTATGTAGGCTGAGGAGGGGTAATGTTATAGTATTGAATGACCACTGTAGGCTGAGGAGGGGTAATGTTATAGTCTTGAATGACCACTGTAGGCTGAGGAGGGGTAATGTTATAGTATTGAATGACCACTGTAGGCTGAGGAGGGGTAATGTTATAGTATTGAATGACCACTGTAGGCTGAGGAGGGGTAATGTTATAGTATAGAATGACCACTGTAGGCTGTGAAGGGGAATGTTATAGTATTGAAAGACCACTGTAGGCTGTGAAGGGGAATGTTATAGTATAGAATGACCACTGTAGGCTGTGAAGGGGAATGTTATAGTATAGAATGACCACTGTAGGCTGTGAAGGGGAATGTTATAGTATAGAATGACCACTGAAGGCTGTAAAGGGGAATGTTATAGTATTGAATGACCACTGAAGGCTGTAAAGGGGAATGTTATAGTATAGAATGACCACTGTAGGCTGTGAAGGGGAATGTTATAGTATAGAATGACCATTTAGACTGAGGAGGGGAATGTTATAGTATAGAATGACCACTGTTGACTGAGGAGGGGAATGTTATAGTATAGAATGACCACTGTAGGCTGTGAAGGGGTAATGTTATGGTATAGAATGACCACTGTTGACTGAGGAGGGGTAATGTTATAGTATAGAATGACCACTGTAGACTGAGGAGGGGTAATGTTATAGTATAGAATGACCACTATAGGCTGAGGAGGGGTAATGTTATAGTATAGAATGACCACTGTAGGCTGAGGAGGGGTAATGTTATAGTATAGAATGACCACTGTAGGCTGAGGAGGGGTAATATTATAGTATAGAATGACCACTGTAAGCTGTGAAGGGGAATGTTATAGTATAGAATGACCACTGTTGACTGAGAAGGGGTAATGTTATAGTATAGAATGACCACTGTTGACTGAGGAGGGGAATGTTATAGTATAGAATGACCACTGTAGGCTGAGGAGGGGTAATGTTATAGTATAGAATGACCACTGTAGGCTGAGGAGGGGGAATGTTATAGTATAGAATGACCACTGTAGGCTGAGGAGGGGTAATGGTATAGTATAGAATGACCACTGTAGGCTGAGGAGGGGGAATGTTATAGTATAGAATGACCACTGTAGGCTGAGGAGGGGGAATGTTATAGTATAGAATGACCACTGTTGACTGAGGTGTTATAACATTGTGTGGCCAGTCTTATCACTATGTTGAAGACGGATTATGTTATAATATTGAATAACGTTGTTGTAGGCTGTTTTGTAGACTGAAGAAGGTTAAAGTTATGATACTGTTTAGTTTTTTAGGCTGAAGAAGGTTAAAGTTATGATACTGTTTAGTTGTTAGGCTGAAGAAGGCTAAAGTTATGATACTGTTTAGTTTTTTAGGCTGAAGAAGGTTAAAGTTATGATACTGTTTAGTTTTTTAGGCTGAAGAAGGTTAAAGTTATGATACTGTTTAGTTTTTTAGGCTGAAGAAGGCTAAAGTTATGATACTGTTTAGTTTTATAGGCTGAAGAAGGTTAAAGTTATGATACTGTTTAGTTTTTAAGGCTGAAGAAGGTTAAAGTTATGATACTGTTTAGTTTTTTAGGCTGAAGAAGGCTAAAGTTATGATACTGTTTAGTTGTTAGGCTGAAGAAGGTTAAAGTTATGATACTGTTTAGTTTTTAGGCTGAAGAAGGCTAAAGTTATGATACTGTTTAGTTTTTTAGGCTGAAGAAGGCTAAAGTTATGATACTGTTTAGTTTTTAGGCTGAAGAAGGCTAAAGTTATGATACTGTTTAGTTTTTTAGGCTGAAGAAGGCTAAAGTTATGATACTGTTTAGTTTTTTAGGCTGAAGAAGGCTAAAGTTATGATATTGAGTAGCTTTGTGGGCTAAAAAAGGATAAAATGATATGAAATAGATATGTGGGCTCTAGCAGACAGTTTTTTAAACTATTATTATCTCAGTTCAGTGGGCTTAGGACTATCTATGATTCAGTATACAAGGAAATGACCTGATTATAGCTGTTGTTACCACTTACAACTATTAACTTATGTAAGTATGGTGTAATGTGGTGTACGTGAATTGTATGAATAATACTGGTATGAATGATAGACTCTGAAACACAAAGTGTTGCGCACTTCGTCATTGCCAATATGATATCGCTGTGTGTCAGTGGAGGCTGACGTCTCGTCCATTGCCCCTTGACTAGACAACAGAGCTCCTGGGGGTCAGTGTTTTACACCAAAGGGGACTAAGTTACAGCATTGGGCAGTCGTAAATCCTCACTGTTTTTACCTGTCATCTCCTATGGAAAGTATCCATCACCATGCGTAGATGCTGCTGGCCCCAATCCAAGTGTTTACCTATTATCTGGGAGCACCCTTAATAAACACACCATTGTTGTATCAAATTCTCCACGCCTCATTGGCTTCTGTGTCATGTCTACCCGTTACAACTTGAAAAAAGCGGAGGCGAAAATCAATCAGATTTCAATATCAGCTGATTAGGAATGAGTTGTCAAATTTTTTAACTGCATTCTTAGGAGTGGTGCTAAATTTCCGGAGTTTTAAAGTAGGGAGGTGAAGGGTCTGTCAACATCAAATACCAGGCACTGGTCAAGTCTTGTTCAATCCTGTAATATACAGACACAATGAAGTTAATACTGCATTAATATCAGATCCTTCATCGTGTGACTGGTTTTCAATCAGGGAAAGCTGGGGTTACATTGACGAGGGCTACATGCACTAGTGAAGTCATCAACAAAGTCCAGATCATATCTCACCTGCATATCTGATGGCCACCGTAGATCTTGCATATTTCCAAGTACTTTCCAATAAACTTTCGATCTGTTCTGCAAAATTCAATGAAATTGAGACGCTAATGCCTTGAGCTCTAATTCCACTTAATGTAAATCTGATATCAGGAGATACACATCTAAGGGGAAAAAAATAACTTATCAGAGATTACAAGTCGGGTGGGAACTCATTAACGTTTTCACCCTAACCAGGCACCTGCTTTTGGCATTAAATCTGAATTAAGTATGCATCATTTTCTTAATGGTTTGTTAAAAGGAAAGTCACATTGTTCAAGTGACTTTTACTTAATTTCGCATGAACTCCAATTAATCATGTTATATTAAGTATCTAGTACTTTACTCTCAATGTTGTATCAAGTATCCAGTCCTTAACTTAGTCATTCCGTGTTAAATCAAGTACTCAGTACTTTACTCAATAGTCAGTTTTATTTTAAGTACTCAGTATCTTACTCAATACTCAGTGTTACATTAAGTACTCAATGCGTTAGTCAATACTATCAATCATTAAGTCTATTCTATTATTTGTGATATTCTCTTTAATAGAATTAAAAAAAATAACCACTCTTTTTTTTGGCTGAGATTGAGATTGATCTCGTATGTTGTCTCTAGTTCTTTTATCAACAATTTACCTGTTAGAAATAGCTTCAAGTCTTTGAAGTATACTTAAACTCTAACATTTTCTAATGATATCCTTTTGGATTACAAATATAAATGAATTTGACTTTATATAAATAGAAGTAATCAGATTTGTATGAACAGTAAATGAATTGTACCTGTATTGTAATGATTTGATGTAGTACATGTAAAGTCAATATTTACTGAATAACCCTGCACTCCAAACATTTTTGTGAATCAGATATGTGTTTTTACTTGGTGCATTTTACAGGTGGCAAATATCAATGATTCAAATATATTACAAGTCAACTGCAACATTTTATAAATTGAAATAAGAGAACTTTTAGATCAATAACTTTATGTTCGGTTTTGGCACAAGGATATTAATTTCAAACGTCAGTCACATGATTCTGGTCAGTGGAGGAAGTCCACTAATGTTAATGATCACAGAGGAAAATTATTTTGAAAACAAAAATATTTTGAAATTTGACACTTTAAATTTTCTTTGAAAACAGTGATAAGTAAGGTTTGTGATTGTGGCACTCTGATAAGTGGGCCGTGGCTAAATAACAATACCTGGCCTGTTATCCCAGAGGTCATAAAATACATGCCTCATATTGTTCCTCGATATAGTCCAATGGTGCATGGTTCATGTGCAACCCATTCTTGTTGTGTCTTAAGTAAATATTGTTTTGATATCCTGAAAACATAAACATTTTAATGTGTTTACATAAGTTTTTGTTTGTTTATTGAAATAAAACTGCAGAAAGGATTGTCTTTGTTTTCAAGTGAAAATAATGATTAATGTATCTGAAATCTAATGATAGATATTTGGCTTTTCAAGTTAGGGTATAAACAACAGTAGTACCCAGGTAATACACTGAAGATTCTAAGGCTGGTAGCAACAATTGTAAGGACATGTCCTATCAAAATACCCTAGTCACTAATGCCCTACAGAATATTGATTACTCATCAAAATCCTACGGGACATTGAATACACCTCAAACTCCTACAAGACATTGAACACACCTCAAACGTCTACAGGGCATTGAACACACCTCAAACGTCTACAGGGTATTGAACACACCTCAAACGTCTACAGGGCATTGAATACACCTTAAACTCATACAAGAAACTAATGACACCACAAACTCCTAAAGGATATTGAATACACGTCAAATGTCAACAATACATTGAATACACTTTAAATTCATACAAGACATTGAATACACCTCTTACTTCTACAGGAAATTTGAATACCTCTCTTACTGCTTTTCCTATCAAACATTGAATACCCTGCTCAATAAATACACCTCCAACTCCGGGAAAGTCTTATGCACTAATAAATGGAAAGTTCTTATTAAACCTATTTCTTGTTCTCAACCTGTACCCTTACACTCCACCCTATATAATACTACACTTTGTACCCAAACTGTACCCTATACAAACTATCCATTGCACTGCAATAGAGTTAATGCTAGGTCATTGTAGGAAGCTGAGGGAGATCATTTGTTGGTGTAGGGCCCAGCAGTGGGAGGTAAATGCCTTTTCCTTGGCTTTAGTTTCTGGGTCAGTGTTAAGGAAACTGATCAGTGAACAGTAAACCTGACCTCTGATTGCAAAAAAAGCCTCCATTACAAATTGACTGTTTCTTTGGTGGTAACTTTAAAGGTCTGTATATTAACTCTGAAGGTTAGACATTACTTTAACTCTGATGGTTAGACTGTACTCAGGCTCGTAAGGTTAGACTGTACTTAAACTCTGAAGGTTAGACTTATACCTAAACTCTGAAGGTTAGACTGTACTTAAACTCTGAAGGTTAGACTTATACCTAAACTCTGAAGGTTAGACTGTACCTAAACTCTGAAGGTTAGACTGTACTCTGATGGTTAGACTTATACCTAAACTCTGATGGTTAGACTTATACCTAAACTCTGAAGGTTAGACTGTACCTAAACTCTGAAGGTTAGACTGTACCTAAACTCTGAAGGTTAGACTTATACCTAAACTCTGAAGGTTAGACTGTACCTAAACTCTGAAGGTTAGACTTATACCTAAACTCTGAAGGTTAGACTTATACCTAAACTCTGAAGGTTAGACTTATACCTAAACTCTGAAGGTTAGACTTATACCTAAACTCTGAAGGTGAGACTTATACCTAAACTCTGAAGGTTAGACTTATACCTAAACTCTGATGGTTAGACTGTACTTAAACTCTGATGGTTAGACTTATACCTAAACTCTGAAGGTTAGACTTATACCTAAACTCTGAAGGTTAGACTTATACCTATAAACTCTGAAGGTTAGACTTATACCTAAACTCTGAAGGTTAGACTTATACCTAAACTCTGAAGGTTAGACTTATACCTAAACTCTGAAGGTTAGACTTATACCTAAACTCTGAAGGTTAGACTTATACCTAAACTCTGAAGGTTAGACTGTACTTAAACTCTGAAGGTTAGACTGTACCTAAACTCTGATGGTTAGACTGTACCTAAACTCTGAAGGTTAGACTGTACCTAAACTCTGAAGGTTAGACTTATACCTAAACTCTGAAGGTTAGACTTATACCTAAACTCTGAAGGTTAGACTGTACTTAAACTCTGAAGGTTAGACTGTACCTAAACTCTGATGGTTAGACTTATACCTAAACTCTGAAGATTAGACTGTACCTAAACTCTGAAGATTAGACTGTACTTAAACTCTGATGGTTAGACTTATACCTAAACTCTGAAGGTTAGACTTATACCTAAACTCTGATGGTTAGACTTATACCTAAACTCTGAAGGTTAGACTGTACCTAAACTCTGAAGGTTAGACTTATACCTAAACTCTGAAGGTTAGACTTATACCTAAACTCTGAAGGTTAGACTTATACCTAAACTCTGAAGGTTAGACTTATACCTAAACTCTGATGGTTAGACTGTACCTAAACTCTGAAGGTTAGACTGTACCTAAACTCTGAAGGTTAGACTGTACCTAAACTCTGAAGGTTAGACTGTACCTAAACTCTGAAGGTTAGACTGTACCTAAACTCTGAAGGTTAGACTTATACCTAAACTCTGAAGGTTAGACTTATACCTAAACTCTGAAGGTTAGACTTATACCTAAACTCTGAAGGTTAGACTGTACTCGGACTATGAAAGTTAGACTGTACCTAGACTGATGAAGGTTATATTGTACCTATACTTTGGAGGTTAGACTTTCTATAGACTCCAGAGGTTAGATTGAATCCAGACCCTAGAGATTAGACAGTATCCAGACTATGGAGGTTAGATATGCAGTCTTACTTGGTAGTTAGTTACCCAAAGATTGTATCACTGCCACGTCATATATTTTTGGTAAAAAATAATATATATATTTGCAAAATGAAAAGAAAAACATTTGATTAAATTCTCTAAATGATTTGATATTGATCTAAGGTATTTTCATTTCACTCATATGGAATGGAAGAAACAAGGTTTAGTAACTTGTCAATGTTGACTTGAAAATTACACCACAAAGTTACAAAAATTCCCCTTGTTACATCAAGCTGATTTCATCCATTAAAGTAAACCGTGGGCCTTGTATTGTTCCAGTCATTTGTTTACATCACTTTAAATTGATGTCATTAATAGAATTGACAAATATAAAGATCTATCATTTTTCAAAGCTATCAAACTATTTCCAATGATATGAAACCTGTACCTGTGATATCTTCCCCCTAATTAAACTTATACAGGATGTGGTGTTCCGCCTCTACTAACCAAAACCATTGTCAGGCGATCATGATCGTATTTCTCATCCTCCCAGTCCTTCACTTTGATATGTACACCTATTGCTGGTCCTGTGGGTACATCTGGGCGTTGATTGTCATATATCAGTACTAAATGTACTTACCAAGAACACGTAAACCACATCTTATCAACAATGATTTGAAAAACCTGGAAATTTTCTTTCTTTAAATTTATTACATAATTAATTTTTAATGGAATTGTTTGAAACTAACTAGATGGCTGTATATCTTAGAATAATCTATTTTAATAATTCATTCAAAGTCATTTTATTGTCAATGATTTAAACTGGATGGAGAAGCGTGTATGAACAATAGGAACAGATGGAATACCATAACAATATTCTCAGAATAATATTTTCAGTTGTTGAACAGAAGTATGTCTTAAAAATGAAGTTTCTATGACAAAATTTATGAATATTTTATGGTTTAAAGTGACAAACTTGATAAAAAAAAATCTGTGATAATAGGTAACAATATCCATACGAATCAAAATCCACAAATCGGACCAATAATCTCAGGATCTCAGAATACACTTCTCAGTTGGAATTACAGTATTGTAAAATTTATATATGGCAAAAAAAAAACACGATTGCAATAATATTTTAAATTTCCAATTGATTTTTCTGGCTCAGTGGCTGTGATATGCAGTCAGAGAGTGCGGGTGAGGTAAGGTTATCGGGCCGATCTCTTGCTTGACCCGCCTTGCCCAAGTTTGGGCTGGTTGAGTGATCATATCAAACCGTTATATCTGCCTGATACCTATAATATCCTATCAACATGTATTGTATCTTGATTCTGTGGAAACATGAAAATACAGGTCCCTCTCACGAGGACCGATGAGGCGTATCGCACATAATACACTACAGCACCTGCAGTAGTGATGATTGGAATCGCGGAAACCTGAGATCTCTGTTGGTCAGATAGGGGTTTTTGTGGTCACCATAACAAGCTGGTCTGGCAGGGGGAAAGTGTGGAGATGTCATAGTGAGCCAGAAAAAAACATAGACTGTTCACCTTGTTTACCAACATAGCCTGCTGTCACCAGCTTCAGTAAACAAATTATGGGGCATCTTTTTACCACTTGTTAAAATTTACTGCACAATAGTATGAGAAATCCTGTGATTGATTTAAGATTGGATAATTACATTACCCAATGTCTTAGCATCCAACATAGGTACAAAGGCTGGCCACACATATAGACAGAGATATATACTGATAGTATACTAACAACTGATACAATGTTGGGGTGTAAATCTCATAACAGATTATAAGCCAAACAAATACAAGGCTAACACCATATTACACAATACAATCATATTGTTTTATGTGGTTTTTTGCAATGTGTCCATATCACCACAAGTCAGTTCTTTAGTACAGATGGACCTATGTCAAATGGGAGACAGTAGTATTTCTGATATTAGGTAGATAACATGAGGATAATTGTGATGATGAGGCTGTGTCTCCTCATATCTGAAACCAGAAAAGGCAGCTAGTGTATACTGGGAGGGGGTCACATCATATACTGGTATACCCATAAGTAGGGGTCACACCATATATACTAGACACCATATATACGAGTAAGCAGAGATCACACCATATTGGTACCTAAGTCAGCAGAGATAACACATTGTACTGTAGCTTAAGGATTAGGGGAGGTTACATCTTCAACAGGCACCACAAATACAACAGCTGAATATTTATGAATTCTTACTATCGTATGATGCTGTCCTTGATAACTTTGATCACTTTGTTTTAAATTTCTATAATTTTCATATTTTTCAGACAAAAGGAAGAGCTGTTTCGATATTTTGCATAAATCAGGTAAGTTTTAGGCGGAGGTGATCCAAAGCCTGTGGCAGGTCATCTCATTTTTATTTCAAATTTTGACCAAAAGGCTGTTAAAAGGCAGTTTTGGTATTCTTAACTCTCAGAGACAGTAACACCAACCTTGGTTAATGATATCTCTTACTGCAACTGGATCATCCTGGTAAATCCTTGTCTACGTTTTGAGTGATTGATATTGACATCTGATTTGCACTACATTTGTGTATCAAAAACAGAAAAATGAAATGAAACAATGAAGTGTCAAGAACAGGAAGCAAATGTAAATAGGGAGGAGGAGAATGAATTGAGAGTCCTTCAAGCTCATGTTTACACTCTGAACAAGTCTATACAGACTTACATGTCCGTTTATATACCAGATCAAACAAAGGCTTTAAGTAAAGCAAACAGTTTGCAAGCCATCTGCACTAGATACGTATTGAATCTGACAATGATATCCGGGATCAATTAATTGTCAGTTGAAGGCACTCCGTCACAATTACCTGATATATTGAAATATTTATTGCAAGATCAGCAATATTTTGTGATTATTGTCTATGGGATTTGTAAGGACAAGGGTATTGTTATGGAAGACTAGTAGGAAGTAATATCAGAGGACGGTCTCTACTACTAACACTATATCGTGCTCTGAATGGCAGTCAGATTTATGTGTTTTAACCGATACATATGAACAGTAGTTGATGATGGTTATCTACCCAATTAAAATTGTGTTGTAGTATACCTGACAAAATTTACATAGAAAATTGACAAGATTTGAATTAAGGAGAGAAAAGGTTTATAAATGATGGGTATCATTAGTTTTGTGTGGCCTGACATTAGAAAAGGGTATTAAGTACACAGATAAGATCCTCACACCAATTAAACACCTAATTACATTGGAGGGCTGTAGATATATAGGTCCCAGCAGGTAAGATGGCCATCATGACCTGGCCACTATATAACATGACAGTGTAATTTCCATGTAATGGTGGTTTTATCCACTAAGATCTAGAAAGTGTGATAAGGGTTACTTTAGTCCAGAAATTAGTTACAGTTTTCCAGATATCAGTGGCTATAGTTTAGATACTAGTGAGTATAGTTGATACTTAAGTTGTTACAGTTAAGATAATATTAACTACAATTATCAGATAATATTAACTACAGTTATCAGATACTAGAGTCCATATATTAGTGATTATAGTCAAGAAATGACTCGTCCTCGAGTTTCCAGGGGTTACAGCGATGCTGATGGGGCATGGCTAAGTACTATTCCCGGGTCCCTACATGGGCACCAATGTAACAGAGGTCATTATTGATTTCAATGCCTCCACTAAGAATTGAACCCGTGACCCCAGACTCACTAATCTGACGCTCAACCAGTCGAGCTAAAGAGATGTTCTTTCTAGCCAAGTTGTATATTGCGGCTAGTATTTTACCAGGGTTACAACTGTCAACAGGACAATTAAGCCAACAAACAGTAGATGACTTAATAAGGCACTGAAATAGTAGCCCAGTACTGTTACTGTAGACTTAAATTAAGATGAAATTCCAATCACATGACTTTATTATTACTCAATACCAATGTCATATTTTTGTGTGTTACCTTTTGTCATACAGTCTGGTGACATCAGGGTTAGACACATATTCACAGATTCAATCATATCACAATTGAGACCTTAGAGCCAAGATGACTTTTTTCCAGTGTCACATAAATATGTACATTTTCTAGATTATATGCCAAAACATGTGATTATATTGTAGAAATGATATACAATTAATTTTCATTTCATATCTGATTTATAAATCGAGTCCAAGATTATTTTAGCTTTTCTTTGGCATACTTAAATGAAAAATTTAGAACAAGTTTCATCAATCACATATGAAATTGAAACTCATGTAAGATCCTATATGTGTAGCTTACCTGAAAAGTAAGTACACACTCGCTGTTAATTAATTAACATGTCGTGTGTATGTGTGTGTGAGGGGAATCAGTAACACCATCGCTACTGTTTAATATTTCATACCATGGCGTACATCCACTGGAGCAAAACAGCCTGTGGCATCAAACGAAACATAATTTTATGGAGTTCTTATAGGATATTTATTGTCAGCTGTCAATTTGCCAACTCGTTTCTCATGTTAATGCACTGGAATGCAGATTTTCACCTCTACAGTTTTTGTTGTGAGTTAATCTGAGAAACTTATCATTCATCTCTTAAAGCAGCTGCTGATCAGGATTCTTACTTCTCCTACTTATTTCAGTACTCCAGGTCAAGGTCAGATAAACTTGAACACCTCTGGCTCGAGGTTATGTCAATGAGTCAAGTGCATCATTTGTACCAGTTTCCTCTGATTTGAGTTGAGTGTGCACCATTAGTAAGTAAAATCCTCAGGTTTCAGGTGTGAGTCATGTTTACACCATGAATATGTTGAAGCCCTCAACTTTGAGGTTTGAGTCAAGTATGCACCATATTGAGGTTAGGCCTTCATCCTTGAGTCAAGTGTACACCATGAGTAAATAAAACCCTCAGGTTTGAGTTGAGTGTACACCATGAGTAAATAAAACCCTCAAGTTTGAGTCAAGTGTACATCATGGAATAAATAAATTTCTCAGGTTTGAGTCAAGTGCACACCATAAGTAAATTAAGGCCCTCAGGTTTGAGTCAGGTGTACAACATGAGTAAATAAAGCCCTCCGGTTTGAGTCAGGTGTACACTTGTTTAGTGTACACCATTATAGATTTAAATCCCTCTTGTTTAAGTTTAGTGTACACCTTTACTATAGGTAAAGAATGGGTTGTTTATCAGGCCATCACTAGTGATAGTGAAATAATTCATTGACTTATGTAAAGCATGGCTGACTAGATCAATCTTTGCTGACAGATCTATTATTTTGTTGATATCAACAGATTTTAACAAAGATAATCGTGTGATATCCATCTTGTACATCTGACAGTTTGTTGGTTTAACCTGAAATTAGCAATAATTATTACCCAAGTGTTTAATATTCAGCATTATTAAACTGATTGATTTGTGAATATAAAGATAAATTTCCACCACACCTCTCATTTCATAAATCAATTAGCTAGTACCATTAGCAGTGTATGAGGAACGTCAACAGGTACAGCAGCTAAGGTATCAAAGCTGATGGATGACTGACAGTTCCATCCCAGTCGCGCATTAATTACACCGAGCCTTCACATGTCATCATGTGGTTTTATACCAACATGGAAAAATATCTTAATTCTCTAACTGTACATTGTAGAAGGAAAATTTATTTTAGAAGTTGAATTAGCATGCTATATAGAGACAGAAGTTTGATCACTGCACCAATATGACACGTAAACCAAGGGTAATCTGCTAATTGTTGGGAACAGGTCATATCTCTATAAAATGCTAACACAAAAGCCATTTAAGTTAATAAAGGACTTCCCAGCTATGGACTTGTAGAATTTTTGCCTCATTTTGCTCAATAAACTGTCTTGTTATAAAAAAATATATATGTATATATCTACAGCAGAGATTCATCACCAAGTATAGCCAGTGTCTTACTTCTTGATGCTATGTTTTATTCAGTAGAACTTCAAATATCAAACTTTCCTGTTCTCCAGTAGAACTTCAAATATCAAACTTTCCTGTTCTCCAGTAGAACTCCTATTTCTCATTAGGGCTACCCTTGTCCTAATCCTATGCAGATCTTTCATGTCCTGTTTTAATTAGAGCTTTTCATGTTCAACTTTTCTGGAGAAGTTTTTATGATCTTTCCTCAGTATTGCTGCCATGTAGAAGTATCCGTACCATATTATATCTTCCTTTCTTATGCCACATGCTGTTAAGGAGCTTAATGCTACTCTGATCACTTTTCTTATTCTTATTGGCCCTGAACCAAAGACAGGAAATATCACAAACAATTGACAAGATCCTAATCCAGGTCTCAACCCACCTGTGCACACCTGTTTAAGGTACCATTTAAAAAAAACTACCATCAGAAATGGGGTCATGACAGGGGAACCCAGAATGACTTACAAGGATATGGTCGGAAGGAACTGCTTCAGAGATAACATCAGAACTGTGTTATAGTTGTGATTACTTATACTCACAGGTCTATCAACATTGATCTGCTACACAAAGGATGAAGTATCTAGTAGTTTCAAATGAATATCTGTGATATACTCATGAAGAAATATCTGTAAAATACTCATGTAGAAATAACTGTAGAATACTTGTGTAGAAATATCTGTAGAATACTCGTGTAGAAAGATCTGTAGAATACTCGTGTAGAAATATCTTTGATATACTCATGCAGAAATAACTGTAGAATACTTGTGTAGAAATATCTGTAGAATACTCATGTAGAAATATCTTTGATATACTCATGTAGAAATATCTGTGGTATACTTGTGTAGAAATATCTGTAAAATACTCATGTAGAAATATCTTTGATATACTCATGTAGAAATATCTGTGGTATACTTGTGTAGAAATATCTTTGATATACTCATGTAGAAACATCTGTAGAATACTCATGTAGAAATAACTGTAGAATACTCGTGTAGAAGTATCTGTAGAATACTCTTGTAGAAAGATCTGTAGAATACTCGTGTAGAAATATCTGTAGAATAATCGTGTAGAAATATCTTTGATATACTCATGTAGAAATAACTGTAGAATACTTGTGTAGAAATATCTTTGATATACTCATGTAGAAATATCTGTGGTATACTTGTGTAGAAATATCTTTGATATACTCATGTAGAAATATCTGTGGTATACTTGTGTAGAAATATCTTTGATATACTCGTGTAGAAATATCTGTAGAATACTTGTGTAGAAATATCTTTGATATACTCATGTAGCATTAACTGTAGAATACTTGTGTAGAAATATCTGTAGAATACTCTTATAGAAATATCTGTAGAATGCTCGTGTAGAAATATCTTTGATATACTCATGTAGAAATATCTGTGGTACACTCGTATAGAAATATCTGTAGAATACTTGTGTACAAATATCTGTAGAATACTCAAGTACAAATATCTGTGGTATACTCGTGTATAGAAGTATCTGTGGTATAACTATTTAGAAGTATTTGTGGCATACTTGAATAGGAGTTTCTGTGGCATACTTGTATAGCAGTGTCTGTGGTATACTTGTATAGAAGTATCTGTGGCATACTTATATAGAAGTATCTGTGGCATACTTGTTTAGAAGTATTTGTGGCATACTTGTTTGTGTCATACTTGTTTAGAAGTATCTGTGGCATACTTGTATAGCAGTGTCTGTGGTATACTTGTATAGCAGTGTCTGTGGTATACTTGTATAGAGGTATCTGTGGCATACTTATATAGAAGTATCTGTGGCATACTTGTTTAGAAGTATCTGTGGCATACTTGTTTAGAAGTATCTGTGGCATACTTGTTTAGAAGTATCTGTGGCATACTTGTTTAGAAGTATCTGTGGTATACTAATTTATAGAAGTAATTGCTGTATATTTGTATATAGAATTACCTGGGATATACTATCATTAAGAGAAGTATCTGGTATACTTGTGCTGTACTTTTGTAAAAATATTTTTAGTATAACTGTGTATGAGAAGTTTTCCGTGCCCACTTAAAAGGTGTGAAAGTATCAATACATGGGTACTGCAACATTAGCTCTTTGTTTTACAGGTTAGAGGTCAGAAGTGTTTTTTACCTGTCAGAAGGTACAAGTTCTCTTTCACTATTTGATTATGTATTAACTTTCCTATGATCTGAAGATTTCTAATCATATAAATTGTCAAATGAAGGAAAAAATATTAAGTTGAGAACAAAATTGTTGAGTTGAAAGAAAACTTTTCCACAGAAATGCCATGAATTGAGAGTTTTGGAATACTTCCTAGGTATTGTAAGGTGTATATGTTAATTGTATTTGCTGATTATACATACTACAGGTATAACTTTATTATGTGTTAAAGGTAATGCTGTCTGAATGTGCAGTTTGAATCATTCTCGTCTGTAAGACACATGCATACATTCGTCATTAATTTTACATATTCAATATCTGTCATAAGTTTGATCTGTCAAGTAAAACATGTACAATACCACACATATTTAAAATGTTTGGTATTGCTTGTTGAATATAACTTATACCTTATACCTGTTGAATTTTAGTATCTTAACTACAGTTTAGTTATTTACTCTCTGGATTTACCAGTTAAGTTGCTGACATTGCTGAGGTGAATGTTTCTTTTGAGTTGAATGACTTGATGTTATAAAGAATTTGAAAATCACTTTCCTATTCTCTATGCCTTTAGCACTCGGGTGAGCCTGGATCCATCCTCAGCTTCAGCAGCTGGGTAGGAGTTATCTCCCTTCATATGCTGTTGATGTTTCGTGCTCTTAATTTAAACATAGCCAACCTTTGTTCATTCTGCAGAAATGTTACCTCTTTCAGGAAAGCTGTATTGTACTAATAATTTTGGAAACATGTTAAGAAAATTGCAGGTTAATAATCACAGGGATAATAAATGTGTTGTCTTAAATATGAGAAAGGTAGAGTTCCATTGGCTTCAGAAAATATAGAAAAAGGTTTCTGTACCAAGGTTAGATTGATTGGTGATATTTTCTGAAGTTATACTAGCCAATGTTTTTTGTGCAAACTCCTCTCTGTTAATTCATTGTTGAACTGGTTTATTTTCACTAGCAAGTTGTAAAATCCTTGTATTAAGGTGAAATCAGTTATTTAATCTTTCTACAATTAACTGGTTGATTGATGACGGTGTTGCAGTTTTTTTGAGGTCACTGGTGCACTTGTATATACATCCACTGTGACCCAGTCTATAGTGATTTTTTGTCCCTCCCTGCAGTATCAGGGGTGCCAGGTAACTACACCCTGAGCTTCACTGGTTCAAAGGTTACCTTCCCCTCATTACACTGCTCAGCTAGAATGTCATTTCTTGATGAAGATCATCAAATTTTATATTGAAAAAAAATTTCATACAGACAGACAAAAAAAGAATAATAGAAACAAAGCAATGATTAATATCAACCACTATCACACACACTCACTCTTCCTGTTGTAAAGTTACAACGAAATCTGATGCGATCATTGTACCTCTGAATATTATGATATTTCAATGGAGACAAAAACATGATTTCACACATATAAGCACTTTCTATAAAAGGAGATGTCTAATGATTTAAGTAGCATCAATGGTCGGAAGGAGCCCTGAAAAGGATCAGTGTAGAGTGTCGAGGCCCAGACGAGTTATGATACGTTATGATACCGATTGTGTGACTGTTGGGCAGTGTGGACTGGGGCCTGCGTGATGTATGCCGGCCCTAATCTGATAGCTCTGTATGATGTATGAGTGATTAATTTTGAATATTGCTACCATTGGGTCCTGGATCAGATAAGGCGAAGTATTTTATATACCAGATTATATCATTAGGTCTGCTTGGTGCAATCATAACAGAACGGGTGTCGTGTTGCACAGGAGGTGTAAGGACACACCAACAGCACACACCTTTATTAAAAACATCATTTGCCATATCTTACCTAAAATCTTTGATTCAAACAAGATTTTTATATGTGGCAAAAGGAGAAATCACCAATATACGTGGCGATTAGAAAAAGAAATTCATACTTCCCAATTTCAGTTTCCTTCAATTTTTTCTATTCAATGGTGTGATGGATTTTATTGATAGGTAAAGAATTATGTGTCAAACTTAGACTTTTATTTAGAGATTTCCTCTAAGGCAACTGAAACCCACCTATCAGCTATTTCATCACCACTCTCGCTTAAATAACTGATTACTTATGTGGCAGCTGTACTCCGTGCTCATATCACATTTCTGTGCCTACAAATAGGTCTGGTCAGATGAAAAACCATATCAAAATTTCCATTCAAGAAACACTTTTAATTTGTATTTTTGTCTCTATTATTAGAGTGTTATGAAATCATTTGTTTAAGAAAATCTCATATTTCCTGGAGATAGTGAATATGTTTACTTATTATAATTTCACAAGGAAAGATGAGGAGCTGTGATCTGTTCTCTCTCTCTAGTTAAATGACTGGTATGGACTGAGGTTTCCCTGTGAATGCAAGAGTAATTACAGATAAGTGGACAGAAAACATTTAAGCAATATAAAAACTTCATCAGAAATATT
This sequence comes from Ylistrum balloti, assembly GCF_031769215.1. Taxonomy (NCBI): domain Eukaryota; kingdom Metazoa; phylum Mollusca; class Bivalvia; order Pectinida; family Pectinidae; genus Ylistrum; species Ylistrum balloti. The sequence goes on along the minus strand of NW_026782004.1, from coordinate 961,545 downwards.
TCTGAGAATGAATACTAATTATTGAGTTCGTAAAAATATTCAATTCATAGTTTTAGTAAGATCTTATATTTAAAAGAATTTTTTTTAAAAGCAAGGTGTGTTAATTAGATTATACAGTAACCCAGGGTGCTCTCACTTCTTTATTTATCCCTCTGATGATCTCTGATATCCACTGTATATGAATTTTCTAATTGTATAGAAGATATAGGTGGAACAGAAGGTGATTTTCTGTCTTATCGTGATCTCAGTGTTTTATTAAAAGAGTTTTGATATGTGATAAAATAATACATTGTACTTTTCATTTATTAACCAAGTCTCCAAACCAAATCTACCATCAACAGAACTCCCCTCACAGAGGTTTTCCCTATTAGGGTTTCCCTCATCAAGACTCCCTTCATCAGGGTTTCCCCATGAAAGCACCCTCATCAGAGTTACCACCATCAGAACACTCATCACCAAGGTTTCTTCACTAGGGTTTCCCTCACCAAGGTTGTTGCCTTCACTGAAGTTCTCATTCCAGAGTTTCCCCATGAGGACTCCCCTTACCATGCCCCTCTTCACCAGAGTTTCCCTCACCAGAACTCAGATTCAACATATCTTTAACAAATGATTAATCTGCATTGTATGGAGGGTTTTTGTTCTGTCCTATATGGATCATCATTCAGAAAAGTTTATTATTGGAGTTTTATGAAAATATGGTAATGGTAATGCAATTGTAAGGAGGATATTTAATTGTAGTGTTGGTAATTTTCTGCTCTCCTGGCTGACGGGTTAGGTAGTCAAGCAGATAAGAAAATTGTATCTATTGAGGAAAGGGTAATGGTGTGTATACCTACAGAGGCCTCATCAAGGCTATCAGTGTCTCACCACACAAACTGGCTGTCATCCTTGTGGCCTGATCTCTCTGTTATACTAGTTTATTAGGCCAGGTCACTGCCCACCTGTATAACAATTATCAATTAAACAATTACTCAGGTAATGGTTTTTTTCTGGGTGCTCATTACCACACTAGCTACATTTTATTTAACAGAATACCAGTCCTCAGTGGATGGTCTCCTGGCCCTCAAGTCTCACAGCCTTCAGGGTTACAGTCTTACAACCTTCAGGTTTACAGTCTCACAGCCCTCAATCAGATTACAGTCTCACAGCCTTCAGGTTACTGTCTCACAACCTTTAAATTGCAGTCTCACAGCCTTCAGGTTTACATTCTCACAGCTGTCTATCAGATTACAGTCTCACAACCTTTAAATCGCAGTCTCACAGCCTTCAGTCTACCATTTTACAACTGCTAGATTACCATTTCACAGCCATCTCTCACAGTCTCACAACCTCAGATAACTCTCTCATAACCTGAATTAAATGTATAAAATATCACCTTCAGATAACCATGTCTATGTCCAGGACTGGGGTTAATAGATTCAGGAGATAATATCAGAATTTATTGTCAGCATCTAAAAAAGTGTTCATAGAAGGAACTTAGTTGGTGTTTTTTACTTTTTCCTTTTTTAAATCAATCATTAGATATAGTTATGAAATTCTGCTGAGTCTTAAATAATGTTTTTATGAATGAAAAAGAAGCTGAGAGCCTGTGAGAGTCTGGCACCAGTGTAAGGTGTGTCTGTGTGGTGCTGAGAGAGGCGGATGTCTGAGAGAGTAATGGCCCTTCCTTGGTGAACCCCTAGTGCTCATGTCAATATACTCAATATTTCTGGATGTTACATGTTGCCCATTACATTGAGATATATATACAAAAACTTGGGGAAGCGATGAATTACAGAATTGAAGTTTTTGCCAAATGTCAAAACGTGGCTTGGATATAAGTGGTCCCTTTGTGCCTTATCTTGTCTCAGGCCGAGTGGTTTATCATGGCCGTCATAGAGCGTGTATCTAACACCAGTAATATCACAAAGTCTGCAATATTGCATTTTCTGTTTACATGTCAGTAAAAAATTCAAATCTGGAAAATAGAGCTTGTTTGTTGTAGCATTAGAGATGGCTATCCTGCTGTCGGGAGAACCTTTTGTGTAAACTTTTCATTGAGGACTAGTAAAATGTCCAAACATTTCTAATCTGTAAAACCTCTTCTAATATGATACAATAAGAAATTTTCCTGTTATTTATAGGCCTCTGACCTTGCTTGCCATGGAGAAGTGGATGTTCCTCAGTCTGACAGTGACCAGTGAGAAGCGCACTTTAGTCTTGATGATGACAAGGGAGAGCCCCACCTGTACAGGTTTTCAATGAACTGCTGTACACTAATGATATACCAATATATTCTCCAATTTATTGATACAGCTGTATTTAAAGTTCTTGCTTTAAGTACATATAATGTGATATTTATCTAACAGTTTAACAAGATGACTGAAACTTTCATCATTGCATGGGCTTGACCACGTCAGCAAGATTATTCTAGATTTCGTAATTATGACCTTACAATACCATTGACCCATTGAAATATTGTTTTACCTTTTCTCCATAATATACAGTTTTAGGGATTTTCATACTTGAACATTAGTAGCACATACCAGGTTTGATAGCATTACTGAAAAGTGTTGGAGTATCGCTGAAGAATCATATTTCCACTAAGTCAATAGCAGAACAAGGGCTCATTATGACAAGGTGTTTGTTTTCAATGTTAGGTTTATCTACAGGATATTTATTAAATCATTTCTGCTTATCTACAATCAGTCTGAGTATTGTAGAAATTGAAGTGCACATACATATTGTGAAAGCACAGATGTAAACTACAGGTGAACAGAAAGTGCCCAATGTACATATACCAGTGACCCTGCCATACCCTGTTCCATGTACATATCCCTGTCACATCACCATCTCTGTTGTAACCCTGTACATATCCCTGTCACATCACCATCTCTGTTGTAACCCTGTACATATTCTTGTCACATCACCATCTCTGTTGGAACCCTGTACATATCCCTGTCACATCACCATCTCTGTTGTAACCCTGTACATATCCCTGTCACATCACTATCTCTGTTGTAACCCTGTACATATCCCTGTCACATCACCATCTCTGTTGTAACCCTGTACATATCCCTGTCACATCACCATCTCTGTTGTAACCCTGTACCCTGTACATATCCCTGTCATGTCACCATCTCTGTTGTAACCCTGTACATATCCCTGTCACATCAATATCTCTGTTGTAACCCTGTACATATCCCTGTCACATCAATATCTCTGTTGTAACCCTGTACCCTGTACATATCCCTGTCACATCACTATCTCTGTTGTAACCCTGTACATATCCCTGTCACATCACTATCTCTGTTGTAACCCTGTACCCTGTACATATCCCTGTCACATCACCATCTCTGTTGTAACCCTGTACATATCCCTGTCACATCAATATCTCTGTTGTAACCCTGTACATATCCCTGTCACATCACTATCTCTGTTGTAACCCTGTACATATCCCTGTCACATCAATATCTCTGTTGTAACCCTGTACCCTGTACATATCCCTGTCACATCACCATCTCTGTTGTAACCCTGTACATATCCCTGTCACATCAATATCTCTGTTGTAACCCTGTACCCTGTACATATCCCTGTCATGTCACCCTCCTTTGATGTTTACTTTAACCAAGTGTTAAGGATATTGGTATGGACATCAATGCTTAAATGTACTTAGAAATCAGGGAGTCACTGGAAATCCATGGAGGAAGGAAAATAGAAACTAGGAAGTCAGTGAAAGTTTCAATAGGCAGCAGAGGTCATGAACATTTGTTGTTGGGAGTACAGACCCACTCTTGGTCAGTAAGAATTTAAACTTAATCAGTATTTACTCAAAATATTTTTTATTCTTAATCGGTATGGATAAACACCAGCTCATTATTGCCTCACATTAACTTATTACAGTCTTAGTCAGTATATATTTATCTCATTAATATCTCACACTTGTAGCCACACTTGTTCAGTATAGACCCATCATAGACCATGTTTGTTGTCACACTTGCTCAGTATAGACCCATCATAGACCAGTAAGAAACACAGCACTTAATAGGATTGTTTACTTTAGTTCTGTGGTTATAGCAAGTCCTACATTTAATAGTTCTTTATAATTCAAGTAAAACCAAATGTTGAATTGGTTCGGACTCATTAACTCTAGTCCTAGATCATTTGACACCTATCAGGTGTAAAATTACATTGGCGTAGAATTTGTATTGTCTTTGGAGTAGGTTTTGTCCATTCAAACGGTAAAGAAAATTTCTGAAAGAAAAGACTCGGATATTTAAGTATGTGTCATATGACAGGTTGTAACAGTATATATTGTACATGGGATTCCTGAGATACCAGATCGACCAATCATAGCGTGTCTGTCATCAGGAGAAACCAAGCAGAAAAACGTACCATAAACAATAATCAGATTGGCTGGTAATATTTTAATGTCCTTTTCAAGTAATTTGTTCACAGTCCGAAGAGGGAGGAAACGGGTGTTAGTTTGAGCCCAGTAGTGGTGTGTGGTAAGCCTTTTACAGGGGTCAGGGAGTCCGCTTCAACAGTCCCAGTCAATGATGTTGTGATAATACTTATCACACTACAACAATCAGTTCAGTAGCATTCTGATGACATTTCATTTCCCAAGAACAAAAGCTTAGCACTTCTGCCTGGTTAATTCTTGACATATAAAAAGTGGAGCTGCCAAACATTTTCTACCCCTTTACTGACTCTATCACCTGCAGACTAGTCATGAAGGAAACAAAACATTCAGGAAGGAAGGAAACTTATTACATGAAATTTTATTGACATTGTTAACTGTTCTTAAATCTTTTTGTTCTTATAGAAAGGCACTTAAACTCAGTGTGTAATATATATATCAGTGTGTTTTTGGGTGAAGGAGAAAGAATTACTTTGAATGTGACTGACCTAGAGTGTCGGCTGACTTTAAGTTGGTGAAAAGAGGATCTGCTGACCTTGAGTCTAAAGTTTGAGTGACCAAGGATCTACTGACACTGGGTCAAGGTGAAATGAGGATCCACTGACCTTGAGTCTGATTGACCGATGATCCGCTGACCATGGGTCAAGGTGAAATGAGGATCCACTGTCTTGGCCTGGAGTCTGATTGACTTACGATCCACTGACCTTGGGTCAGATGTTACCTATAGTTATGTGAGTGGACAGAATCCTGACACCTTGTCAGTACTGGGTGGCCAGATCAGGTTTCTTTTCATTCCACAAGTTTCAAGAATTAAAGGTACATGTATTTGTCAGTTAGCTTTGTGTTGGATCTCATTGAAGCCTTAATTCTGGACTAATCAATTTATTGGCCATTCACATTTCCATAATTACAGGGTACTAGCAATGTAAATGTACCTGTGTTGGGGTCAAAGGTTAAATGTCAGTCATTTCTGTGACTACACTCTTCAGCTTTTTAAATTGAATTATCGAAAAAGTAAGGAAACTAACATTGAGATTGAAGACATTTGTAGATTTAAAAACACACTTTCTGTTATTGAAGCCATGCAGTAGTCTGGCTGTGGCTGATGTAGTCTAGTGATAATCCTTCATAGAATTTTTGAAACACTTCGTAGAGTAAACCTGGTGCATTCCTTGCCAAAGTAGATTTGGTTTCTTTAAAAAATATTGAATTACAGTTTTTCTGCATGTGCCAGTCAGTTGGACAAATAAAATGTCAATCACACAGTGTATCCTCACATCTGCATGTGTGTGGGGCAAGCCAGCTGATTCTAACCAAATGTTCTATCTTCCTTCCACTGTCAGTAAGCTGCAACTTATCCTAATTCTCATCTTCTCCTTCTTATTAAGGCAACCAGAGTTAATGAAAGTAAGTTGATTTTCTGAATGAAATAGAACCTGATCAGTATTTGCTTGGTATTGATAGTATTGTATAGTTAGAAATCAAAAATAGAATGTACCAGGTCTGAATTTAGAGTTAATATCCCAGAAGACATTGCTTCTATTTTTGTGAGAACCTTCATTAGTATGTCAATTTGAAATAGTGATAAATCTTTAAAAACAAACCAATTTCCATGATAGTTTCTCCTCAATTTTGGAATTCATATTTTGTTAAATATATAGTACCAGTGTCTATGTCCCCACCAAAGACTTTGTCCCCATGTGTGTCACTACAGCCTATGTCCCAGTGTTTACCATCTGAGACTGTTTGTTTTCTTCTTTATACCACTAAGACTTTGTCCCTCTCTGTATCTATGTCCCTGTGTGAACCACTAGTGTTTGTGTCCCTGTGTGAACCAATAGTGGTTGTGTTCCTGTGTGAACCACCTGAACCTATGTCCCTGTGTACATTACCAGAGTTTGTGTCCCTGTCCGTATCTATGTCCCTGTGTGAACCACTAGTGGTTGTGTTCCTGTGTGAACCACCTGAAATTGCGTCCTTGTGTACATTACCAGAGTTTGTGTCCCTGTCCGTATCTATGTCCCTGTGTGTACCAGATAAACATCGTTTAGTCAGAGAAGCTGCCAAGACCTGGCATGCCACACTGGGGTCTGTTTATAGTTCTGTGACAGATTCAAAACTGTTTTTATCTTTGTGGAAAGCTGGTGTGTAGGCAGTATTAATATCTTAATGTTGTTTAAACCATTACAGAACACTTTCCTACAGGTTTGATAGGAGGCTTTAATTTCCTACATAGTTAAAGAAGAAAAGTTTATGGTCTGAAGAATACGTAAAAAAAAAAAAAGAATAAAGCAAAAAGAGTATTCCAATCATTAGAAAAAGATAGATGGAGAATAGCACTACACTTTGTAAAAAAGAGTATCAGTATGTTAAGGTAAGTTTTTACTAATTGGTCACCTGAAATTAATTAATCTTGACCGACAGTAAACAGGGTAGATTGGCCTGATTGATGGTACAAATAGGAAGTGTCATGCTTTGTGGTGGGTCGGCCAGTAATGAGGGAAGCATGATGGGGCGTAACTAATCTGACACCCAGTCAGACTTAGAGCTAATCCAATTTATTAAACATAAAACCTCCATGCTGTTTCAGGAGCTTTCTTCCATCAATACATTGATTAATGTTCCATGAAATATCAATGATTTTTATGGTGGTTTTAATCCTACGTTGATGAATACAAACCAATAATTCACCTTATCAAATAGGAGGTTTACTGCACAGGATCAGTGACAGTAATAGAACCTATGATTATGTATAGCAACAGACCAGTATATACCTCATGGTCACCCAGTCTCAGGGATCGTTTTGGAGTAACGGGAACTTGACCCCTGATTAGGTATAATAACGGGCCTAAGAACACGTCACTGACCAGGAGACACATCATGGTCACCCAGTCTCAGGGATCGTTTTGGAGTAATGGGAACTTGACCCCTGATTAGGTATAATAACCGGCCTAGGAACACGTCACTGACCAGGAGACACTTCATGGTCACCCAGTCTCAGGGATCGTTTTGGAGTAACGGGAACTTGACCCCTGATTAGGTATAATAACGGGCCTAGGAACACGTCACTGACCAGGAGACACTTCATGGTCACCCAGTCTCAGGGATCGTTTTGGAGTAACGGGAACTTGACCCCTGATTAGGTATAATAACGGGCCTAGGAACACGTCACTGACCAGGAGACACTTCATGGTCACCCAGTCTCAGGGATCGTTTTGGAGTAACGGGAACTTGACCCCTGATTAGGTATAATAACGGGCCTAGGAACACGTCACTGACCAGGAGACACTTCATGGTCACCCAGTCTCGGGGATCACTTTCGAGTAACGGGAACTTGACCCCTGATTAGGTATAATAATAAATTAGGAAACACTTCATGGTCACCCAGTCTCGGGGATCATTTTGGAGTAAGAGACTTAACCCGTAATTAGGTGTAGTAATGCACCAAAGGACACATTACTGACCAGGGGACCCCTTGAGGTCACCTAGTATCAGGGATCAGGTAACAGAGGCCTGACCCATGGTTATTTATAGTAACAGACCAGTTGACACATCACTGACAAGGGAACACGTCAAGGTCACTTAGTATCAGGGATCAAGTAACAAGGAGACGTATCACTGGCCAGGGGACACCTAGTATCAGGGATCAAGTAACAGAGACCTGACTCATCATTAGGTATAGTAACGGACAAGGACATACATCACTGACCAGGGGACACTTGTGGTCATTCAATATCGTCCAACTTCGTTGAACTACATTCTGAGTGAAATGTATTTGACATTCCAAGGAAAACATTTCCAATTCAGAAAACAAAGTATTTCTAGTATATTTCAGAAAGTACTGATGCCCTGTCCACACCATACCATTAACATCCTTTGGTGAGATATGCCAACTATTCTGATAATAGTAGTATTGGAAATCACAGACTGGTGATAACTTGTTTGAACTTGTACAGCATGTATATTATAAACTCGCCAAACTGTTCTGTAATACTTGACGGAAAGTCAGAGTAATTACAGAGTGGCACAGATTGAATCAATCACACAAAACCTGGGCAACGAGCTCTTCTGCAGTTAATGATAGCTTTTTGATAAGTTTAAATTAACTTCTTGCAGATTGATAAGAGATTTTTTTGAAATCCCAAATATAAGATAGCTTTAGGCTATTGATATTTACGTATGGTTTGTTGATATTTATTTAAAGTCACTATGACCTTGTTTAGTTAACTAAGAAAACATGTGACACCTTAATTGTTGTTTGATGCACTAACTGGATTTAGGCCCGTAGCAGCGTTCTTCTGAGGTAGATATTTTACAACTCAATTACCAGTATCCTCTCCCCTCTCATGTACACACCAACCATGATTCTAAAGATTATATTTCTTTTAAAAAAAAACCTATAGAATTGCCTGGTCGCTCTATCTGGGGATGACTTTAGGGGGAGATAATGCTTTTGTCACTGAGCAAACCCTATCAATTTTCAAAGTAAATACCAATATTGGCGGTGATCTTGTAGACTGTAGTACGGCTAATTCTGTGTACTGTCTATTCTCACTCAACCTGCAGGAAGATACGATTTAATTACTTTTCCTTCCTTTGATAATTGACATCAACCTAAATTCAAAAAATAAAATGAAAATGAATCATCTGCTTTCAGGCTGTTTTTGGCTGTTTCGTTTAGACTTAACTATGTAGGGTTTAGAACAATATTACCCAGATAAACAGTAAAATTACACATTACAGCTGTAGTCTTTTTTTTAAATTGTTTCCACACTAAAATTAATTGTCGTTTTTAAATCCAGCTAGTTAGTCAGATAAAAAGTGACAGTTACTTCTCAACTGCAGAACTATAAATCAGCCCAGAATGTTGAAGAAAATCGTACATATTATATATAGTACTGATTTACATTGTGTTTCACTTTGTTAACTGACACTGGGAAATGTATGTTGATACAATGATAGGTAGACTGTACAATTGGTATTAAGTATGGTAGTGGATTACATTATAATATGTGTAAATGTATTACTGATGATGGTGATGGACATTGTAGATATTGAGCTATCTATAATATTGACATACCCCAACCTCACCCTAACCTGCCAATGGCTTTTCCCATAGACAAAAAACCCACATATGGACTCTTGATAATCCCATTCTTTTCCTCATCCAAACTTCCCTCCCCAAACTCTCGCTTTCCTTAACTGTTGATAGCCCCACCCCTATCTATCCCTTAACCCCCTCTCACCTCCCCAACATCAGATTTCCATGCCAACTTTTTATAACCCCCATCCCTACCATTAATTCCCTCTCCCTTCTCCAGCTTTCCACAGACAACTTCCTAATGAACGCATCCCTCCTCAAACACCAGCTTTTCACAAACATGACTGTTGATAACCCCCTCCTGTTTTCATTGTCACAGCTGGTGAAATGTGTAAAGGGTCATTATTTCTGGACGGAGGCTCATTACATATGTCCTAGTATAGCAGCATCCCAGGTATATCTGACAGAGACCAGTTGTTGCCCCTTTTGTTTCAGGGCTAGGTCTCCTCATTCTCCTCCCTATAGTACAGTACCGCCTCCCCTGTGTATATTATCATCAATGAGTGTCCTGATCACCAATAATGACTTTGGGTGGCAGGAGAACAACCTGTTGGACCTGCTGGTGTAGCACCACCACCTATGGGGCTCCAGTACATCTCTCAACAATCAATATCATTTCTCTCGGAAAATTTTAAGTAAATCTTTAACATCAATTTTAGCTGAAACATGCCCAGGTGCAGTTCATTTGTGAAGCAATAGAGTGCATTAATTGTGAGGGTATGGAGGGGCGTCCACTTGACAGTCTTTCATCCTCCATCTCACATTTCCTCAAGTTTTCATGTTCCTGAACTTCTAAAGTGATGTTAGCTGAGTTTGTCAATATCTGTAGAAGACCAGGAACTGCCTTACAACAAAGGCAAATATGTTAATGAGTGTTGTGTTTTAATTAAGGAATGGTAGAAACTTGGGCAACTTGATAAGAAAATGACAAGTGCCCATGAAGTACACTTGTAACCTTGCAAGTCTGGTTTTAATGGAGCATCTTGTAGAGAATCGTTTTTACCAGAGAGTGTATCAAAGGGAGCTAAATTTATTTTCTTTATACTCTTATCAGCTGTTCTTTTCCGTGTTGTTGTCTTGTAGTAAATGCAATACCAAAGAGGAAAGGAAATGAACTTTCTCTGAAATACTCTTCCAAGAATATTTGTTATGGAAACATCAAAAACATTTGTAATCAATGTACATGGTACTTTCTTGTTTCTCATCAGGAAAACTTGTGATTTACCAGATTTTGCAATGATTGAGAATTAAGAACACTAAAACTAAAGTTTATAAATGTAATGTGGCTCTGATATTTGGAATGTATTCTGTAACCAATGTGGGTGTAAGAGACTTCTCAATTCCTCTCTTCCTAAATTTTGTCATAGACAGACAGTATAAAAATCCTGTAATTACTTTTCTGTGTGTCCTACTATTCTGAGGCAAGAGTTAAGTGTCCTCTTTGTACTTTTCTGTGTGTCCTACTGTTCTAACTCAAGAGTTAAGTGTCCTGTTTGTACTTTTCTGTGTGTCCTACTATTCTGAGGCAAGAGTTAAGTGTCCTCTTTGTACTTTTCTGTGTGTCCTACTGTTCTAACTCAAGAGTTAAGTGTCCTGTTTGTACTTTTCTGTGTGTCCTACTGTTCTAACTCAAGAGTTAAGTGTCCTGTTTGTACTTTTCTGTGTGTCCTACTGTTCTAACTCAAGAGTTAAGTGTCCTGTTTGTACTTTTCTGTGTGTCCTACTGTTCTAACTCAAGAGTTAAGTGTCCTGTTTGTACTTTTCTGTGTGTCCTACTGTTCTAACTCAAGAGTTAAGTGTCCTGTTTGTACTTTTCTGTGTGTCCTACTGTTCTAACTCAAGAGTTAAGTGTCCTGTTTGTACTTTTCTGTGTGTCCTACTGTTCTAACTCAAGAGTTAAGTGTCCTGTTTGTACTTTTCTGTGTGTCCTACTGTTCTAACTCAAGAGTTAAGTGTCCTGTTTGTACTTTTCTGTGTGTCCTACTGTTCTAACTCAAGAGTTAAGTGTCCTCTTTGTACTTTTCTGTGTGTCCTACTGTTCTAACTCAAGAGTTAAGTGTCCTGTTTGTACTTTTCTGTGTGTCCTACTATTCTGAGGCAAGAGTTAAGTGTCCTCTTTGTACTTTTCTGTGTGACCTACTATTCTGAGGCAAGAGTTAAGTGTCCTATTTGTACTTTTCTGTGTGTCCTACTATCCTGAGTCAAAAGTTAACTGTCCTGTTTGTACTTTTCTGTGTGTCCTACTATCCTGAGTCAAAAGTTAACTGTCCTGTTTGTACTTTTCTGTGTGTCCTACTGTTCTAACTCAAGAGTTAAGTGTCCTCTTTGTACTTTTCTGTGTGTCCTACTGTTCTAACTCAAGAGTTAAGTGTCCTGTTTGTACTTTTCTGTGTGTCCTACTGTTCTAACTCAAGAGTTAAGTGTCCTGTTTGTACTTTTCTGTGTGTCCTACTGTTCTAACTCAAGAGTTAAGTGTCCTGTTTGTACTTTTCTGTGTGTCCTACTGTTCTAACTCAAGAGTTAAGTGTCCTGTTTGTACTTTTCTGTGTGTCCTACTGTTCTAACTCAAGAGTTAAGTGTCCTGTTTGTACTTTTCTGTGTGTCCTACTGTTCTAACTCAAGAGTTAAGTGTCCTGTTTGTACTTTTCTGTGTGTCCTACTGTTCTAACTCAAGAGTTAAGTGTCCTGTTTGTACTTTTCTGTGTGTCCTACTATTCTGAGGCAAGAGTTAAGTGTCCTCTTTGTACTTTTCTGTGTGACCTACTATTCTGAGGCAAGAGTTAAGTGTCCTATTTGTACTTTTCTGTGTGTCCTACTATCCTGAGTCAAAAGTTAACTGTCCTGTTTGTACTTTTCTGTGTGTCCTACTATCCTGAGTCAAAAGTTAACTGTCCTGTTTGTACTTTTCTGTGTGTCCTACTATCCTGAGTCAAAAGTTAACTGTCCTGTTTATACTTTCTGTGTGTCCTACTATCCTGAGTCAAAAGTTAACTGTCCTGTTTGTACTTTATTGTGTGTCCTACTTTCCTGAGTCAAAAGTTGACTGTCCTGTTTGTACTTTTCTGTGTGTCCTACTATCCTGAGTCAAAAGTTAACTGTCCTGTTTGTACTTTATTGTGTGTCCTACTTTCCTGAGTCAAAAGTTAACTGTCCTGTTTGTACTTTTCTGTGTACCCTACTATTCATGTCCATGGCTTAACTAACTCAGCCAACATGTCCATGGTTAAACTACCTCAGCCAACATGTCCATGGCTTAACTACCTCAGCCAACATGTCCATGGTTAAACTACCTCAGTCTACATGTTCATGACTTAACTACCTCAGTCAACATGTTCATGACTTAACTACCTCAGTCAACATGTCCATGGTTTAACTACCTCAGTCAACATGTTCATGGCTTAACTACCTCAGTCAGCATGTCCAGGCTTAACTACCTCGGTCAACATGTTCATGGCTTAACTACCTCAGTCAACAAGTCTGTGGCTTAACTACCTCAGTCAACATGTCCATGGCTTAACTACCTCAGTCAACATGTTCATGGCTTACCTACCTCAGTCAACATGTTCATGGCTTAACTACCTCAGTCAGCATGTCCAGGCTTAACTACCTCAGTCAACATGTCCACGGCTTAACTACCTCAGTCAACATGTCCACGGCTTAACTACCTCAGTCAACATGTCCATGGTTTAACTACCTCAGCCAACATGTCCATGGCTTAACTACCTCAGTCAACATGTTCATGGCTTAACTACCTCAGTCAACATGTCCATGGTTTAACTACCTCAGTCAACATGTCCAGGCTTAACTACCTCAGTCAACATGTCCACGGCTTAACTACCTCAGTCAACATGTCCATAGCTTAACTACCTCAGTCAACAAGTCTGTGGCTTAATGGGCAAGGTGTTACGACTGTCACCGAGAAAGGATGTCCCAAATGCGATAATGTTAGCGGTTATAAGCGGGGACAAACACCATATAAACCTATCATGTATGCTAATTACTATGTTCTGCTTGTTAATTACAAATATAGGCCAACCAATTTATGTATGCAAACATTGATAATAAATTACAAAAAGATCCGGTTGTCTGGTTATAGTACTGACTGTCAGGGACTGTACTGGGGTGGGGTCACGTTACTTGAAGACTTGAAGTCCAGTATTTTGGCAAAGCACTTTACAGAGGTAAGACAAAAGAAAAGGTATATTGAATCCAAATGTATAAGGATGGGAAAAGGGGAGGACAGTCGTCTTGAAGTACCGTTTATTGTAAAATCATGCAACAGGGAGACCAGTGCATGAAGAGAATCGGTCACTGTACCGGGTAAGGTCAGTAGGTAACTTTATACAGATTCAGGGAGGGCGGAGTTGTAGCTGGTTTACATGACACCAGATGATGTGTGTGCTGAATCTGTAGGCATGTCAATTGAATACATTAAATTAATTTGACTTTTATTTGTGGTAATTGATCACCTGCCAAAGTGTGAGTGTGTCGGTACAAAACTGTAAACATTTGCATAACGTATGTTTGATGTAGCCAGATAATATGATGGGATGACAAGGAACATCGTAAATCAAGTCCGGACCGAAACACTTACACCAGATACACGTAAATAATGGATCGCAAACGTTTAATACTTTACAGCAGTCATTTATGTCCTCGTATGTAGATATCACACTTACACTTCCCTCCGTCAAAGTGTTGCTACTCGTGGCGACCCAAACACTTCCCCTCCGTCAAAGTGTTGCTTCTCATGGCGATCCAAACACTTCCCCCGTCAAAGTGTTGCTACTCGTGGCGATCCAAACACTTCCCCCGTCAAAGTGTTGCTTCTCATGGCGATCCAAACACTTCCCCCGTCAAAGTGTTGCTACTCATGGCGATCCAAACACTTCCCATCCATCAAAGTGTTGCTTCTCATGGCGATCCAAACATTTCCCCCGTCAAAGTGTTGCTTCTCATGGCGATCTCAACGCTTTCCCTCAACCTTTCCGTCCGTCAAAGTGTTGCTTCTCATGGCGATCTCAACGCTTTCCCTCCACCTTTCCGTCCGTCAAAGTGTTGCTTCTCATGGCGATCTCGCCGCTTTCCCTCAACTTTTCCGTCCGTCAAAGTGTTGCTTCTCATGGCGATCTCAACGCTTTCCCTCCACCTTTCCTTCGTCGATATATTTTTGATTCCATGGCGATTCCAGCACATTTCCTCCGTCGAAGTATTTTGATTCTATGGCAATTCCAGCACCTTTCCTTTGTCGAAGTATTTTATTTCCGTGGCGATTTTACTACTCTCCCTCCGTCAGATCGTTCCTTCTACATTTCTCTCACTGTTTCGTGGTATTCACCTGAAGACGAACTTGACCTCTCCATAATATGCTGTTTGTTTTATGACCTTATTGTTGTGACGTCGATACTATATGATAGGAATATGTTGAGGTGAATTTCCCTCTTCTTCTCTTTATCACTTTACATATGACCTTGACTTTCGTTTTAATGACACGTTGCTGTAGAGAGTTTGGAATATTTCCTCTCCATATAATGTAACTCTCTGATGACTTTCGAGATTATGATTTTTGAGATGATACGGCTTTGTTGTTTGATAGTGATATAACCGTCAGACACTTTACTACCTTTTACAGAATTAGAGGGTAGCAGCCACAACACAATAAATGAAAGTGGCCCTTTAATACTACGTAAACGCCAGAGACATACCTGTGAAGTGAGGAAGTCATTCAGTGATATTGCCTGCCTGCGTTTTAATTTGCATTGATGATCCTCGAGTCTGTCTTATGATGTTGAAATACTACAAGTGTCCTTCCTCAAATCGTAGGCTCGCTGTTATGTACACACTTGTCAGAAACGCTTTATAGCTAAGTGCTACTTACCCAAAGTAATCATTTCTGAAAAAAATGGCTTTAATAGAAAAAAACATTCTTGTATGTTATACGATGTTTGGTCTGCAATTTTCTTCATGCTCACATTCTGAAAATGTAGAAAACGTTTTGAATTGAAACGTATTTAAATTGGCTTTGTGCCAGAGTGTTGAGTTGGAGATTTGAATGACTAGATTTCTCTTTAATTTAATGTTTGCATATGAGGATATATGATAAATAATAGGTTTTCATTCATATGTGTCAAGAATTCTGAAATATTTACAAATGTTGAATGTTAGTATAATTTATGGCTAACTCTGCGATCAGTATTGAGCAAGTGAAGTGTGGACACACGTCGCCTACCGGTAAAGTTAAATAACCTCTGTGATACCATACAGTAAATCAAGATTTGTGTCAATATGTCAAAAGGGATTTAGACGAAAATTGTCGTGATTGCGTTTGATAGTTGTAATATTCAGCATTACAACTCAGCACTGTGGTAGATGTTCAAAAAAGATGATATTGATAAATGTTTTATCGTCCAAAGTGTATGTCAGACGCATTTGTCAAGATAAATAGTATGTTTCAATGATTTAGAACAACATACAGTATGAGCCGAAATTTGAATTAAACTGGATCATACATCGTTTTCGTCCTTTGAAGACTCGTCAGTGGTGCTAGTGGTCTGAAGTGTGAAACTTCATAGTAAACACATCAGAACCTGTATATATGTAGCTACAGAATTTGATACAGTAGATGTGTGCATAGTTTCATTGATTTTTGGCTGTAGTTTATGAATTCATTTTTTCACCTTACTTGACTTATAAAAAGGCAGACAAAGATAAGAGAATTTCCCCGACAATAACTAGAGGTGGCCATGTCAAGTGAGACTGGAGACTCGGGACAGGTTTAAAGGGTGTGTTTACATGGAATTGACAGCGAGAGTCCTCGGATAGCGAACTCTGATTATTTAGCTATGTGCTTACATGCCTAAGCGACCAAACTAGTCTCCATAATACTCTACGTTGGCGGTTGCCTATAAGATAGATGGGGATGCTATTTTTGAGGAATTGTTAGAAAGGTCATCAACATATTGGTGAAAGTTTACACTGCTTTAGATGTCTTCCTAATACGTTCCATGTTGCCGGAAGTGTACACCAACCCATAAAATCTTCGCAGCGTTGCAACTAATTGTCAAAGAGTAATTTGGTTTGATGTGATGGGACGATGTCTCTGTGACGGTGGTGTTAGGGGGCAGAGGAAGCTAGCTCGTATGATTTACAAGGGGTACTGGTAGATAACAGGGGCTGTAACGAGGTGTGAAGAGCAGACCCACTTCAAAAAACAGGTGCCCGAGTGAGGGCGCACCATCACCATGCGGTTACTATTGTGTGCTCCAATCACATCTAAAGCTGCCCTGGAAGTCCATACACAGTGCAAATAACTTGTGTTTCACACTGAAACTGAAAAATATACCACTTATTTGAAGTTTGAGAGAAAAAGTTCTTTGAATGTAAAAGACCATATATGACATTGACTGACAATTGTGAAATAATTGTATTTGTTTACTCCTTTGCTCATATTAGTTAACAAAACCGAAACATCAAATTTTCGCAGAAAGAGATGTTCTTTTCGATTCTTTAAAATGCCCAAGTGTGCGATTGCAGACGGACGGACTGATGTTATACGGTTAGAAACAGACAGGCCAATGTACGATTACAGGGCATGCCGTTACAGACGGACGAACTAATGTACGGTTACAAGCAGACGGACTGATGTCCGATCACAGGATGCACAGACCTACGCCCACGCCTTTCAATAGACGGTCTGACGTCCACACCATTACAGACAAACGGGCGATGTTGTAAGGTTACTGGTAAATGACCGAAATCTACATATACCGACAGATGCGAAAATGTCCATGTCAATACAGACAGACGGGCCGATGTCCACGCCGTTACAGACAGACAGGCCGATGTCAACGCCGTTACAGACAGACGGGCCGATGTCTGCCGTTACAGACAGACGGGCAGAAATCCAAGCCGTTACAGACGGACGGACCGATGTCTACCGTTTATAACTGATTTATTGGCGGTGTAAAAAGAAGTAACACCACTATATATCATTGAAGCGTTTTATTCAAAAAATCTCATTTTCGAATGATTTCATCTTCTTTAGCCAGCAAAACATGACACTTACAAAGTGGGTATTAGCGTTATATCGTGCTGAGAGCGAGGTCAGGCCCTGTGACTGTACAGAGCCACTAGGCAAGTTTTTTTCTGTTCCATCTTTCACAGGAGCCGCCTGACACTCCGGCGTTAGTGCTGCTATACATTACATAACCTATGATACACCTCTTGTCACGTGATGCTCAGTTGGCTGAACTTTCCATTCATGAAAGTGAGAGAAATGAGTCTGTCCCTTTCCCCCGGGTCGAGGTCACTCTCCCTGGGTCTACGACTGCACGACTCATCAGCTCAAAGATTCCCATCATTTGTCAAATCGTGTGGAAAATCACTCACCACATTTCATTGACAAAATATCTTGTAGTTTCAAGGACTTTGCTATGCGTAAGGATTGTAGTCGTAAGTGTTAAGGTGTAAGTGTAATTCGGACCTGGTTTGTTGTTGGTTTATAGCCGACGATTCGGTAGGGGTAATTGGATTGCTAACTATGCTGACAGTTTAGAGGTCGTTCCGGGCAGAGCTGCTGTTTCCTATTGTGACTGAAGACATTTCTGTTGATCTGATCATTACTCAACTTTACATCAAACGCAAACGTTTATACCGACTGAATACCATTAACGGTTATCTATCATTCAAATCCAATCGCCTTTAAAATTTACACATTGGTTCTCTTGCTTCAGTTCGGTTAGAAAAAGGGACAGCACAGTGCACCGGGGAGTCAATTTATTTAGCCGGAAATCCCTTTGTCCTCCTGTGGAACCACATCGGTACCATGTATACATAAACATCCAAGAGAACCAGTTATGCTATTGAAAACAATATTTGCGTACAATAGAGATACAAAACACAAGTCATAAAGTGTGAGGAGACAGCATGAAAAGGTGGCTTTGAGAAGCCGTCAAGGTATAACCATAGGACACCTCCAAAGGGCTGCTCACTGTGGACAGTACAAACACTGCAACGACTTCAAAATACTTTCGGGAGAATCTTAGCCTTACCAGCTCCAATTGTGATAAAAGAATCTATAATTGAATTACCAGGCCTTTGTTAAAATCTGTTTGCTAATTTTGGTGACGGAACGATGACAAAAGCAGTTTTCGGTGATTTTTTATTGCAGTTTGTCTCCCCTTTTTGTCATTTATTCACGGTCTCTTACCCGCAATATACACCCACAAGTTAGTGGATAAATACCGATTTTGGGCAATGAACGCAATGGAACGCCTTTGTAAAAAGTTATATCTTTGAACATCGTGAGCATTCGATTCTGTTGTTTGTCTGAATGATGAGAGGACAGAAGTGAGATCGGTCTCAAATCAGGCCTTGTTTGTATACTATTGACTTCTTTTTGGACTTGTAGGTCGCTTACACGGGCGACCCTTCCGCTCCGCCTCGTGTACATCCCCCCAAAGACGTATATTAAATAACGAACTCGTACAGGTCTCAAATCCCACGAATGTCATGTGCTGGCGGTATAATTCAGTTCACTGTACATTATTGTTGTCCGAGTTGTTTTTTATTAATTTACGCTTCTTCATTAATAACTATCTTCACGTAATATATGCCTTATATTTTATGGAGTGTGTTTGGCCCCGAGGTCGTTGATCTGTCTCCGTCATTAAAATCAGATACACATTGTCCATCAGTTACACCACCGACTACTGTCATACATTTGTGTGTAGCTATGAGACAATGCCGGAGATAAACCGGACAACCGCGACCTTGTCGTCCTGCTAACTACAATCTTTTTTATCGGCCTATAATTGTTCCGGTATATATATTGTTTTGCTCACAAAAATATCGATATTTTTTCTGACGAGTTAAACTTTTTGGACGGAGATTCTCTGTCAATTGTTATGGGCAAATTGTGTACCGGGATGTGTGTGATGTTTATGATTAAGTCGTGTGATAATATTTACCGTCTATATAAACGTATAAACGATGGGCAATTAAAAATTGATTGATTAAAATAAGTAGTAAGGGGTATATCAGCTTCAATTAACTAGATGTATCCAGTCAGGGTATAACAGCTGAGTAATCAGACCGACTATTTATGGTCGTACAGTTTCATTGTTGAGCTGGAATTGTAACAATGGAAAATGATGGTTGTGTTGTGGCTAATTTAACCTGAGGTAGTCGCCATGTTAATGGTATATTGGTTATTATACATGTTTATGAGGATTGTAGACCAAACGAGAGATAAAAATGGGTTCAGTTCGTTCTGCCAAGCATCTTACTGGTGATTATTGGTATGGCTAGTAGCTTTCGTCATGCGAACAGCTTTGTTACATACCCTGTAAGTACACGTAATGTATCGTGTAGAACTACCCAATTTCTTCCCACGAGTTGGGCCTGTCAGAACATTCAGATTTTAAACGTTAGATGGCCCAGTGTCATGATATTATTCAGATTTTAATCGGATGTAAATTTTATATGTCGGAGTCTTAAGATTGATGGGCTGACCAGGCGCGGACGTCCACCCGGTCGCTACTCTCTCTCTCTCGTCCCCCACCCCTAAACAGGGCAGTAAAAGATGTGCTTTCGGGTGTAAGACCATCCCCCTTCCCGAATCTCATTGTCTCCCGGCAGCGTCGTAGTTACCAGCTTTGATCTGTATTGTGTTTTAGACAGGTATTTGTTCATAAGAGGTGAAACCTACAAGTACATATTTAAACATTCAAACAATCTACCTTTCTGTGGCTGCATGCCAAAGGTTCTGAAATGAGACAAAGCATTTTAAAAATCAAATTTTGAAATGTGTTATTTGATGTTAGTGGATTTTTTTTCTATTGTCGGTGATTAACGAGTGAAGAACATTTTTGGTAGATTGTTCAGCGTGGAAATCAATAGTGCTGACATAACAGCATTCCCCGTGACTTACCCGGACCCCAGTGTAAATACACCCGCATTCCAGGGCTTGGAAACGGAATCGGTATAACAGGGAGAGAAAGGGGCAGCTTTTATTTTCCCATGATGCTGCCGGTTTACTTAGTAACATGAATGCTGTTTAGATAGGGTGAACTCTGACCCTCGGTTAACGCATTAAATATATGCTGCAATCGGGCCAGCGATCTGTGGTGGATTTACGCCATCGATCGTTTGAGGATTGCACCGAGGATTGAGTGGTGTGATTTATCAGTGTAGCCTACAGGGGTATCTCCGCCAGTATTTGTTTTGGCTTGTAAGACATTATATACAAAACACACTAAACAAATAAACACAACTTCAATGAGTATGTAGCCGTGTATCGTTTGCTGCTGATAATAATTGTACTACAGGTTTAGGGCGGTCACTTGATTCATTAACCATTGTCTGTCAAAAAAGTGCTCTTTTCTTTTTTATGTCATATGTAAAGAAGATAACTAAAAGTATTAATGGTGAAAGGAGGGATAATATGATGTTGACGTAATCGATCACTTTGACAGTTTTAATGTTTTTACCTTTCATGGACGCAGGAAAGACTTTTTGTCGAAGACGCAGGAAAGACGCTTGTTCGGACATGTGTAGAACATAGGAAGAACGTTTCCCCTGAAGATCACACATTGCTGACAACCCTTAACAAAACTGGTTTTCACAGTGGTTTTACAGATTGATTTGATTTCTGAGA
Organism: Ylistrum balloti; assembly: GCF_031769215.1. Taxonomy (NCBI): domain Eukaryota; kingdom Metazoa; phylum Mollusca; class Bivalvia; order Pectinida; family Pectinidae; genus Ylistrum; species Ylistrum balloti. The sequence goes on along the minus strand of NW_026782004.1, from coordinate 940,386 downwards.
TCATTGTGAAAACTGATTTTGTGACCAATCCCTGCATTAGACCTGTGTGAGGGAATGCGTTTGAAGACCAGATCACCTTTTGGACTTTCAAAGTGTGGAATTGTACTGTTAACCTTGTGTTCTGTTTTTAAGTACGATTGAACTAGATGAAACTTGGGTATCAAATATTTTATCACTATTTTATATTAAATTGGAAATAAAGTCTTACCATAATTCTTGTCTTTTAATTCCTATATTGTACGAGGTTACATATTTTTACCTTCTGTTACGGATGTTTTTTTACATTAAGATATATGACACTAAAATAAAATTACCGTATTCTTATGTACAAAGTATATTATGATTAAGTATCAGTCACACTTCAGACTCTCAGGGAAATGGTGATAACAACGTCACACACTCATCTTTATAACATCTTTACATATTACCCACAGTTTGTGGAAATGAACAGAAACAAAATTATAAGTAAATTTGATATACCCTATGAAACATGTTTGTGGAATATTAGATTTGGCTTCATGCGAACTCTCTACGCTGTTTCATCAACATTTCAGTCATAGCATGGAAACTATCCAAAGTAACTACTCGAAACCTTTACACACTAAAATGTTTCATTTCTTTCGGAAAAAATTCTAATTTTCTGTGAACATGAAAAAAATGCGAAATGTCATTTTATTGCTATAAAACAATTCAGTCCATTGTGTATCGACATTTAACTATTACTGTAATTACTACTAAATATTGTAAACAAAATGTAAATTGTTTTTATGTCCAGATTATGACATTTCAATGTGATGACACTTTAAAAGCGTTCGACAGTGGCCCCATCTTTCATGGAGAACGGCCTGATTATAACATTGACTTGCGAGACGTGAAACTATTTGGGGCTTCTTAAAGATGACAGGAGATAATAACATGCTTAATCTTGTGTCGTTTTGTGATGTAACACGTATTTGTTTTTGATCAGTGTTAAGTTATGAATTATTTAACTTCGATCGAGCATTTATCATACATATTATCTGTCGACTCAAATGATCACCGGTGTTTTCCCGATTAAGGTGGTTTAACATGGTCGTGTTTCGTTAGCCCAGTACCTCTGATAATGTCATCAGGGTTCGGGGATTAACGTCCTCCATATCACAACACTACACACGTTACCTAGACTTGTCTCTGTCTACATATTAATCTGTCATCATGGGACAATTTTACTAATTGTACCCCAACACACACTGATAATTGCCGTCGTCAATCGTGGAGAAGCAGACGACATAAAGTGCACAAGTGTTCTGTGTCATAGACACCAACCACCACAGTCATCGCATACCGTGGATATCACACATTCCCGGGCTTTTAAACAATTTTCATCGCCTGCACGTGTCTTTCGCTACATTTGAAAATATAAGAAAGGCCAAAGACCAGTTAATCTTCAAATGTGACTCGCTGCATCTGTCGTTTGTGTATACTGGCGTGACTCAGTCCTGGGAATACACAGGCAGCACGCCGACCATCTGATACTCGTTCATCTTAGGAATTCTACGACTAGTAGGAAGTCCTCCAAAATTGGAACAGTTTCTTTTAATTTTATTATAACAAATTTAAATCTATCAGGTTACAAGATACTGAATTAAAGGTGAACTTCACTGAGATTACAAATACAATACACGATAGGTTATATACAAGAGATCGATGTTTTATGTGACGCTGATACGAGAGGTCACATAGTTATCAAATGCCGTTAAGCAGGCGTTACGAACAAAACACTATCAAAATCAAATACCGTTTAGTAAGAGCTCAAGAATAGAATATTACCAGCATTAAATAACGTTTAGCAACAGTTCAATAATTAAATACTGCCAAATACAAATACCGTTAAACAATAGTTCAAGAACGGAACAAGAGTTCAAGAACGGAACACTAACACTAACGTTTAACAAGGGTTCAAGAATTTAACACTACCATAAACCCTGTTTAGCAAGAGTTTATGGAGAAAATACTGTCAGTTTCAAGTACCATTAATTACAAAAATCAAAGACACTTTCAAAATCAAATACCGTTTGGTATGACACCAGAAACAAACCACTTCCAGGATCAAATATCGTTTAGCAATCGAGAGTTTAAGAACGCGAGAAATTATCATAATCAAATGCTGATTAACAAGAATTCAAGAACGAAACGCTATCAAAACCAGTTTTGGAAGAGTTCAAAAGCGAAACTCCGAGACGCTGTTAGGACTGATGTTGATCAGAGATTAAGCTGCTAACAGTTTGATATGTCCACATTTGAGTACCATTATTTCTCATAACTTCAGCAGAGATGTTAAAGAAGATGTGTTCAATGATATATATATATATAAATAATTTCGACATGCTTGGATGGACAATATCAGTCTCTGTTCTGATTTGTTTTTTAATGTTGAAAATTTATAGTGATTTTTTTCTCGAGAAATTCTTAACTGGTGCCTGACAGGCTGTGTATGTACAAACAGCTCTCTCTCTCTCTCTCTCTCTCTCTCTCTCTCTCTCTCTCTCTCTCTCTCTCTCTCTCTCTCTCTCTCTCTCTCTCTCTCTCTCTCTCTCTCTCTCTCTCTCTCTCTCTCTCTCTCTCTCTCTCTCTCTCTCTGTGTGTGTGTGTGTGTGTGTGTGTGTGTGTGTGTGTGTGTGTGTGTGTGTGTGTGTGTGTGTGTGTGTGCGTCTGTTTTGTCTTTTTTGTGTGTATTTGTGTTTGTGTCTTTTTCTCATCCTCTTTATACTTTCACAATTTCCTTTCCTCTTCTTTTCCCATGATATACTATATACTATGCAATGTAAACATTTGAGAATTATAGTGAATGTGTTTGTATGCAAATGGAAGTTAGGGAAATGATTGCAAGACTTTGGAATATTACAATTATTACTTATATTGTACTTTGCATTGTATAAAAAATTCTGAAAAAAATAAAACAAATACAAAAAAAACAATGTGTACTACCCATGTAGTTAAAACATCGCATTCACGGTCTTTTCTGCAAATAATAAAATATGAGACAACATTATGAGATATTACTCCAACTTTCTAGTTTCTACTGATGAGGTAAAATAACATATGTAAATCATATCCAAGAGTTACATATGTAAATGACTTCTGTGATTCAGGTGACCTCCGAGGATGGTATCTTACTTAATACATCCACTTGTTCTGATATTTTTTTCTTTAAGTATCTTCGTTCTTGATGACTCTGAGAAAAATCTAGCTTCCTCAATTCTAGGTAACGCACTCGTCCTAATGGTCACATCGGCAGGATCCTGTACATGACTCAATCTAGGTAGCGCACTCGTCCTAATGGTCACATCGACAGGAACCTGTACATGACTCAATCTAGGTAACGCACTCGTCCTAATGGTCACTTCGACAGGATCATGTACATGACTCAATCTAGGTAGCGCACTCGTCCTAATGGTCACATCGACAGGATCCTACACATGACTCAATCTAGGTAGCGCACTCGTCCTAATGGTCACATCGACAAGAACCTGTACATGACTCAATCTAGGTAGCGCACTCGTCCTAATGGTCACATCGACAGGATCCTGTACATGACTCAATCTAGGTAGCGCACTCGTCCTAATGGTCACATCGACAGGAACCTGTACATGACTCAATCTAGGTAGCGCACTCGTCCTAATGGTCACATCGACAGGAACCTGTACATGACTATCTCACGTGTTCCTGAAGTTGTGTCCTCAGTCCGCCGTGGGAACCAGACCTGACATAATCACGATGAAAGTTACCAATAAATATAGACTTATACAACTCGCTTATCTCTATTAGAGCACGTTTGTTTACAAATTTGAGGTCGTCCAGAGCAGCTAAACAAAATCCGCAGATCAGAAGAGAAATCAGATACTTTTCAATCAATACAAAATTAAACAGAATACTTATACGTACAATGATACCATCATTCGTCTGATTGGTCCATTTACGTATATCGCACACTGTCCGAGATGTATACATATATTTACCGTACACGGTCCGAGATGTATACATATAATTACCGTACACGGTCCGACAGTGTCTACTTATATTTACCGTACACGGTCCGACAGTGTCTACTTATATTTACCGTACACGGTCCGACAATATCTACTTATATTTACCGTACACGGTCCGACAATATCTACTTATATTTACCGTACACGGTCCGACAGTGTCTACTTATATTTACCGTACACGGTCCGACAGTGTCTACTTATATTTACCGTACACGGTCCGACAGTGTCCACTTATATTTACCGTACACGGTCCGACAGTGTCTACTTATATTTACCGTACACGGTCCGACAGTGTCCACTTATATTTACCGTACACGGTCCGACAGTGTCTACTTATATTTACCGTACACGGTCCGACAGTGTCTACTTATATTTACCGTACACGGTCCGACAGTGTCTACTTATATTTACCGTACACGGTCCGACAGTGTCTACTTATATTTACCGTACACGGTCCGACAGTGTCTACTTATATTTACCGTACACGGTCCGACAGCGTCTACTTATATTTACCGCACACGGTCCGACAGTGTGTACTTACATTTACCGTACACGATCCGACAGTGTCTACTTATATTTACCGTACACGGTCCGACAGTGTCTACTTATATTTACCGTACACGGTCCGACAGTGTCTACTTATATTTACCGTACACGGTCCGACAGTGTCTACTTATATTTACCGTACACGGTCCGACAGTGTCTACTTATATTTACCGTACACGGTCCGACAGTGTCTACTTATATTTACCGTACACGGTCCGACAGTGTCTACTTATATTTACCGTACACGGTCCGACAGTGTCTACTTATATTTACCGTACACGGTCCGACAGTGTCACGGTCCGACAGTGTCTACTTATATTTACCGTACAAGGTCCGACAGTGTCTACTTATATTTACCGTACACGGTCCGACAGTCTCTACTTATATTTACCGTACACGGTCCGACAGTGTCTACTTATATTTACCGTACACGGTCCGACAGTGTCTACTTATATTTACCGTACACGGTCCGACAGTGTCTACTTATATTTACCGTACACGGTCCGACAGTGTCTACTTATATTTACCGTACACGGTCCGACAGTGTCTACTTATATTTACCGTACACGGTCCGACAGTGTCTACTTATATTTACCTTACACGGTCCGACAGTGTCTACTTATATTTACCTTACAAGGTCACACATATTAAAAAAATACAAAGCGTACACTCTCCGACAGTGTCTACTTATATTTACGGTCGACAGTACTACTTATATTTACCGTACACGGTCCGACAGTCAGACCTATCTACTTATATTTACCACGTCACACAACGTCCACAGTCAGACCTATCTACTTATATTCTAACGTCTACTTATATTTACAGTCAGACCTATCTACTTATATTCAACGTTCACGGTCAGATATTTACTTATATTCAACGTTCACGGTCAGTGTCTACTTATATTCAACGTATCAGACCTATCTACTTATATTCAACGTTTACGGTCAGATCTATCTACTTATATTCAACGTCCACAGTCAGATCTATCTACTTATATTCAACGTTCATGGTCAGATCTATCTACTTATATTCAACGTTTACGGTCAGATCTATCTACTTATATTCAACGTCCACAGTCAGACCTATCTACTTATATTCAACGTTTACGGTCAGATCTATCTACTTATATTCAACGTTACGGTCAGAGCTATCTACTTATATTCAACGTTCACAGTCAGATATTCAACTATCTACTTATATTCAACGTCAGACAGTATCTACTTATATTCAACGTCACACGGTCCTATCTACTTATATTCAACGTCCACAGGTCAGACCTATTTACTTATATTCAACGTTACACGGTCAGACCTATCTACTTATATTTCCGTCCACAGTCAGACCTATCTACTTATATTCAACGTCCACGGTCAGACCTATCTACTATTCAACGTCCACAGTCAGACCTATCTACTTATATTCAACGTTTACGGTCAGACCTACAGTCGACTTATATTCAACGTTATATTTCAACGTCCACGTCAGACACGGTCAAACCTATCTACTTATATTCAACGTCCACGGTCAGACCTATCTACTATTCAACGTCCACAGTCAGACCTATCTACTTATATTCAACGTTTACGGTCAGATCTATCTACTTATATTCAACGTTCACGGTCAGACCTATCTACTTATATTCAACGTCCACAGTCAGACCTATCTACTTAAATTCAACGTTCACGGTCAGACCTATCTACTTACATTCAAATTTCAAGGTCAAACCTATCTACTTATATTCAACGTCCACAGTCAGACCTATCTACTTATATTCAACGTTTACGGTCAGATCTATCTACTTATATTCAACGTTTACGGTCAGATCTATCTACTTATATTCAACGTTCACGGTCAGACCTATCTACTTATATTCAAATTTCAAGGTCAAACCTATCTACTTATATTCAACGTCCACGGTCAGACCTATCTACTTATATTCAACGTTTACGGTCAGATCTATCTACTTATATTCAACGTTCACGGTCAGACCTATCTACTTATATTCAACGTTTACGGTCAGATCTATCTACTTATATTCAACGTTTACGGTCAGATCTATCTACTTATATTCAACGTCCACAGTCAGACCTATCTACTTATATTCAACGTCCACAGTCAGACCTATCTACTTATATTCAACGTTCATGGTCAGACCTATCTACTTGTATTCAACGTCCACGGTCAGACCTATCTACTTATATTCAACGTTCATGGTCAGATCTATCTACTTATATTCAACGTCCACAGTCAGACCTATCTACTTATATTCAACGTTTACGGTCAGATCTATCTACTTATATTCAACGTCCACAGTCAGACCTATCTACTTATATTCAACGTCCACGGTCAGACCTATCTACTTGTATTCAACGTTTACGGTCAGACCTATCTACTTATATTCAACGTTCACGGTCAGACCTATCTACTTATATTCAAATTTCAAGGTCAAACCTATCTACTTATATTCAACGTCCACAGTCAGACCTATCTACTTATATTCAACGTCCACGGTCAGACCTATCTACTTGTATTCAACGTTTACGGTCAGATCTATCTACTTATATTCAACGTTCACGGTCAGACCTATCTACTTATATTCAACGTCCACAGTCAGACCTATCTACTTATATTCAACGTCCACAGTCAGACCTATCTACTTATATTCAACGTCCACAGTCAGACCTATCTACTTATATTCAACGTTCATGGTCAGACCTATCTACTTATATTCAACGTTCACGGTCAGACCTATCTACTTATATTCAACGTCCACGGTCAGACCTATCTACTTTTCAACGTCCACAGTCAGACCTATCTACTTATATTCAACCCTCACGGTCAGACCTATCTACTTATATTCAACGTTTCGCTGTATTCACATTAAGTTGTCTGATGTACCTAGCTTTATTCTCTATAACTGGTCTGCGCCGTATGTTACCTATAACTGGTCTGCGCCGTATGTTACCTATAACTGGTCTGCGCCGTGTGTTACCTATAACTGGTCTGCGCCGTGTGTTACCTATAACTGGTCTGCGCCGTGTGTTACCTATAACTGGTCTGCGCCGTGTGTTACCTATAACTGGTCTGCGCCGTATGTTACCTATAACTGGTCTGAAATTTCGCCGTATGTTACCTATAACTGGTCTGCGCCGTATGTTACCTATAACTGGTCTGACACGCCCACGGTTATTAGGTATGTGTACGTTTACTGTCATCAAATGTGTTCCTTTTATGTAGCAGACTTTTAGACAGTCATGGTCGGCGTAGTGTCAATATTTCCAGTCAGACCAGGTGTAGAGATAAAGGTCAGGATTTACATATATTTTATTTCAATTACAAATTAATTTCATTCATCTGCAAAAGATGAAACGTTTTCAGCAACTTTTGACGTTCTATAAGCGGCATCACAATACATATATATGATGTTGACCTGAGGTCAGCTTCCTTACCATATAGAGACCAGCATTTGGGACTGAAGGTGTTGTTTACCCCTCCTATGCCAGGTGACATTTTATTGGGCAGACATGTTTACTTTTGATTGTGACATTTAATAGAAAACATATTAAGAAACTTCTGTTATTATGCACTGAAAAGTGTTAGGTGTCCTTTTTCTCCAAATGTAAAACTGCATTAATTAACTCGTACTACATTATTGGAAAGCTCACTAGGCAATCACTGGTACCGGCGATCTCACAACAAGATCGATACTAATGGCGAGCTCACCCCAAGACCACTGGAACTGGCGATTTCACCACGCTATCATTGGTACCAACACAAGCGCTCACTACACCACCAACGGTAACGCAAACCCACATAACCACCATTGGTGGCGACAAGCCAACATTACCACCAATGGTGGCGGCGAGCTCACTACACGACCATTGGTGGCGGCGAGCTCACTACACGACCACTGGTGGCGGCGAGTCACTACACGACCATTGGTGGCGGCGAGCTCACCAAACCATCACTGGTGGCGGCGAGCTCATTACCTTTCCACTTGTTACTAGATAGCTCACTTTACGCTATTGGTGGTGTGAGCTCACTACACGACCACTGGTGACGGCGAGCTCACTACACGAACACTGGTTGCGACGAATTCACTACACGACAACTGATGGCGGCGAGAATACTACACGACCACTGGTGGCGGCGAATTCACTACACGACAACTGGTGGCGGAAAGAATACTACACCACCACTGGTTGCGACGAATTCACTACACGACAACTGGTTGCGGCGAATTCACTACACGACAACTGGTAACGGCAAGCTCACCACACGACCACCGGTGACGGCGAGAATACTACACGACCACTGATGGCGGCGAATTCACTACACGACCACTGATGGTGCTGATCTCACTACCTTACTACGTGTTATTGGGAAGTTCACTTCACGCTATTGGTGGTGTGCGCTCACTACACGACCACTGATTGGCGGAGATTTCACTACACGACCACTGGTGGCGGCGAGCTCACTAAACGTCCATTGGTGGCGGCGAATTTCACTACACGACTACTGGTGGCATCGAGCTCACTACACGACCACTGGTAGCGGCGAGCTCACTACACGACCACTGGTGGCGGACAGCTCACTACAGGACCACTGGTGGCGGACAGCTCACTACACGACCACTGGTAGCGGCGAGCTCACTACACGACCACTGGTGGCGGACAGCTCACTACAGGACCACTGGTGGCGGAGAGCTCACTAAACGTCCACTGGTGGCGGCGAGCTCACTACACGACCCCTGGTAGCGGCGAGCTCACTACACGACCACTGATGGCGGAGAGCTCACTACAGGACCACTGGTGGCGGAGAGCTCACTACACGCCCACTGGTGGCGGCGAGCTCACTACACGACCACTGGTAGCTTTCTAATCAATAATTATATTGACGAACTCACCATAATGCATCTGTTACTGGCGAGTTTTATACAAGCATTTGTAATGTAATGCTTTACTAGACTTAATAAATCGTTAGAAATTATGACACATGTATACATTATTTATGAAGTAAGCGAAGGTTCCCTACATGTACATACTACTTGTTCAACCCTACATGTACATACAACGTGTTCAAACAAGCTTCTCCATACTACGTGTTCAACCCTACATGTACACAGTACGAGTTCAAACCTGCTACTCCATACTACGTGTTTAACCCTACATGTCCATACTACGTTTTCAACCCTACATGTACATACTACGTGTTCAAACCAGCTACTCCACACTACGTGTTCAACCCTACATGTACATACTACGTGTTCAACCCTACATGTACATACTACGTGTTCAACCCTACATGTACACACTACGTGTTCAAACCTGCTACTCCATACTACGTGTTAAACCCTACATGTACGTACTACGTGTTCAACCCTATATGTACACACTACGTGTTCAAACCAGCTACTCCACACTACGTGTTCAACCCTACATGTACATACTACGTGTTCAACCCTACATGTACACACTACGTGTTCAAACCAGCTACTCCATACTACGTGTTCAACCTACATGTACATACTACGTGTTCAAACCAGCTACTCCATACTGCATATTCAACCCTACATGTACATACTACGTGTTCAACCCTACATGTCTATACTACTTGTTCAACCCTACATGTACACACTACGTGTTCAAACCTGCTACTCCATACTACGTGTTCAACCCTACTTGTACACACAACGTGTTCAACCCTACGTGTCCATACTACGTTTTCAACCCTACATGTACATACTATGTGTTCAGACCTGCTAGTTCATACTACGTGTTCAAACCTGCTAGCTCATACTATGAGTTCAACCCTACATATACATACTGCGTGTTCAAACCTGCTACTCCATACTACGTGTTCAACCCTTCATATACATTCTACGTGTTCAAACCTGCTACTCCATAATACATGTTCAACTCTACATGTACACACTACGTGTTCAAACCTTCTACTCCATACTACGTGTTCAAACCTGTTAGTACACATTACGTGTTCAACCCTACATGTACATACTACGTGTTCAACCCTACATGTACACACTACGTGTTCAAACCTGCTACTCCATACTACGTGTTTAACCCTACATGTCCATACTACGTTTTCAACCCTACATGTACATACTACGTGTTCAAACCAGCTACTCCACACTACGTGTTCAACCCTACATGTACATACTACGTGTTCAACCCTACATGTACATACTACGTGTTCAACCCTACATGTACACACTACGTGTTCAAACCTGCTACTCCATACTACGTGTTAAACCCTACATGTACGTACTACGTGTTCAACCCTATATGTACACACTACGCGTTCAAACCAGCTACTCCACACTACGTGTTCAACCCTACATGTACATACACATGTACATACTACGTGTTCAACCCTACATGTACACACTACGTGTTCAAACCAGCTACTCCATACTACGTGTTCAACCTACATTTACATACTACGTGTTCAAACCAGCTACTACATACTGCATATTCAACCATACATGTACATACTGCGTGTTCAACCCTACATGTCTATACTACTTGTTCAACCCTACATGTACACACTACGTGTTCAAACCTGCTACTCCATACTACGTGTTCAACCCTACTTGTACACACAACGTGTTCAACCCTACGTGTCTATACTACGTTTTCAACCCTACATGTTCGAACCTGCTAGCTCATACTATGAGTTCAACCCTACATTTACATACTGCGTGTTCAAACCTGCTACTCCATACTACGTGTTCAACCCTTCATATACATTCTACGTGTTCATACCTGCTACTCCATAATACATGTTCAACTCTACATGTACACACTACGTGTTCAAACCTTCTACTCCATACTACGTGTTCAAACACATGTACAGGTTACATGTACAAACCTACAAGTACAGGTTACATGTACAAACATACAAGTACAGGTTACATGTACAAACAAGTACAGGTACATACATGTACAGGTTACATACAAGTACAGGTTACATGTACAAACATACACAGTACATGTTCAAACCAAGTACAGGTTACATGTACAAACATACAAGTACAGGTTACATGTACAAACCTACAAGAACAGGTTATATGTACAAACCTACAAGTACAGGTTATATGTACAAATCTTTAAAAGTACAGGTTACATGTACAAAGCTTCAAGTACAGGTTACATGTACAAACCTACAAGTACAGGTTATATGTACAAACCTACAAGTACAGGTTACATGTACAAACCTACAAGTACAGGTTACATGTACAAACCTACAAGTACAGGTTACACGTACAAACATACAAGTACAGGTTACATGTACAGGTTACATGTACAAACATACAAGTACAGGTTACATGTACAAACCTACAAGTACAGGTTACATGTACAAACCTACAAGTACAGGTTACATGTACAAACCTACAAGTACAGGTTACATGTACAAACCTACAAGTACAGGTTACATGTACAAACATACAAGTACAGGCTACATGTACAAACATACAAGTACAGGTTACATGTACAAATCTACAAGTACATGAGACATGTACAAACCTACAAGTACATGAGACATATACAAACATACAAGTACAGGTTACATGTACAAACATACAAGTACAGGTTACATGTACAGGTTACATGTACAAACATACAAGTACAGGTTACATGTACAGGTTACATGTACAGGTTACATCTACAAACATACAAGTACAGGTTACATGTACAGGTTACATGTACAAACCTACAAGTACAGGTTACATGTACAAACATACAAGTACAGGTTACATGTACAAACATACAAGTACATGTTACATGTACAAACATACAAGTACAGGTTACATGTACAAACATACAAGTACAGGTTACATGTACAAAGCTACAAGTACAGGTTACATGTACAAACCTACAAGTACAGGTTACATGTACAAACATACAAGTATATGTTACAGGTATAAACATACAAGTACAGGTTACATGTACAAACATACAAGTACAGGTTACATGTACAGACCTACAAGTACAGGTTACATGTACAAACCTACAAGTACATGTTACATGTACAAACCTTTAAATGTACAGGTTACATGTACAAACATACAAGTACATGTTACATGTACAAACATACAAGTACAGGTTACGTATACAAACATACAACTACAGGTTACATGTACAAACATACAAGTACAGGTTACATGTACAAACATACAAGTACAGGTTACATGTACAAATCTACAAGTACATGAGACATGTACAAACATACAAGTATATGTTACAGGTACAAACATACAAGTACAGGTTACATGTACAGGTTACATGTACAAACATACAAGTACAGGTTACATGTACAAACCTACAAGTACAGGTTACATGTACAAACATACAAGTACAGGTTACATGTACAAACCTACAAGTACAGGTTACACGTACAAACATACAAGTACAGGTTACATGTACAGGTTACATGTACAAACATACAAGTACAGGTTACATGTACAGGTTACATGTACAAACATACAAGTACAGGTTACATGTACAAACCTACAAGTACAGGTTACATGTACAAACATACAAGTACAGGTTACATGTACAAACATACAACTACAGGTTACACGTACAAAGCTACAAGTACAGGTTACATGTACAAACATACAAGTATAGGGTACATGTACAAACATACATGTACAGGTTACATGTACAGGTTACATGTACAAACCTACAAGTACAGGTTACATGTACAAACATACAAGTACAGGTTACATGTACAAACCTACAAGTACAGGTTACATGTACAAACATACAAGTACAGGTTACATGTACAAACCTACAAGTACAAACATACAAGTACAGGTTACATGTACAGGTTACATGTACAAACATACAAGTACAGGTTACATGTACAAACATACAAGTACAGGTTACATGTACAAACCTACAAGTACAGGTTACATGTACAAACATACAAGTACAGGTTACATGTACAAACATACAAGTACAGGTTACATGTACAAACATACAAGTACAGGTTACATGTACAAACATACAAGTACATGGCTACAAGTACAAACATACAACTACAGGTTACACGTACAAAGCTACAAGTACAGGTTACATGTACAAACATACATGTATAGGGTACATGTACAAACATACAAGTACAGGTTACATGTACAAACGTACAAGTACATGTTACAAGTACAAACATACAAGTACAGGTTACATGTACAAACATACAAGTACATGTACAAACCTACAAGTACAGGTTACATGTACAAACATACAAGTACAGGTTACATGTACAAACATACAACTACAGGTTACATGTACAAACATACAAGTACATGTTACATGTACAAACATACCAGTACAGGTTACATATACAAACATACAACTACAGGTTACACGTACAAAGCTACAAGTACAGGTTACATGTACAAACATACAAGTACAGGTTACATGTACAAACATACAAGTACAGGTTACATGTACAAACATACAAGTATATGTTACAGGTATAAACATACAAGTACAGGTTACATGTACAAACCTACAAATACAGGTTACATGTACAAACATACAAATACAGGTTACATGTACAAACATACAAGTACTATAGATTACGTGCACAAATTATCTCAGTTTTATTAATAATGTTCTTTCCATTCGAATGCCCTGGGGGTTGTAAAATACTAATCATATATCTTATCAAAATTTACATAAACATGCACATAGGAATTTACTACTTAACAACTGGGCTAAACACATGTAAATATCAGTCTGTTTGGTTCAAAGACATGTATCTCAGGATTAGCACAGGTGACAACATCAGTAGCACACATAATCTCATGGACATCATTTTGATATACATCTACTGGTTCACATACCTGAATGAATGCTCGCCAGACATGTTTCACTATGTAATTTTTGCTGGTATTTTGATTTCTTTTATTTCGTGTACATCCTTTCATAAGTTTTAGGATGTAAATGTGGGGCTGAAAAACAAAACCATAATAGTACAATATTGATTACACTATATTGATAGAGATTCAATAAAAACCACGAGAGTACAGAAGTAGACACATCAACGTTCTACAAAGACTACGAGAGTACAGAAGTAGACACATTAACGTTCTACAAAGACTACGACAGGGCAGAAGTAGACACATCAACGTTCTACAAAAACTACGAGAGTACAGAAATAGACACATCAACGTTCTACAAAGACTACGAAGTAGACACATCAACGTTCTACAAAGACTACGAGAGTACAGAAGTAGACACATCAACGTTCTACAAAGACTACGAGAGTACAGAAGTAGACACATTAACGTTCTACAAAGACTACGAGAGGGCAGAAGTAGACACATCAACGTTCTACAAAGACTACGAGAGTACAGAAGTAGACACATCAACGTTCTACAAAGACTACGAGAGTACAGAAGTAGACACATCAACGTTCTACAAAGACTACGAGAGTACAGAAGTAGACACATCAACGTTCTACAAAGACTACGAGAGTACAGAAGTAGACACATCAACGTTCTACAAAGACTACGAGAGTACAGAAGTAGACACATCAACGTTCTACAAAGACTACGAGAGTACAGAAGTAGACATATCAACGTTCTACAAAGTCTACGAGAGTACAGAAATAGACACATCAACGCTCTACAAAGACAACGAGAGTACAGAAGTAGACACATCAACGTTCTACAAAGACTACGAGAGTACAGAAGTAGACACATCAACGTTCTACAAAGACTACGAGAGTACAGAAGTAGACACATCAACGTTCTACAAAGACTACGAGAGTACAGAAGTAGACACATCAACGTTCTACAAAGACAACGAGAGTACAGAAGTAGACACATCAACGTTCTACAAAGACTACGAGAGTACAGAAATAGACACATCAACGTTACAAAGACTACGAGAAGTCTACGTTCTACAAAGACTACGAGAGTACAGAAGTAGACATATCAACGAAAAGTCTACGACACACATCAACGTTCTACAAAGACTACGAGAGTACAGAAGTAGACACGTCAACGTTCTACAAAGACTACGAGCGTACAGAAGTAGGCACATCAACGTTTCTCGAAAACTACGAGAGGGCGGAAGAAGATACGACAACGTTCCACAAAGACCAAGAGAAGGCAAAAGTGGACAAGCATGGTCCGTACTTTGTTCCTGTTGTGACAGTGATGATCCCTACATTTGATCAACGTAAGAAACCTACTAATGAAGTCGACCAGTTGGTAACTGCCGATATATATGTACTGTGACATGCAGGTGTTAAAGTAATGTTGCTTTCTATGTTACCAATCACTCGAGAGAAAGCGCCGTCAACTTCTTCACGGTGCCGCCCATTGTCCTTTACAAATGGCCGTTGCTCTGCTATGTAACGTCCAATGTCCTACTAAGTATCGCCAACCGTCCTTCCATACATCGACTATCCTACAAAGTATATATGTATCTCAGGCTGTCCTGCAAAGTAGCGCCGACTATCCTAGAACGCATCTCGGGCTGTCCTATAAAGTATCATGGAATGGCTTACAAAGTATCACACTTTCATCAAAAATATCGCTGGCTATACTACAAAGTATCTGACTGTCGTATCGCCTTGTCCTAAAAGTGGTAGGGTTTTAATGGCTGTCGCGGTATGGACTATTATTGAACATTGGACATTTAATTGTTACTAGGGCATATGTTGTACTAGGAAAGACGACTTAACCTGGGATCTAGTCGAAAGCCGGAGAAAAGTGAATCGGTAATTAGCTGTGTTTGAACACTTAAATTGTTTCTTGTAAAGAGTTTTTTTCTGTTTGCTAAGTTTCGAAGAAAGTGGGTAGAGATCCCCCAGGATTAGGAGGAAATCCGGTCCCGTGTCTTTGGTCGACTTCCACAAGTGTCCGTGATCCGTCGGTAAACCTCGGTATTAGATGGCGTGCCGCGCAGACTCGAGCACAAATCCCCAGATCATGTAACCCAGTCTGCCCCGTGCCCGTTCCTCGTTGTGGGGTCGTCCGCTGTCGTGTGCACGGCTGCACTTCTTCACTGCACACAAGATTCAGTTTCAAAATATGATTTTCCCAGCTTTCCAACTTTATTGTGAACATGACTTCTAAGGTTAATCTTTATATCTAATTACTTTAAATATAATATCTATACCCCGTTGGTGTCAATAGTAGCGCAGGGGTGTCGTAACCTCCGCGACGGAGCCACAACCTCAAGTATCGCCTGGGTCCACCCTATCTTGTAGCACGTCACGCTCATTACCCCGCCACAAAAACCCATCGCACCGGGAAACGCACACCTCACATGCACAATACATATGATAGGTGTTCATAAATCATAACTGATGGTAATCTTGGTGTATTTGAGCGTATTATATTGGCAATCAGACGTATGTATAATCACGCTGCGCTTCATAAATAGATAAGTAGGTATTCGTGAGGACACTTTTCCGTGCGGATGCGCATATGTGACAAATTCATGCACCTCAACTGGAGAGAGAGTGTCCCCTTACCGGAAGTGGTGGCAGACACAGTATCAGGGAGTGTTTAACGCGAGCGGTCCTTGGTATGTGTGTATCAAACTTCTGCCATGTAATAAACAGTTTTTTGTGAGCGTCTTTCACCTTCAAGATGTCTTCTGAACGCAGTGCGGAAAGATCCCTTCACTTTGATAATAAGAAATAAGAAAAAAAGTTGAGTTAAGCAAGTGAATGTTAAGGACACCATTTCTGTAAGAACACTAAATGTATCGATGAAATGTAATGCCTTATATATTTTCAGTTACATTGATTTTCTATATAGAATGAATTGCTACCGATAAGATTAAGGTACGCATTCGTTGCATTCCTGCACGTAGTGTATATAAAGAAAACAAACAAAAGTTACGTTTTTATATCACCAGAAAATTCAATTAAGCTGTGCTTTCATATTCACATAGCACATCCACGGGATGGTTACAGTTTGAAATCTCTTCGTATTTAAGAGTGTGTAGGTTTAAGACTGAAGACGTAGTGGTAATGTCCAGTAATGGACATGAAGGATAGACATGTAATTTCACTGTAAATGTACTAAAGGCTACCCCTTTGAGATCCTGAGGGAAGGGAATGGTTCCTCAATTTGTGTCATTTCTTTTAACAAGTTGGTGACATTTACGTTAGACAGTAATCATGTCTTATAATTAAATTGAGCACGATTTGATGTCGAAACTTTCTTAGATCAGTTTGTTTCACCTACGGTAGTTGTATATGCCAAGCTCCCAAATGATGACGCATGCGCACTCAGAAAAAAACGCTGGTTAATTTATAGTCGTGTCATCTCCAGCCCTGTTTCTTCTTTCTCGATACAGGCGCGTTACAAGTTATCAAAAATGAGAGTTCGATCCCGCATTTAGTCAATTCTATACGGTCATTGTAAAAAAAAGAAGAGTTTGAAATGTCGGTTAGGGTCTTAAATACATCTACCATGACGTAAGTCTTCATAATTCCAGTGATAACAGACCGGATTTTCATATGCTCTGTCGATCTTTTCTTGGTCCGCAGTTGTATAACGGAATTAAAATGAACCTCAAGGATGTGGGCAAAGGGAGCTTGAAGAAATCCCGCAACGCAAGACATCAGATTGACATATCTGATATTGTCTGTGTATCTTGTTAAGATATCATAGGGTCTAATATTGGACATCATGTTATAGGGTATAATATAGGACATCATGTTATAGGGTCTAATATAGGACATCATGTTATAGGGTAGGACATCATGTTATAGGGTCTGATATAGGACATCATGTTATAGGGTCTAATATAGGACATCATGTTATAGGGTCTGATATAGGACATCATGTTATAGGGTAGGACATCATGTTATAGGGTCTGATATAGGACATCATGTTATAGGGTCTAATATAGGACATCATGTTATAGGGTCTAAATATAGGACATCATGTTATAGGGTAGGACATCATGTTATAGGGTCTGATATAGGACATCATGTTATAGGGTCTAATATAGGACATCATGTTATAGGGTCTAATATAGGACATCATGTTATAGGGTAGGACATCATGTTATAGGGTCTGATATAGGACATCATGTTATAGGGTCTAATATAGGACATCATGTTATAGGGTCTGATATAGGACATCATGTTATAGGGTCTAATATAGGACATCATGTTATAGGGTCTAATATAGGACATCATGTTATAGGGTCTGATATAGGACATCATGTTATAGGGTAGGACATCATGTTATAGGGTTTGATATAGGACATCATGTTATAGGGTAGGACAACATGTTATAGGGTTTGATATAGGACATCATGTTATAGGGTCTAATATAGGACATCATGTTATAGGGTCTGATATAGGACATCATGTTATAGGGTCTAATATAGGACATCATGTTATAGGGTCTAATATAGGACATCATGTTATAGGGTCTAATATAGGACATCATGTTATAGGGTAGGACATCATGTTATAGGGTCTGATATAGGACATCATGTTATAGGGTCTAATATAGGACATCATGTTATAGGGTAGGACATCATGTTATAGGGTCTGATATAGGACATCATGTTATAGGGTCTAATATAGGACATCATGTTATAGGGTCTGATATAGGACATCATGTTATAGGGTCTAATATAGGACATCATGTTATAGGGTCTATAATATAGGACATCATGTTATAGGGTAATATAGGACATCATGTTATAGGGTCTGATATAGGACATCATGTTATAGGGTCTAATATAGGACATCATGTTATAGGGTCTAATATAGGACATCATGTTATAGGGTAGGACATCATGTTATAGGGTCTGATATAGGACATCATGTTATAGGGTCTAATATAGGACATCATGTTATAGGGTCTAATATAGGACATCATGTTATAGGGTAGGACATCATGTTATAGGGTCTGATATAGGACATCATGTTATAGGGTCTAATATAGGACATCATGTTATAGGGTCTAATATAGGACATCATGTTATCGGGTCTGATATAGGACATCATGTTATAGGTTCTGATATAGGACATCATGTTATAGGGTCTGATATAGGACATCATGTTATAGGGTCTAATATAGGACATCATGTTATAGGGTCTGATATAGGACATCATGTTATAGGGTCTAATATAGGACATCATGTTATAGGGTCTGATATAGGACATCATGTTATAGGGTAGGACATCATGTTATAGGGTCTGATATAGGACATCATGTTATAGGGTCTAATATAGGACATCATGTTATAGGGTCTAATATAGGACATCATGTTATAGGGTAGGACATCATGTTATAGGGTCTGATATAGGACATCATGTTATAGGGTCTAATATAGGACATCATGTTATAGGGTCTAATATAGGACATCATGTTATAGGGTCATGATATAGGACATCATGTTATAGGGTCTAATATAGGACATCATGTTATAGGGTCTAATATAGGACATCATGTTATAGGGTCTAATATAGGACATCATGTTATAGGGTCTAATATAGGACATCATGTTATAGGGTCTGATATAGGACATCATGTTATAGGGTCTAATATAGGACATCATGTTATAGGGTCTGATATAGGACATCATGTTATAGGGTAGGACATCATGTTATAGGGTTTGATATAGGACATCATGTTATAGGGTAGGACAACATGTTATAGGGTCTGATATAGGACATCATGTTATAGGGTCTAATATAGGACATCATGTTATCGGGTCTGATATAGGACATCATGTTATAGGGTCTAATATAGGACATCATGTTATAGGGTCTAATATAGGACATCATGTTATCGGGTCTGATATAAGACATCATGTGATAGGGTCTAATATAGGACATCATGTTATAGGGTCTGATATAGAACATCATGTTATAGGGTAGGACATCATGTTATAGGGTCTGATATAAGACATCATGTTATAGGGTCTAATATAGGACATCATGTTATAGGGTCTAATATAGGACATCATGTTATAGGGTCTAATATAGGACATCATGTTATCGGGTCTGATATAGGACATCATGTTATAGGGTCTAATATAGGACATCATGTTATAGGGTCTGATGTAGAACATCATGTTATAGGGTAGGACATCATGTTATAGGGTCTAAATATAGGATTTCATGTCCTACAGTTTGATACAGCATCCGACGTTATATAATGCGACGTTATAAATCCTGGTTTATAGAACAAGATATAATATGATCTGACGTTATAAATCATCGTTTTATAGAACAAGACATAATATGATCTGACGTTATAAATCCTGGTTTTATAGAACAAGACATAATATGATCTGACGTTATAAAACCTGATTTTAAAGAACCAGACTTAATATGATCAAATGATCTGACGTTACAAAACCTGACATAATATGATATGATCTTACAAAACATGACTTAATATGCTCTGACGTTATAAAACCTAATTTTATAGAACCTGACTTAATATGATCATATGACCTGGCTTTATAAAACCTGACTTAATATGATCTGACGTTATAAATCCTCGTTTTATAGAACAAGATATGATATGATCTGACGTTATAAATCCTCGTTTTATAGAACAAGATATGATATGATCTGACGTTATAAATCATGATTTTATAGAACAAGACATAATATGATCTGACGTTATGAATCATGGTTTTATAGAACAAGATATTATATGCTCTGACGTTATAAAACCTGATTTTATAGAACAAGACATGATATGATCTGACGTTATGAATCATGATTTTATAGAACAAGACATAATATGATCTGACGTTACAGGACCTGTTTTCCCTTTCCCTAATTGACTGATTCTGAACATCACCACATTGCTCAAACATCGTACCGACCCAATACTAGAGTTCCGGGTTGACAACAATCCAACAACACCACTTTGTATCCAGGGATTTTATACTATACTGCTACGGTATTCAATGAAATACATCAGTCGAATGGAATCGTGTATATATCGTAATGGATGGTAATTGTGTTGAATTTTAAACAACGTCAAATTATTCATTATGTTTAAATTAACACTGTTTTATCTTTATGGTAATTTTCAACACTTCCCCTTGCAGATTACAAACTTTCTTTCCATCCATCCCGTCACCATTTTGACTCAATAAGTTTTTTTTCATCTGTGACGCAAGATGTTGTTACGTCACCATTTAAAACAATTGTATATTCATAAGAAAATAAAACGGTATAAGTTGTATGACATTGATGTACTCCTTTTTTAGTTATTTTAACACGAAGATGCCGTTTATTAAATTTAATTTGAAGAGTTTAACTACTACCAACTGTCACTCACGACGAGATTTGTTATTATCAAGGTGTTCTAAAGGCCTCAAGTTTTCATTTCGAATGAAAAGTTACCAAGTACAAACCGATCGTATACAAAATGGTGGACAAAACGGACAGAACGCTTTTGGATTGAATAACAAAGTCATCCATCTCACTGACTTTGCGGTTTGACATTTGCATATTAGTAGATATTAAAGTTTCTTATTTCTATAAACAGAATCTTAACCGCACACGTTGGTGTGGCAAAATACTACGTTCTCTTTTAATATCATTTGTTTTCTTCCTTTTTTCATTGATCAATGCCAGTGCGATGTCATGCCCCGCCCACTGAAGCATTGGTTTGGTAAACGTGGTACAGGTGGGTTGATGTACACCTGTACCAAATGGGGAGGGCGTGTGGTCGTAATGTTAACGCGTCTGTGATCCATCGTTATGAAATCGACATCGTATTTTACATGTTGCGCTGTCAATCATGTCAAGGTGAACGGCTAAATTCTGGCCTGGTGTGACAGCCGAACAGCCAAAGTGAGATATTTATCATGTATGTTGTAACGAAACTATGGTCACCCGTCATTGTCCCTACCCCCGGGCCAGACCCGCCCCAGGTCCCGTACTGATGTAAACATCAACACTTATTATTACTTGTCTGGGAACGGGCTAAATTACCCCCGGAAATACCAGACACGTCGCACACATACATTACTTAAGCCGTGTCAAACCACAGCCGTCCGACCGCACGTCCAATGTCCGACAAATTAATCGGTTTAAGATACAAACAAGACGTGCATATTTCTGCAATATCATAATCTGTGTTTAGTGATGGCTGGGTCAAACCTCAGGTTAACTATAAACAAAAATACTTCACAAGGATATTACTCAAATTATTAGCAACGAGTTACACAGCATAAAGAAACACGGGGTAAAATAATCTGGTGCTTAACAGTGATTAGTAAACTATTTAGTGTTACAATATTATATATACATATTTTCTCACTTTTCGTTCCTTTTAAAATGTTTGATGATTAGATGATCATAGCTCTCGCGCACCGAAGTCCTCTGAATCAAGTGATTTCACATAAAACGCAGAACGTTAGCCTCGGACTGCGATAAGATAAAAGTTTTGGTAACAAAAATGTCTTTATTATTCATTACAGCCATTACGCTGTAACATTTTGTATGAAGTAAAGAAAAACCTAAATATAAAATACGAACCAGTTTAATGCACACATTTCGAATAAAATACATTCGTTACATGAATAAGTGTCATACTTAATCATTGAAATCGGCGATGAAAATTTGAAATAACGAGTACATGCATAAATTAAAATTATATTAGGTCGGCAGGAAAGCTGAAATTTAATGTCGACCCTCGCCATGGGCGATGACTTTAGTAATGATATAAGTGTACTGTAACACTGCGTGTCCCTCTACTAGGCCTATGTATGAAAAGTGAAAAATTCTACAAATATTTCTACTTCCGTAACTTCCTCGAAATGATATTCGCGCAACAAAACTGAAATAAATCGTTTCTACACAGAACAACGTATATAGTAAAACCTGTCTATTTGTAACATCTGTTGTATAGCGACCACCTGTCTATAGCGACCGTAAGATTATATTGTTTCCCGTTTCCTCTGTTGTATAACGACTATCTATCTAAAGACACCGTTGAATTATTACTTCCCATGCTACATCTGTTGTATAGCGACCACCTGCCTATAGCGACCGTAAGATTATAATGTTTCGCGTTTCCTCTGTTGTATAACGACTATCTATCTAAAGACACCGTTTAATTATTACTTACCATGCTACATCTGTTGTAGAGCGATCACCTGTCTATAGCGACCGTTATATCATAACATTTCATGTTACCACTGTTGTATCACTGTCACTTGTCCTTTGTGACTACTAGATTATAATGTAGCATGTGACCTCTGTTATATAGCGACCATGCGGCTAGTGACCATTCAAACTGTCCTAAGAATCCCGACTGTCCTCAGTTTCCGAAAAGACTACCCGATAGTCTGTCTGTCCGTCGGTCTCGCCGTACTGTATGCGGTCCTTCCGCTCAAGAGTCTCTCAGGGAACAAATCTGAAGTACTTTTTGTACAGTATTGTTTAACCAATAAACTAACAGACTAAATCTATGCATTTAGTTTACACTGGTTAACGATTTCGTCTGATATCGACCAACCAAATCTGTGCCTTTACGGATAAACACCGCATATTGGTGACGTATATATTTAAACCGAAATAAAACAAGATATCACGGCGATACATTTTTGTGTCTTAACCCTCGACAAAATAGGCTTCGAAACAGTCACCAAACCTCATGTTCAACACTAGACAAAAATCCCCTTCTTCTGGACTGATATTCCGATATCTCACACACAAGGATGGGAAACACTATATGTTTTTTGTCGGTCATTACAAACTCGTGTTTATATATCTTTATGTCCTAACTATAAAAATGATTGCTTGTCTGTTAATTCTCTGGATGCTGCAGAAACATGTCTATAGTTCAATACTGACGAGAACTACGGTAATACATGGTCGTCACAAATGTTCATCGATAACTAACGAAAGTTGGACAGGAAGTGATGTCACATATCCCACAGGCACTTATGGTATCTCAGACACACAGACTTGAAGTCGTGATGCCAGATGACATGGAATGGACGTCGGATAAAGCGGATTTTCCTCATTCCTTGTTCACATTTAAATAAAAACCTGTGTCTGACCAGGCCAGTTCTGACGTAATGGCAGCGATTAATCCACGACGTCAGCAATGAATGTTTGTGACGTCATTCATTATGCTGCGGTTTGACAAAGCAGTGACAAAGCAAAACAAAACCTCAATATATTTTTCGAACTACTTTTGTTTTATTTATTTATTTTTGTGTATTCTGACAAATTCAGTACATCAAGATTCGTGTTTTGATGTTTATTCCAGTAAAGGTTTGAAGGACAAACAAAAAGTGGGTTGTCATACTGACACGAGAAGAACATGTCATCCTGCCATACAGATCAGTGATCGAGGGATATTATCATTACGACGTAGTTATAAATATCCCTAGTAACCACAAATGTAAGTCTGTGTCTCCGGCTCTCGTGTAGTCTATATATCACATATCTACAGCAGTGTCCGTGCCGGAAGTCGTGTCTATTGTTTTTACATCAATCAATTGACCACTTAGGTGAAGGTCATTAAGAAATTAATCGTCGTTCTCGTTAACTTTGGATTGCGTCTCCTACACGTTGCTTCCAGTATTCCTTGTCATTTTGGATTTATCTCCTTGCTGGCTACCTGTATAACGGTACCAGGCCAACACAAATACTGGAGAGACTGTAGTAGAAGCTATTTCACCTAGAATGTGTTCTTACTTACCGAGGTAACCTGTATTTCAATGCAATATAATTTTATTGTATATAAAAATGTATAGTTTTCATTGTTCATTAACATTCAGTAGACACACAAGTTCTATGAATAAACATCTTTGATCAGTATGTTAATTTACATACGACGACCATTAGACAAGACGATAAACATCTTGGACATGGAAACCAAAACCTTTTCTCAATATTACGCAAAAGGTTATCTTTCCTTGAAAATTTCTAGACCTTTTGTTTTAAATAATTAAGGCACCATTCCACCCACCCAGATTCATATAATCTGTATATCACATCTGGTAACAGTTTACTTTTTACATTTCCGTTCTACAATAACTATAAAAATAAAAAAAATAATAACGTCATTTAAATTTCACGCTTTAAGAAATAGTGACGTCAGAAGTCCAAATTCGTGAACAGCCGTGATAATAGAGTTCCTTGTGTCATCATAAATAGCAACTCTATGGAATAGTATAGACACAAATTTAACTTGATTATTGATTTAAAAGCGTAAACTTTTCTTATTAATCATATTATTTTGCAGTGTATTTTTTTTTTCGTTCGTTTGAAATCAAACTGCGCATCGATATTTCATTAAAATGTGATGCGACTCTCAGTCAGGTTTCATGATACAGTGGGTCTACCTAGCGTTTCTTTGGGACACGTTTTCATGTCTAAGATTGGATCGGAATAGAATAACCACAGAAATCCTAAATGCACGTCGATCCTGTCAGATCGACGTCTACTGTGGCAGATGAAGTTTAAAAAACTTGGTAATCCAGTCTGTTATTGTGATAATGATGATTTTATGGCAACATTACATGTTTAACAATAAATATTTTCTGTTATAACTTGATAGCAATGTAAAGTTACTTATTTTTGTGAACGTCCTACTGAAGTCCACCAGTTTCGGATGTGTCAGTACACTGGACCGAAGTGAAAGTGACCGGCGGCCAGTTTTGTTTAACTAGGAGACATTTAGATTTATTAATTCTAACACGGACCGAATCACTGTCAATTATAGTATACTGTCTCATATATAGTTTGGTGTGGTGATGATATATAGACGAACGCAACACAAAATGTAAATATTACATTTATCTATACCAGGACTACTTGTGGACGTCACACATTGACCAGCGAATACGTATTCATACGTTTGACCAGATGGGAGTTCATAGCCTGATATACGTCAATCTGGTTTACAAAGACCTAAACGGGAAACTAATGGAATAATGGCAATACAATTTCATGACGCCTCTCCTTACGACACCATATTAACCCTCTCCTTACTACACCATATTAACCCTCTCCTTACTACAGTATATAAACCCTCTCCTTACTACATCATATTAACCCTCTCCTTACTACACCATATCACCCCTCTCCTTACTACACCATATTAACCCTCTTCTTACGACACCATATTAACCCTCTCCTTACTACACCATATCACCCCTCTCCTTACTACACCATATTAACCCTCTCCTTACGACACCATATTAACCCTCTCCTTACTACACCATATTAACCCTCTCCTTACTACACCATATCAACCCTCTCCTTACTACACCATATTAACCCTCTCCTTACGACACCATATTAACCCTCTCCTTACTACACCATATTAACCCTCTCCTTACGACACCATATTAACCCTCTCCTTACTACACCATATTAACCCTCTCCTTACTACACCATATCACCCTCTCCTTACTACACCATATCAACCCTCTCCTTACTACACCATATCAACCCTCCTTACTACACCATATCAACCCTCTCCTTACTACACCATATCAACCCTCTCCTTACTACACCCCTCTCTCACCATATCAACCCTATTAACTCCATATCACTACACCATATTAACCCTCTCCATACTACACCATATCAACCCTCTCCTTACTTCACTATATCACACTTCTCCTTTCTTCACCATATCAACCCTCTCCTTACTACACCATATCAACCCTCTCCATACTACACCACATAACCCTCTTCTTACTACACCATATCAACCCACTCCTTACTTCACTATATCACACTTCTCCTTACTACACCATATTAACCCTCTCCTTACTACACCATATTAACCCTCTCCTTTCTTCACCATATCAACCCTCTCCATACTACACCACATAACCCTCTCCTTACTACACCACATAACCCTCTCCTTACTACACCATATCAACCCTCTCCTTACTTCACTATATCACACTTCTCCTTACTACACCATATTAACCCTCTCCTTACTACACCATATTAACCCTCTCCTTACTACACCATATTAACCCTCTCCTTTCTTCACCATATCAACCCTCTCCTTTCTACACCATATCAACCCTCCTTACTACACCATATCACCCCTCTCCTTACTACACCATATCAACCCTCCTTACTACACCATATCACCCCTCTCCTTACTACACCATATTAACCCTCTCCTTACTACACCATATTAACCCTCTCCTTACTACACCATATCCCCCTCCCCTTACTACACCATATCACCCTCTCCCTACTACACCATATCCCCCCTCCCCTTACTACACATATCACCCTCTCCTTACTACACCATATCAACCCTCTCCTTACTACACCATATCAACCCTCTGTCTAGTATGTTATATTATTCCTCCATATTAACGTCGTTTATTTTTTCACCAACACAGAGCGGCAGTGGTTCATTTACGTCTTAGGTTTCGGTATCGGGACTTTCTAGGGTTATTCCAACTGGTGTCGAATTTCTATTTAAAAAGTGTCATCTGCAAACAATTTGTAAATATTTTCCCAATAATATCGCCTTTCTGTCACGCTCTCCTTGTTCGCGGTACTATGTTTGGGTAAAGCGCTAATGACGTCATTAAACTATCACAGGGATCTTGCACACATTTACTGAATAAACTTATTTTGACAATAACTTGACATGTGCACTCTGATTGAAGGAAAATCTAGCAGCCTCGCGTAAGTCACGTGCGCAATGAGGTGCGTATGTCTCCTATCTACAGACCACAAGGTGTCTGTGTATACAAGACTAGCGTTCGAGCCGTATCAATTTTTATTTCCCATGTATCTTGAAAAGGGTGGAATACACGCACAGGATATTAAAACATTTTGGGTGAATTAGAACAGCTTACTTATCTAGATAGAATGAGAGCTTTACGGACAGATCCTAATGGATGGTAGTGAGGGGGGTGGGGGGGAGGGGATGTGACGTACTCGGTAGAGGAATACAACATTTGTAGGTGTTAAATTCCTTTTTGTGTTAGAATCTTTGTTACACTAACCTCTCCTCAGATTTAAGGGAAACCATGGTCAAAACATTCACTTAGCTATTGATTGTACCTGTTTTATACACTTCCATTTACGTTTCCATGTTATCTCGTGTTAGCCGATTTCTAATGTCCAGCTTGACCACTTCTTTGGTTCGGAAAACCTCTCAAATTTAGAACTGATAACGTTACGCGATAGTTTTGAAAACAGTTCATTTTATAAACACGAATACGGGGATAAATGATAATGACAGTAGTGATACAGCACGTAAAATACCATTTTCAGTACCGGATTTTTTCGGTGTGGCAAAATTTATTTGGTAACTCTTAAGTCAATTGAGAGTTACGAAATGAGTGAAATTAATCGCCAACATTATCGCGACTGATTCGGGCGGGAAACATTTATTGTTTACAGACAACGTTGTTTTGTGCGCATGCGTTATCAAATATGACGAAAAAAATATTTATCCTGACTGTTGATAACAAATTAGAATCTCCTCTTTATAATTATTGATTTACCTCTTTATGTGCATATTTCAGCCTAAATCAACTGATCAACTGATCATAAGGAGATACACTTGATAAATATATAAGATAATGATAAATCGTTTTACCGTATTGACGCATAATATTTCGCTGTATTAGATACAGTACACACTAACCTTTCTAACATATTTCGCTGTACCACCTACCTCATAGTTCGCTGTGTTAAAGAAATCGCTACACTGACCTCGTTCGCTATATCAGAGACAGGACAACGGTGACCCCTCTGACTTCACACTTCCCTGGATCAGAGACAGGACAACGCTAACCCCTCTGACTTACACTTAACTGGATCAGAGACACAACAACGCTAATCCCTGTGACATCACACTTCATGAATCAGAGACAAGACAACGCTGAGCCCTCTGACTTCACACTTCCCTGAATCAGAGACACAACACCGCTAATCCCTCTGACTTCACACTTACCTGAATCAGAGACACAACAACGCTAATCCCTCTGACTTCACACTTACTTGAATCAGAGACACAACAACGTTAACCCCTCTGACTTCCCGCTTACTTGAATCAGAGACAGGACAACGTTAACCCCTCTGACTTCACACTTCCCTGAATCAGAGACACGACAACACTTACCCCTCTGACTTCACACTTCCCTGAATCAGAGACAGGACAACGCTAACCCCTCTGACTTCACACTTCCCTGAATCAGAGACACAACAACGCTAACCCCACTGACTTCACACTTACCTGAATCAGAGACACAACACTAACCCGACTGACTTCACACTTACCTGAATCGGAGACACGACAACACTAACCCCTCTGACTTCACACTTCCCCGAATCAGAGACACAACAACGCTAACCCCACTGACTTCACACTTACCTGAATCAGAGACACGACAACACTAACCTCACTGACTTCACATTGTGGGCCTTTTCCGCTGTTTTAATCAGATTTGATTAAAAGACAAATGTGTTATACTGAAGTTTTAACATGGAATTTTTTTAAAATCTTCTGACACTGATGTACAGAAATTCGAAACAATTACATACTCAACAAATTCTGCCTGTCCAACCACTTTCAAGTTAGAACAGCGAAGACGAAATACCGTTGTTTAGTTCAGCTAAAACCGTATCTAATTAACATATCGCGCGACATCGCTTGATATATCAAACGGTTTATGATATTGAGTAACGATAGTATTGTGGCGTTTTTTCTTATTCTTAAGGAAATCGGTCTCTATATCAGAACCATTCACAAAGTTACCACGGAGAGTGCGCGGTGCTGTAGTATCGTATGATTTACCACTGATTGAAGTGTCCTTTCACACTCTCTGTCGTGTTATGATAATTAACCTGTCTAAGACAAACCACGAGGAGGGGCTCACTATTTATCACATTATCTGCAGAATTGCGTCTTGGCCAGTAAAACACGGAAGTATAGATGTTTGTAGTAACTACGACCTTGGCTTGCTTACCGTCATTTTCAGGCGCAATTTAGATTGACAAGCTACTCCTTCCATAGCCAGGTACACCACATATCTGCTAGCACCTGCGGCCACTATGTCAAACATACAGTGTATGTG
The DNA here is from genome assembly GCF_031769215.1 of Ylistrum balloti. NCBI lineage: Eukaryota > Metazoa > Mollusca > Bivalvia > Pectinida > Pectinidae > Ylistrum > Ylistrum balloti. The sequence continues at coordinate 909,734 of NW_026782004.1, read as the reverse complement.
GGTGACGTCACGTCACATCTCGTAAACTAAAAAGTCTGATGGACGCTTTGGTGGTGATATGGCTGTATCAGCATTCAGTAGATATTGTGAACTGTATGGACCTCTGTGACGGATTAGATGAGCGGTAACGCTTTCGCCTAATCGACAGTTTATCGATTGGACAAGTGGGTACTTTATCAGTAAGACCCCTCCCATTCTTCCTCCCGGATCTCTGACGGACGGGTATATAATGGTCCTAAAGAGGTGACAGGTCATGTGTACCTCTAACGGACGGGTGTATAATGGTCCCACAGGGGTGACGGGTCATGTGTACCTCTAACGGACGGGTATATAATGGTCCCACAGGGGTGACGGGTCATGTGTACCTCTAACGGACGAGTATATAATGGTCCCACAGAGGTGACAGTTCATATGTACCTCTTACAGACGGGTATATAATGGTCCCACAGGGGTGACGGGTCATGTGTACCTCTAACGGACGGGTATATAATGGTCACACAGAGGTGACGGGTCATGTGTACCTCTTACAGACGGGTATATAATGGTCCCAAAGGGGTGACGGGTCATGTGTACCTCTAACGGACTGGTGTATATAATGGTCCCACAGAGGTGACGGGTCATGTGTACCTCTAACGGACGGGTGTATAATGGTCCCACAGGGGTGACGGGTCATGTGTACCTCTTACAGACGGGTAGATAATGGTCCCACAGGGGTGACGGGTCATGTGTACCTCTAACGGACGGGTATATAATGGTCACACAGAGGTGACTTGTCATGTGTACCTCTTACAGACGGGTATATAATGGTCCCGCAGGGGTGACAGGTCATGTGTACCTCTAATGGACGGGTATATAATGGTCCCACAGAGGTGACGGGTCATGTGTACCTCTTTCAGACGGGTATATAATGGTCCCACAGGGGTGACGGGTCATGTGTACCTCTGAAGGACGGGTATATAATGGTCCCACAGGGGTGACGGTCATGTGTACCTCTTTCAGACGGGTATATAATGGTCCCACAGGGGTGACGGGTCATGTGTACCTCTGAAGGACGGGTATATAATGGTCCCACAGGGGTGACGGGTCATGTATACCTCTTACAGACGGGTATATAATGGTTCCACAGGGGTGACGGGTCATGTGTACCTCTAACGGACGGGTATATAATGGTCCCACAGGGGTGACGGGTCATGTATACCTCTAGCGGACGGGTATATAATGGTCCCACAGGGGTGACGGTCATGTGTACCTCTGACGGACGGGTATATAATGGTCCCACAGGGGTGACGGTCATGTGTACCTCTAACGGACTGGTGTATATAATGGTCCCACAGGGGTGACGGTCATGTGTACCTCTGACGGACGGATATATAATGGTCCCACAGGGGTGACGGGTCATGTGTACCTCTGACGGACGGGTATATAATGGTCCCACAAGGGTGACGGGTCATGTGTACCTCTGACGGACGGGTATATAATGGTCCCACAGCGGTGACAGGTCATGTGTACCTCTAACGGGTATATATAATGGTCCCACAGAGGTGACGGGTCATGTGTTCCTCTGACGGACGGGTGTATATTATGGACCCACAGACATGGAGAATTGTGTGAACCTATGAGGGATGTGTCACTTAGGGCCTGGCAGAATCGAGTGTACCGTTCTTAGGAACGAATATAAGTGCCCGACAGAGCCAAAGGAGTCGAATCATGTGTCTCTCTCTGGTGGACGGTTGCATTTCCGGCCACATCGGATGTCAAGATTTTCGATGTAAATTCGGGGAATCGGTATGTGGTGAACCTGGAGTATCTCTCTGGGAGACTGTCTTTTAGGGTCGAGCTGAAGTATAGAAACTCGTGTGTACTACTTTGATGAGCTTTAGTGGACTTTGTGTAACGATAACGGACCTGAGGGCTGGATCTTTAGCTGTCACGTCACTGTCGACGCTGAGAAACGCTTGACAACTACAAACTGACGTAAAGTTGGAAAGAAAATGTGAGAACTAATTACGATATGCGCAATCTTGATGTGATCCAAATGCATATATTCGTTGCAAAGACCCGCGTGATTTTAATTAATCGATATGAAGTCACATTTACAGATTAATAAAGTAGATTTATAATGATAGATATAGTGATGAACTCAATGTATGTTTCCTCGCCCTCACTTAATGTATTCGACTTTACAAACGAGATGTGGAATAACAATTAGCGAGTGTGTATGAAATATGTGACGTCACTGGGTTCAAAGGCTGTATTTATGATAATGTGCATTTCTAAATCATCAGAGACTGATTGATTTAAGTCGTAATTGTCAGAAAATTGACAAGCATAAACGTAAAGTTTATGTTACATTCATTCCCCAGACATAATAATGTATAATATATGCAAGTATTACGGATGAGAGGATTCGCTATACATGTAAACCAGCAAGCTTAACAGTAATTTATAGACAGTCCATCTACAAAAAAAACAAGCTGGATAGACAAATGTGATATGTTAAATGGGAGGTCAGTCAGTGTAAGTCGGTATAATTGATATTGAATCCCTCCATTCTAAATAGTCTGAAGGTAGCGGACAAATTCAGCATTTACCGGACATACCGAGAAGAAAAAAAATATACTGTACACTTACGTACCGGGCAATGTAAAACAAGACATATACCAGCCACACACTTACAAAAACATAGACATTTACCAGCCACACACTTACCAAAACATAGACATTTACCAGCCACACACTTACCAAAAACATAGACATTTACCAGCCACACACTTACCAAAAACATAGATATATACCAGCCACACACTTACCAAAAACATAGATATATACCAGCCACACATTTACCAAAACATAGACATATACCAGCCACACACTTACAAAAACATAGACATTTACCAGCCACACACTTACCAAAAACATAGACATATACCAGCCACACACTTACCATAAACATAGACATTTACCAGCCACACACTTACCAAAAACATAGACATATACCAGCCACATACTTACCAAAACATAAACATATATCAGCCACACACTTACCAAAAACATAGACATTTACCAGCCACACACTTACCAAAAACATAGACATTTACCAGCCACACACTTACCAAAAACAGACATATACCAGCCACACACTTACCAAAACATAAACATATATCAGCCACACACTTACCAAAAACATAGACATTTACCAGCCACACACTTACCAAAAACATAGACATATACCAGCCACACACTTACCAAAACATAGACATATACCAGCCACACACTTACCATAAACATAGACATATACCAGCCACACACTTACCAAAAACATAGACATATACCAGCCACACACTTACCAAAAACATAGACATATACCAGCCACACACTTACCAAAAACATAGACATTTACACACACACTTACCAAAAACAGACATATACCAACACACTTACCAAAACATAAACATATATCAGCCACACACTTACCAAAAACATAGACATTTACCAGCCACACACTTACCAAAAACATAGACATTTACCAGCCACACACTTACCAAAAACAGACATATACCAGCCACACACTTACCAAAAACATAGACATATACCAGCCACACACTTACCAAAAACATAAGCATATACCAGCCACACACTTACCAAAAACATAGACATATACCAGCCACACAAGAACTAAAAACATAGACATATACCAGCCACACACTTACAAAAACATAGACATATACCAGCCACACACTTACCAAAAACATAGACATATACCAGCCACACACTTACTAAAAACATAGACATATACCAGCCACACAGGAACTAAAAACATAGACATATACCAGCCACACACTTACCAAAAACATAGACATATATCAGCCACACACTTACCAAAAACATAAGCATATACTAGCCACACACGTATCCGAAACATAGACATATACCAGACATATACATACCGAATAAAAATACCTTGATGAAAGATATAGAGGCAAGCTAGACATACAACCAACACATTCCATCTAACAGCTATATAAAAATATCGAGCAAACTTAACATTTTACTGAACTCAGATGTCAGGAAAACCAGGGGTAAACTTGACACAAACATATCAGACAAACCAGACATATATATACTGAAACACACATATACCAGACACTTATATACCTGACTCAATTCTTATATATGTAAGGTGGAACGAACGGATCTCACTTATGATAAAACCTGACTCAGTTCTAATATCTGTAAAGTTGAAGTGAACGGATCTCACTTGATGATAAAACACGACTAAGTTCTAATATCTGTAAAGTTGAAATGAACGGATCTCACTTGATGATAAAACACGACTCAGTTCTAGTATCTGTAAAGTTGGAGTGAACGGATCTCACTTGATGATAAAACACGACTCAGTTCTAATATTTGTAAAGTTGGAATGAACGGATCTCACTTGAGGATAAAACCTGACTCAGTCCTACAGTATCGGTGAAGTTGGAGCGAACGGGTCTCAATTAATTGGGAAACCTAACTCAGTCCACAGTATCGGTAAAGTTAGAGTGAACGGATCTCACTTGATGATAAAACCTGACTCAGTTCTAGTATCCGTAAAGTTGCAGTGAACGGATTTCACTTGATGATAAAACACGACTCAGTTCTAATATCTGTAAAGTTGGAGTGAACGGATCTCACTTGATGATAAAACACGACTCAGTTCTAATATCTGTAAAGTTGGAGTGAACGGATCTCACTTGATGATAAAACACGACTCAGTTCTAATATCTGTAAAGTTCGAGCAAACGGATCTCACCTGATGATAAAACACGACTCAGTTCTAATATCTGTAAAGTTGGAGTGAACGGATCTCACTTGATGATAAAACATGATTCAGTTCTAATATCTGTAAAGTTGGAGTGAACGGATCTCATTTGATGATAAAACCTGACTCAGTTCTAATATCTGTAAAGTAGAATGAACAGGACTCGTGACTCATTCCTTGAGAATTCGACATCACTGGTAAAACCGTTAGACTTCCAAGAAATATGAGTATCTCTGTCACCTTATGGGTATTTAGTCGAACCGTGGGAACTCTGTCTTTGATGAGTTGCTAGATGTAATTTAATCGTCTTGAGCGTTACAGGATATCAAATTCATAACAGTGACTGGAGAATGTAACATGTTGATGGGTTCACGTGTTGTGCGAGTAGGTCAAAGTGGATAGTTCAACGTGATATCCGGAAAGGTTCACATGACATGTTAACAGGTACATGTGATATGTGGACCGGTACCTGTGATATGTGGACCGGTACCTGTGATATGTGGACCGGTATCTGTGATATGTGAACCAGTACCTGTGATATGTGGACCGGTATATGTGACATGTTAACAGGTACCCGTGATATGTGCACCGGTATATGTGATATGTGGACCGGTACCTGTGATATGTGGACCGGTATCTTTGATATGTGGACCGCTATCTGTGACATGTTAACAGGTATATGTAATACGTGGACCGGTACCTGTGACATGTGGACCGGTACATGTGACTTGTGAAGCGGTCCCAGTGACATGTGAGGTGGCCCCACTGATATGTGAGGCGGCCCCAGTGACATGTGAGGCGGTTTAAGTGACAAGTGAAGCGGTCCCAATGACATGTGAGGCGGTCCCAGTGACATGTGGAGCTTTCCAAGTGGCATGTGAAGCTGTTCCAGTGACATGTGAGGCGGCTCCAGTGACATGTGTGTGATGCATGTGACGAGTACATGTGTCGAATACACGTGACTGGTGCCTATGACGTGTTAATGAGTTGGTTAAATAAAATGGGTACTTTTGTCCTTTGATATACGTGTCTGGTACCTGTGATGAATACATGTGTCGTGTATACGTGTCTGGCACCTGTGACAAGTACATGTGTCGTGTATAAGTGTCTGGCACCTGTGACGAGTACATGTGTCGTGTATACGTGTCTGGTACCTGTGACGAGTACATGTGTCAGGTAGACGTGTCTGACACCTGTGACGAGTACATGTGTCAGGTAGACGTGTCTGGCACCTGTGACGAGTACATGTGTCGTGTATACATGTCTGGTTCCTGTGACGAGTACATGTGTCGTGTATACGTGTCTGGTACCTGTGACGAGTACATGTGTCAGGTAGACGTATCTGACACCTGTGACGAGTACATGTGTCAGGTAGACGTGTCTGGCACCTGTGACGAGTACATGTGTCGTGTATACGTGTCTGGTACCTGTGACGAGTACATGTGTCAGGTAGACGTGTCTTGTACCTGTGACGAGTACATGTGTCGTGGATACGTGTCTGGTACATGTGACGAGTACATGTGTCAGGTAGACGTGTCTGGTACCTATGACGAGTACATGTGTCGTGTATACGTGTCTGGTACCTGTGACGAGTACATGTGTCAGGTAGACGTGTCTGGCACCTGTGACGAGTACATGTGTCGTGTATACATGTCTGGTTCCTGTGACGAGTACATGTGTCGTGTATACGTGTCTGGTACCTGTGACGAGTACATGTGTCGTGTATACGTGTCTGGTACATGTGACGCGTACATGTGTCAGGTAGACGTGTCTGGTACCTATGACGAGTACATGTGTCGTGTATACGTGTCTGGCACCTGTGACGAGTACATGTGTCAGGTAGACGTGTCTGGCACCTGTGACGAGTACATGTGTCGGGTAATTGTAATTGATACATGTGCCGGATACACTTACCTGGTACGTTTGTTTAGTAAATGCAAATGATGTCGGATAAATGATACTGGTATATATAACGGGTACATTTGATCCTTACATGGTACTGATGCACGTTTCTTGTACGTATACTGGGTTTTGTCTTGAACATAATCCAATGAATATGTCTGGCACATGTGTTTAGTAGATGCAATTGGTACATTTGTTGCGTAGATGTTATTGGCACATGTGTCGGGTACACACGTGAAAATTACAAGTAATGGACATGTGTTACGATAACGTGAGATACTAACCGTATGAGTATTACAAGTGATGCTCCTTACTTGCACTGTATATGCACAGATATGTTGGAGTATACATAACACTATATTAATAGTTGATCTGTCGCTTACACCAGACATTCGAGAACAACCCAACTAAATAGGCTAAAAGTGTTTGATATAAATATTGGCTGTATGAAATATGAAAGTTATTCGATCCTCGCACGAGTTGTGGTGATTAAGCCAAACTTGTTTCAAAAACTGTGCAGCCTTGACAAAACAAATGCAAACAGTTAAATTGATATCCATGTATGCTGTTAAGATTAAATTGAATTTGATGGAATTTCCTACAGATTACACTAGCTATCTGGGCTGAAATACTTGATTCTCGTATCAATCTCAAAGAGCATAAGTAATTTAATGCACACATGTTGAGTAGGGGCTTGTATTTATTTAGTGTTAACTCTGATGTGCGACCTTTTTGGTCCAATTCCAGCGTTATCATGAACGAAAATCAATCTGTTTTTATTGAATATAAGGGCCGGACGACAGGTACAAGGGCCGGACGGTAGATAAAAGGTCCGTGGATATGAGGATACACTATATGCCATGTCCGGACGACAGATACAAAGGCCGGACGGTAGATAAAAGGTCCGTGGATTTGAGGATACACTATATGCCATGACCGGACGACAGATACAAGGGGCAAACGGTAGTTACAAGGTCCGTGGATTTGTGGATACACTGAATGCCATGATTGGGCGCCATGTACCATGGTCAGTGTACAGAAACAATGACTGAGCGCCAGATACAACGGCCGAGCAGTAGATACAAGGGTCAGCGTATAGAAACAATGACTGAGCGCCAGATACAAGGGTCAGCGTACAGAAACAATGACTGAGTGCCAGATACAAGGGTCAGCGTACAGAAACAATGACTGAGCGCCAGATACAAGGGTCAGCGTACAGAAACAATGACTGAGCGCCAGATACAAGGGTCAGCGTACACAAACAATGACTGAGCGCCAGATACAAGGGTCAGCGTACACAAACAATGACTGAGCGCCAGATACAAGGGTCAGCGTATAAAAACAATGACTGAGCGCCAGATACAAGGGTCAGCGTACAGAAACAATGACTGAGTGCCAGATACAAGGGTCAGCGTACAGAAACAATGCTGAGCGCCAGATACAAGGGTCAGCGTACTGAAGCAATGACTGAGCGCCAGATACAAGGGTCAGCGTACAGAAACAATGAATGAGCGCCAGATACAAGGGTTAGCGTACACAAACAATGACTGAGCGCCAGATACAAGGGTTAGCGTACACAAACAATGACTGAGCGCCAGATACAAGGGTTAGCGTACACAAACAATGACTGAGCGCCAGATACAAGGGTTAGCGTACACAAACAATGACTGAGCGCCAGATAAAAGGGTCAGCGTATAAAAACAATGACTGAGCGCCAGATACAAGGGTTAGCGTACACAAACAATGACTGAGCGCCAGATACAAGGGTTAGCGTACACAAACAATGACTGACGCCAGATAAGCGCCAGATAAAAGGGTCAGCGTATAAAAACAATGACTGAGCGCCAGATACAAGGGTTAGCGTACACAAACAATGACTGAGCGCCAGATACAAGGGTTAGCGTACACAAACAATGACTGAGCGCCAGATAAAAGGGTCAGCGTATAAAAACAATGACTGAGCGCCAGATACAAGGGTGAGCGTACACAAACAATGACTGAGCGCCAGATACATTGGCCGGAGTATAGATATTAACAAGGACGACATCAATCACCAATCATATAGATATTTGAGTGAAGATATAAAGACCGCAATTAATAAGACGTGTTTACATTTAGAGAGGCGCGTCATCCCTTTATATAGGGATTGAGTGTCAGATACAACTGTCGGAATGTAGGTACAGGGACTGAGTGTTAGACACAACTGTCGGAATGTAGATACAGGGACTGACTGTAGATACAGGGACTGAGTGTTAGATACAACGGTCGGAATGTAGATACAGGAACTGAGTGTTAGATACAACGGTCGGAATGTAGATACAGGGACTGATTGTTAGAGACAACGGTCGGAATGTAGATACAGGAACTGAGTGTTAGATACAGGGACTGAGTGTTAGATGAAGCGGTCGGAATGTAGATACAGGGACTGAGTGTTATATACAACGGTCGGAATGTAGATACAGGGACTGATTGTTAGAGACAACGGTCGGAATGTAGATACAGGAACTGAGTGTTAGATACAGGGACTGAGTGTTAGATGAAGCGGTCGGAATGTAGATACAGAGACTGAATTATAGGTACAACGGTCGAAATGTAGATACAGGGACCGAGTGTTAGATACAACGGTCGGAGTGTAGATACAGGGACTGAGTGTTAGATACAATGGCCGGAATGTAGATACAGGGACTGATTGTTAGATACAGCGGTCGGAATGTAGATACAGGGACAGAGTGTTAGATACAGGGACTGAGTGTTAGATACAATGGCCGGAATGTAGATACAGGGACTGATTGTTAGATACAGCGGTCGGAATGTAGATACAGGGACAGAGTGTTAGATACAACGGTCGGAATGTAGATACAGAGACTGAATTATAGGTACAACGGTCGAAATGTAGATACAGGGATTGAGTGTTAGATACAACGGTCGGAGTGTAGATACAGGGACTGAGTGTTAGATACAATGGCCGGAATGTAGATACAGGGACTGATTGTTAGAGACAACGGTCGGAATGTAGATACAGGGACAGAGTGTTAGATACAACGGTCGGAATGTAGATACAGGGACTGAGTGTTAGATACAACGGTCGGAATGTAGATACAGGGACTGATTGCTAGATACAACGGTCGGAATGTAGATACAGGGACTGAGTGTTAGATACAGGGACTGATTGTTAGATACAACGGTCGGAATGTAGATACAGGGACTGAGTGTTAGATACAGGGACTGATTGTTAGACACAACGGTCGGAATGTAAATACAATGACCAAGTGCCAGCTGCTAGGGTCGTGCGATTAAATGAAAAAAAGTTATCATTACATAGAACGTCCCCTGTCAAAGGAACAAACAATTTGAGCTAGTTGATATAAAGGTAACCACCCACACTTCGCCCCTTGCAAATGCAAATATTTTATAGTATTTTTTAGAATAGTTTTACAATTGTTTATTTCGAAGTTTTCAAAACAGTATTGACCTTTAGTGTATTTTTCTGACGCACATAGGCTGCGCAAGTGCAAATGAGGATTTGGATTACAGAAAAGCAACCCACTGTCCCATATCCTTTGTAAATATGTGAAAATAATAAAGGGTTTCGTAACTCCAGCCTCGTTTCTGGTAGTTCGTAAATGAGATTTATAAGCTTAAAGGTCACTTTGTATCCTACAAATGACCTTGAGGAGGTTAAAAGTTACTATATCCTTTATGTATCCTAACACCAACAAGCTTACAAACAGGTTATAAGTGACCTTGAGAAGGTTTCTTACCTGTATCATAGCAACATCAGCTTCACCAGTAGTTTATGGGTGACCTTGACAAGGTTAAAGGATACTGTATTTAATCTGTATCCTAGAATACCAGCAGAAGGTTAGGGGTTACTATTTTTACCTATATTCTAGCACCAATTGGTCAACTACGAGTTTAGAGGTGACATTGTGGTATGGTTTCTGTTTTTGTTACTGTACTGTTTACTTCTAGTTTAGGGGTGACATTGTGGTGTGGTTTCTGTTTTTGTTACCGTACTCTATACTACTAGTTTAGAGGTGACATTGTGGTGTGGTTTCTGTTTCTGCTACTGTACTGTTTACTACTAGTTTAGAGGTGACATTGTGGTGTGGTTTCTGTTTTTGTTACTGTACTGTTTACTTCTAGTTTAGGGGTGACATTGTGGTGTGGTTTCTGTTACTGTACTGTTTACTACTAGTTTAGAGGTGACATTGTGGTGTCGTTTCTCTTACTGTACTCTGTACTACTAGTTTAGAGGTGACAATGTGGTGTGGTTTCTGTTTTTGTTACTGTACTCTGTACTACTAGTTTAGAGGTGACATTGTGGTGTGGTTTCTGTTTTTGTTACTGTACTCTGTACTACTAGTTTAGAGGTGACATTGTGGTGTGGTTTCTGTTTTTGTTACTGTACTCTGTACTACTAGTTTAGAGGTAACATTGTGGTGTGGTTTCTGTATTTGTTACTGTACTCTGTACTACTAGTTTAGAGGTGACATTGTGGTGTGGTTTTTGTTACTGTTTTTGTGTGGTTTCTGTTTTTGTTACTCTTGTGGTATGGTTTCTGTTTCTGCTACTGTACTGTTTACTACTAGTTTAGAGGTGACATTGTGGTGTCGTTTCTCTTACTGTACTCTGTACTACTAGTTTAGAGGTGACAATGTGGTGTGGTTTCTGTTTTTGTTACTGTACTCTGTACTACTAGTTTAGAGGTGACATTGTGGTGTGGTTTCTGTTTTTGTTACTGTACTCTGTACTACTAGTTTAGAGGTGACATTGTGGTGTGGTTTCTGTATTTGTTACTGTACTCTGTACTACTAGTTTAGAGGTGACATTGTGGTGTGGTTTCTGTTTTTGTTACTGTACTGTGTACTACTAGTTTAGAGGTGACATTGTGGTGTGGTTTCTGTTTTTGTTACTGTACTCTGTACTACTAGTTTAGAGGTGACATTGTGGTGTGGTTTCTGTTTTTGTTACTGTACTCTGTACTACTAGTTTAGAGGTGACAATGTGGTGTGGTTTCTGTATTTGTTACTGTACTGTGTACTACTAGTTTAGAGGTGACATTGTGGTGTGGTTTCTGTATTTGTTACTGTACTGTGTACTACTAGTTTAGAGGTGACATTGTGGTGTGGTTTCTGTTTTTGTTACTGTACTCTGTACTACTAGTTTAGAGGTGACATTGTGGTATGGTTTCTGTTTTACATCTCATTCTTGTAGTTGACGGATATATATCGGGTACAAAATCCAGACATAGATAAAGTCGGCAGGTGACTATCAGCTGTCAATGACTCAAAACCTTATCTAGTTGGGAGATGAAACTTTTCCAACCTTCGAAATAGCCTTTAAATCATACCCGACAGTCACCAAGGAAACAGTAGACTCAGACTCAGGAGTCGACACCTCAAACTCAAGAGTCGATAATTCTGAATCAATTTGTAACATAATCCGCAATGTATGACTCACCATACCCGGAAGAATTTGCACAAAACTCAAAATGCCGAACCTAATACAGAAGTTGTTGGCTTAGGGTCCGATTGGTAATTTCACAAAATCGAGAACTTACATAGGATAATGATGCCGATCGCTCACAGAAAATCTGTCTGATGTCAATAAGATATCAACTGTTTACGATCTAACCGCACCGAAGGGAGGGGGGTCGGGGTCAGGAGTAGGAGAGGTAAACCTCATCCGTCAGTATCTCCTCACAATAGGCCACGGCAACAGTGTTCGTACAGGAGCGACACACACCGTTAAACGCCAATTTAATTACAGGTGTCGGATCAGAAGATCCCTCGCCAAGTGATATCGGGTGAGCGCTGGGCTGGGATCCTGTGTGGCCCTGGGCACGGTCGACTGCGCCCTAAAAAGGACATGTTATCATCTTACATTTTGACAGTGTCGCAGCAGACTTGCACCCTACGCCACTCATACCGAGCTAGTGACGTCAGCTTTACAGGTTGTACCAGAAATATCGGGTGGTCTCTTATAACACTAATTCCCCTACCTTAACAATAAAATATTTGAAAGTTTTTTTTAAAAACGATTTGTTTTAATGCATGTATTTCCAAGTGATTTTTCTAGGACACTATCTATTCGACATGAAATAAGGGTTCATTTTTTAAAGTATCAAGCTAGTATCGGCTTTACTATCTACGGTATGACAGAACACCGAGGCGTGCTATTTGCGAATGTAGATTACAGATCATTTCCTCTGGCCCTTAATTTACGTTTTCCTCGTCTTCTGCCTGCTCATCATCAGTCAATCTTTCCTACTTAAGATAGGGGTTTCCCGTGTACACTTCCCAATGACGTCACATACAGGTTACCTGATGTGCCATGACGTCATCTCTATATCTGGGATCTCGAGAGGACACAGAGATTAGATAACTACATCATACAGACATCATGATAGCCCTCGACCCCTTGTTTATCCCAAACTAACGCAACAAATGTGTCAATTTATCAAAAGGAATTTAATGTATAAATCATTATGTACAAGATATTTACATACATTTGTAAATATAATGCCGAAAATGCATTAAGTGTAATTGTACTAACAATATTCTAAAATAAACAACCATAAGGTGTTCTTACTTATTGCATATCGTCACCCTATTGCGGGTCGCCCTGGCAATGAGCTCAAATACTAAATATTTATTACTGGTCGACTTAGATAGACCCAGACTCTGGAATCGTATCAAGAAAAAATGACATAATTTTGATAGCTTTGGTCGTTTCAAAGTTGGAACACAAGCTTGTACAAAAAAGCGAACAGTTCTCGATTAAAAACTCAGGGCTGTTAGCCATTCAGTTGTCGACCTCGTAATGCAATCCATACACAAACTCATTCTCCCTTAAATTACAATATGAAATTATATGTATTTTGGTGAAAGGCACGACGTGAGGAACAGAGACAATAAAGTTCGTTGATCTATGAAATAAAATAATTCTAAAACTAAAACTCTAACATCATTGTACTGTTGATGAGTATATGTAATTATAAATAACAATGCAAAAATGATTCTCCGAAGAAAGCACCCAGTGCTATAGAGACTTCGTCATCTTGTAGCACGTGATAGGTGTAAGCACCAATCATGTTAATTTACATTGAAGGATGACGAAAAGAACAAATTATGATGACGTCACATGTCAACACCGGTTACAAATGCTTCCATCAGAACGGGACTTTGGTTGGATACGTCATACACTAAGACGATGATACATACCCCTCGCAAACATACATACTTCTCTTTGAGACCTTCTTACAGATAATAAATAGAGACATATAATGAATTCTATTTGTAGAATATTTGTTGTGAAATGTATACATGGGGCAAAAGAGTCCCTCTGATCTACTTTCACTTTGGACATCGAACAGACTAAACTAGCACAACTAATATTTCTTTATGGTCAGACACCTGGACCAGTAATATTTCTTTCTGGTCGGTAGTAGAAAGTTATTGTGCATGTCCCCAGTAGAAATAGATATCCAGTTTGTAAAGCTTGTTGAGTACGAGATCACAAGGGTCACGTCACATACACAACAGTTCAGACATGTAGAACAAGTGACTTCAGGACCTAGCTGCACGTTCGAGTGACGTCACGAGTTATGTGAACCGGTTCCAAGTCTGATCAGTGGGGACGGCGGCGGGGATGGGGTTAAACATTTGGCGGGACACACCCATGTATTGGTAAGGCTGTGCGGTGGTGCTAGCCGGAAGAAAGCCGTGCTGAGAGGTGAACTGGCTCCCGTGGTGGTTACTATCATAACGTGGGGGAGGGGAAATGTTGTAAGAGTCAAATTGTCCCTGTGATGATGTCTGGGACTGACGAGGTGCTGACCTTGCACCTAAAGGCTCTAGTTTGACGGTTGTCTGGTCGTCCTCACCAATGTATTTACATGTCCCTGTGCTTCCAGTTGTATTCGGTTGGTATGAAGGGCTGTGCATGGGTGGCGACTGGGAGGAGGCGTTTGTGGCCGACTGTGGCGAGTGGTTGGACAGGTCGTACGGGGACGAAACATCAGAGTTTTGGGGCAGAGGGTAGGACGGCAGACACATTCCAGACGAGGATACCCGATAGTTCGACGTCCAGGAGGATGAGGTGGTGGTCGAGGCGGAAGCAGTTCCATAACAGGAAGTGTATTGTTCTGGCGCATGAGTACCAGGCATATGGGATGCTGTTGTTGGTAAATATTGATCCAATTCATGGTCGTCAAAATTGTCGATGGGAAGAACCATCTCTGAGGGATATGTATGCAGGTCCACACTCCGGAAGTCTATCGGATGCCCTATCAAACAAAAGGCAGCGTATTATATATCTTTACAAATGTAGAATAATCAGAATGTTATTTGTTAAACACACATTAAGCAATCTTTAATGAGAATTTGTTTGGAAACTTGATATACCCCAACTGGCTGTCATTGTCAGTAGCCCCAAATAATGGGCTCGGATCCGACCTCCGTCGGAGTCACGCGCTAGCAGTAACAAATAAAGTTCATAAAAACTTGTATCTTTGGGTGAATTGGAAGTGGGAATATTGGCGAGGTGGCCCGCTATCTGATCTGTGTTGTGTAACACCCAACCACAGATTCTCTAGATAGTACTACAAACGGTCAGGTGAGGGGACACTTGATTGTAAGTATATCATCTCCGGTATCAGAGCGGATTACAGACTAGGGTAGGTGCGGGCTCACCTTTGTGTAGATAAGACTGCTTCCGCGGGACTTAAAAACGGGACGAAATTCTTTAAGTCGAATGAATTTAACGTAATCCACATATAATTAGTTTACTTGTGGAGGGCATCATAACGGGGTGTATTCGCAAAACATTTATGGGTGGCTGGATTGTGACATACCTGGCACGTGTGGGCGGTGACGTAGACGGTCCGGCATGCACTTAAGTGTAATGAGGTCGTGCTGATTGGGTGTTGTAGGGGGAGTCGGGGGTCCATTCGGGTTGTGATTGGAACAGTCACTGCCCGAGTCTCCGTCACTGATGGCGGATGGCGAATGCTCGTTAAGGCCTTTGAACATGAGTCCAGGGGGCACCTGACCGCCATCCGTCTGCCCACCACTGGCACTCTTCAGGGGCTTTCTGCGTCTCGGCTGGTACTTGTAATCTGGGTAGTCCTTCTTATGCTGAACGCGCAGGCGCTCTGCTTCGTCTACGAACGGACGTTTTTCCTCCTCATTCAGGAGCCTGTGGAAGACAAAACAATTGAATACTAAGTTTTATTTAATACACAGAACCAGGTAACTAGTTTGGCAAACATATGGGAAGCAAACCATATGCATCGTTCTCCAGAATCATAATCAAACTTGTTTCCTTAAAATTTGGAATGACGAAAAATTGATGACAAAATCATGTCGAAGATGAATAATGGTGTCATTTTGCCATTGCGTCACTTGAAGCAAAAAACAATCGAATTTATTCTTGATTTTCGTCATAAGTGTTGGATATGTACGGGAAAACTGTCGTGTTTAAAATATTTGATGTTCGTGCGAATGGGTCAGTGGTATTATTTGTAATATCGTGTGTATGCTGGTGACTAATCCAAAGTGATACCTCTGTATTAGGGTTAATACTTCAGAGCGTGAGCACGGGTTTTATAGGTAATAGGTTTTGCGAACAATTAAAACGGTGATTTGGAGGTGTGCAGCCCGAGCGGCAGACAGGTGTTTGGCTCTTGTGGCTCTTTTTCTTTGTATGGGCCAAATGACAGGTAGTTTTCGGTAATTTTGACATATTAATTTATCTGCGTTCATTGTCGCTGGAGAGATCTGGAACATTTAACTCTCATGTAAATAAATCCTGATTTCACCCAGACATGAAAGCAACGTTTTTACGAAACGTTACATTTGTATGAGTGGCGTGTTATCAGGTTTGAACCTGCTGGTAAAGAGTTGTCATTTAACGGGATTTATGTTCATGAAATACCTCAAACCAATTATAATGAAATGAATTGCCTTCCATCACGAATCGTTAAATCATCGAGCGTCACAGATTTAAATACATCAGTACCGCTGTTTAGATCAAAACTCTTGTTCTAAAATATCATCAGAAAAAAAGGTTGAAAATCAAAGTAAATGTATTGTAAACAGATCGGTCATGAGCACACAGAGAGAGTTACAAGGCAGTTTGTGGACTCTGTTAGCGATGTATGTAACAGCACCAAACCCGTAGTCGTATTAAAAATAACACACCAAGAACGATAAAGTAACTCCCTACCGCCATACTGGAAAGATTCTGTGAATAAGTTGGCGTTAAGCGGATCACTGGAATAGCAAGTGATATGAATTACTTTCCGATTCTGAAATATGGATTGACCTCTATATCTTGTCAGGTCGGGCTTATGTAATGATTTGTTGGTTAGTTGTCCGCGATCCGTAGTACCTCCGCCACGCTGACAGGTGTCAAATGATGACGTCATTACCTTTACTTTACTTAGCGGCACAGAAACTAATGTCGTCTGTCAGAGGAAAGTAGAGAGATAATGTAGTTTACATCTCTCATCTACAAAACTTCCATCAGCGATCATGGGGAGGGGCGAATTGGGCACCCAGTTAATATATCTTCTTTCAGGAACGGATTTAACAGAGGTACGTCCCTGTCCTACAGGCCTACATAAAGGGGAGAGAAAAAAATAGCAAACACAACATCACTGCACTCAGTGCCTAATTTCCGGTAATCTACCCTGCCATTTGTCTCATTGCATGACACAAAACTCCACTTTACAAGAACACAGATTCTTTTCCCCCACTATGACTGTACTGTGAATGACCGTGCCGATAACAATAAGAGGAGAACGCAGGACGCCTCCGTGTGTTTTATATAGTGCGTGTGGTTTGTGAGAGAGGAATACGATGTGTACACATCAATTCTTACCTCGGATTAATTAACACTGAAACTAGTTTATACACAACACTTGCAACAGTTCGAAAATCTTTAAACGGCAAAAAGCAAATATGATGAATGGCTGTAAGGGTTAATGAGATCGCTACATATTGTTTGTGGTGTACCTGTCAACCTTACCAGATATGTAGGTACGTTACAATGGTGAGGTCACACTATCTCGCTGTAAGTGAAGAACCAAAGCAGAACAGTTTTCGGAACTGACCAAGTTCATGTATGGTCATTTTCACACGAGCATGAAAACGAGTGAGAAATATATGTTTTCGACCTCCAGTCATCAATCTTAGACAATTACTTTGTCGATAATGTGACGGATGATATGACCACAGGTGTTACGGGCGAGTATTATATGGAGCCCCCTCCGGCGCCGGCCCTTAAAGGGCCCAAAGTCACTTCTACGGTCCCTTGTACACACTACTCTAACGTATCTGGTCTCTAGTATACTGTAGTCTGACGTATCTGGTCCCTAGTATACTGTAGTTTGACGTATCTGGTCCCTAGTATACTGTGATCTGACGTATCTGGTCCCTAGTATACTGTGGTCTGACGTATCTGGTCCACAGTATACTGTAGTCTGACGTATCTGGTCCCTAGTATACTGTGGTCTGTCGTATCTGGTCCCTAGTATACTGTAGTCTGTCGTATCTGGTTCCTAATATACTGTAGTCTGTCGTATCTGGTCCCTGGTATACTGTAGTCTGTCGTATCTGGTCCCTAGTATACTGTAGTCTGTCGTATCTGGACCCTATTACAATCTAGCCTAACGTATCTGGTCATTGGTCAGTCTAGTTTAATGTAGTACAAATTACCGAAGCAATGCTATTGTAATCCGAATCCCCTATCGTACCTCAGATCCCTACTGTACCCCAAGACCCCTATTTTACCCGTGACACGAGTATTAGGTATGGAATAGAGAGATAAATCCCCGTAAAACAAAAACTGTAACTGTGTTTACATTTCCGTCCTCGGTATGCAATAAAATTCTCAGCACATAGCTTGATTCCCTTCTCCGAATTCTTATCTCATTTCTCTCACCAATTTAATGTTATTTTCTCTTGATAAAAAAATCATTTCGTTCTTTACGATCACATGAAAAGCTTAGAAGATATTTTTCTGTGTTGAGTATGAGTATAAACAATGCAAACGGTGACATGTCAGAGTGACTTTGTCGAACAGTTACAAGGAAGGATATATTTGGGACTGAGTGACGTTTGGTGTGACGTATATAAACCAGAGTGAATCACACGAAAGTTCGTACTAATAGCAGTCCCGAGGCGCTCAGACAACCCTAGAGGACTCCTGTCACAGGTTTGTGACGAGCTCATTTTGTGAATGAAAAATATCTACTCTTCAGAAAAAGAAAAAAAAAACGATTCAGCAGAAATAATTCAATGACAATACCAAGTAATATTAGTGGCCATTTTCCGTTATGATTTGTCAGTTATAGAAAGAAAGGACTTGGTGCCGTTAGTGGTAATTAGCCTTACCTCGTCCATGTGTATGTGTCGACCCTTTACTAATGAGTCCCACCACGATAGGTGTAAGGGCACTTTACTGAATGGGGGCTAGCCCCCTCGCATAGAAACCTTATTTGACGTTCTGACCGAAACACGCCTCCTCACCAATTAGTCTCAAATATAATTGAAAGTTTGTCACTTTAAGAGAAAAAATAATTTGATAATTGTGTTAAAATCTTTGACTTCATTCCCTTGATAAATAGAAACCATTTCATCAATTGTTAAGCACACCTTTTTTTCCCCGATTTCATTTTATTTTTTTCTTTTTATGGTAAGGACGGGTGTCGTAACGGGACACCATTGCCTATTGGCGTGTCCTAATATGTAGCGGTGAGCAGTGTATCCCTGGCACTAGGTGCCCCGTGTCCTGAATGCACATTTGAGGACTACTTGTCAACAGCCTATAATCTTTAATTAAAAGATGGTCCAAGTCTGATTGCGCTAATCTGCGGTCCATCACCGTTAACCCTGTCGGTCTTTACAGAACCCCCGATAACACCCGATCTAATTTGTGGGTGCTGTACCCGGGCCCGGCGGGGTAGAGTTGTCCTCATTCACCCCGCGTGCAGTCACCAGCCCGGGACACTGATCCTACAGATAGGCCCCCTAATCACTTTAATCACCGTAGAGGCTTACACGCAGTTTACACACTTTATCGACCGTGAAAAGATTTTAACACTTTTCACAGAAAAAACCTAAAAAGTAAGTAAACACTTAAACATTTTCAATAACATGACTTTTTTCACCGATATGTAACACGAAAGTATCAGACTATGATAGACACACAACTGAATTTTGTCTTAATGTAATGTACAAAAGGTACGATTTGATCGAGTCAGAAGCTGGTGTGTGCTTTGTTCGGGACTTTATCGCTCAGGAAATGGCTATTGGACTATGCGGACACACTTTTAACAAGGATATGAAATTGTTAACAGGAATTTCCCCTAACTTGGAGCTTATCGCCTCCTCTCGAGCGAATTAACAACATCGGAAACTCAACTCCGACATCACCCAATGTTATGTACTGGGACCTCGCTACACCGGCTTCTCAAGTACATCAACCACATGTGTCCTCGCCAGCTCATTCACTTTATAATTAATCCGAAACAATTTAAACTTTATCATTGAAATATACCAGTCTAATTTCAAATTATCACTTTGGTATATTAATTCATTAGGTGGTAAAGATAAATATCAAATGATACTGTAATATTACATAGTTTTTTAATAATTTTTTTGTTGTATTACCCCCGCCTAAATTCACCCCTTACCCCTCAGAAATATATATAGCCATTACATCTCTGCTTCGAATTTTACTTACTATCAATGCTGTGAATTAATAAAATGTTATACTACACAAAATAATTCATTGTTCATTCTATGAAATATAATTTATGTTATACTACAAAATAAAATCTCAGTGTCCATGCTGTGAATTATACCAAGTAATAAAGCTGTTAATTATTACAATGTTATACTACACCGTCTCAGCATTATCATTGAATTATAACAATGTTATATTTCACAATAACACCTTAGTATTAGCCCCAGTGTTATCTGTGAACCGAACATTGTTATACTTTGTAAATGATGTTTATATACGTCTATGAATTATAACAACATTTTGATATGGGTGATAAACCTTTCCTGTGCAAAACGCCGTTTAGTGTAAAAATTATGTTGTTACAAACTGTTTGCAAAATTTTAAACTAAAACTTGCTAAGTTAAAGGAAGACGCGCACTTTAAACACACCTATCGTGTAAGCTGGGAAGATATTACATGAAATGTCGAGACGATTATAAAAAACGACAATCGGAGAAAATTACAGCCGGATACGCCAACTTCAGATCAGTTTTTAATGTAAATTCATGAAAATATTCTAGAACGAAAAACAAACACAGTTTTTTATAGATATAATTAATAGTTTTCATTCAAAATATATTTCGTAGAGTTTAATTAATGGGATTTCTAGACAACGTCTACCCTATGTGACCGTGCCGATGCCGTTGTCAGACTCGATCTATTTCACGCATGCAGCCGACACCTGTTGAATTTTACACGCAAGAGAAAAAAAAAGAAAATGGAACGTGGTCCTAGCATATCATCCCGTCATTCTTTTCTTTCCCCACGTCCCTCCTCCCTCTGCATCAGACTATCGTTCCCCAGTATCAACCGGGCTGGGATTTACGAGATTACAACACCAGTAATCCACAGAACGAGGAATGTGTCCCCCTCCCCGTCTATTCCCCCCGTCCCGGTTCTCAGGTCGTCGTCCCGACCTCGGGAGCAAGTTACGCAGTCGTCCTATGGGAAATATGTTAACATTACCACAACATCTACAGCTATGTTGACACTGCCAGATAGCCCCGTACGCACGAGAAAATACCGTTATCGATAGTCCTGATTATCACAACGCTGATATTTAAAAACAGTAAATTATTAAGTAGTTTGTACATCTGTCATTTGTAAGCGTTTTTTTCAGGGTAAGATTTAATATAATGTGAAATAAAAGTTGTGTTCATATTGCACAACCTTGTATAATAACTTAAATCAGTAATCATTAGCTCTGTTTTTGGTTCAGTTAACTGACTTAGAGTGAAGAAATAGCTTTCTTCTCTCTCTCTGTAAAGGTGAACTATAGATTTAAAAAGTTTATTAAAATGTACGACAAATTCTAGAGTTACAAATGTTAAAAGTAATATTTTTTATATCAGTAACCGTTGCTGTTCAATTATATTTAGATTTTCTCTGTCTTCCACAGCATTTGTATTTTAAGTTTAAGTCAATTTTCATGAAAACAAAAGACAAATGGATTGTATTTAAGCTATAACAACTTGCTTTACGTCCTTACCGTAACAAATTGTATGTAATTGTATGTTAGGTACTGCCTCCAAAACAGATGTAATCTCTACACATGTTTTTGGAAAATAAAAACCTGATCGACAGCCAATATTTTACATTTAATCAATGAAAAGAATACCATACTGTAATTCAAACAAAACAAATAATATCAAACATTTTAACTTGATGAAATACAAAGAATTGAGTTACTAAACTGTGAGAGCACTTGAGTGTAGTAGCACGTGAACTGTTAAGAAATCACATAAATTTATATCTGTGGACAAGGGTTGTTAAACAAGTGGTATCCTTGTACTATATAATACTGTAACCTAGCCAGTTTATCTACACATCGTTATTAGCATCGTTCAAAAATTGATGCTGTGCAATATTTATAAAATATTCTTGAATCACGCATGACGACAAGATACAGAAAAGAATAGGTAACAAAGTCATGGGAAATTTAATGTAGTTGGAGATGTTTAACGATGGTATTGTCACGCGCGGCTAGTTATTCGGCGGGTAGCAACACTCAGATATACCGCTCGGATACCTATAACAAGTGTCTACCTAAAACACATCTGTCACGTTTTAATTAAGATTATGATAAATAAACACGTCGTTAATTTTTGAAGATATTTTCACGGTTTCCTAACAAATTAAATTAATATTCCCCGATAAAAAGTTTGTTAAAACATAAGTAACAAACAATATCAGTCCTTTTTTTGACATAGCGACATTTTACAAAACTAACGGTCGGGTGGGTGGGGACGTGTCGGGTGAAGATCGGCCTATCATGTGACAGTTCTACATTTATTTTAATTCGTCCTTTCTATCACAACAATTGTTCTCATTTATTTGTGGTATCATTTTTTCTAACTCCTGAAGTTTTATACTTTGTCAATCTATACCTAGTGTAAACATTTTACAATATCAAAGAAATGGATATTATAGGAACATAAAATGTTGTCCGGCATTCGAGTGTTTTATGTCTATAATTTACATAAATCTACTTATTTTTATTCGAGTTTGTGTATCTCGATATAACTTCGTAATATATTCCAGGGCCTTATCGTCAGGGATGAGATACTTTATCCAGAAGCTAAGTGGCCGGTCCCCGTTCCTCTCAAGTACCGCCGTCTACAGGTATAACTCACTATGATTTGGTCCCGAGTAATTTATATGTCACTTCAGTAACACTTCGTCGAGATTCAGAACATTATTCATTTACAAAAGTATTATAGAAATATTGAAAACTAAATGTAATTCGGTAGAAATTTAGGACTTTTTTAAGCGGACATTTTACGTAACCAGCGGACTTCTCAATTGAGAGATGAATACTTATAAGTTAAATTTACAGGTAAGAAACCTACCTCCAGAGTTTGCCTAGAGTCTTGCTGAGCTCGGCATTGTGTAGATGCGGGTACTGATCGGCCAGCTTCCTACGTGCAGCCTGGGCCCAAACCATAAAGGCGTTCATCGGTCTCTTGATATGAGGTTTCCTCTTCTCGCCGTTTGGGCCCCTTTGGGGCATGGGCACTAGGGACCAGTCGTAGCCCTTCAGGACTTGGGACACTGCATCCTGGATCTGTTTTGGGAATTTATCTACGTTCAGTCCCTGTGCACCAAGTTCTGCTGGGGTTAGAGTTTTGTCGTCCTGGTGAAGGAGACCAGCCCCGGCCCCCCGGACAGCGTCCAGAAGCTGTTCCGTGGAAGGCTGCTCCAAAGGAGATCCTCGGCTCTCATCAGAGTCACTCATTGTGTTAAGTAATTAATCCGTGTTAATCCTATGCACTCTGTCTCACCACGTAATCTAGCACTATCAGTGTCACACTCTATATTTATGTAGCCTGTTATAATATTGTCCTGATCCTTGTCATCTCACAAACACAATAATTGTTTGAAGGTTTTACGTACAATATAAACTCACCGTCAGGGACTTGACATGCCAGCTCAAGTGACAGACCACGCCCCCTCCGCTCGAGACGTGACGCACAGAGCAACCTGCCGGCCAATCAACGGCCGCGATAGCGCACCATAAAACACACTTGCTAATTCTGACATCACAATTAACGTAGCTCACCTAATGCTGTTTTTTATTTGAAAACAAAAGGACACATCGCAATTTTCATTGGCAGCTGTAGCATTTTGTACGAGTTTTGTTTTGAATAATTCCTGTTTGTGAAGCAGACTTGTATAAACATGATGATTTCAACACACCAAGGAAGTCAAACTTCGTTTTCAAATCATAATTCTAAACGTATTCACGATGTTGTGATTCATTTTTGTATTTACTTTTTATGAAAATGTTCTCTCCTATGCCTTCCTGGTGTTATATAAAAGTATGTGTTAGGCACTTGTCCCCGCGGTCTATCAGTATATCCTTATCCTTCCGACTTGAGAGTTTTCTCATGTGTTTTATTTAAAACAGAATAGCGTGCATCCTTATCCACACTTACTCCTATGATACGGAATGGTAGCAGGAGATTTGGAAAGGCGTTCCGTTACTTTGTTACTTACCAAAAAGACTGGGACAGGTTTTCCGTCAAATCTTTGAGGATGAGAAACTAATATTGACAGTAGAATGACGATGGAGAAAGGGACAAAGAGGTTTAACTCATCATCTGTCAAGTAACTTACTTTCATAACATATTTCAAATATATAAATCTCTTGAACATATCAAAGTCTTAGAACTGTATATGTAACATTTACAGAAATAATAACATACAAGTCACCAAGTCTCTCTGCACGGTAATAGATCCTGGGGTCTTTAATAGTAGTAAAACATGCTTATGAATACGCCCAAGTTTTTAGTGTAAAGTCAGGATTTTTGACATTTCATTCTTAACTCTTAATTGATTTACAGTTACGCTTGCACCAGTTCCTATGTTGGTAATACTGCTGTATCTGTTTATATTTCTTAATGGTGTTTATTTTGTATCTTTAGTTGTATCTGGTGTTTAGTTTGTATCCCGTGTGTAATGTTGTATCTGGTGTTTAGTTTGTATCCACTGTGTAATGTTGTATCTGGTGTTTAGTTTGTATCCACTGTGTAATGTTGTATCTGGTGTTTAGTTTGTATCCACTGTGTAATGTTGTATCTGGTGTTTAGTTTGTATCCACTGTGTAATGTTGTATCTGGTGTTTAGTTTGTATCCACTGTGTAATGTTGTATCTGGTGTTTAGTTTGTATCCACTGTGTAATGTTGTATCTGGTGTTTAGTTTGTATCCACTGTGTAATGTTGTATCTGGTGTTTAGTTTGTATCCACTGTGTAATGTTGTATCTGGTGTTTAGTTTGTATCCACTGTGTAATGTTGTATCTGGTGTTTAGTTTGTATCCACTGTGTAATGTTGTATCTGGTGTTTAGTTTGTATCCCGTGTGTAATGTTGTATCTGGTGTTTAGTTTGTATCCATTGTGTAATGTTGTATCTGGTGTTTAGTTTGTATCCAGTATGTAATGTTGTATCTGGTGTTTAGTTTGTATCCACTGTGTAATGTTATATGTGGTGTTTAGTTTGTATCCAGTATGTAATGTTATATCTGGTGTTTAGTTTGTATCCACTGTGTAATGTTGTATCTGGTGTTTAGTTTGTATCCCGTGTGTAATGTTGTATCTGTAGTTTAGTTTGTATCCACTGTGTAATGTTGTATCTGGTGTTTAGTTTGTATCCACTGTGTAATGTTGTATCTGGTGTTTAGTTTGTATCCACTGTTTAATGTTGTATTTGGTGTTAAGTTTGTATCCACTGTGTAATGTTATATGTGGTGTTTAGTTTGTATCCAGTATGTAATGTTATATCTGGTGTTTAGTTTGTATCCACTGTGTAATGCTATATATGTGTTTAGTTTGTTTCCACTGTGTAATGCTGTATATGGTGTTTAGTTTGTAATCACTGTGTATGTTATATCTGTGTTTAGTTTGTATCCAGTATGTAATGTTATATCTGGTGTTTATTGTGCGGTATCTGTCCGTCAGTGATTACAAAATGAAAATGATATAACTACTTGCCTCGAGAAAAAGTGATATTAGGTTCGATGAGATGCTGATCTGATATCAAAACTCTATTGATACCCGTCTCTAAAATGTTATACATTTCTAAACGTCCTAGTTAATGTTTTATAACGATGATCTTGTCAACACAGTCAGGAAAAAAACAAGAGTTGACTAGTCAACGGAACAATAAATCTAAATTTCTCATTTGTTATAAATATTATTAACATAGCTGCTATTGAAAGAAGACGTCTTAAAGTATATTCCATTAGTAAACTTCGAAGACCGTTTTTACCTGAATTCCTTTCAAATGCAGACGTATGATTAACATTTTGAATGTATTTACCACTTTATTAAGATGAAAATTTATTTGGTTATTCTGATGTTATTACATAGATATGTAAGGAAAGAGTTAATTTCTTTCTTTGCTTTGAATAGTAGATTGCAAAGTAGATGTTCTGCTATTGCATTATTTTTTGTGCTTTTTAGTTAATGCTAATGCCACTGTAGGTTTAGAGGGCGGTATGACGGCCAATCAGTGACACGGGACACTTCATAACACAGGTAGTACATGTGTACAAGTGATGATTGACAGATACCTATGGGACAAGCCACGCCCATGTTCATTCATAAATTCCTGTACAGGTAGAGCTATACGGAGTGTAGTATACACCTATACAAGTGATCTACATTGTTTGATATCTGGGTCAAGCGGCCAGATAACATGATATAAATATAAACATTTCTATTTCATTTTTTTTCTATATGAATAATTTGCTCTCGTGATATTCGGGTACAATCCCACGAGCATCTTGTCCCTAATGTTGCCGGTGGTAGGATTCTGTCTACTAAAGTATCGGCAAACCATTTGGAAAACACTAGTCCAAAATCAAACTTTCGTGGCTCTTTCTGTCACAACCTGCTGCCAAGTGTATCAATATTTTAATTCTGCTGCGAGAGATCAGTATATTCTGTCGTGGATTTAATTTGTTTTTATTTTAATCATTTAAAAGTATTGTCTCGAGTTGCGGGTACCAGGTCTGTTGGCCACCCGATGCCGCTGGACGGCGAGACCGGGTCGGACATCCGACACCGGCGGGTACCCGGGAGACATTTCCCGTTAAACAAGGGGAGTAGGGCGCGTTCGTACAGGTTTATAAACATGGAAACCACTGATGGATTACCCACTCGTTATACAATACGTCTCGACATGGCCCGTGCACAGAATCACACACTACAGCATTATTTGGTGTTGTTTCGGTCCAATTCTAGATATTTAAGATAAACCGTATAGAATTAAAACTTTCTTTTCATGTCTAAATACATGTGAAATGTGGATTTTTTTAACAAATGGGAACATCATTTAAAGTATAAAGTTTTATTATACTATTACTATACAGGGACGTCCTATTATTATTACGCGTCCCTATGGACTTCTTGAAATACATCCCTCTATCCATAATTAAATCAGGTTCTGGCAATCAACTCTCCATTCCGTCACTAAACAATTTTACCGTTGTTATCTACGAGTAAATAATTTCCTCAGTGGTTGTAACAAAACTTCCTCTCGTGACAATGTCATCGCAGACCTGATGTTAGTAGAAATATATCAATTAATACCGAGAACAAGGATTCAGTCCTAACACCATACGCTTTGTTTGAGTCATCAACAAGATGTAACAAACTAATCGAGATCATATTTAATTTTACTGTATATATTAGTGATAATATACTATGGTAAGTATAGTCACGTGTTGCTGCCAGCAGAGTATGCGCCTTTACAACCTTTAGAAAATTTAGTCACAACTATTTTAACTTTGATATAACTAAACTTGGAATCGTAAAACTAAATTTTTAAAAATACAGGGAACAGATATACATGTGATATGAAGTAGATTAGCACACTCAAAGAGAAAAATTATTTCTACGAATATTACAACAATTTTTTTGATTGACATAAAAACAGCATTACATGTAAAATCCAAATACAGTAATTTACGTCAAGCATGTCTACAAATGGTATCTTATTGGTGTGTACTAAGTAATATTTAATCTATCTATAAGTTTTCAAGTCCCATATTATTCAATAGATTAAACTTGTTTGACCACATATTACACATGTCAAGTGTATCAGACGGTAAACACTATTGGTACTGACATAGTGGTATCGATCATGCATGTGTACCTAAAAGATACACTCAGGATATACTGAGGACAATATAGCAAGTATCCAGTAAATTCTACCGAAAAACCAAACTAAGTCGGAAATCGCGAAACGTCTTAAATGTGACAATTGGGGAGATAACTCTGTCGTCACGGTGTTGTTGCATGACGAGTCTTTGATGTAGGAAGGACATTCAACACTGCTGGCGTTAATGGGGTCACTGTCCCGCTAATGTATGCGCAAGACACTGACAAAAACACCGACCATCGACAACAGCCTCCTCGCAATCACGTTATGCCCTCTTACTACAAATGGTTTACGTGGTACTGTCGACCGTGTCCAATAACTCATATCAGCGTGACAGTAATTTTGGGATTAGTGAAGCAAAATCTATCTATGTTTAAGTCCCTGGTTATAGAAATACTGGGCCACCATTTTACTTCAGTAGTCAGACCATCAGTATGACATGTCGTTATGATCATATGCTGACGAACTCAACGTCATATCTTCAGTGACATTCGTGCAAACAACTTGTAGCTTGCATATAATTTTTCAACTCATATACTAATGTTTTATCCAATCATCCAACGCTAAAAAAGAAAAAAAAAACCTACACATAAGTTAAAGGTCAAGGTCGTGAAGGGTAACGAACATGTAGCTTAAAGTCATTTGGGCAGTTTTATCTCCTTGCGATTACAGTGTAATTACAGTGTACGCCAAACACCGCACAACACACGGACCCTCAAACAGGCAAAAACAAACGAGATAGTTAATTTGATTTTAAACATACCAACTATACCACACGCAATAATTGTGTATAACACCAATAAAGTAATGTTATATGACAATGATTTATACAGATATTTGAAAATTTTAACAATATATTTTATGTCATGTACATAGTACGTAGTGGCAGACAAGGTCAGACAAAGTACGCGACTTAGCGAACAACCATGCGATTCAGATTTCTTTATAAATTAATTAATTTGAAACGACGGACCGGTTAGAGATAAACAGTGGTCAGTGAAAAAAAATCAAATATGAGTCAGACAAAATTGGGATCATTCCTCATCATTTCACAGCTGTAGATTTGTTGAGGTCAGATTGATGTAGATTTGTTGAGGTCAGATTGGTGTAGATTTGTTGAGGTCAGATTGATGTAGATTTGTTGAGGTCAGATTGGTGTAGATTTGTTGAGGTCAGATTGATGTAGATTTGTTGAGGTCAGATAGATTTGTTGAGGTCAGATTGACGTAGATTTGTTGAGGTCAGATTGGTGTAGATTTGTTGAGGTCAGATAGATTTGTTGAGGTCAGATTGACGTAGATTTGTTGAGGTCAGATTGATGTAGATTTGTTGAGGTCAGATTGACGTAGATTTGTTGAGGTCAGATTGGTGTAGATTTGTTGAGGTCAGATTGGTGTAGATTTGTTGAGGTCAGATTGATGTAGATTTGTTGAGGTCAGATTGATGTAGATTTGTTGAGGTCAGATTGATGTAGATTTGTTGAGGTCAGATTGATGTAGATTTGTTGAGGTCAGATTGGTGTAGATTTGTTGAGGTCAGATAGATTTGTTGAGGTCAGATAGATGTAGATTTGTTGAGGTCAGATTGATGTAGATTTGTTGAGGTCAGATTGATGTAGATTTGTTGAGGTCAGATTGGTGTAGATTTGTTGAGGTCAGATTGATGTAGATTTGTTGAGGTCAGATTGGTGTAGATTTGTTGAGGTCAGATAGATTTGTTGAGGTCAGATAGATGTAGATTTGTTGAGGTCAGATTGATGTAGATTTGTTGAGGTCAGATTGATGTAGATTTGTTGAGGTCAGATTGGTGTAGATTTGTTGAGGTCAGATTGATGTAGATTTGTTGAGGTCAGATAGATTTGTTGAGGTCAGATTGATGTAGATTTGTTGAGGTCAGATAGATTTGTTGAGGTCAGATTGATGTAGATTTGTTGAGGTCAGATTGACGTAGATTTGTTGAGGTCAGATTGGTGTAGATTTGTTGAGGTCAGATTGATGTAGATTTGTTGAGGTCAGATTGATGTAGATTTGTTGAGGTCAGATTGGTGTAGATTTGTTGAGGTCAGATAGATTTGTTGAGGTCAGATAGATGTAGATTTGTTGAGGTCAGATTGATGTAGATTTGTTGAGGTCAGATTGATGTAGATTTGTTGAGGTCAGATTGGTGTAGATTTGTTGAGGTCAGATTGACGTAGATTTGTTGAGGTCAGATTGATGTAGATTTGTTGAGGTCAGATTGATGTAGATTTGTTGAGGTCAGATTGATGTAGATTTGTTGAGGTCAGATAGATTTGTTGAGGTCAGATTGATGTAGATTTGTTGAGGTCAGATTGATGTAGATTTGTTGAGGTCAGATTGATGTAGATTTGTTGAGGTCAGATAGATTTGTTGAGGTCAGATTGATGTAGATTTGTTGAGGTCAGATTGATGTAGATTTGTTGAGGTCAGATTGATGTAGATTTGTTGAGGTCAGATTGATGTAGATTTGTTGAGGTCAGATTGGTGTAGATTTGTTGAGGTCAGATAGATGTAGATTTGTTGAGGTCAGATTGATGTAGATTTGTTGAGGTCAGATTGATGTAGATTTGTTGAGGTCAGATTGACGTAGATTTGTTGAGGTCAGATTGACGTAGATTTGTTGAGGTCAGATTGGTGTAGATTTGTTGAGGTCAGATTGGTGTAGATTTGTTGAGGTCAGATAGATGTAGATTTGTTGAGGTCAGATTGGTGTAGATTTGTTGAGGTCAGATTGGTGTAGATTTGTTGAGGTCAGATAGATGTATATTTGTTGAGGTCAGATTGATGTAGATTTGTTGAGGTCAGATTGACGTAGATTTGTTGAGGTCAGATTGATGTAGATTTGTTGAGGTCAGATTGGTGTAGATTTGTTGAGGTCAGATAGATTTGTTGAGGTCAGATAGATTTGTTGAGGTCAGATAGATGTAGATTTGTTGAGGTCAGATTGATGTAGATTTGTTGAGGTCAGATTGGTGTAGATTTGTTGAGGTCAGATAGATTTGTTGAGGTCAGATAGATTTGTTGAGGTCAGATAGATGTAGATTTGTTGAGGTCAGATAGATGTAGATTTGTTGAGGTCAGATTGATGTAGATTTGTTGAGGTCAGATTGGTGTAGATTTGTTGAGGTCAGATAGATTTGTTGAGGTCAGATAGATTTGTTGAGGTCAGATAGATGTAGATTTGTTGAGGTCAGATAGATGTAGATTTGTTGAGGTCAGATAGATGTAGATTTGTTGAGGTCAGATTGATGTAGATTTGTTGAGGTCAGATTGGTGTAGATTTGTTGAGGTCAGATAGATTTGTTGAGGTCAGATAGATTTGTTGAGGTCAGATAGATGTAGATTTGTTGAGGTCAGATAGATGTAGATTTGTTGAGGTCAGATAGATGTAGATTTGTTGAGGTCAGATTGGTGTAGATTTGTTGAGGTCAGATAGATTTGTTGAGGTCAGATTGGTGTAGATTTGTTGAGGTCAGATTGATGTAGATTTGTTGAGGTCAGATTGATGTAGATTTGTTGAGGTCAGATTGATGTAGATTTGTTGAGGTCAGATTGGTGTAGATTTGTTGAGGTCAGATTGATGTAGATTTGTTGAGGTCAGATAGATGTAGATTTGTTGAGGTCAGATTGATGTAGATTTGTTGAGGTCAGATTGACGTAGATTTGTTGAGGTCAGATAGATGTAGATTTGTTGAGGTCAGATTGGTGTAGATTTGTTGAGGTCAGATAGATTTGTTGAGGTCAGATTGATGTAGATTTGTTGAGGTCAGATAGATTTGTTGAGGTCAGATTGACGTAGATTTGTTGAGGTCAGATAGATTTGTTGAGGTCAGATAGATTTGTTGAGGTCAGATAGATGTAGATTTGTTGAGGTCAGATAGATGTAGATTTGTTGAGGTCAGATTGACGTAGATTTGTTGAGGTCAGATAGATGTAGATTTGTTGAGGTCAGATTGGTGTAGATTTGTTGAGGTCAGATTGATGTAGATTTGTTGAGGTCAGATTGACGTAGATTTGTTGAGGTCAGATTGATGTAGATTTGTTGAGGTCAGATTGATGTAGATTTGTTGAGGTCAGATTGATGTAGATTTGTTGAGGTCAGATAGATTTGTTGAGGTCAGATAGATGTAGATTTGTTGAGGTCAGATAGATGTAGATTTGTTGAGGTCAGATTGATGTAGATTTGTTGAGGTCAGATTGATGTAGATTTGTTGAGGTCAGATAGATTTGTTGAGGTCAGATAGATGTAGATTTGTTGAGGTCAGATAGATGTAGATTTGTTGAGGTCAGATTGATGTAGATTTGTTGAGGTCAGATTGATGTAGATTTGTTGAGGTCAGATTGGTGTAGATTTGTTGAGGTCAGATTGATGTAGATTTGTTGAGGGCAGATTGGTGTAGATTTGTTGAGGTCAGATAGATGTAGATTTGTTGAGGTCAGATTGACGTAGATTTGTTGAGGTCAGATAGATGTAGATTTGTTGAGGTCAGATTGGTGTAGATTTGTTGAGGTCAGATTGATGTAGATTTGTTGAGGTCAGATTGACGTAGATTTGTTGAGGTCAGATTGATGTAGATTTGTTGAGGTCAGATTGATGTAGATTTGTTGAGGTCAGATTGATGTAGATTTGTTGAGGTCAGATTGATGTAGATTTGTTGAGGTCAGATTGATGTAGATTTGTTGAGGTCAGATTGATGTAGATTTGTTGAGGTCAGATAGATTTGTTGAGGTCAGATAGATGTAGATTTGTTGAGGTCAGATAGATGTAGATTTGTTGAGGTCAGATTGATGTAGATTTGTTGAGGTCAGATTGATGTAGATTTGTTGAGGTCAGATTGGTGTAGATTTGTTGAGGTCAGATTGATGTAGATTTGTTGAGGGCAGATTGGTGTAGATTTGTTGAGGTCAGATAGATGTAGATTTGTTGAGGTCAGATAGATGTAGATTTGTTGAGGTCAGATTGACGTAGATTTGTTGAGGTCAGATTGATGTAGATTTGTTGAGGTCAGATTGATGTAGATTTGTTGAGGTCAGATTGATGTAGATTTGTTGAGGTCAGATTGATGTAGATTTGTTGAGGTCAGATAGATGTAGATTTGTTGAGGTCAGATAGATGTAGATTTGTTGAGGTCAGATTGACGTAGATTTGTTGAGGTCAGATTGATGTAGATTTGTTGAGGTCAGATTGATGTAGATTTGTTGAGGTCAGATTGATGTAGATTTGTTGAGGTCAGATTGATGTAGATTTGTTGAGGTCAGATTGACGTAGATTTGTTGAGGTCAGATAGATGTAGATTTGTTGAGGTCAGATTGATGTAGATTTGTTGAGGTCAGATTGGTGTAGATTTGTTGAGGTCAGATTGATGTAGATTTGTTGAGGTCAGATAGATTTGTTGAGGTCAGATTGATGTAGATTTGTTGAGGTCAGATTGATGTAGATTTGTTGAGGTCAGATTGATGTAGATTTGTTGAGGTCAGATTGATGTACACTTAATTTTAATTTCGTCTTTAACGCCCTTGTATTTTCTGTGGTAACGATTGTTTTAATAACCGCTGATAAACTCTAACTAAGCTTTTAGCAACTGGGGTCAGGGGTCATTTATTGTAAAGGTATTCTGATCTCTCTGTCCTTCGGGTCTGTTGTGTGCAAACTTGACCATCAGCAGACTGAATATATATATGTTCTAATATGGTTTTGTATTCAACATATACACAAGATATATATAACGTAGTTTGGACTTAAAGTGCCCCGTGTGGTTTTTTGTTTACAGTTTATTTATATCTTTGTGCTTATTTAGGTCTATCAAAATGAACTGTCCATTGTAGAAATAAACTAAATATAGGGTTAACATACAGTCAAACTATTTACACAGCAAATACCTCGCACGCTCGCCAGTCACTTACTATTGAATTCCTGTGTGTTAAATATATTGCATTTCGAACATATTCGGACACAGCC
The DNA here is from genome assembly GCF_031769215.1 of Ylistrum balloti. Taxonomy (NCBI): domain Eukaryota; kingdom Metazoa; phylum Mollusca; class Bivalvia; order Pectinida; family Pectinidae; genus Ylistrum; species Ylistrum balloti. Next base: position 875,597 of record NW_026782004.1, on the reverse strand, counting down.
GTTTGGACGTTTCCGGCTATGGTGACATCAAAGACTGACGTCATGGCCGTGTGGGAGAAGTTTATATGTCTCATGTCTTGTTCAGCACGCAGTTATGTAGTCCTCAAGGTCTACACGGAAGTCGGACGGAAGACGGGACTTGTTTCCTACCGCGTACCCACTTACGAACATCAACCTGCAAAGCGACCTGCACCAGCGCCACCCCGCGGGAGTCCTCCATGATCTGGTGACGAACAGGTTGTGGTGTGCTGTGTCGGTCCCGACTCACAGCTGACCCACGCTCAGCATACCGTTTCTTTTCGCCACTTATGAATTGTTCAAAGGGCTTTACACGTCCACACTAAATATAATTGCCTACAAGTCTTTGTGGACTTTCCCTCTAGATCACATCGCAATAGGAAAACGTTTGACTTAGTTAGAAGTAATTAGCATGTTGTTTATGAAGAAAAAGGAATAGCCCTACATAATTCTCCACAAGACACCTTTCTATCCATCAGCTTCCAGTTTTCACAAATCCACGCGACCACGGTTTAACACGGTGTTAATGAAGGCGGTTATACGATATAACATAAAAGTATTCGGTTTATTTGTACTCAACAATACTTTGTATACCTATTTTTAAGCAAGCAGTATTTTGTAGGTTCGTTTACATTCAATCTGTATCTTGTATATTTATTTACACTCAATCACTATTTTGTAGATTTCTTTAAACACACAATCGGTATACTGTTCAATTATCTAAACTCAATCAATATTTTGTTCATTTATTCACACAAAATCAGTATTTTGTATATAATTTACACATAATCACTATTTTGTATAACATTCACACATAATCACTATTTTGTATAACATTCACACAAAATCAGTATTTTGTATAACATTCACACAAAATCAGTATTTTGTATATAATTCACACATAATCACTATTTTGTTCATTTATTCACACATAATCAGTATTTTGTCTTTCACACATAATCAGTATTTTGTCTTTCACACATAATCAGTATTTTGTATATAATTTACACATAATCAGTATTTGTATATAATTTACACAAAATCAGTATTTGTATATCATTCACACACGATGAGAACTTGGTAAAGAAGTTTAAAGTGATTATAACTTGTTGTTTAGTTATATGATGGATTAATACTCAGCACCATTTTACATATCTGGACCGAAGTGTGATAATCATTATAGAATATAGTTCAAGCTACTGTACAAATTTGTACCTGTTACACAAAATTCAACTTAATTTTCCATGTCTTGTAAAAGGTAAACGTGTGCAGCTCAATACTTATAATTTAATTCTATTTAGGTATACATAACCAGCAGTTAGCCAATGGATGTTATCTATCAAAGGCTGTTCTCCGCGTGTCGTGATTCTATACCGAAACGGAACCAATTGGTCCCATGTATTGGATTTGTGAAACTTATTTCGGGAGGGTATCTTTTAACACGGTTTAATCACATTAAAACTGTAACATTGGCATATATACTGATTGAAAAAAAAACCAACTATATAATTTAAATTATAATCCACACGTATACATCTATATAATATTGTGTAAAATGTGATATCGGTGTTTGTGCTACACGTTATTGAAGGACCCTTGTAAAATAGTTTTATTAATATGTTGTTTACTTCTCTCGTAAAACGGAAATGTGTATGAAAAATATTAACGTTAGAAATATGATATCCTGAATGCCGTGAAATCTCACGGGTGTGCTTCCGGTAAACAAACCGCAAACACTAAACGTCGTCCTATACTGAGGACGAAACACTATAACAATGATACAAAACGCGAGCGACTTTCGGTAATATACATACAATAAATGGCTCCTAAAATAGTTACCTTAATTAAGTTGTCAAGCTAATTGTTGACGGAATAGGTGTATGTTTTCGTCAAGTGGCCTTACTCCCACCTCGACCCTTCCAGCGACCACAGCCCACCCGTTCCCACACGGGGTCATATTATACGGGGAAGTGCACAGGTACCTACTGCCAAGTTCGTCACAATACCTCCGACGTTAATTTCGGACAGTCTTTACCTTACCGTCTAATTGCCGAATCGATTAAGCTTTCACTCTCTCACTCCCGTGTTCGAGGTCGGAAATAGCCAATATCCCTGGAAATAACCAATATTCATCCGCCTACCTACAACGATGACAAACAGAATCCCGCCCCGACCAAATCCAAGACCCCGGATCAATATTCCTAATTAATACATCTATGTGGCTATACTCACCTACATGTTTTTAAACTTAAAACAATAGATGCAGTGTAATTATGTAACGTGTTTACGTTCGGAACACCTCCATTGTTCTCGGAGTCCATTTGTCATCGCCATTGAGTGGGAGTGTTATTGCCACTAGTGAACTTGTGCGCACTAAACAAATATGCACAAAAAAGATATTTTGTTTGAAAAATTGTGTGGCTACTAACGATGCCTCGTCAACACTTCGAAGAACTGGAACTTCACCATTTCATCGAATTTTATGGTTTTGTGTCAATGATAATACAGAACCCGACTTTTCTTTGTGTTGAATGCAAATTCAGTCGTAGCATCTCTCCCTACAGTATCCCCTTATAAAGCACCCTCCCCACAGAACTCCGCCCTACGTCAACCCTTTATAAAGCACCCTCCTAACAGTGTCTCTCCCTACAACACCCCTTTATAAAGCACCCTCCCCACAGTATCCTGCCCTACAGTGCCCCCCATAGACCCTTTTCACAGTATTTCTCCCTACAACACCCCCTTATAAAGCACCCTCCCTACAGCATCCGTTTATGAAGCACTCTCCTCACAGTGTCTCTCCCTACACCACCCCATCATACCCTCCCTACAACATCCATGCATACAGCACCCCTCTCTACAGCATCAATCCCTACAGCATCCATCAATACAGCACCCATCCCTACAGCATCCATCCCTACAGCACCCTTTCCTACAACACCCTCCCTATTGAGTCCCTCCCTACATCATCCGCCTTACAGCACCCCTCTCTACAGCACCCCGCCCTACAGCATCCCTCCCTACAGCACCCTCCCTACAGCATCCCTCTCTACAGCATCCCTCCCTGCAGCACCCCTCCCTACAGCACCCACACTACATCACCCCTCCCTATAGCATACGTCCCAACAGCATCCCTCCCTACAACACCCACCCTACAGCACCCCTCCCTACAGCTCCCTCCCTACATCATGCCTCCCAACAGTTACCCTCCCTGCTCTGAAACTAAATCAGGCATCTCATGTTTTGGTTGATATGCAAAAACGAGGAACAACGTTACGGATGGTGTCAAGTTGTTACAGATGGTGTTAGGTAAGCTGAGTTATCATAGATGGTATGGGGTTGTTATAGGAAGTGTGGAGTTGTTACAGTTGGTGTGGAGTTGTTACAGATGGTGTGGATTTGTTACATTTGGTGTGGAGTTGTTACAGTTGGTGTGGAGTTGTTAAAGATGGTGTGGAGTTGTTACATTTGGTGTGGAGTTGTTACAGTTGGTGTGGAGTTGTTACATTTGGTGTGGAGTTGTTACAGTTGCAACAGATGGTGTGGAATTGTTACATTTGGTGTGGAGTTGTTACAGTTGCAACAGATGGTGTGGAGTTATTACATTTGGTGTGGAGTTGTTACAGTTGCAACAGATGGTGTGGAGTTATTACATTTGGTGTGGAGTTGTTACAGTTGCAACAGATGGTGTGGAGTTATTACATTTGGTGTGGAGTTGTTACAGTTGCAACAGATGGTGTGGAGTTGTTACATTTGGTGTGGAGTTGTTAAAGATGGTGTGGAGTTGTTACATTTGGTGTGGAGTTTTTACAGTTGGTGTCGAGTTTTTACAGATGGAGTGGAGTTGTTACAGATGGCGTGGAGTGGTTTCATTTGGTGTGTAGTTGCTACAGATGGCGTGGAGTTGTTACAGATGGTGTGGAGTTGTTTCAAATGGTGGTGAGTTGTTATATTTGGTGTGGAGTTGTTGCAGTTGGTGTGGAGTTGTTACAGATGGTGTGGAGTTGTTACAGTAGGTGTGGAGTTGTTACAGTTGGTGTGGAGTTGTTACAGATGGTGTGGAGTTGTTACAGATGGTGCGGATTTGTTACAGTAGGTGTGAAGTTGTTACAGTTGGTGAGACTGACGAAACATACGGCCGTATATATTTGAGACTACAATTACACCTGGACTTAATTTGTTTGTTTAATAACATTCGGTCAACGACTCAACAGACATTATAAATTCAATATATCACCGTTACGTACAGATGACGTCACACCACGCATAGATACGGTAGACACTTTTAGTTCCGCATGTCGCACTAATGGGTATTTGATTGAATGTTAATCCGGACAGCCGTGTACACCGAAGGAGCGCAGAGGGTGGGGAGAGGGGAGGGGTAGTTATGTCTACCACAGGACATATATTACAATATTCATTTTCGTGCCATACTATTAGATAATTAGTGGAGAATATAATAATTATGGCATGTATATAGTAATAGGACCGATAAGCAATTAAGCTTAAGAATCTTTACTGAAACATTATATCTTTATCAATCACATTCTACCTAAAATCTCCTCTAGTACTACAGAGTATCACAGGGCTTCTACGGGTACATATCATCACGGTCCATACCTCTTTTAAAAAATGAAACATATTTTTAAAAATTAAGTACAATGAATGTGGAGTGTATATAGTAGAAGGTTTAGGAGGACCATTATTGTCCTCGATATCTAAATATGAGAGTCTCACTTAATTATCTGATTATTCCGATCAACTAATTATCAACTGATAAATCATGGTCGCTGGCAAAGATGGTATCTGGCATGTGCTGTGTATCTTTAGACAAAGTTGAAAAACAAACAAGTGTTTCTCATGAACGTTTTGTAAATAAAATACATGGATTTGTATCTAGTCTCGATCCTCCTCCTTGACCCTGCTTCCTTTCTAAACTACGTTTAATTACCTGTTCCAATCTATCAATTATATGGTCTATAGTAACATCAAAAACAAAATATTAATTAGTGCTAAAGTTATGTCACGTGACATGTTTATGTAAGGCGCAAAAACATAAATATTCCGGTTCCGCGTACATGTAGATTTGGAGAATTGACCAATCAGCGTGTTTCTGCAGTACGTATTTTACCTGTCGTTGAAGCGAGCACTGAGTCACAGGTAAATTTACTTCTTGTGTATCTTGTTTTGTCGTTATAATCAGATGTATAGCTATTAATTACCTATGTTTTGTTTGTTTCAGTGGCTTCTAATCAGGTACAAAATACATTAAAACGTAGTATTGTTGTAAATTATATATAACCTAGATATACTCGTGTATATCACAAAAGTATAAAATACAAATTTCTATCTAAATAAGAGTTTATCCACATAGGTAAACACACAGGAACAATATTTTGAAGAACACCTGTATTCATGTGATGACGTTTTCTTTCTACTTGATGCCATTTGGCCTATATGTACTATAACACATGGATATACAACCAAACACATTAATTAGTGGATGTATATATAGTCTTAGGTAGCGGTGGATGTTAGGATGGACCGATCCGTACTGATGTGCTCCTTGGGCAAGACACTTATCCGTAATTGCATTCGATGACATGCGACGGTCCTTCCGTATGATTTTCAATGAGATAACCACCTGCTACTATAAGGAAATTCGACTTAAATGACACTGGTTGATAAATCCAGAAAACAAACAAATATAATAAATATATATGAGTAGACGGTATGCTCGTTACCTCTATATCACATATAAACAGTTGTTTATTATATTACAAGGTGTAATATTTAATAACTTATACACATGTGTTTAAATTATGTTATATGTTATAATATCTAAATTACCTGGATTTTTTATTGTATATAAACATGTGTTTATTATATCACATCGCATGACATTAAGATAAAACTTGTCATATTTATCTCTATAACATACAAATGGTGTTTTTTTTAAAAATATTGCTATATAGCTTAAATATTTATCTTTATAACATATATGGGTGTTTTCTTAACATTTCTATAAAACCTATAGTATTTATCTCTATAACAGACACAAGTGTGTCTTAATATTTCTATACAACTTTTAACATAACATTCATTTTCTTATATTTCTATAAAACTTTTAATATTTATCTCTATAGCATTCATTTTTTGTATTTCTATAAAAGGTATGATATTTATCTCTTTAACATACAGGTGTTTTTAATGTTTCTATAAAACTACATACACAGGTGTCTATCATATCATCACATCTAACATATAGACAAGAGTTTATCTTGTAGATAAGTTTTGGTATTAAGTGTGTTTATATAGATTACTAGTATCTATATTATATACATGGAAGTGTTTATTTCTAGATAACATATAAAGGTATTCACAACTGGTTACGTATATATGTAAATAGTTATCTAACAATGTACACAATGCCTCTACATTTCCACTAAACTAAAATATACCATTCCGATTGTTTGGGGGCGTTTTTTCCGCATTTTTATGTAAATCTGATCTTCACGGAAACAATACTTCATGTTTAATAGGAAAAGTGTGAAAACACAACTATGATATTTAGCTGGAAAGTTTATATAACATGTGATATGTCAGCAGAATTTTTGTTTAATTTCATAAATTAGAACGAGAAGTGCCGGCATCCGGCAAATAGAGTAGGCTTCTGGGTTCAAATAGGAGGAAGTGTGAAAAGGAAGAACTGTAGAGGGTTACAGAGAAGAGTTAGAAAACGAAATATCAGAGAGACAATTACCAGCTTCAGTCGGTCGGTAGTCGGCCAAATACTGTCCATTTCTTACATCTTTGGTAACAAAATGAATACAAATAAAATACCCACAATGAAAACACGAGTTAAATACAAATAAGGTTAAACTTGGCTTGTATCCAGTGGAAACGGGTGGTTGGTTGAAAGGTTTTCCGTCTCCGCGACTCCTTCCGTGCCCGGGCCATTGGTATGCATTAAATATACTTCCAGTTGACATCTTTCGGTTACATGTAAACGTATACGAATTACAAATCGTAAGTCAAGTATCAGTTCCAAACAAATCACAGAAAATAGATATAGTTTAGTGTAGTACTTCATCCAAATTAAATCAGTCACCATTATTGTTGTTATTTCCAAAAGAGGAACGGGCCAATTTCATTTTTCAAAAGACGCAATTGATTGGTCAATAGATAAAATCTATCAATTAAATAACGTGGAGAAACAAAGCATCACTTCAAACGAGATCCGAAAATAATCCGGAATTAATATTTGTAAGGTTATTTCATTCAAAATATCGACTGTTAAAAAAAGACAGAGAAAGGAAAATGACCATATCAAATTGTTGTATACGTGATGATGTTAGTAATCTTAAATGTGATTTATTCCATATCAGTTTAATTAACAACCCGCCCTGTCGACATGGACATAATATGGTGAAGCCAAAAATATCTTCCACTTCTTATTGCATAAAGTTTAAAGAAATGCCGTCTCGATCTTTTAGCATGGTATACTAATATTACATACGACAGGTGGTGTATGATGATAATTCTCTCGAATTAAAACCAAACGGAGCTTTTTAAGCATGTTCAAGTGCACATCGATATGTAGTACCGTCTGACAAGCTGTTGACTCTTACATGTATCAGTATACATTTTTGCTTCCTTTTCGACTTTCCTGATCTCCATTTTTGATATCATATAAAACATTTACCTTTGTATATGTATTATAGAGAGGACATTGTTAAGTTGTGATAACTTGCGTCCAATCCTTTTGCGTACCCTTTATAATAAAAGATACAGAAATCGATATACACTATAATGAGAGAGCTTATAAAGATATATTTAATCTAAGTCCGTGGTATAACCAAAGTTTGAAAACGTCGTTAAAAAACACATTCTTTACGATATCATAACGCATGCCGCTTAGTATACTACTAAAGTAGTTATGTACAATTGCCTGTCTTAAAATAGAACTATTTCTACGTTTTAAGAACAATCGCTCCACATTGCGAACAAACTCCGGTTTATCATCATTGTGTCAACGTATGAATTGATCTCAATAACATAATGTACAGGGAATCGGATGACAAAATGTACTACATCAACCACCCAGACTTCACAAAAACCACAGGTACCTCTCCGTTTATGACTCAAAGAATATGATTGATGTTACAGTATGCCTGAGTTTTGACCAATATTAGTTTGGGAAAACTAGAAATACTCTCATCTTTTTGGCAGTCGGCGTTCGAGTACCTGAGCATCGACATGAAGGAAAAGAACATGTTTCAAGACAGCAGTTACATCGACATTGTATTTGCATAGCAAAGTCGCTTGATCTTATAGTGAATTTTAAGGGTGTGGTAAAGCGAGATCATATCCCCACTGTGGTATTGCTTCCTGTATTCTGGACATAAAAAGTACAGACAACGCAAATGGGAAGGGAGGTAACTCTGTCCAGCCTTTGATTTATTTCCCAAACTCTGGTCTTTCAAGAGCTCTTCTCGGTACGACACTTGAGAGCTACCGCCTCTTTTTACACTAATGACATACATATATACGCAAATATATAATACGGAAGACCTCACTGGACTATAGGCAGATTATTTAATAAAAGTACATAATAAATCTTCACACGACATACAAATGTACTCATGGCACAAATCTGATGTAGACATTCCCAAGCGTTTTGATGCGGTAGATTGTGAGTTCGTAGCACAGAATTGGTACGAGTGAAAATATGTCTTCTTGTCTTTTTTTATTCAACAACATGTACATACATATTAAGTAAAACTGGTGTCACCATGTTTGTGTTGTATGAACCGTAGTTTCCGGCATGTTTAACTTCTGGTGTAGTAGCCAATAGAAACCAGGGATGGTCGTTATCAGGTTCAGTGACCTGGTGGCAGTCCTGTATTCCAGTACTTGGTACCGGACTGTGAACTTATTTTACCGATTTTTAACCAAGGTAAGTAGTATCTCCGAGGTAAGACTACCCGTTCTGGTGGTTCCTGGTGGGTTTATTAGCAACCGTCACCTGATCGCTGTACCTGTATATCACCAATAGACCTTAATCATCCGGACCACCAGGCGTGAAATCTCACCCATCATGTTGGAACACCGTGTAACGGTCGAAGATTAACTGTAAAATTACTGGGTTCACGTTTATAATGGGCCGAAATGTCGAGTGACCAAGATAAATGTTTACACCAGACTGAATTGCCAAATGGCCAATGCACATGATTATAAAAAGAAAACATAAATGTTGAACAAATGAGCGCGTGTTTACAATGTACAGTGATAAACTAGGATATAAACGCGTGCTGAAAACCTGCAACATTATTAACTGAGGCGCATAAATACAACGACACTTTGGAATGAATGGGAAACGAGTTTACAACCTGCAAAGTTTGAGTATGAAATAACTGAACCAAGTAGAAAGATGGAGACGCGTGTTTACTTCGGCCAAATGATTAGGGTACCTGTTGATAAAGGACAGTCAAATTCCATTACAAAATAAAGCTGATTTGATCTCGATATCTCTTCCCATTGCACATACGAACGTTACTGTTCAGGTAATGTGTACATATGGATACATGTATCAGCTACATTGATCAGAAGAATCTATATGATACCTGTTGCATGTACCCTTTTGATATAGGCAAATTTTTTTCTGAGAGTTGTTTCCCTTGGCTATTTCCTGGACGATAATATTGGTAGCGTATGTTTGACATGTACAGGCAGTGCGTTCGATCCGTTTTTATCACGTTTTCTTCTTCCAAATACACAATTTATGAACAACTATAATTTTGAAAATTACTTGTCTGTCCACATGTCCGTTTACGTCCTATTGTTCGGCGCATATCTCTTCCATTATTTCCGCAAAGTAACTCCCATCTTTTACATAAAGAAATGATTTTGAGATTATCGACATTAGATAAAAAATAAATCAAAATCGCGTCGATTACATTAGATTGGTCTTACGAGCGTTTATAAAGGATTACTGTCCTCTGTTTAATTTTGGATACATAGGTTTGATGGTATTAGGGTCTTTGGACTATTTGCCATATCCGACATTGTTTAACAAGATTGGACTGGCTTTGACGAGCAGCACTTATCTAAATGAAAGTTTACATTTGCAACTCTCGCTTTGGATATGAAATGTCGGGTTACAGCACTCGGTTGGTTTGGGGTCTTGAGACAATCACCGTGCCCGAATATCCTCTGTCCTTACTACACACTTTACAGTGTCGAGTGCAGCTCACTCAACACGCGTAAAACATTCTATTACAAGTATCGACTTCATGACAAACGCACAGTTGGACATTTTCTGTAAACTAAAAACATGCCTTCCCAATTACTATGTAACAAATTGTAATTGTTTCTTAAATCAAATAGCACCTTATGTGTTCCGTAATTAGGCTGTTAGTGGGAGTATTCATCAGGTAAATATCAGACAGATTGGCCTATGACCTGTAGCAACAAGGACCGAGCAATGTAACATGTAGCGGGGTAATTACAATCATCTCACACTGGTGTTCGCCCTGCATGGTCGCTGTGGAGACTTACAAAATGTAAGTTCATTCTAATTCCAAATGCCTCTATAAGGGACCCACGATTATAATTCTGCGAGTGGCGCCGAAGTCAACAACGAGTAAAGTCAGATTTCAAGATACGTCATGTTAAAATGGTAACAACATTTATTATGCAATAACATTCATGGATGAAGCCTGTGCGTACATTAAATAAAAATTAATACCTTAAATTGGTTTATGCTGCTAATTATGCATTTGATTGGTGCGCGGGTTTTATCAGAGCCCCCTGGTGTGTGGCGGTTCGTAGTCACGGCGATTTGTAGTGATTAGGCCGACACGCATGCGGCTCGGCCGATGTCGGTGGTACGAGGTCCCGGGGGGTCCCGGCGGCCCCGTCCGTCTGGTGAGGGGCGACACTTACTAGTTGCGGGCGTGGTCCCGATGTCAGACTCGGGACCAGGGTTATAGCCACTTACGCTGTTTATTATCACAAATCTACGGACTTTATCACCTTAATTGCCATGCTTGTTGTACTACCGCGTGGAGGCAAATCGACATGTTGTCAACTCCCTCCATAAGGATATCACTGGACACTTTTTTTGCTTAAAACGTTAAATGATTTCAGTTTTTATACTCACGCGAATTTCAAGAGCATGTCAAATACACACCAAAAATATATATAAAAAACAAATATAATGATATACACGCAAACCTCATTGCCATAGCTAGATAAATGCATTCCTGTGCACCACATCCCATTTACAGACGTTTTCTTCAGCCGACGTACCACTGGGTCTTAAATGTACCAATCATCTTGCTAACAATCTTGTCAGTTGTTTCTCTATTTACCCGATAAGTTGTTATTGGAGAGATATATGACGGGACCAGTCCCCGCCTGTCTCCCGTTGTCTTCTAAACATGTCTTATATATACGCCCGGCTCGCAATCTGGTCAATAATACGGGTAGGTTAATAAAATTTACATCTGGTGAAAGTCAAAATATTCCTGTACTTGTCACTCCGGATTCTGTCAGAATTGAGAGGCGAGCCAAGTCTGTGTTTCACTGAACATGTTTGTTTGTTTGATATGTACAGCTTAATTGTTAATGAGAAAGTGATACAAATAAATATCAAAATAATTTACAAGCTGTATATCACATACTAGGTACGATCTGTCTTACTGCTATGAAACACTACGGGATGGGACTCTCGTGGCGTATACTACATTTTACTATAGATAAATGTGAATATAGGTATGAATATAATTGTAGTATTTTTTTATTATCATTTTTGCAAGGGGACGAGTCTATTACGTTGTATATATACAATACTTATATGATATGAGTAGGAATGAATATTGAAATTTCACTGAGGTTCGTTTATAGGAGACGATTATTTCAAACGGGATTTGGTGAGAGGCTTTGCGGTCTTGTAAGCGAGTCTATGAGCGCGAGGCCCTTGTTTCGCAGGGAATGCAATTTGGTGAGTTTTATGACCACGGACTTAGATCTATGCCCAAGTCCGTGATGGGACGAGTCTGTCGTAATAGAAGTAACAATAGGACGAGTTTGTAGTAATGAATGGGACGAGTCTGTCATAATAGAAGTAACAATGGGACGAGTCTGTCGTAATAGAAGTAACAATAGGACGAGTTTGTAGTAATGAATGGGACGAGTCTGTCATAATAGAAGTAACAATAGGACGAGTTTGTAGTAATAATGGGACGAGTCTGTCATAATAGAAGTAATAATCGGACAACTTTGTAGTAATAGAAGTAACAGTGGGACGAGTTTGTAATAATAGAAGTAATAATGGGACGAGTTTGTAGTGATATAAGTAATAATCGGACGAGTCTGTCGTAATTGAAGTAATAATGGGACGAGTTTGTAGCAAAGTAGGGTAGTATAAGGGACGTATCGTATATTCGCGGCGAAAATCATTTAGCCTTTTCCATGACTTTCGAGAACATCACCAATATATATTTCCTTTATGAAATACCCTTTTCTCCAATATATATTTCCTTTATGAAATACCCTTTTCTAAGTTTAGTTAGTATTTGATGTTCAACATTTATTTATTCGCATCAATCTGATGCGGTCTTCATAACACATTTGTGAAATACAAGAAAGTCATGAATTTCACTTAAATCCTTAGTATTGATAAAAAAATCTCAACAATGATGATGTATTTCCTACGGTTAACGTGTTAACTAACATGCAAATATATCTTTCTACCATGCACTAAATATCCGTGTTTCTAAGTAAGGAAAATTAAAGAGCCGAATTAGCTTAAACGCAGAGTTTGTGTATAAATACAACAGGAACTTAAGACTAAGGCAGATGGGTTTCTATATTAAGTATTATGACATATGTAAGTCACAAGAAAACAAACACGAACATAAATACGTATTGTGTACCACTATTGAATATTAACAATAACTACTGTACGGTTGTTACCCTTACTGTTGAACGATTTCAACCAATCATTTTGAAAATTTGCGAAATCAAATTTTATAATCACTTAGAAACACACATTTTCAAATGTTTACATTTTTTAAGCGGTCCCGAGACTAAAAACCACGCCGTAATTACTTGGAAACCTTCTACCAGTCTGTCAGCTACCAACGATAAAATAACGATTCATTGTTTACTTTACTTTATTTATTTTTTTAGTTTCCGAAAAAAATATTAAAATTACTGTAATCAACACTACATATCGTTTATACATTTATAATGCTGAAACAATTCAATTAACAGACTTTAAACTGAATTTATCATCGTCTGTTATCTATGAGCCTTATGTTCATACAGAAAAATAATTACATGTACTTCGTTATGAGGGACGGTTCAGCAGAATCAAGCATCAAAACTATTCTAATTACCTTTAACATTTTGGTACACGACGTTTTGAAATGTTTATAAAATCTTTTCAGGTTGTATTTATGATTCGTTAACATATGTATTCCTTTTTTTAAACTTTGGCATTATATTTTGTATATTTGTTTGGTTAGAAATAAGCTGTATACGATCACCATCCCCCCTTTTTTTGCCTGTTTGATTCTCTAGTCTTCTTCTTAAAGTGATACCCCGAATTTGTTCACTAACATACTGGTGAATTAAAGAAATCTAAAACTGAAATCTATCAACACTCTAGAGCCGATCTGTGGTCACTGTCATCACAAAGGAAATGCAGGTTTATTATCCCTAATAAACAGTGGCTGTGTTAAAAGGTTATTTGTGTAACAAGCATACCCGGGAAATTAATATAATTGTTTAATCCACTATTTTTTCCACAACGTATTTACATTAATGATGTTATTTTTTCACGTTGTGCAGTGATGCTGTATACGGCGAATGCCGTTTTATTCAACATTGAAACAGCATTCTTAGTATAATCTTTTTTTCAATTCTAAAGAAGTGGCTTAACGCTTGAAAAACTTAAGTTTTGTTTTAAAAGATATTTAATTATTATTTAATTTGTTACAATGCAACGTTAAAAGGATGTAAGATTAAAGTTAGGTTTAAAATAATTAAAGCCATGATTGTGTTAAACTTAAAACTAAAAGAATACATACCATTAATTTGACGCTAGGATTTAATGTTATGTAATTTACAGTAATCGTGTTTGAAACAAGCACAACAGATGGCTAAAATTGTAACGTTATCACAAATATAACATAATGCTGGTTTTTGCTCGTTTTGATTAGCGTTTAAATCTATGTAGTATGATTTTTAAAGTATATACAAATGTCGAAATGCCGTTATGTATTCAACCTAGATATACGAAAAAAATAAATTATTAAAACGCGAGAATTCATCTTCAAATGACGCATCAACGTTGAAATAAATCACATTAAAGTTTTTGTCCTCAAATTAAAATAACAATATGAAATTGTCTGTGAAGGGAGCTATTATATTTGGACAGATAAACTTTCTTTAAAAAATGGAATGACCACAGATAACATATTTTTCGTTGTAATGTTTGGTTAAAGTTAATTTATTGCAAACAAGAGACAAAAAGATTTGACAAAAGTGATTAGAACTTACTTATGTCAAACAAATACATATAATATTAATTCAGAGATCGCGTGCCGATGTAAGTAACTTTCTGCTTCCCTTAAGTATAATCATGTTTACCAGGGACGTATGATACATATTATCACTATAAATGTATATTCGATATGAATTTTATACAACAAGCACGTATCAGTCTACTTTTTATCTTCGCAAAATAATATAGAGTTGTTTTTATTGGACAAAATTAATGTCTTAATTACAAAGAAATGTATTACACTGTACAAGGAATGTCATATCTTTCTAGAAATCTTAAACATACAATGCGAGATTGAGTAACAGTACAGATATATTAGTCTATTTTTTGCGTCAAAACTTTTCATTTTCTAAATCCTGCATCATCGTAACCTTTCATGTTTTGAACATCAGGGCGACTGAGATTTTTTTCGATATTTTTTTCTTTGAAATATTTTCGCAAATATCACATAGCAATTTCCGATTGTCGTTATTCAAACTTATTAATATCTTTCCCTGTTATAGTAATGCAGTACAATGCAATCTACTTTTGAAGATTGCCGTCTTTCTGGATGTGTATCATCCATTTTTACTTACCTTCTCTGACCATTCCTGCGTGCTCAAAATGACCAATGTCGACTATTGTATATCTTACACAGTATTCCAGTGAGAGGTGTGACGAATATTTTTGAAAAGGCAAAGGTGATGTACAATTAAAGTCACGATCAAGAAAAGCAGTGTGGCCCTATGATGTTTGGGCATTACTAACGGATATATAGGATTGCTTAGATTTATTGGTTTCTTGGGGCAATGTGTGGTGCAAAATCCGCCACAAATGCACTGTGTTTTAGGAACAATTGTACATTATATGGATATCAGAGATCGCCAAGCATCTGCAGTCGTCACCCTTTCCGTACAGGCACCATCTGTAGCTCTAACCCGTCTGTACTCTGACTAGCGGACAGTCTACACGCTAGTCACATGCAGGGCAAACTATACGGGTTTCATTAATTTAACATTAAATAAAAAATGAAATGAAAAAAGTCTGACGTAATAAGTATCCATGTAAATGGATTTGGGAAAAGTGTTGATGTACGATAAGAAATATTAAGTACTAAAATATCGGCGGACGTCTGATAAAACCAATTAAGCAGATGAGGTCTAACGGTCATATCCTATACGACCTTGCGAAAATATCTGTCTCTGGCGGTCATGTCCTCAACGACCTTGCGACAAAATCTGTCTCTGGCGGTCATGTCCTCAACGACCCGGTGACAATCTCTGTCTCTGGCGGTCATGTCCTCAACGACCTGGCGACAATCTCTGTCTCTGGTGGTCGTGCCCTCAACGACCTGGCGACAATCTCTGTCTCTGGTGGTCGTGCCCTCAACGACCTGGTGACAATCTCTGTCTCCGGCGGTCAGGTCCACATGATCTAGAGATCACTTCCTTCACGATGGCAAAATTATGTTACGATTAGAGGCCTCAACGACGGCACCAGACCGTGACGGTCATGTCCTCAATGATGACAGCAAACTTTGGTGGTTATGTCTCCTAAATGCAGTAAGTTAACCAACAAATATTACCATGTGAAAATGTAAACGCTGCATAAAATACCACGTGACAATGTTAGTACATTCACACAAGCTATCATATGACAATGTTAGTACATTCACACAAGCTTTATCATGTGACAATGTTAGTACATCCACACAAGCTATCATATGACAATGTAAGTACATTCACACAAGCTATCATATGACAATGTTAGTACATTCACACAAGCTATCATATGACAATGTTAGTACATCCACACAAGCTTTATCATATGACAATGTTAGTACACCCACACAAGCTATCATATGACAATGTTAGTACATTCACACAAGCTATCATATGACAATGTTAGTACATTCACACAAGCTTTATCATATGACATTGTTAGTACATCCACACAAGCTATCATATGACAATGTTAGTACATTCACACAAGCTATCTTATGACAATGTTAGTACATTCACACAAGCTTTATCATATGACATTGTTAGTACATCCACACAAGCTATCATATGACAATGTTAGTACATTCACACAAGCTTTATCATATGACAATGTTAGTACATTCACACAAGCTATCTTATGACAATGTTAGTACATTCACACAAGCTATCATATGACAATGTTAGTACATTCACACAAGCTATCATATGACAATGTTAGTACACCAACACAAGCTATCATATGACAATGTTAGTACACCAACACAAGCTATCATATGACATTGTTAGTACACCAACACAAGCTATCATATGACAATGTTAGTACACCCACACAAGCTATCATATGACAATGTTAGTACATTCACACAAGCTATCATATGACAATGTTAGTACATTCACACAAGCTTTATCATATGACAATGTTAGTACATCCACACAAGCTTTATCATATGACAATGTTAGTACATCCACACAAGCTTTATCATATGACAATGTTAGTACACCAACACAAGCTATCATATGACAATGTTAGTACATCCACACAAGCTTTATCATATGACAATGTTAGTACACCAACACAAGCTATCATATGACAATGTTAGTACATCCACACAAGCTATCATATGACAATGTTAGTACACCCACACAAGCTATCATATGACAATGTTAGTACACCAACACAAGCTATCATATGACATTGTTAGTACACCAACACAAGCTATCATATGACAATGTTAGTACACCCACACAAGCTATCATATGACAATGTTAGTACATTCACACAAGCTATCATATGACAATGTTAGTACACCCACACAAGCTATCATATGACAATGTTAGTACATTCACACAAGCTATCATATGACAATGTTAGTACATTCACACAAGCTTTATCATATGACAATGTTAGTACATCCACACAAGCTTTATCATATGACAATGTTAGTACATCCACACAAGCTTTATCATATGACAATGTTAGTACATCCACACAAGCTTTATCATATGACAATGTTAGTACACCAACACAAGCTATCATATGACATTGTTAGTACACCAACACAAGCTATCATATGACATTGTTAGTACACCAACACAAGCTATCATATGACAATGTTAGTACATCCACACAAGCTATCTTATGACAATGTCAGTACATTCACACAAGCTATCATATGACAATGTTAGTACATTCACCCAAGCTATCATATGACAATGTTAGTACATTCACACAAGCTATCATATGACAATGTTAGTACATTCACACAAGCTATCATATGACAATGTTAGTACACCCACACAAGCTATCATATGACAATGTTAGTACATTCACACAAACTATCATATATGACATTGTTAGTACACCAACACAAGCTATCATATGACAATGTTAGTACACCCACACAAGCTATCATATGACAATGTTAGTACATCCACACAAGCTATCATATAACAATGTTAGTACATTCACGTATTCTACTACCGGACAATATCAGTTCAGCCACACAAATTTACCATGTGACTACGTTAGTACACCAAACACAACCACGTGACAATATTAGTACCGATGAACTCGATAGACACTAGCAATATACCGTAAGACGGGAAGAACATCCACATTTACCCATATTGTAAGAGTACATGTAAATGAACGTGACAATTGCTGCTGAGGCTGTTCCGACGATTTATTCAATGAGGGGTGACATCTTGTTTACGTATGACGTCAAAACAGAGCACGTTTAGCCCGATAATCCGCGCGCGATGTCTGTAATGGCCGGCGTGCCTGTCAGCGTTCATATATCTCGGGATCACTGTTCTGTTGAAAGTTAATGGCGTTTGATGACTATCCACGTTTATGATTTACTTTTGAAATATCGCCACCACTTAACAGCGATCCAGAAGAAATGAAACTTACATTAATTTACAGAGAAAACTATAACGACCATTATGTAGATAAAATGGAGAGAGAAACAAACAGCATTCGTTTATCTCTTATAATAAGAAAACGATAGGCACTTTGAATAATTTTTACCTAATCTTATCACCAATTTTACATGACTTTTGGGTCACGTGATGCACAAATTTTAAAATGACTGCGTTCGTATTGGTCTTAGTTTGTTGTGACAATCCTTTACGATTTTCTTGCATTGGTAGGTTAACTATGATCTTTCAGACCAAAACTTATTGAAATGGAGTAGGCGAAAAACTTCGCTCGTACAGTTAAAAACGCCGTCATGACTACTTACTGGAGTGTACATGGATATTAGACGTAACTGTGGGACGTCCAGCATCATGTAGAACTAGGAATAACTTGGACCTTAAACAGCAATGTATTTATTGTCACAATGATACAAAAACAAGACTTTTGCCAACATGGCGGGCAATGTATTATCAACGGCGAATCGTTCTGGAATTTTGAACAGTAAAAGCTGTCTCGCATTATTATTTTCTGTGTTCTATACGATAAATTATCTATTGCCCTACAAACAGGCATTAATATGGATGTTTAACCAGCTAAACGAAATTAATGTATGTTGGTATAAAGATATTGAAGAAAGTAATGTTAATCTCCAAGGTTTGCCGGGAAGTGTACAGATAAGCACGTACTGTAAGAAGTGTGCCAATAAGTGACCGTGAGAGATAGGGACATGTGTAAGACTGGTCACACATCTTATTAATAGACCTATTGAAAGCAAATAGGCTAAATCATGATTTCATCAATGGCATTTTGGGCTGCGAAATTGGTGTCGATGAGTCAAGTCTCCAAAGCGTTTCATTATCGTGAGAAACAAGTGACTTTGTCAAGCGTCTTAAGGAGACATACTCGCAAACGATCCAAAGGTTACGACACAGTTCTCACCCGCATGCGTCACGTTCGCGCTCACCACGTGGTCTGCTTGCATACTTTTGCAGATCACGGCGGAGTTATTTTTAGATAGATTGTAAACAAAAATAATATTTATTCAACATAAAAAAGTGTGTTCTAAATCCCGGTTAATATGATTGCAAGTCGGGTGTGGGGTGATGCGAGGGGCTCTCACGGGAAGCTAGTGGGTAGGTAGGACAGGGTAAACATCAGCATAGATTGCAAATTTATTTACGCGTCATTCATAAAAAAGACCAAGATTATCTATAAGTCCAAATATTGAACTGTGCTAAAACTTCCACAGAGTACGATTTCCCACGTGTTGGACTGGCGATATGCACCGTATCCGTCTATCACAGAACCCGCAGTGCGCGTGTGAAGTTTTACAGAACCGTGCAGACATTCGGGGACGTGCAAACTGGAGTTTGTGATGACTTTTACATTTTTCGTAGTCACGATCTGCTATCCTGGCCGAGAAAGTGCGCGGCGCCATTAGTGTTTATTGAAAGGGAGAGGCGTGTACCTAGAATTGTTAATTCGACATTTCGTCTTCATCAGATAGAGGTTGTGAACGAACATTATACGCTCTGGTATAATCAAACGTTTGTCTTTTCATCAGATACAATCCATTTTATTCTAACATTTATTTCCGGTAGAAATTTTCATAATCTGGTGATATCAAATACGAGTTATTCTTGGAGTTTTGATTTATTTTTTGGGCTTATCTTGTAGACGAGAGCAATGTGGTCAAAAGATTAAACCATTTAATACAATTTAATTAAATCAACACATGGTGATGGCTTCCGGCTGAGTATTTCACAGTAGTGATGGTCTTCCCCACCATCATCGTGGTATATATCACATCAACGATGCTGTACCGCGCCTTCATCGTGGTATATTCATCACAGTAATGTTAGGCTACCCATTCGTCATCGTGGTATACTGCTTATCGTGGTACATTTATCACAGTAATGTTAGGCTACCCAACCGTCATCGTGGTATACCGCTTATTGTGGTACATTTATCACAGTAATGTTAGGCTACCCAACCGTCATCGTGGTATACCGCTTATTGTGGTACATTTATCACAGTAATGTTAGGCTACCCAACCGTCATCGTGGTATACCGCTTATTGTGGTACATTTATCACAGTAATGTTAGGCTACCCAATCGTCATCGTGGTATACCGCTTATTGTGGTACATTTATCACAGCAACAATCATAACATGATATTGTATTCAACCACATCATCCTATTACATTTATTGTCAATGTAACGATGCTTTACCACGTCCGTGAGATTCATTATTTGCTAAACAATCTTCGTAATTTTCCCCGTTAATTGTTTTCGACTGAAAGTCTCTACAGTAATTGTTTTCTACCCCGTCACTACCGCCGTAAACTTTCTACAGTAACTGTTTTCTACCCCGTCACTACCGTAGTAAACTCTCTACAGTAATTATTTTCTACCCCGTCACTACCCCGTCACTACCGTAGTAAACTCTCTACAGTAATTGTTTTCTACCCCGTCACTACCGCCGTAAACTCTCCACAGTAATTGTTTTCTACCCCGTCACTACCGCCGTAAACTCTCTACAGTAATTGTTTTCTACCCCGTCACTACCGCCGTAAACTCTCTACAGTAAGTTTTCTACCCCGTCACTACCGCCGTAAACTCTCCACAGTAACTGTTTTCTACCCCGTCACTACCGCCGTATACTCTCCACAGTAACTGTTTTCTACCCCGTCACTACCGCCGTAAACTCTCCACAGTAATTGTTTTCTACCCCGTCACTACCGCCGTAAACTCTCTACAGTAATTGTTTTCTACCCTGTCACTACCGCCGTAAACTCTCTACAGTAATTGTTTTCTACCCTGTTACTACCGCCGTAAACTCTCTACAGTAATAGTTTTCTACCCTGTTACTACCGCCGTAAACTCTCTACAGTAATTGTTTTCTACCCCGTCACTACCGCCGTAAACTCTTTACAGTAACTGTTTTCTACCCCGTCACTACCGCCGTAAACTCTCTACAGTAATTGTTTTCTACCCTGTTACTACCGCCGTAAACTCTCTACAGTGATTGTTTTCTACCCTGTTACTACCGCCGTAAACTCTCTACAGTAATTGTTTTCTACCCGGTCACTACCGCCGTAAACTCTCTACAGTAAATGTTTTCTACCCTGTTACTACCGCCGTAAACTCTCTACAGTAATTGTTTTCTACCCCGTCACTACCGCCGTAAACTCTCTACAGTAAATGTTTTCTACCCTGTTACTACCGCCGTAAACTCTCTACAGTAATTGTTTTCTACCCCGTCACTACCGCCGTAAACTCTCTACAGTAATAGTTTTCTACCCCGTCATTACCGCCGTAAACTCTCTACAGTAACTGTTTTCTACCCTGTTACTAACACCGTAAATGCTCCTATTAATTGTTCTCTGTTCCAATATTAACACAGGAAGGTGTCTTAGTAATTGTTTTCTATCCTCTTCCTACCGCCATTAAGTCTCCTTTTAATTATTTGCTTCACTGTAATGGTGTCCTCTCAATTATTCCACGAATACTCGATGGTAATGCATGATGTCAGTTATATCGTGCATCAAGGAAACGCATAGAATTTAGTGATTGATAGAACTAATTGTACACTACAGTACCATCGTAAGCTTACTCTCTATTTAACCTAATTTGTATAACATTATTTCATATTTGTACCACATTATGTGATTATGTGTTTGTTATTTAACTAATGAATCGGATGGCTTACGGAAAAATAAACAGAATGAATGAATGAATGAAAGTTGGCAAATCCAGTGTTCGATTTGTTTAAAGTTACTTGTTCAAGGTACATCCCAATAAATTTTGGGTTGATAACCCACATCTTCCCTGCTTGTAGATGTACAAAATGTGTCTGTTTTACGACTTACGTTTTTTTTCTGTGCTTTGATAGTTACAGCAATTGGGGTGTAACATTTCCCCAAATAGCGGTAACCTTTCTTTGGGTCACAAGAACACAGTATTTACCTGTACTCTTTATTGAAATTTATTACTTTGTCGTTGACTTGTGTGTCGTGTCTCATCATCCGCCGACTCTCGACCAGCGACCTACATAAAATTAATGGAAATAGATCTATCCTTTTTTCAGAGGGTTAAGTTTCCTGAATAGAACTAGTAATTTTATGGCCAGTGCTTGTACACCCGGCTGACTATATACCAACGGCATCTTAGCTGTAAACTGATCATTGTAATTAACTAAATTGGGGTCGTGAGGAGTCTGACGTCTTGGTCCGAACACACATGGACAAGTCTAACGTTGAGTACCGTCCGCTTTACGTTGTCATCCACGTGAAGTTAGTCAGAAAACTCCCGTGTCGTTAGCCCTTCAAACCCGTTTACGTAGACAGATCACCCACGTGTTGTTGGTCCATCAGTCCCCTATAATAGACATATCGTCCCTGAGTCCTTAGTCCGTCAGTCTCCTTTACATAGACTAATCTTACCCGCGCAGTTACTCTGTCAAACCCCTTAACATAGACAGAAAGTCCCCATATCATAACTCCGTCAGTCCCCTGCAGTACATAGATCGTCCACGTGCAGTTAGTCTTTCAAACCCCTTTACACAGACAGATCGCCTATGTCTGCTGTTAATAGACAGATCGTCCCCGTGTCGCTAGCCAGTCAACACCATTTAGTAGACATATCGTCCCGTGTCTTTAGCTCGTCAGTCCAATTTTGTAGAAAAATCGTCCCCGTGTTGATGGTCCCTCAGTCCCCTGTAGTAGACAGATCGTCCCCTGTTGTTGGTCCCTCAGTCCCCTGTAGTAGACAGATCGTCCCCTGTTGTTGGTCCCCCAGTCCCCTGTAGTAGACAGATCGTCCCCGTGTTGTTGGTCCCTCAGTCCCCTGTAGTAGACAGATCGTCCCCTGTTGTTGGTCCCTCAGTCCCCTGTAGTAGACAGATCGTCCCCTGTTGTTGGTCCCCCAGTCCCCTGTAGTAGACAGATCGCCCCCGTGTTGTTGGTCCCTCAGTCCCCTGTAGTAGACAGATCGTCCCCTGTTGTTGGTCCCTCAGTCCCCTGTAGTAGTCAGATCGTCCCCTGTTGTTGGTCCCTCAGTCCCCTGTAGTAGACATATCGTCCCGAGTCCCCTTCACATATACAGATCGCTCCAGCGTCTTTACTCCGACAGTCCCATTTACATGGACAAATCGTCCCCGTGTTGTTAGTCCGTCAGTCCCTTTTAGTAGACAAATCGTCACTATGTCGTTACTCTGTCAGTCCCTTTTAGTAGACATATCGTCCTCGTGTCGTTACTCTGTCAGTGCCCCGCAGGTGTAGTTATTCAGTCAAATTCCTTTACATAGATAGTCTACGTCTGCCTTTAGCAGACATATCGTCCTCGTGTCGTTAGACCGTCAGTCCCCTCTCAAAACCCTGGTTATTTATTTCATTTTCGATTGTTTCAATGCCGTGTGTCCGGTTACGCAGATATAAAATTCTTCAGCAGAAGACAGTCTGTTATGACGGTTGTTTGTGTACAATCCGGCTCCCTACATACTGGAGGAAATGAGTCTGACGTAAACAATGTAGCACAGAGTCGTCCTTAAGAGGTCGCGGCTAAATCTTACTTTAACACTCAAATGATCAATCTAAGAAAGTATATCTAGTCTGTATGTTAATATTAAGTAGTTCCGGTACCAATGAATCCTCTCAAGATTCATGAATGATGCTGAAGAGTCAGATCACGTTCGGAAGGACGGCGTACCACTACGGTCCAGCGCCTGGACAGTCATCACACAGGAATTCCTTGTTACTAATTATAGTCGCCTTCTATGGGAAGCTTAAATGCATGTTAACTGCTTTCTTACTTATTTACTTCTCACGGTGTAAAGGGTAACCACAGATCTGTGTGGGACGACAGACATTTCTGACAAATACCAAAGCACCTTTCCCTAGTGTCTACTCAAAGTCATAGGTAAGTCAGTCCAGGGACTGTAAGGAGCACACGTAAGGACTTGACAGGAACTCCTGACTCCACGCTTGGTATATCTCTAATATAAATATCCAGGTGAACACTGGAGTAAAACAACCTGAATTATATTTCAAAATCGTGTTATTTGGTATATTTCAACGAAGAGAGAAATACTTCATTTTTTCAAACGGGTTTCCGAAAGATGTATCTGTCAACATTTTGAACAAATTATGGCAAAAATAATATGTATTCAAATGATGAAGAAACGTTCCTGAAGCATCTGACCATATAATATAATGTATTTAATTAAAACAATTGGGAGTACATGTGGACCGCGGGAGGAAACCGTCTCCAATTAAACGTCTGTCGTGGCGCAGGGGGAATAACTCAATTACTTAACTTGTCAATTGCTTTTACCTATCCTTGTATGAAGGGAGGCAACCTCTATACTTTCGCAGTTTTAAAACTTTGAAAATCAGGTTATCGACAAAACGGCTAACCCCGATCTGTTTAACAGAAATCGTTAGATATATAGAATTTCAAGCGATATTTTGGCGCTTTTATAAACAGTACAATTCAAATGAATGTTGTTTTTTACTGAAACGTTTAAATGTTAATTAATTTGCACGTAAAAAGGACGATATTTTTAAAATGGATACACTTAAGACATTTAAAACATTTGGTCCGCTGAAAGGCACGCACTTTTAACACTAATTGTGGATTTGGTTCCTAAATACTTGTATTTTTATCAAACACTTCAACACAGTCTTGCTCTCAAAACGTATTTTCTTTTTCTTGGGGGGGGGGGGGGGGGGGGGGGGGCACTGCCGTTTCCCCTTTGTGCCAAAGTGATCTCTCTTAAACGCAACTTCCTCGATTTCCAGAGTACTTTTCGTTGGTAGTTTTGTAAATTTTAACCACCAACGTGAAGTTAACATAGTACATGTATTTAAGAATAATCCGAAATTCTGCCGTTCTATCGACTTGGAGTGTATTACTATTTCAGTGAATTACTAAGTATGCATGCATGAATCGATTTGTCATTTGATTGTCTTTGCCTGATTTGTGCGCGTGCCCTACCTGTACAGACATGATCATCAAAAGTGTGCAATTGCCATCTAAGTGACACAAGTTTTTAACACGATTTTTGTGTTACATTTTTCTTAGTTAACGTTCACAATAACAAGGCATTTCATATAATAAATAGTCCTGATTTTTTTCCGTATGGTTCTCTCTCACGTTCCGTAATTTAGTAATGACCCAAACGTTTACATGACTCTGAATATCCACGCATTCATCCTTCCGCTTCCAACGGGGCAGTGAGGGATCAAAACAGAAAAATACATTTGCAGTTCTGGTCCAATGGACGCCACAGACGATGTAACGTTAAACTTTGGCGAGGAAGATGAAATAGACAGAAGACGAATCTTAAAGTTCGATATAATAATTATTCTCACTACATAGTCAAAGTCTCCTCTTTCCTGAAGACAATTGCCTACTTTGACAGATGAAATGCTATCCTAAGAATAATATGTAGCTTTATAATAACCGAAACAGAGGAATCGGACTGAAACAAGACATCAATACAGTATAATGTACCTGGGTATAGATACTGTATCTGTTATAATTATTTAAAAAAAATATGAATTTTAAGGAAATAAAAAGTTGGTCTGAAGTGTTCCGACTATTTATCCGCGATTTTACTTGTCTTGGTCGCGGACCGATTACCGTGAGCTGAAAACTTACAATATCTTACTTATTTTATATATTTTCTAAATATCCACCCATTGAAAGGTGTGAGACGCCCCCTTTCAACTTTGGTGATACAAATTATTTCCATCCAGTCGTATTCGTGTGCAAGCAAGTCATATAAAGCTAACAATAATCGCAGGAAAGTACAATTTCACATTAATAGAACAGCGGCTTCCAAACTACATATATAGCTCTACTACTCTCTAAATAGAATATGATTCCAGGTCCCTAGACATTAGGTCTTGATCAACTGAACATAACTCAGTGCAACGAAAGATGAAGGAGTGCTTTTGAAAATGTGCATGGATATGTCTAATTCTTAGTATCAAACAAATGGGAAATAAACTCTTAGCTATTGAAAAAAAGCAGAGGAATAATTACAAAAAAAATTGAGACTGGTAGTGCCTACCACTTTCCAATTTTCATTTCGATTTCAGCATTTTTAAAATGTACTTACAAGCTCTGTGTGATAATGAAATCACAAGGTCACAAGTTTCATATATAACTAAAGCTTGTATTTTAACAAAATTTCTTTAGAAAACTTAAACTTTATTTACTAAATACAAATACATTTCTTCAATGCATAACATGAACATGAGTCAATTTTTTTTCTTGTAGACACCCCATCGCTGTGTTCTTTCATGTGATGTTCCGGTCTGCAGCTGTTCTGGCTTACTTATTCTGTGGCTGGTTCAGCAGTAGCTTCATCACTAACTTTGTCCTCATTGTCATTCTCTTGTCAATGGACTTCTGGACTGTGAAAAACATTACAGGTAGGCCTCCTATGCTCTGTACTTTCTTGCTGATATTTGAAATTTGAAGAGTATTTTGAATTTTTTCTCAATGAAATTAATGCAATCAGTTAAAGAAAAAAAATGTATTGGAATAAACAATTGATACGTATTGTAACAGAGGTCATTATTCATTTCAATGCCTCTGCTAGGATTTGAACCAGAGACCTCTTGACTACCAGTCTAATGTTCAACTGATCAAGCTTAAGATAATTTCTCTCTAGCTGAGTGGTATTTTGTGGCTAGTATTTTACCTGGGTTACAAACTTCCCTTCTGGGAAATAACTTGTCCCTGAGTTTTCGGGGGTTACAGCGATTCTTGTGAAAGTAACGCTAAGTATTATTCCTGAAGAGGTCAGTATTTATTTCAATGTCTCTGCTAGGATTCGAACCCGAGACCTCTGGATTACTAGTTTAATGTTCAACCGATTGAGCTAAGTTCTCTCTAGTTGAGCAGTATTTTTTGGCTAGTATTTTACCAGGGTTACAGTATATTTTCAATTTAACAGGAAGGTTACTCGTGGGTCTAAGATGGTGGAATTATGTGGATGATGACGGCATTAGTCATTGGGTATATGAATCCCGGAAGGTAAGTCCATGACAAGTTACACTGTACAAAAGTCAAGTGACACATCATTTACATAAATCACACTGCACATGTTCTATTTTACATGTGTGATATTGCACAAATCGCTACATATATGTACAGGTGATATTACACATGAGTTTGATGTACAGTACAGCACGAGTCACACAAGTCTCTCCAAATGATAAGATAAGTCTGGTGTGTTATGCTCACCGGTGTACTTTGGTTTATTCATGTCATTTCATTGATTTATGTATTATGGCAAGGAAGTGTATTAGCATTTTCAGGTCTGCGTGATCAAGGCCAAGATCTCATTGCGGATAACGACCAAAATGTCCAGGCCATTACTTAAATTATGTGGTTGTATGTACATATACAAATGTAAAATGAGAAAAAATACTAGTTCTACACTCATGCATCACTTTATAAGACCCCTGCACTGCCCAGATATAAGAAATTTGCTATATGGAGTCTTTTAAAGCATAGATACATCTATCTAATTCTAAGCTTGTTGTAGTGTGACGTCTGTATATGGCAGACTAAGATGATAGTTGCTGTGTTACAGGGTGTTCACCAGAAGAAGATTACAGCTGCAGAATCGAGGATATTTTGGCTTTCACTGGTCGCTTGTCAAGTTATCTGGATAGTTTTCTTCTTTGGAACTTTATTTACTCTTAATTTTAAATGGTTTGTAAGTATTTGAAGGTTGTGTTTTCTTCAGACACACGAGTTTTATATGCCTTGTGTGAATATAATAGTGAAACAAGTGTTCAAAGTTCTCGAGCATTTTCCAGTAGATTCGGTGTGAATTGATATTCAGATTGTGTTGTTATTTGTGCATGAATTTTCCATGGTTACCATTTACTTGCAGATGGTTGTGTTAGTAGGGACAATAATGAATGGTGCAAACATGTATGGTTACATTCGTTGCAAATATGGATCAAAGAAGAAGCTGACATCGGTTGCCACTGGATTTCTTGGGCGACAGTTATGGAAATCGGTTGGTAATTTTATCTGATTTTTGTTTTGTTTTGTACATGTTTTGTATCACTGATATACTGACTGTTTCAATTAAAAAAAATTGCTGTCATTATATGTTTAGTATGTAATTCTTTGTCAGAATGTGCCCTTAATTTAGCTTTTAACAAATCTGAGATAAATATAGTTGTCACATTACTATTACTATCCACATTAAGTCTTAAATCTCCAACTTTTTTCCTAATACTTGAACATGTAACTTCTGTAGTCTTCCACATATCAATTCTCAAATCTGAAACATCACTTATTAAATATTATGCATCTCTCCATAATTCCAACACATCACTCCTTCTATTGGACAACTACTCTTTAAATCTGACTGATCACTCCTTGATGCAATCACATGGCTCCTTATGTAATTATTTATTAGTTCCTAACAAAATTGTGGGTACATTGTACTATAGTTTTGTGCTGTGTCTGTCCTTCAGGGTTCTACCTCCTACACTTCTGGTCACTGGAACATTATCCTTAGTGTTTGTGTTAACTTTTGCAAAGTTATGTGTCTTCTATCAAAAGTAGGCCAATCAGACCTACATTTTGACCTTTAACCTACATCAATAAAAATGTTTGTCCTGGCTTTATCTCTCCTACAATTCTTCACTTGAACTTCATATTTCTGGTATATGTATCGGTCCACCTAGGTGTGGTGGTGTGTTGTGTATCAAAACTAGGTCACTCTGACATAGGTTTTCATATTTGATCTACATTAAAAGAAAAATCATTTTTCTGAGCATTACCTCCTACACTACTTATTCAATGTAACTTCTTTCTTGGGGCATGGGTTCACTTGAAATGCATTCTATGCATATTTTCCCATTCTAAAATATTCTAAAACATTATACATTTGCTGTAGGACTCTTATCTTAAATCTAACACTAAATCAATTTGACTTGCAGATGACAACACCAGAGTCTGAGGAACAGAGTAGCCAAAAATAGTCAACAGATGATCTTTATAAATGAAGTGAGCGAAGTACAAATGGACCTATGAATAGCTCATAGGTATCAAATCATGGATATATGGGTAACTAACCAAACACAGAACTGCAAGATCACCCTGTTCCCAACCTATCATGTGATACTTGCTAGATTGGTGGAAAGATCTGACAAACATTGGCAGAATGTTTTTATTGATTTATCTATTTAAACGTTATACACACAATAGTAATGTAGCTGAATGTATAACTTATGTTGATTTGGAAACAAAAATTACATCGTTTTACATAAAGCGAAACAAATTTCATTGAGCAGCAATATTTCCATCAACTTGTGAACATGCTATGATAAAGTGTAATGTAAACCTGTGTTTATACATGGATAAGGTAATTTTTTTATAATATTATAACTGGGTTAACTGTAATCATTTATAGGGAATGTCTTCTCAAATAAATAACCAAATGTAGTGACATGTCTGTATATAGGGGTAATAGTAACCAGTTACAAGGACATATCTGTGTACGGGGGTAACTGTAATCCATTCAAGGGACATGTCTGTGTACTGGGGTAACTGTACTCTATTACAGGGACATGTCTGTGTACTGGGGTAACTGTACTCTATTACAGGGACATGTCTGTGTACTGGGGTAACTGTACTCTATTACAGGGACATGTCTGTGTACTGGGGTAACTGTACTCTATTACAGGGACATGTCTGTGTACTGGGGTAACTGTACTCCATTACAGGGACATGTCTGTGTACTGGGGTAACTGTACTCCATTACAGGGACATGTCTGTGTACTGGGGTAACTGTACTCTATTACAGGGACATGTCTGTGTACTGGGGTAACTGTACTCCATTACAGGGACATGTCTGTGTACTGGGGTAACTGTACTCTATTACAGGGACATGTCTGTGTACTGGGGTAACTGTACTCCATTACAGGGACATGTCTGTGTACTGGGGTAACTGTACTCCATTACAGGGACATGTCTGTGTACTGGGGTAACTGTACTCCATTACAGGGACATGTCTGTGTACTGGGGTAACTGTACTCCATTACAGGGACATGTATGTGTATTTAGGTAACTGTACTCCATTACAGGGACATGTATGTGTATTGAGGTAACTGTACTCCATTACAGGGAATGTCTGTGTATTGAGGTAACTGTATTCCATTACAGGGACATGTCTGTGTACTGGGGTAACTGTACTCCATTACAGGGAATGTCTGTGTATTGAGGTAACTGTATTCCATTACAGGGACATGTCTGTGTACTGGGGTAACTGTACTCCATTACAGGGACATGTCTGTGTACTGGGGTAACTGTACTCCATTACAGGGAATGTCTGTTTACTGGGGTAACTGTATTCCATTACAGGGACATGTCTGTGTACTGAGGTAACTGTAATCCATTACAGGGACATGTCTGTGTACTGGGGTAACTGTACTCCATTACAGGGAATGTCTGTTTACTGGGGTAACTGTATTCCATTACAGGGACATGTCTGTGTACTGAGGTAACTGTAATCCATTACAGGGACATGTCTGTGTACTGGGGTAACTGTACTCCATTACAGGGACATGTCTGTGTACTGGGGTAACTGTACTCCATTACAGGGACATGTCTGTGTACTGGGGTAACTGTACTCCATTACAGGGAATGTCTGTGTATTGAGGTAACTGTACTCCATTACAGGGACATGTCTGTGTACTGGGGTAACTGTACTCCATTACAGGGACATGTCTGTGTACTGAGGTAACTGTACTCTATTACAGGGACATGTCTGTGTACTGGGGTAACTGTACTCCATTACAGGGACATGTCTGTGTACTGGGGTAACTGTACTCTATTACAGGGACATGTCTGTGTACTGGGGTAACTGTACTCCATTACAGGGAATGTCTGTGTATTGAGGTAACTGTACTCCATTACAGGGAATGTCTGTGTACTGAGGTAACTGTACTCCATTACAGGGACATGTCTGTGTACTGGGGTAACTGTACTCCATTACAGGGACATGTCTGTGTACTGGGGTAACTGTACTCCATTACAGGGAATGTCTGTGTACTGAGGTAACTGTACTCCATTACAGGGACATGTCTGTGTACTGAGGTAACTGTACTCCATTACAGGGACATGTCTGTGTACTGGGGTAACTGTACTCCATTACAGGGACATGTCTGTGTACTGAGGTAACTGTACTCCATTACAGGGACATGTCTGTGTACTGAGGTAACTGTACTCCATTACAGGGACATGTCTGTGTACTGAGGTAACTGTGCTCCATTACAGGGACATGTCTGTGTACTGGGGTAACTGTACTCCATTACAGGGACATGTCTGTTTACTGAGGTAACCGTACTCCATTACAGGGAATGTCTGTGTACTGGGGTAACTGTACTCCCTTTACAGGGACATGTCTGTGTACTGGGGTAACTGTACTCCCATTACAGGGACATGTCTGTGTACTGAGGTAACCATACTCCATTACAGGGACATGTCTGTTTACTGAGGTAACTGTACTCCATTACAGGGACATGTCTGTGTACTGGGGTAACTGTACTCCATTACAGGGACATGTCTGTGTACTGGGGTAACTGTACTCCATTACAGGGACATGTCTGTGTACTGAGGTAACTGTACTCCATTACAGGGAATGTCTGTGTACTGAGGTAACTGTACTCCATTACAGGGACATGTCTGTTTACTGAGGTAACCGTACTCCATTACAGGGACATGTCTGTGTACTGGGGTAACTGTACTCCATTACAGGGACATGTCTGTGTACTGAGGTAACTGTACTCCATTACAGGGACATGTCTGTTTACTGAGGTAACTGTACTCCATTACAGGGACATGTCTGTGTACTGGGGTAACTGTACTCCATTACAGGGACATGTCTGTGTACTGGGGTAACTGTACTCCATTACAGGGACATGTCTGTGTACTGGGGTAACTGTACTCCATTACAGGGACATGTCTGTGTACTGGGGTAACTGTAATCCATTACAGGGACATGTCTGTGTACTGAGGTAACTGTACTCCATTACAGGGACATGTCTGTGTACTGAGGTAACTGTACTCCATTACAGGGACATGTCTGTGTACTGAGGTAACTGTACTCCATTACAGGGACATGTCTGTGTACTGGGGTAACTGTACTCCATTACAGGGACATGTCTGTGTACTGAGGTAACTGTACTCCATTACAGGGACATGTCTGTGTACTGAGGTAACTGTACTCCATTACAGGACATGTCTGTGTACTGAGGTAACTGTACTCCATTACAGGGACATGTCTGTGTACTGAGGTAACCGTACTCCATTACAGGGACATGTCTGTGTACTGGGGTAACTGTAATCCATTACAGGGACATGTCTGGACTGTGATCATTTAAATCCATTGACCTTGTCACTGAACACTGTTATTTTTTTTTTCCTTTTTTAATTATATATGTATATTAGAACAATGTTTATGGGTATTGTAGTATGTCTCCAAAAATGGCATGTATTTTAGACTGTGTTTTAAATTCACATCATTCCATATTGGTAATGGAAACATTAATAAGCTCTTTCATTATTTATGTTTGAGATTTGCGATGCAAGTGTGCTACGTGAAAGGAATTGTGAAAGGTGTGTTACAAGGTAGAGATTTGTGGAAGAGGTGATGTGTTTTACCTGCATAAATAGAAGATGTATTCGTGTTGTTACCGGCAAGAAATTTGTCAGTGCAATATCGTAAATCTGGAAAACCTTTTTATTATGTTTTCTGTAAAAGAGTTATGAAAGCAGTTCATGACTGATACTTGAATGAGAGATTTGGTTGTTATATGTAACATGAATATAGTATTGAACATTGTCATGTAAATTCTGGGACTCAAAACTAGCAACTGCTTGCAGTCTTGGCAACTATCCTACTATTTATTTCAATGGCAGATTCAGAATGGTGAAGTGAAATATCATTTTCTAATATGTAAACACTATACATGTACTACAAAGACTTCTTATCCTTGGCAGAAACTCAGTTATTGATATGTGCAAAATAGAATTGTTCGGAGTCTACTGATGCCTGGTAGGAATAATTCGGACGATGGGGAAACTCCCACAAACTAAAGCTGGTAGAACCTTTACTCCACTATATATTTATGCATTATCAGTATGGATTTGTGGTTGGTGTGTTTTATTTGTTGATGACAAAGATAATACAGATGTAATGATATAACAAGTCTTTTCTTTTCTAAGTATACTTTTGTATATGAAATGGTAATTTTCTGAATTCTGACTTGATATATTGATGCATAACCTGTATGCATTATGGTTGGTGTATGTAACTTATAAGTAAGAGATTTGTTGAAGGTGTATATGTGCATCATACTTTGATGACTTTTGAAAGAATAAACTACAATACTGATGTATCAATACTTTAAGTTTTATTTTTTCTATATATATAGTTTCAAAATAACTATTTGGTTCAAAGATATTTTATGATACTTGGCCAAAAAGAAATTGAAGAACTAAGAATAAATTGTCTTGATGAAAAATCAAATATTTGGAAAAAAAACCCCTAAAATTTGAAAGAACAGAAGTATTTGCATCTTGTTTCCAGATATTTGTGGGTTAAGAGATATTAATTTTTCGCGGTTTGCTTTCAAAACGATCAAATTCTATTCAAATTTTTGCGGTATGACGTGTTGGGAGACTGATTCCACATGTCTCATTGTTGCACTTTTAATTGTGAAAGCATTGTCCCGACAGAAAGAAATGGCTATACAGAAAGTCATCTTTGGCACCATATATGGCTAACTGAAAGTTTAGTAATATTGTACTGCAGTCCTTTTTCCAAGAATTTTGTCGAGCAGTCAGTACCTACTTAAATACAGATATTCAACATAAAAGTAGTAGAGTTAAGCAATGACAATTAAAATCAAACAGATCTTTGTCAAAAAGAAAAACTTTTTAAAACCTGTTTCTGCTTGAAGCCTGGCCATCTACAACTGTGAAATTCACATACGAAATTTCAACCAAGCACTTGTAACAATGCCCGATACATTCTCTTGCTTACACTTGCTGTTTAGACGGGTTTTTATGGTGAATCAAACTGAAACAACAGAATTCTACAGTATATCTGCTGAGATCAGCCTGATGGTGGGTTGGCAACTATCTAGCAGACAAAACAAATGTTACAAGGACTAAAAATATATTTGTTATCACTGTTGAATAACTTGTTTCAAATTCCGGGAATCATGATGTATGGATTTATCAAATAAGTTTAGACCAGATCAGTATTGAATAACTTTTGATTTGACTTTCAGAAGAGAAGAGTCCTCCGCTAGGCTGGAAAACTTCTAGTCAAACATGTATACCAGTAATAATGTTAAATATAACAGACTGAAGGAAAAGAACAACTTCAACACATGTACAAATGTACTGCACTATATTTCACTGTTCAACTGTTTGCAGTTTCTGGAAACATTAAGTCATCATTTGCCTCCAATGTCTTTCTTCAGTTTTCTTTTTGTAGTTACTCAACTGATGGGGTTCCTCGGCTATTGGAGTTTTAAGCAGCCAGTCCTTATAGAACACATTGAAGTCTTCAAACTCTCTTTCTAAAACATTGTTCTTGTTCTTGTTTTTATGCTGGAAAAGAATAGAAGATATTTAAATGAAGTGTGTATTTATATACATGTGTACTGTAAATCACTTATTTTTTGCAAGGAATTATATTTTGCATTTATTTGTGAGCAGCATTATTCGCAAATTCAAATCCTTTGCAAACTTACTTTCGCTGTTGTTGTTAAGTGAATGACTTTAGAAATTTCTGACTCACCTTTTCTAATAGTATTTTCTCCCTTATCCTCTGTAAGTGTCTTTCAATGACTTTTAAGAAATGAAGGTCTGGTTGTACGTTCTGGTTTGTCATCCTTCTAAGTAAACTCTTCTTATATCCAAAACCTTCAGGCATTTTGCCAATCAGTAAACTAAATGTTTTAATACCTGGGACGAAACCAGCATTCTGAAAACACAAAATTGTGTCTTATTATTTTATAATGATTGACTTTATACACTATGTACATGTTTATTAGTCTACATTTGGGTGGGGACTCGTACAGAGAACAAAGCACCCAACAACAATGCATTTACTCAGTTACCACTGCAAATAGTACAAAGGAATTCCAAAAAAAATTATGTCATTTAATCTATAACAGTAAATGAGTACTGATTGTTTTATAACAGTAAAGATAACATAAATATATGACTATTGTACTTTCAAACTGTATCACAAAGGATATCACTTAGTCTACATCATCTAAGAATCATTCCTGAACATTTTCAAACAAATTTGATCATTCTATTAGATCAAGTGCAAAAATAAAACAAAATTATTGATGGACATCAATGTCTTTTTTATGAAATGAATGGACAGGCACAGGAGTCAATAACAATGTGTATAGAATGGAAATGATCATTGAAGTATCCAATGATAAGTACCTCCATAGAATTAAGGATACTTTCGGCATCCTTTGGGTCCCTCGCACAGAAAATCAGACTTCCATATGTCTGCCTGTTTGGCACAACATTGTATTGAGTAAACAGTTTTAAAACAGCCTGAAAAACAAATTGATACATACAAGTAGAACTATATTCAATAATCTTCTTTCTTTCACCATGTTTCTCCAGTATTAAGTAGTCACTACATTACTTCTTACTTACTCAAAGTCAGGGGATAGCTTACTGTCAAACATGAGCTTATTTCCTGACAAATATTCTTTACCAATTAAATGTGTTTTTTCTTTATCAGAGACAACATACTTAGTAGGCAGTTACTAATCCAAGGTCTCTGAAACACTTTAGAGAAGTTACATATTCAACAGAATATTGATCTCAGCTTTAGACCTTTTTTCTGTGAGCATCGATTTTAAAAAAATACATGTGGAAACCTTGTGGTGCTATATATTTGTACGATATCTTCAATGAAAATAATTTAACTTAACTTAAGACTTAATACATGTCAACCATGAATCATGTTTGTGTATCTCTAGTTCATGGAAATTCATTAACCTATTAAACAAGAAGTTGAACAGCACACCTGTGTTTCCCAACAAATTCTATTTTTGATTTGATACAGGTTGTACTTTATTAATAGAACCCTATATAAATAAGTCAAGCATTTACAAAGGTCTTATGATTACAACCAGAGATTATCTTCCCTCAGTATTGCATTGGATACAGAGGCACCAAGATTATGTTTATAAAAAAGATCTCAACTATTACCATGTTCTAACCCTGGACTACAACCTTTGGAGAGTGATCAAACCATGTGTCATTTGTCTTTGAGATTTCAAATGTTTCCATGCTATGACACATAACTCAGCCGCCCAAGAACAGGATAGAACTCACAGACCAGACTTACTGGAGACGTTTGTTTTAGCTAGGCTTAACATTTAATCTAATTTTCATAACCTTGATAACAGTAAAATGAAAATGTTCAATAACAAGGGTGATAATGAATTGCTAAAATACAGAAAAACAAACAAAAACACATGAAGACATGCCTTACCTTAGCATCTTGAAATGTCTCCCCATTTACTTTACTGCGAATAAGAGCATTGAGGAATGTGCAGTCAGCCTTTATTCTTTCTCCTGTGAGTGTTGACAGAATGATTTCTTTGTCTTCCACTCCTCGTGACATTTCAACTAACCATGTCAATACAGTTATGTCTGGTTTAACACTGTCAGCCTTCATCCTATCTAGGAATCCTCCAACACCACCCATTAGTAAAAGTCTATCCTCACTGTCAGACATGTCACCAAGAGAAACTACTTCAGATAAAGAATCTTGTGGGTTCAACAAATCAGGAATTTTCTCTACTGTACTAGGTCTTTCAGGAGAAGAGACCAACTCAACAGACGGCAGTGTTGTGTCTTCTGACACTAGGGACAAGGAAACAGTTTCAGGAACAGGTCCTTTATGTTGTTCCAAGTGTGATTCTTCTGCTGTTTGTCTGAAGCACATAACAGAGATTGTCTCAAAATATACATCAAAAAAGAGTCAGGATAGCAGATGATAATCAATCTGTGCTACTTTCAAGGTAAACATCATTGAAATGTAATATATCTAAACACAAATGTAATTTGTGGAGGTAATTTATCAAGTTTCGAGGTAATCAATCTTCTAAAATTTTAGCTCTTTTTGAGATCTCTTCAGTTTGTTCATACATAAAGAAACTCAAATATTCTTACTTAATTTGTTGGAGTGATTCATGAGACTTCTGAGGTTGCACTTGTTGCAGTTCACCATAACATTTCCCTCTGGAATGTTGTTGTGGCCTGGTCTGTTGTGTTGTTATCTGACTTGCTCCAGTTCTGTACAAATAAAGTGTAGTAAATATTCCCACAAAAGGATGTTTGCAAATGACATAAGTTAAACATTAAATAAGCTTTCCCTAACCACTCCTGTTTACCTGGAAAAGTCTTATATTAGTCTAAAGCCAAGAAAATACGTAACAAAATAATTCACATCCATGGGGAAGTGAGTGATAACATTTCATTCCCAATCAGGGAACCAAACCTGGCAATAGAAACTATTGTGCTACACATGTTCCACTCAGCTACTCAATCACAGTGAAGAAGAGGTGGCCTGAATAATTCACATGGCTACAACATACAGGACTCTGCATCTAATTCTCAACAGTATTTATTTTCCACACGCTGTATATATTGCAAATACAAGTGTTTATGTGTATTTTTAATTACAATACATGTATTGTGTAAAGTTACAGAAATAAAAATGGTTGTAAATTCACTGAAGTCTACTTTCAGATGAGTCTAAAACATCTGCTTGAAAACTTGTGATTATTTACTCAAAATATTAGACAAAGTATACCTTCTGAAAACTATATGTGCTGCATAATGTGTTTACATCTATGCAGCTACATTTCTGAGGTGAATTTCTTGATGAATTACAGAATCTGTTACTGTCTGAATTTAGTCTAATTTTACAGCCAGGTAAGTCATGCATCAGTTGATTTAGATCCCTCCCTTAATTCCAGTAAGATGATCATAAAAACTGTTCACAAATTCAATTCCTCTCTTACTAAATGTTTGTTTAAATAACAGGT
Organism: Ylistrum balloti; assembly: GCF_031769215.1. Classification (NCBI taxonomy): domain Eukaryota; kingdom Metazoa; phylum Mollusca; class Bivalvia; order Pectinida; family Pectinidae; genus Ylistrum; species Ylistrum balloti. The sequence goes on along the minus strand of NW_026782004.1, from coordinate 836,960 downwards.
AAAGTGACTTAAAATACAAAAATACTCACATTAATATAACAACAGATCCATTCAAAATCAAGGTGTATTACTGATAACAAGGAAATGAGGCCATGTTAATTATGTTTAACCTGTGTAAGTCTGATAGATAATGTCCTGTGGCATCATAATTAAATTTCCTTACAAATAACAGATATAAAAATATGTTTACATACATAAAATTCAAGTTGTTATGAATAGATATCAAATTAATTATCAAAATCTAAAAAACAAGACTACCTTTTACAATGTATTTATTTGGCAATGCATGCCATAGTTACAAATGTACAGCTATAACAAACGCATATTGTATAAAACTGACATGACCTACACAGTTGAACACCCAATCAATGATCTGGCAGTGGTTGTTCTGACTATGCAGTGTCAAGCGATCAACTGGGTGTACACCTGTGACACGACTGACAGAGTGCAACAGAACTCTCCTTGTGGTGACAAAACTTTCCTGACTATTGAGGGAATCTTGTTAAGTAAAGGACTATTCCTTCCCAAAATGTATTTACGGAGCCGGAATTCAAATTTAGAATAACATTTTGGAAATCTGTTCCCAAACATTTCCGTCCGGACTGTGAATTTTCCAGACTATTGGCATTCGGTTTATTGAGAGTCCACTGTACTTCTATCCTGTCTTACTTACTGTTGCTGTTTCTCCTGGAGTTTCCTATGGGGTACATAAGACTGTAGGAGGATTCTCTGTTGTTCTAGGCTCCCCAGTTTACATTCCTTTATGGCTTGTAACATCAACTTATAGTGGAACACATCAGGCTGAACTCTCATAATCTTCATCTTCCGCCATATCTGTTCAATAATTATAACAACCACTATATTTTGTATTTAAAAATTCTGCAGAGATAATGTCTCTTCCTACAAAATTGATCTAAATATTTCTTTTTTATAAACATCTATTCATTGTATCAATACAATTAGATCAATATTTAAATCTAAAACAACATATTTTATTATTGCATAATAATCTGTCTGGCTTGGATATTAGTCAGTTTACTGAGATTAAAATATATCAAAACCTATTTGGAATACATAAGAGAACAGTGAATATACCCGTAACTGTTTTGAGTTTACAAAACCTACATAACACATCATAATGAATAAACATGTACTGAATTTTTAAAAGTAATGGGTAGGCTATACAGTGTGTCAGTTTACAGATGCTTAGTAAAAAAATTCAAAACAAGAAAACAATATCCCAATGAAGTCTGGCTTCAGAATACATTTCTACACTAAACAGAAATCATAGGAAACATCTGAACAGATATTTACTTCAATGGCAAACAGAAGTCCTTCCTCTTTATCACTGATAGCTGCAGACAACAGGCTACCGAAGAAGAAGCAGTCTACAGCCCTCCTATTTGAGATGGCTTCATCTGCTACAAGAAAGGCATTACGTAGATCTCCTAATCGTCCATACATCTTAATGATTGCATTATAGGTGATAATGTTAGGTATGATATCTAATCGCTGCATGTACCTTCGAAGAGTGTACCCTTTCTTTAGAGCCGTTTTCTTATCTGGACAATTAGCACAAGCATTAAACAGTGCAGTAAATGTTGCTTCATTCGGCTGCAGACCATATTCTTTCATCTGAAAATGAAACTGACATTTCTTTTCAGCAAATCAATGAAATTTGGAACCAATCATTTAAAAAATTAGAGGTTACAGACAGAACTTCATTCAGCATGAAAATATCAAATCCATCCCGCTGCAAATGATTTTTAGTCAAGACCAAGCAATGTGGAGAACAACAACACAAATTGTACAAAGATTAACTCACATACCAAACTTCAATTTTGCTTCATTTAATTTTACAATGTATTTGTTAGCAAATTCTTGCATATTGCCAAATGGTTTTCACGTCCCAAATGTAATTTAAGAATAAATAACTAGGACTGAACTAAGATTAATTGAATAACTGAAAGTTAACAATGAAAGATTGTGTACAGTGTCTGATTTTAACCTAAAACAAAAAAGAAAACCCATCCTTATACTGATAATCTTGGTTTGTAGGAATTATTCGCGTTTTGCAGGAAGACAAGATGGGAAATTATGTTATTTTCTGCAATACAAGGCAATTACCATGTTGTCCTCCAACATGCCACTTGCATTTGAAGAAAGTAATGAATCAATTGACGGACAAAAAACAGTCTCACTAATATGACCTTAGAATGTTTGAGTGCAATTCTGTTATATGTCCTTACATCTGTGATATTATGTGTATAATGTACAATTATGGAAAAATAAATATCACTACATGTCTAGTGATAAGTTAACGGGTTCACAAACCGTAAATACAGAATCATTCCAAACCTTGACCTTTCTGTTGTGTACTCTCACTAACCTTATTGAAATACTTGAAGGCCAGAGTTGCATTTCCTGTTCGTCCAATGATTCCTATGACAGCTGTATAAATATCTTCATTAGGCATGACTCTGTCTCTAACCAACATCCAGTCATCTAGGACTGCAATGGCCTTCAGCACCTACACGCAGCATACAGGTAAATCTATTGATACATGTTATATATTTGTATCTATATATGTTGTGATCTATCAGTATAAGAAAGAGAGTCAAGGTTACAGTAAATGATATGGATAATTGTGCATAAAATTATCCTTGGTTCTAACATTTTCTAATCTTATACAAATATATTCAAAATGAGAAAACATGTTAAACATTTTTTGGAAAGTATAAAAACACATACTGGTTGTAGTTTACAACAGTGAATACTTTATTTAAGGGGAGACAACTGTGACAATATTTACAAGGGCTTGAGCTAGAACAAACAATAATGGTAATTTGCAGTCAAAAGTACCATGTGTCTGAAAAAAAAACACTTCAAGAAAAACCACGTGTCAACATAATCATATTTCAAACTCATATAATAATAATAATGAAAAAACTGAACAAAATATATGTTACCAGCTGTGCTGAGCTCAAAGACACTTCAAGGTCTTCTGTTGCCATGTGGACTTCATTGCAATATCTATTTGAGTTTTTTTACATCAAGAATTACAATTAATAAACAGGTATGTCATGTTCAGCTTAACTGATGCTGACTTTACACAAAAGTAATCAGAACCAAGTATAAACTACCTGATATATATTGGAGGAAATAAGCATTTCGGTTATCTGTCAAATCAACTGATCAAATACCTTTCCTTCCTTTCCCATAGCTATAATTTGTTTGAAGTACCAGTCTTGTGGGTGTCGGCGACCTTCCACTGCAAGGCGGCGGTGAGGCTTTTCTTGTTCAAGAGGTTGACAAAATCTGTAAAGGAGTTAAAAAGTGAACCTTGGAACAGTAATCCATATTAAGTTAAATTAGAAATGTTATAAACATACTTGATATATTAAAATTCCCTCATGATTGAATTCTCTGGATTTTCAGGGTCCTTCATATATTGGATTTCTCAAACAAGTTTTGATATCCAAATATCAAATTGTGTACAGATCAGTATCAGTGGTGTTCTTATGGAGTGAAACATCAAGTCAACTGATATTGGAGTTCATTGTTGTAACTTTCAGTATCTGCGAATATAAGTGCAGAATAAAATAACATTAATCATCCATATCTGTTGAAAAGTGAGAAATCTTACAACTTTGTTTGGTACTTGCCAAAAATATCTTATCTACATCATGGTATCTTATATTTTTCTCAGCAATCTCCCTAAAACTAAACAGTAAAGGAGAATTCTCAACCAAAAAGACTACATACTGATCCTCCTGTACCCAGCTAGGAAGAGTCTTGTTGATATGTCTCGACAGGTTGCCGAAAGTATCCTCCGACTCGTCATCTGGAATTCCAGAAGATTGTTGTTCTTTCTCCTCTTCATCATATTGATTTCTATCAATTTGGTGATCTACTCTCCTTGAACGAGATCTGCCACCACTATCGTACCCAGAGTTGTTGGTACTGTAACCCTTAACTTGCTTGTCAAGTTTATTGTCAGTTTTGTTTCTGTGGCTTAATATTATGGCATTAGTCATTGTATATCTCTGACGAGTTACGTATGTATTAATGTTTTGAAATAACAACACCTGTTCACTATTGCTCCTCTCTGACATCGTCCTATATTTGCAAGACGACATAGTGGTATGCCCTTCATGACTCTGTAACAGAAACAGACTAACTGGTCCCTTTCCACAGAGAATACGGTTAAAATGGTTATACTGAATTGAAAAAGTGATACAACTTCCTAGTCTCAGCATCTTTTCTATTTACTAGGTAGATCTCGGCAATCTTTTAACACGTGCATGACGGTGAGGTTAACAACAAAATGATACAGGCTCACAGGTAAGTTACTGTGTGATTACATTGTCTAGTCGCAACCTTCCCAAGTATATTAAATGTGTTGTAAAAAAGTTATAAGATGACGCTTCAATAACGAGTGTCATTAGATCAAAATGTGTGGCGATCCCATGTCGCTGGACATGTACTGAAATTACAATGTCCCTCAGTTCCTATTTTAGAGCGTCTGCATGATACAGAAGGAGATACTAGCTTTAGAATCGGTATTATACCGACCGGAACAAGATATGTTTATGTCAAACCATAACTATAGGCCAAGGGGACCTAAATGATGAAATACGGCAAACACGTTGGAACAGCTTTAAAGATGACGGCGGACTCAAAGGTGAACTATCAAATATATTCAACTAGGAATGTGTTTTTCTTAACGCAATTAATTAGATAAGAAATCAAAAATTTATTAAGTAAGGTTACCTGTTACACATTTTATAATAATTTACCAATCAAGTCAGAGTAGACATTCGTCAAAAGTTTTAAGTCTATAATTCAATGCAACCTTGAATTATTACTGAATTATTTTTGTTTTCGAAATAGCTAAAGTTGAATATTTCACATGTGAACATGGCTCATACCATGAATTATCCAGTATATGCTTGCGTAGTGCTCTACGTTTCTTTTATCTAATGTGTTAGATTAGATAAAGTGATGTCTTGCTATTTTGTGTCTTTCCGAACATTCTCCAAAATCCGTCGTCGCTGACCGTCACACGTTTGTATTTTAAACATATTTAATTGACATAATATGACAATAGGATTATTCAGCAATTTGTTCCAACTTATAAATGCCATCTCCTATATAAAACATAATTAGGATTGCGATTACGTGATGGCGTGAAAAATAAACTTATTAATAAACATACAAAGCGATGAAACGTATCACAGTGAAATCGAAGGTTCGAGTTGATAGGGTGGGTTGGGTAGATAAATAGACAGCCATCCTCCCTACCTAGAAATGATTGCCATCATTATTTATATTTACACCATAACACCATCATACCATGCTAAAATGCCAATAACACCATCATACCATGCTAAAATGCTAATAACACCATCATACCATGCTAAAATGCTAATAACACAATCATACCATGCTAAAATGCTATTAACACCATCATACCACGCTAAAAACACCATCATACTATGCTAAAATGCTAATTACACCATCATACCATGCTAAAAACACCATCATACTATGCTAAAATGCTAATTACACCATCATACCATGCTAAAATGCTAATAACACCATCATACCATGCTAAAATGCTAATAACACCATCATACCATGCTAAAATGCTAATGACACCATCATACCTTGCTAAAATGTTAATAACGCCACCATCCCATGTTAAAATGCCAATAATACCATCATACCATGCTAAAATGCCAATAACACCATCATACCGTGCTAAAATGCCAATAACACCATCATACCATGCTAAAATGCCAATAACACCATCATACCATGCTAAAATGCTAATAACACCATCATACATTTTTTTGTTAATATTACTGTCCACAGACATAGATGTTTTTACATTTCATTTAATATAATGAAGGTGAATTTCCGATATCGTTATTCAGATTGTTCCAAAGATTCGTTGCAGAAGGAAAGAAAGAATTTTGTAATAGACGTGAACGATAGCGTTTGTTTTCTCAACAGATGAGCTCCTCGTAACTTATATACATATTTATATGACCACATTTCCAACAGAATCCGCTTGAAACTAGTTAAAGCTGAATTAAATCGTTTGAGGATGGAATGAGACAACCGTAGTCAGTAGAAAAAGAACTGATGGAGACATCTGAGATGAAATGTTTTGAATCACTTGAAGCAGTTATGAATAAAATTGAAGTGACTCGTATGATTATTGGCAAGGGAGACATAAAACAGAGCGGCGCGGATAGCTAAATATATAGAGAAGGGAAGGGAGATAAGATAAGTAAGTTATTTTTAATTATATAAGTAAGGACATGACTAGAGTGGGAATGTTATGTAGAGTAATTACACAGTTGGAGGGTAACAAATTATGTCTATTTAGATATTTTATAAGACTTACGATAAATATATTCTAGTAAAAGTGGGAGTAATAAGAATATATGATTGTCATGTAATGTGTTAATCGAAGAAATGAATTATGTAATTTAATATTCAAATGCCCCGTTTACGTATACTTGACTTGGTAGAATATCAAAACATTTTGACGTATACGTCTAATACATGATAAACCTACCAACCAACCTACCTACCCACATACGGCTACATAGGATTAAATCGAGAGGCGTTTCCCGACTCCAGACGGCACAAACGCTGTTGTTCCACTATTCCATATTCACATCCTACTAATATAGCGTCTTCTTCTTTTCTCTACTCTTCCTACCATTACCAAATCCACTTTCTATTATTCTATGCGATAAAACCTTTTATAGTGAACATAGCTATAATTCATAAATAAAAATACTGTAGTTTTAGCTTGTAATTGTTCGTTTCCAATAAATCAGCATTGACATAACCGAACTGTCACCAAGAACAAAATTACAAACTCATATTTAGCGAAAGAAAATTTGTGACTATATCAATTTCATGAAATAGCAGGCACATGACGACTTTCTTATTTGCCCTGAACAATATTACCTTTTCTACCTGTATTTCGTAAATTGTCAGTCAATAAATATACATATGTGTGGATATCATAATCGTCGTTGTTTCATTTCGATATGAAACCCTTTTATTGTTTACATCGTAAATAATTTTCAAATCTATATTTGAAGTAGATCATTTATGGTGTTCTAGGTATGCGACCACTGCGCATGTCACAGGTGAGTCAGGTAAATACAGGTGAATTGTGGGATAGTAATTAACGGAAGTGAAACAACTGTTACAAAAATACAGTTCCTGATGAGGAATACAGTTTGTTTTTCGTAAGAGTTTAGACTTATTACGATGTCTAAAAGTCGTCATGACATCGATAAGGACACGGTTGTGGCCTATCACGACTTCATTCAAGGACAGATTAAAGGTGAGCTGAATGGCGTGAATCTGGGCCCCGGACGGCCCTGCTGCCTGATGGCGGGGGTACTGTTTGTAGTCGGGCTGGCAATGGGCATCGTTGGTATTCTGGTGGTGACTCTGAGGACGCGGCACGTCTACCTGTGGGACTGGAACGATCAATTTTTAGGACCCGCCTTCATCGTCATTATGTTGCTGTGTGTTGGACTGGCGGTGTTTCTGGTAGTGGAAGGCAAACGAAGGGCCAACGCCTACAGGAGGGATTTAGTGGTAAATATATTTGAGTTTAATGTGGGGTTAGAATGATCTCTTACTGCATGTCAAAATTAAACTCTCATACAATGGAGTAAGAGTTATCTTCAACGTTTCACAGGTAATGGTCACGTTTAATTATATAATTCATAGGTATATATCACAAAGTACTATATACAATATATGTTTAAAATAGACAGATTCTCATCTACTACCAGAGATGATCCCTCCTTCCAAACAGTCAGACCGGATGATCTCTCTTGTTTGGGTTGGGAGCTCTAGTGGAAAGTCAAGGAAATCTTGACAAATCTGAAAGGCACATAAAAATTGCAATTTTTTGAAGAAGAAAAAAACCTTGCTCAACAGAAATGGGTGCAAATGTAAAAAAAATTGAAGGTACATTGTAGAAGTAACGATATCTCTAACTTAATATCTCTACTGGGACTCGGCCTGGCACTCTAGTTAAGACAAGTGGAAGTCGTGCTCGTGATTATAGGCCAATATACATAAGCAGTATTACTTGATAATTGCATATTAAATAGTTCTCCTGAAAAGCCACTTACTTGAAATTTGTAATTTAGAAACTTTAAAGTCAGTGTTCATGTCGCAGTTGATTTAGTATTCAAGGGCCAGTCCCCATTATCACAATATTGGTGCAAGAAGTCATCAAATACGGACAAGCTTGAAACACAGGCTTCAAAAGATGAAAATTGCGGAAATTTTGTAGTCTTCATAATGACCTCATTTAGAAATATTCTATTTCTTTGTGTGATATGCTAAGTTTTATCGTATTTGAGTTTTGATTATGTCGACATGTTAATATTTTCTTGTTGGTTTTTGTAATTTGTTGTGTTCTTTCTTGCTCTAGTTTCGACCAATTGGTGACTATGGTGTAGCCGTTGTCCACAAAAGTAGACTGAATTATGAAGAGAAAACAAGGTAAAGACTGTAATATATTGTCACTAAAGCAGATTTAATCATATGTATTGTTATCATGTAGTGTGATGACATCCACTCCAACTAAATCATCAAACCTGTAATGAGATGGACCAACTGACAACAGGTGATTTAGTCATTTGGTCAAACGAAATTAACAATTTTGTGTCATGTTTTATTTTAACTTTCTCAATTGGTTTGTGATGTATTGACCCAAATTAACTGTATCTGACCTTATCAGATGTTATTTACTGATAAATGTTGCTGGGTTTTATTCTTTACTGATGTGTTTCAATATTTACAGAGACAACCTGAAATCAGGAACAACACCTCATCAACCTGTTCAACCCAAACCCTATCAGGTGAGTAAGACTTATAATATTATTATATAAATTTTGAAGTCTTTTAAATACAGAAGATGTTCTATTGTAAATTCTGTTGGTGTGAAGCATGTTCGAGATGGACTTGCTTTAATAAAAATTAGCACCATACTTACTTGCTAATCTTTAATATAACTACAGAGTCCTGCTCTGTATGGTTATGATGGTGTAAGGGAGGTAATCACTTGATCAACATCAGACACGTTTGACTATTTTTAACGTTTCATTTACAGCCAATTACGTATGATCATGAGGGTCGTCCCAAAAAAGCTGGCTATGAGAATCGGGCATATGGAGATGCTGATCCTAGGGGACCACCTCCTCGGTATGAAGAGAGAGGTCGACATCCTGATGATCGAAGACCAAGAGGCCCTGACAGGCGAGGTCCAGATGACAGACGAGGTCCAGATGACAGGCGCAGACCTCCTGGTGATCGACCAAGGGGACCACCGGATGACAGGACTAGACCTGATCGTCCTCGCATGCCCCACCCTAATCGTCGTCCCCCTGGTGGACCAGATGATCGCCCAAGGAGACCTCCTGGTGGACCTGATGATCGACGAAGAGGACCACCAGGAGATAGAAGGAGAGGACCTCCAGGGCCAGATGATAGGCGGCGCCCACCAGGACCCCCAGGGGATAGATATCGGGATGACAGAAGGCGAATGGAGGATGATAGAAGAAGGGAGGAGAAGAGAAGGGAGGCTGAGGGTGAACCACGTAGAGAAGTGTAAGTAAAGAGTATTATGGAAGGGGAACAACTCCTGAGCATTTTTACACTGAAATGATGGAGAACCATCCTGGCAGAAATGGGAGCTATTTTATGGAACATATTTGAAACTACCCCTTTCCTTTTCATTTTATTTTCATTGATAAAGTTTGTGATGTTTTGAAATTAAAAAACACTCTTCTTAACAGTGTAAGACTAACTTAGCTGTTGATAATGAAAATTGATCTTTTGTCAAACTTCTATGAATTGAACTTCAATGATTCAAATTTCTCAATGTATCAAAGTTTTGTCCAATCCCAAATTTTATTCCTATATATTACTACTTACTTAACCCCTTATGAATCAAAGTGTTATAAAATAAAAAATTTTGATGTATCAAAACTTTTTCACGGACCGAAAGCTATGGTAACATAGTCGTTAATACCTCATGATTTGAAAAAAAATATTTACCTGTACTGTACAGGTTTTTTTCATCCCACTGCAAAATTTCACACTTCCACAAAGAGTGCTACCTGACAATGGGATTGTGATAGCCTGCTATCATTAGCTCTGTGTTACAGGGTTAATTAATGACTGGACACAGATTAAAATTTAATTGTTTACTTACAAGCCATGATCTTTAATTGAAGTTAATGGGACGTCATGTGATGTTCATCGCCACCATAGTGGTGGTGGCATTTAGTTCGGTCTAATTTATGGAATTTGAAAATGAGCAGAGGTAATCTTATCACTTGTATGATGACTTCACTCATTCCCAAAGTGCCACTTTTTAGTTTTAAGCATAAAAACAAAAGAAACTTTATTTGTCAAATATGCATTCTCCAATAGATTCAGGCAAACTGTCGTCAGAACATCGTCAAACACTCTTGTAATTAATATGGAAAAAGATGTCAAAGTCTCGATGTATCCCAAGCTTTTTTGGTAGTCCCTTGAACTTCAAAACATCAAAGTTTGACTGTATTTTATAACTTCACTTACTTCAAACATTTTGAATTAATTCTATTTGATTTTTGCGATAATTCCTTTAAATTTGTTTAAAATCTGAAAGCTTGTTGTTAATACTGATGATTTTTTTTCTTCTTTGGGATTTCAGACAACCACCAGGTGGGGATGACACTACCCGTGTTTTGCTCAACAGAGATGATGGTCCACACACAACAGAGTCAGAGTTTTAAAACCCAGTGGTCAAGGACGAAAATTACATACAAATAGAGCAAAGAGAAAGATTTGATAGAAAGCTACCTGAATGATTTAAGTCTAGTCTATCATCATATTCAACATGCTGGTTACTTTTATGCAGATAGATTCTGATAGAAAAAAAAACACAGCATGAAGAATGACGCAGAATAGTTTTGTTTGATAGACAATTGGCTACAGGTTTTGATGCCTAGTATATCATCAACTCTAACATACAATTTCTGGACATTTTGACTGTTGAAATAGTGATTGGTACCTAATCATAACAGGACATGTTCTTCTAGATATTAAGTAATATGAACTGGATTTTGGAGAAGACACCAGCTTTATGATGTGTTTAGACAGAAAGCTTTAGAATAACCACTACATAGAGTGATTTCTATACTCTGTGGGTTAACATATAACCCTGTAGGGTAACATATACCCTGTGTTGACCACTGTTACCTCGGTAGGGGAATGGCAGCAAGTAGGTGTCACATGTCTTTTTGTAGAGTTTATGTAAACAAGACTTTGTAGCATAAGTTATAATTTCTGTGGCTATTGTCACTTAATTTTTTTCACATTCTGTATTTTCTGACCAAGTGAGCTTGAAGTTTGAATTTACCTATGCAATCAGAAACAAAACATTTTAACAGGTTTATGATACAGGTGTTTTGGTTAGCTCCTGATGGACACAAATACTATATTAGTAAAAATCAAGTTGTACAAGATTTTACCTAAAACTGCAATAGTTTGTTTTATCAGGTGAACTTTTTGTGGTTAAATATCTGAATTTTTTTTTAAAGTTTTATTTGAAATTGTAAGGATATATTTTAGTAATATTATGTTATTAGATTGAGTGTATGATGTGTGTATGGTATGACTTGAAGATTTAACTGGCCATTTTAATTCAATATATTGATTCTAGCCAAACGTCAGCAGTCACCCAGAATGATTGTGAGCCAGTCTCAGTGAATGGCTGACCATGCATGTTATCATTCCATATTTTAAACTGTTTGAAGGATGTAAGAATGAATCTCTTATCAAAGGAGGATATTTTACATACGCAAATTATAAAGTATACATTCCCCTTTTTTTTATCTATGTCAATCAAGAACGGGAATATAGTTACTTGGATTTGTTGTTACCATGGTTACCAGGATTATTGCAGAGTATTAGAACAATATCTGAACCACCTATTCCAAACAAAGATGTTGCTACCTAGTGGTATTTATTCAAAAGAGGTTTGATCCTAAGATTTTTTTTCACATTTTTCAATCATTATGAACATAAATATATTTTTGATGTAAATCATTGTATCAGCAAAAAAAGAGTACTTTACCAATCTATCATATTTTCTGAATTAGTGCAACATAATGGTTTGCTTTGTCAGGTGTTCACAATTTTTGCCACTTTATTTATAGACCAAATTTTCTGACTTTCTTACAAATAAACTGATGAAAGTAATGTTAAAATGAAAGACATAAACATTAAATGTTTTAATGAAATTTAATCTAATCAGGATACGTAATAAAATGGCTACATCACTGTGTATCCGCCTCTGTACAAAAAGAGCTCCATGGTTGACAGGCAAGTACAACTGGCTAGTAATATTAAGAGAGAGGTCAACAGATCATAACCTTTGAGGTCATTATATCATGACCTTTATACCTGTTTTAAGATTAGTATGAATCATGAGATCATGACCTTTATAAAGTACTACATATGTAAGTGCAGAGAAGAGGTCATCACATGACCTCCATGCCAGGTTGTAAAATACCTGGTAGGTAATGTTAAGGATACATTGCCATACTATCCTGTTGTTTAAAGGTGAACACTAGCAATTCATATTTGATTCAACTTAACCTAGTTTTAATATAATGGTACTGTATTCTATATTTTTGTACTATATTTGTACATATTTGTAAATATTAGGAATTCCTGATCATATTATCACCTTACATTCAGTGCCATTGTAAATCTAGATCAACATTGTAGTAATAACCATTCTTTATGTATAATCAACGATCATTTGAATAAATTTTTATACTAATTGGTATACTTTGTTTCTTCAATATTTTTGGCCAACTATCATTAGTTGAGTAAATTTACCTTGCCTTGCGTTTAACAAATTTTCTTGTCTGCACTTTTTCTCAGAGAACTCTGAGGGTTTCCCATGGTCTTTAGTTGTGCACATTACATTTTGAAACAGATTGGGAACCAAAATGGCCAACAGGTGACTGTCTTGGATTTTGTTAAGTTTTCAAAAAAAAAAAAAAAAAAAAGAGAAAAACTCAAAAATATGCTCCAAGAATCTTTATCCCCTTTCACAAATAAGTTCAGGGTATTATTGAAAAAATAGAAACAGATGACTGATTTTGACATGTTTGTCAAAGGTAAGACAAGACGTGACATGACAACATTAGCTGGATGGTCAATGTGCAGCATCAAGATTATATTGTACACATCATAACTTTCTTTGTATTTCACCTACATCCACTGAACTTGCTACGCTAACATATCATTGGAGGTGTCCCATAGTGAAATGCAATCACTTCCTGAAATGTTTACAGGGATATAACTCTTTGTCAGGTCACATGGCAGAAAGGGAGGGTTGTTTGACAACGTGTATTTTGTAAATGCTTAATTTGATCTACCTGTAATGCTTCAGGTTAAAACCTTGGTTAAGAGGAATTGTGCATTCCACATCTGGGAAACTCAAACACTATGAACCATAAAATCATGTATGATGCATCAAATATTGTTCTACAGAGTATATACTACAAATACTGAATTTGACATACATTTCATGATTTGTAGACTTAGTTCAAATGTGGTTAAGAAGAATTGTATCGTCCGTATCTGATAAACTAATTATATACAGGTAATAATTAATTATTTACTAGGGCTGTTCTACAGTATACTGAATTTGATCAACTTTTCTGATACTTTAGACCTATGAAATTGGGTTCATCATTAATATGGCATTAAGTGGTGTCAGAAAATTTGTCTCTTTAGTGGGGGATATTTATGACAGTGTCGTGTTAAGATCAATTTCTCTGAACCCTATCATTCCTCTGTGACCAACACATTTAGCAAGGCCTCTCCCTAGATCTGGACTGTCATGGTAGAATTTATTGATATAGATGCCTTCCACAAAATCAGTAGCAATTTCTGGGCTAACTTTTTCATAAGGCAAAATTAAATACATATGAAAACACAACAGGCATTCTTTTTTTCTTGTATCTAATTGTTTTTAACTAAACAAAGCAAAACCAAAACATTTTTTAGCAAAACAATTTACATAGGTATAAACCTCAAAATCCCAGAGACCTTAAGATACATATGATAAACTAATCACTGTTTAGAGACCAACAATCTACCTATATCATTATCTCAGGATGTGAGGCCATATGGTACATCTCAATACATATCAATGTCGTTATGATGAAGTCACTTGTTCTTAAGGTTTAGGTAAAGTATAAAAATATCAGCAAATAAAAACTGAAAATATACATTGATTTATGTCTCCTAGTGTTATGGTTTAAAATATGGGATGCCAGGGTGGAGGTTTGAAATTTCTGTCCTAGCTTTCTTGTAGATCACCTTTCCAACACTCTTAAAGGCTGGATGTGAAGCAAGACGGTTGGTTACAAACCCTTGAAATCTTGTGAATTAATTGTTTCTAAGTACATCTACAAACTTATTTTTATACAATTGTGAAACAAATTTGTCAACTTACAAACCAAAGTACCCAGGATAAAACCCAAGTGGTCGAGCACATTTTCAACTTTGAAACTGAACTTGTTGCCTAGGTTAATAATGAATATGTTGTCATTATGCCACCAATTGCTTAAATCAACTAGATTCCATCCATGCGGATGAAAATCTGATAATAAGAGGATAACTCAGTATTTGATATATGATACAATACTGCATCAGTAGACCCTAGAGAGTATTTTTTCACTCCCAATGATTTTTGACACACGTCTTTTCATAGAAGTTTTGACCCTTCTGATATGGGATTTGACTACATAATCTGAAATCACCTAATGTCAAGGATCAATTAAATGCCCAAAGTCAAGATGTTTGTCAGGGTCATTTACTCGTCTTTTACACAGGTACTTGTGAACTCATTTTCAATAGTACTTAGAAATAATAAACCACATAATAGCCTTATAAAAACCAATTTTAGTCTTGATAAGGCTATTGTGTGATTTGCAGTCTTTTAAAAGAAAAAGTAATTCACATGTCCATAGGTTTATTTTGCTTTACAGGTGTGGTGGGATGGAACATTTTATTTGTACAGAGTGAAGTCTGCTACATAGAATGCTGCAACTGAAGATCATCTAATGATCAAAATTTATGTATTTTCGAACATGTAGCCATTGGTGGATGAGCCAGCACAATCCACACTGTTTATTTAAAAAAATCTGCAGACATGATACCATTTTGGTATATGATTGTGGCGAATTCTTTTATATGTATGCATAAATTTTGTGTTTCATGATTCAGATTAAAATTTGACAAAAATTTAGTAAATGAATTGGTATTTTCATACGTCGTCTTAGTCTTGTAGTTTTTACTGTAATCGAATGCGCCCGTAAAAAACAGGAAGTTGATGTATTTATGCGTAGAAACAGTGCGCATACAAATCAAAACATGGCGGTAAACCCAAAAAATGACAGAGGAAGACGAAGCAGCATGTGAAGTTTAAGTGAACGCACCATATACTGATTTGTCAAATATCATTATCTTTATCGGAATATCTTACTCAGCATTCCCATCATCCAAAATGTCACACTGTAAGTTACTTTTCATGGAATTTTGCACAAGTGTTCAACGGGATCATTGACGTGATGGAACATGCTCTGTCACAAATCGCGTGTTGGTCGTCAGCTAAGGAAATAAGAAACTTTGCATAAAGAGTGTTTTTTTGCGAAATATACAACATAAGTATGATTTGTGTCTGATAAAAGATGTTGGAATAAACAGAGTATATCACTCGTTTAACACTATGCGCAGACAGTCTAATTGGCCGCAGACGAGAGTCGAGTTTTTGAAATATATTTTCAGTATACATTTATTTCCTTTTTGGATTCCTCCCTGGGACTCATTTATATCGCTTGTTTGACAATATCCCTATTCGCGACAAGGGACATTTTTAAACGTCTGATTTAAATAAGTCACAAGGTCAAATCCCCATAGAGGATTAATATATACCTCCCGAATAAAGTATTATTTCCTTAACTTCCTTAACCATTTCAGTATTTTACAATGCTTTACATCACTGTCTATCAGTGTGTAATTAGGGCAAAGTTTACATTAAAGTAACGCTTTTGATAGCCACCATACAAATCATTTTCATTTTGTTTTAAACAGAAAGTGATCTACCAAACATTTGCTTTAGTTTATAATCAGAATTATTGCTGTGATGTGATTTTAAATATGTAGTGTCATGACTTACAAGTGTATCAGTGATTTTGTTCTATTGACTGTACTGTACTAGTTGAATAATTCATTTTAACCATAGAATGTTCTTTGTATTAAACAGTGTGGCAACATCCGTATGTGAATGTTTTTAAACATTTCAACCTTACATCATGGAAGAAGTCAACAAAAGAAGGAGAAGTAGCCGGAGTAATGGTATGATAACGTAAATGCTATCACATTGACAGAAAGATATATGCATAAGTATATCAAATTAAAACCAAATAGTCTTTTGTATTTCTTTGAGAGGCAGTGCAATGTCTCAGTAAATTTATAACTGGAACAACAGGTAAATAAGATTGTCAGGTAACTAGACATTTTTTTGAAAATTATTGCCAACCAGATCTGTAAATCATTCTCAACGCATCCATGACGTTCATAATAAGACATATTTTGATTAATATTTTCTTTCTCTTGACCTTTGATGAGATTATTTTTTTTCTTCAACAGGACAAATCTTTAAAATGTACTGTGTACAAAGTGACAGGCTCAATCCCTGCAGGGAATTATATCCAGCTTCCAAAGGCCCAGACCCAATCACTAGGTTTAACTGGCCGCTACCTGTACCTCCTGTTCAAGCCAATTCCCACCAAGTACTTCGTTGTCCACATAGACCTAGCCACACAGGATAACCTGATTGTGAGAGTGTCATTTTCTAACCTGTTTAAGGAGTTTAAGTCCACTTCCACTTGGCTGCAGTTCCCATTTCTCTGTAATGCTTCTAAAGGATCTGTTCATGCATTTGCTGCTATGAGTGGAAAAGGTAAGACTAAAGAGAAAGTAAAGCAAAGGGCTAAAATTTAAATAATCAGTGAAAGTGTAACAAAAAACATTCCCCTGAACTAAAGAAAAATGTATCATCAATGTGTAGTGTACAGTATAATGCCAAGGCACAGCCTGTCTGGCTTTAACTTTTCCCTTTAAACAACTTCCTCTCAATAACCAAGATGCCCAGAGAACAGGTATTGGGTCTTTAGCATGCTGAAATGAAGAGCTACCAAGAATATTCAAATGAATGACCTTGATCCACTTTCAAAGTGACAGGGATAAAATTTGTTAAATTCATTCAGAATCTTTCCTCAGTATCCAAGTAGTATTGTACCGATATTGAGTGCTTGACATACTGGAATGTTGAAACCAATTTTGTTCAATTAAATGACCTTGACCCACTTTGAATTGGATGGGGAACAAATGTGTTGAAAAGGTTTAAAGCACCATGAGGCGAAAGGTACTATCTGTAGTTCCATTCATTGGTAAACTGAACAGTCAACCAAAAAATTCCAATCCTTTACGTTATGATATTTACCAAGTCTTGTAGCACTAGTCCTACCATATATATAATATTGCTGTTTAATGGAACTACCAAGAAAAAGTTGTTCAGAAATTGTACTGCTCTCCCACCAATTGGCTTACATGATATGAATTATATTGACCAGCATACTTGAATGTGTGATTCAGTGACCTACTTTATTACAATTTTTCATAGAATGCACATTTTATGTAGCAGAGGTGCATTCCTCCAAAAATTGATATAGCACAAGTCTTGCCATTTTCTTTCCTGAATCAATTTGGAGTGAAAATCATGTCTAAATTGTAGACATGTGACAAGGTGGATCAATGATTCTCTTTTATGGGAGTAAATATGCCAGACATCAACACAGGTTGCTGAATCACAAGTCTTTAGTAGGTTAAGTACAGTAATAAATCTTAACACACTATCAGGGATTACGATGAAATATAGTAATTTTTACTCATGCTTTTGCTGAAAATCTCATTCAAGCTTTATTACTTGAAACATGGGAAAAACCAATGAAAACTTGCTGCTGTAGGTAATAAGTGTCACATATTTAATGGATATACATTGATAGGTTTCCAGTACCTATAGAAGTACATATATGACTTGATAATTTGAATGTATGATAATGGTTTTAACATACAGTCATTTCCTTTTCAGATCATAGTGGTCCAGCACCTCACGCTACACGATGGACAGTCTTATGTTTAGACTTCAACTACATCCTGTCTATGTACCTTAACAGAAAATTTTCCTACATGAAGACTATACGACTATGTGCCAACATGGTAGTGAAGAACATATTCACAAGTGACACTTTGTATGATCCAGGTAGGTAATACGCCTAAGTCTGAGATCCATGTCTCTTTGTGTTTGATATAGGATTTTCTTCATTGAGTTTGGGAATGTGGAGTTCTAATTGTATATAAAGTGAAATCTTTCATGGGTTACGAATACCAGGTACTCATGAAATCAATGAAAATAAATTCATCATGAAAATGAATGATTTTACAGTAAATGGCTAAGCATTAGTTCTCTATATCAACAGACTGATTCATCAACTATTACATTAAGATAAAAATGTTAATTGTAACTGTATTGACTAAATCTGACAGGTATAACCCTTGACCAAGCAAAGAAGGCAGGACTAATGGACCAAGGGGTGTCACCGATGCCAAGAGAAATGGCCTTCCCTGTCCTAAAGGGAGACCACTGGCATGACCACTATGATCTTATCAGGTAGATTAGCACACCAATTGAAATATCTGAAATATTAATAAGGAGAGATTGCCATAATTGCAGGTAATCTTTGCATAAATGTGTAGTAATATTGGGATTCCTATTCTACTGGAGGAATATCCTGATGGGATGCAAGGCTTTCTTTTCTTGGGAAATTTCTCCTCTCACTCTGGATTTGCCAGTGCAGTGCATCATATGAAGGTCACTGTGACCTGTAAGTCACAGTCCAAATAACAGCAAAATGTTCAAAGAGGGTATGTAGTATGTAGTTTACTGTATTATGGTTGTTGTAACCATCAGTCTAGGCAAAGGTTGTCCTTAAGAAATATTTTATTAACATAACAAATAATTGGCATACATTGGAATAACAATGTATACAAATTTCTTCCATTGAAATTTGTAGATGTCTCTCATTTTATTCAAGCTAACAGTGTTGTATCAATCATGTATTCATCTTTCTACAGGTTTCCCTCTGATGGCGGTAAGAAGCCATTTGACTCCATGCAGTACAGCAGCCCAACTGGTAAAAATACAAGTTAGTAGAATTGTTACCTGTTGTTCTGTCTTTCAATTTATTTTTGGAAACACATGTTTTATGTACCTTTATCAATGTACAGTTCCACTAGTATGTCTGGATCCTGTGAATTTTCTGTAGCTTTTGAAAATAAAAAAGGAAAGAAAAAGTGTGAAAAATTGATGGTCTATTTGCAGCTATCATCATGAAATATATTGTCCACGCCTAGTATTTTGTTGTTGTGTGGTTGTAAGAGCTGTAGATTTTCTGGTTTTTTATTCCCAGATCCTAGATGCTGATATTCTCCTTTGTCATACCACATTATGAACTGCACTTTTCATTACCACTGTTGTAGGTAAGGCAGTAAGCCCCAAAAGAGTCTCCACACGATCAGTTGATGTTAGTAAATGTGTCTCAGATAGAGTCGCAATGATCCACAAACTCACAGAACCCAAACAGGTAACAGTTTTTATTGACTACAGGTGAGACAGTCACACACTAGGTTGTAAGGTTTATCTGATTGTTTCAAGAAGGAATGTTTTATCTCCTATTCCTTTGTTTATTTTTAGTGTGGAAATTTTCATTGATAAATTCTGCATAAACTAGTCAGAATAAAAAGTTACTGAGCACTTTCACCACTAAAGAGCTATGTGTATTATGTAATTTAATGACCTTAAAAAAAACAACTAGTTTTACAATCAGTCATCTTACTTTGGGATATACAGAAAGTAAAACGCCATCAGGTCACCTCACAGCTACCATCAGTAGGACTAGATGACATGACAGTTGCTACAGACACCCAGGGAGAGGTACATGTGTTTGCACACCCAGAAGATGAGATACTTGTTCATCAAGAGGGTCAATCTAGTGAACAGGTATGTTTCATTATCAGTTTACACTTCACTTTCTGTATTGGTCAGCCAAGAGAATATATATTCCAATAGTTCATTGAGTACACTTCACTACCAGTATTGGTGAGTTAGGAGATTATATATACTTCAGTAATTTGTGTAGTACACTTCACTACCAGTATTGGTCAGTTAGGGATATTTTTACTCCAATAGGTCATGGAGTACACTTCACTACCAGTATTGGTCAGTTAGGAGAATATCAACTCCTATCATTCATGGAGTACAACAGTTATGTCCTTGTCCTTGCCATTATAAATTTATATATTCAACAAGAAATTCTTCACAACATTTTGTCTTATTCACCCCATTTAGGTTTCAAAACTCTCTGCACCAGCAAGTCTTGGACCAAGAAAAATAGCCAGTAAGGTAAGTATGTAAATGTTTGATAGATGTTTACTGCATTGATTGACCCATTTCACCCCAAAAAAACATTGAGATATTGACTGATGACATTGAGATATTGACATGTTGACAAGATGACATTGAGATATTGACATGCTGACAAGATGACATTGATATATTGACATGTTGACATTGAGATATTGACATGTTGACAAGATGACATCGAGATATTGACATGTTGACATCGAGATATTGACATGTTGACATTGAAATATTGACATGTTGACATTGAGATATTGTCATGTTGACATTGAAATATTGACATGTTGACATCGAGATATTGGCATGTTGACATTGAGATATTGACATGTTGGCAAGATGACATTGAAATATTGACATGTTGACAAAATGACATCGAGATATTGACCTGTTGACAAAATGACATCAAGATGTTTACAGTATTAACTTATCATGACCTCTCTTTCAGTGCCTGGAACCAGATCCTATTCTGAAGCTGAAGAGGATTATAGGTTTTGGTGGAGCTTCTTTTAGAGATGTGAGTCTTAACATTAAATACTGGAATACATTTCATTTATTTTGATAATGAAATATGTTGTTGATATCTTTTATCATAATAAGACATTAAGAACTACCCAGGAATAAGTAAGGAGTACCTAGACTTTCATCTGACATTGGACAATCCCTACTTTGGTATTACAGGCACTGTGGTCAGTTGATGCAGCGTGTGTGGTTTACCCTTGTCATGCAGTGATAGTTGCTATGAAGATTAGTAATGGTCACCAGCGTTTCTTTATTGGCCACACTGATAAGGTGAGAATCGTGTTGTCGCCACAGAATTATCATAAATCTAGTGATTCCAACCGTAAAAGAAGCATTGTCTGGATTTATGTTATACATGATGTTCAGAACCTTAATTCATGTCAATGAGGCTATGTTACATGTGAAACCTTTACTTCTGTCTACCTAAACATGTGAAATCTTATTTCTGTCAACTTAGACATGTGAAATCTTATTTCTGTCTACATAGACATGTGGAATCTTTATTTCTGTCTATCTAGACACCTGTGAGACATTTGAAATCTTAACTTCTGTATACCAAGACACATGTGATATGTGTGAATCTTTACTCCTTGATACCCAGACAATTTTTACACATGAAATCTTTACTTCTGTGTACCTAAGTAGCATGTCAAACCTTAACTTCTTTGTATCTAGAAACTTTGTGACACATGTGAAATCTTGATTCCTATATATAGGCACAGTTTAACACATGTAGAATTTTTGTTGTGTGTTTTAAAGGTATCCTGTATCAGCTTGACAGGGAACTCCTCCTTGCTGGCCTCTGGGCAGACAGGTTCTCTCAGTGCTGTCCGTATCTGGAAGTTTCAGACAGGGGAATGTCTTGCTATGTGTAAAACACATGTTCATTCCCTTCACTGCCTGAGGTAAATCAGCAGCTATCTCCATTGTACCATCAGACAATTATTGGACAAATTGAGTGATATTTGTCTACCAGTTATTAATGGACAAATTCTAGTCATTATATATATACAATTAAGTAATATAAATGACATACCAAAGATTTTGACTAATATCCAAATTTTAAAAGTGATGTAGTTTGCAGTATATTTAGATTCACTGAATTCCTGTAAAATATCTGGGGACCTGTACACTCTTATTGAGGTACCTGTTCTGGTAATATACTGTTGTATATGTAAGTAGTAGTACATTTACTGTGAATGGAGGATGAGATTGTAGGGTGAGGAATGCGACTTACTGATGACAAGTCATGTTTAATTTGTTTTTGTATCCAAATCCAAACTAATGACAAAGTATTCCTTTTTACAGCTTCTCTCACAAAGGAAATGTGTTGTGTGGTGTTGGTAAAGATGGTCACGGTAAAAATGTAAGTAGTTTGGGAACAGCTGTAAAAATGTAAGTAGTTTGGGAACAGCTGTAAAAATGTTAGTAGTTTGGGAACAGTGGTATCAATGTTAGTAGTTTGGAAACAGCTGTAAAAATGTTAGTAGTTTGGGAAACAGTGGTATCAATGTTAGTAGTTTGGGAAACAGTGGCATCAGTGTTAGTAGTTTGGAAACAGCTGTAAAAATGTTAGTAGTTTAGGAAACAGTGGTATCAATATTAGTAGTTTGAGAAACAGTTTTTAGTTTTATTGTTATTTAAGTTGATATAGGGATGTTACTGTTGTGTGACAAATCAGTTTACAAGTTGTGACAGTTACACAGCCGAGAGAACAAATTGTAGAATTACTGTTTCAGATGGTTGTTATCTGGGACACATCCAAAGTGACCAAGTCTCGAGAAGTGTCGGTGATGGCGAAAGCACACACTGATGTGGAAATAGTACGCATGAAAGTGGCGGCCTTTGATGATACCAGGTAATCTACAGTGTAGAGAAACTAGCACTTGTTTGTTATAAGGAAAGAAACTTATTTGATTTACAATTTTTTGATGTGGTTACAAATAGATCTACTGAGTATTAACATAGCTGAACTCTTTTGGAAAAGTAAAACATTTTTGGTTGGAGAGTCTGCTATTTTCCTTAAAACCCCAATATAGGCATCAGTTGGCAAATTTATGATATTCAGAAAATTTTTGAAGAAAACTTCCACTTGGATTAAAACATACTTAAGTGGAGTAGTATCTGTTAAAAAAACTTTGTGTGGATATCAATACAAATGAAAATAATGAAAGTGGGTCCCCTCTTAAAATGCAAACAGATGTTATATGAAGTTAAGAAGGCTGTCTCAAAATAAACCACATGACCAATCTGCATACTCAACTGTACATATGTAGTAGGTGCGTTTACTGGTAAAGTGCAATGTCACACATCCTGCAAAGATCGTAGAGGGAGGCATGTTTTTATATAAATAACAGTGCATGATATCGTCTTTGGTATTTCTCAGATAAGTAAATTTTTACTATATTGATATAAATAGGTTATATTTTCTATTTACTTTTTAAGTGAAAGTTGCGTATATTTGGGCTTTAAGTTTAAATTTGATCAATAAATGTATGATGAAATCATTGTAGTGCTGTACGTTTTCATATTTGATGGAGTAAAAATAACAGAGGTATAAGTTACTATGTTTCTGTGCTGAAAACTGATGTTCTACTCCCAAGGATGGTGTCCTGTGGACGTGATAATATTCGATTGTGGCGGGTGAGAGATGGTCATCTGAGGTCAGCCCCAGTTAATCTGGGAGAACATCACACCGTGGAGTTTACAGATGTGTGTTTCGAAGCTGGATACCATGCTGACAAAGACCCTTCAGACAGACTGGTGTAAGCTGATAATTGTCATAATTTAATTGTCAAACAGTGTGTTAGCAGTTAACTCATAATTTATACTGTTTACCAGTGTTTCAACTGGTCATGTGCAATGCAGACTATATATTGGGAGATGAAAGGCAAAGTTTGTCAGTGCTGTAGCAGATTCATTCCATATGGGATTTTCATCAAACCTCACACAGTTACAGACAGCCATGATATTTTGTACAAGTTAAAATTTCAAGGCTGTTTGGTCAAGGTCACTTAATATTTTCAGAAATTAATTGTCAGTGTTCTAACAGCTTCGTTCTTTGTCTGATTTTCATCAAACATCACACACTAATAAAGCACCAAAATATCTTGAACAGGTTCAGTGTTTCTGGAGCATGGTCAAGGTCACTCTTACTATTTGTAGAAAATCCACAGGTGTTTAATAGCTTCATTGTTGGACAAGTTCAAGTTACAGGATTGTTGGGTCAAGGTAACTTAGTATTTTCAGAAAATCATTGTCAGTGCTCTAACAGCTTCATTCCTTGAGGGGTTCTCATCAAACTTCACATGCTTATAAAGTGTTAAAGCTTGTGGGGGCCAATAGTGGACTTGTTTACTCAGTTTGCTTGTTTACAAATTATTCAGGAAGAGTCAGCACTGTTCATATATCTGTCAGGTTACATGAATTCACATATGTTAAAGGTATGACTGCAGCAGACATTGTCATGTTTATTTTTATACTACCTGTACAGGTATGCCTGCAGCAGATCTGGTCACATATTTGAAATAGAGCTTCAGAAGGTATCAATTCAGAACGTGCGACGACTACTGCCAACAGACACCAAACCAGTCAAAGAGAAGCAAACTTTCCGATCAAGTAAGGTTCTTACATGCTATTCTGATAAAGTCAAAAAAAAAGGAAGTGTTAAGTTCAGAGACATTGTGATGGCTGGTTTATAAGTCATCTTGATAATCATACTCCCTTAAATAGGGGAGAGGGGTAGATTATCTTTGTGTGTCTGTCTGTGCCTGTGGAGTCATGCAGAGCTATGTCTTAGATATCTCATGAAACCCTGGACAGATGAAATTCATGTACATATTCAACCATCACACCACATAGTTCTAGACCTTATTAGATTTTGGTGGTCATCAGCCAAGATAAAAGTCAAACCTCAACCTTGATCACTTTTTGAATAAAAACATTGAGTACAAGATATCTCATTAACTCCATAACAGAATTAGTTAGAAATAAAGAAACATCGGGAAATAGAGGACGTATCTATTTATTATCAGAATTATTACAATTTTTTGTTTTAATTGTCAGGTTCAGGAATTGGAATAAATTGTATGACGGTGAACGAAACATTTTGTGTGACGGGATCAGATGATGGTTTCCTCCGTCTATGGCCTCTGGACTTTGCTCATGTTTATCTTGAGGCTGGTAAGAACAATCTGTTCTATATTCTTCATTTTACCATTTCATTTCATAAAAGTAATGTTAAATTTATCTGGTGTTAAATCTACTCAAATCCCCCAAAAAATTCATTGTGATCTTGTGATGTTGATAGAACATGAAGGACCAGTCACAGCCATAGACCTGACATCAGACGGACTGAAGATATTGGCAGGGACCTCAATGGTAGGTTATATCATTCAATATAATTCATACAGCACACCTAAAAACAGAGAGTTATCCTCATATCTTTGCGTAGAACTGTAGAGATGTAGGTACTTTGTATAGTTGAAAAAATGGTTAGAGATCCTGTTGTGTGTTTTAGAGCTGTAGAGATGTAGGTGTGTTAAAGCATACACTTATGGCTGTTGTTACAGGGTACCTTGGGGACCCTGGACATCTCCACTCGGGCATACACTACAGTGATGAGGTCACACACAGCTCGTATTGCTGATGTGGCAGTGGATCCATACAGAAAACACATGGCGACAGTGTCTGAAGATCAATCAATTCGTGTGTGGGATTCAGAAACTCTACAGCAGGTATGGCCATACTGTTTTTTTGTTTTTCTTGTGTTACACAAATTTCTACATAAACTTGGTATTGTCGTGATTCAAATGAGATTTCTTTTCTGACCAAATTTTCAAATAACGATTTTCAATAACAATAGTAACAAACTGTATGGTTGTATTTACAGTTGTACGACTTCAGCGCACCCGAGGAGTGCCCCTGTATCATTCACTACCACGCAACACGACAGATATTTGCCTGTGGATTTGAGAGTGGTGTTGTCAGAGTTTTTAATGTGCAGACCACAACTATGATGGCTGAACACAGGTTATAAACTTCACTATTTATTCACCATCAATAAAGGAATGATATTCACTGCTATACTAGATTATTGTTACCCAACAACCCTGTAACATTTACTACCTGTAATTGAGGAAGACCAGCCTGTCTGAGATGAGGGCTCAGATTTTATAATAAAAAACCAACTGTGACTAAGGGCAAGTAATATCATCCAGAATTTTTGCCAACACCAATCTGGCTCATTCTTGTCAAGTTACAGATAACTGAACTTTTCGCTCACCTCAGGAGTTTGAAATTTGATATCACCATAGATTACAATTGTCCCATCATTGGTCTTTGATATACTTGATTTGACTTTGTTTGAAGACTTCTGTTACCACTATCTAGTCCATGTAAAAGAAAAGCTTTTTCACAATGAAGACTATGTACATTGTCTTATGTATTTTGATTAAATAACATCAAAGCAAGACTATTGTTGACAAAATTGAATATTGTAAATGCAAATTATCTATTTGGTTTTTCAAGTACAGTGAGTACATTTCCAAGTAGAATTTGGCATTGAGATAAGGGGCTAAACAGGTGGAACATAGTATAAAATCCAGCATAGGGTATCACATTATTGTATCTCTGAGGTGTCAGAAAGAGCTATGATAAAAACAATCATAGTGTATACTTTGTTCATGGAGACATTTTTATCATTTTTTATTCATTCCCTTGAAAAGCAAATAAAAACTTGTGAACATAAAAGACCTCAAAAAGAGAATTTTTATGTGACTTGCAGACAACACAGAGGGAAGATCACAGGTCTTGCCTTTTCGCCAAATGGAGACTTCCTCTACAGTGCCTGTTCCCTAGGATCATTGGCACATTATGATGCTACATCTGAGAAGTATGAACTCCTTCGTCTCCTGGGTAACACAGTGGCACGAGGAACCAGACATTCCCCAGATATTTTGTCAGTCAGTGCTGATGGACGAAGGATGGCATTTATTGGCCCATCAGAGTACACAGTTTGTGTAGTGGATGCCAAATCATTAGATGAGGTTTGTTGTTTAATGAAGTTTGTTATTCACATTTATGTGATTTCAGTGTATTCTGCAATGTTGTATCGTTAATTGAATCCTGTGACTGTTGTTCGCCTGATTTCTAACTTCAGCTCTTTGTATATTATAGGTAGTAAGGATAGATGTAACCAATCTGAATTCATCAGATCCAGGGCGATCCTCTCTAGATGCTGCAGTCAGGCTCCACTTTGCCCCACTACATTTGGAACACCTTATAGTCATCACCTCCAACCATAAACTGCTCAAGTTTGATGCCAGAACTGGTCGTTTGCTGTCTGAGGTATGTACACACAATTACAAGACCTTAAGATGAAGTAAGTGAGTCTTTAGCAGATTGATTTTATTCTGCCATGTTATCTGCAACAATAAATTGTGTTTTTTACATAACATAATGCTTTTAAACATTGTTAGTTTATTGTCTTGTTCTATTAAGACATTTTGTTAGAAAACTGATTAACATTTTCCTGTAGATGTTACCAATAGAAGATATACGTATTGAGAAAGAAGTAAATTATTCACTATGATAGCCTTAAATATGTCTTAAATATTTCAGTTTTCATTTCTTGAACAAGCAGTATTTAATCTGTATCTCACAAAAACTTGTAGGCAGTTTGTAAAGGAAGCAGTTAGTACACTGTCCTTATTAGTGATGTCCTTTGTACAACATATGTCCTGCACCTTGATGTGTGGTTATTACAGGTGGCAAATATCCATAGGACAGGCTGTTCTACTTTGGCAGTTACGAGTAATGGACGTCACCTAGCAACAGGAGGGGACAAAGTTATTAAGGTCTGGGACTACAACATGAAGCTAGACATCAACTTTCAGGTAATGTTGTATATGTGCATTGTCAAACAGAAAATTATGCAGATTTTGGCTTAAAGAAAAGATGCATTTACACTGACTTATAAAACAAAGATTGTTACAGGCCTTTTCTTTGTTATTGCAATTATTTATTACTTGTAAATGCAGAGAAGATTTCAGGCTGACAAACAGTTTGACAAAAGAATGATGCTCCAGCCATGCCTGTCCTGTGTAGTTATATCTATCTATAAAATCCTATATGCTTTTTTCTCAGGTCTTCATAGGCCACTCCGAGAATGTGAGCAAGATCCTCTTCACCCCAGACGGCCAGGGTTTACTGAGTGTTGGAGAAGCCATTTATGTGTGGGACTTCTTAGCCACCAAACCCCCATCGCCAGTAGAGTAAGTCATCAGATGATTTAGGTCCCTTTTGTGTAAAGCAGATGAAACGATTAGACCAGTTGAATTTGCAAGAAAATGACAGGCACAGATTGGGAAGAAGGCTTGGCTGAAATATTTGGCATATGCAGATTGAGGGTTCCAGGCATTAACTAACTTGCTGAATATTATTAGTAAGCAGAATTATAGCATAAAGCATGGTCGGTGTACACACCTATTTCCATGCTAGAAAGTATTTGTTAAATAGATTGTATCTTATCTTTTGTTCGTTGTTTTATGCTAGACAGGAAATTCTGAAAATGCATATTTAAATTTACACATGTCAGTTCCAACATCCAATACCTGTGCATTTGTTCATTATGGAATCATTCCAGACCACCTAAACTGTTTCAACTTTGTTTTTGCAAAAGTGGCATTTAATAGTTATCAGAAATCATTGGGCTTAGTCATTAGCTCTATTTAATCAGATAATGAATAACACACTCGCTCAGCTTAGTGAGCCCTTCCCTTTCAAATGAGAGAGTCTACTAGTCTACCCGCATTGAGTATACCTATAAAAAAGGACATGACTCACCTTTTCAGTTAAGTGAGTAACTTCCTCAGTAAACAACTCATTAGGAATTGGAGTGGTACAGTGGAGTGAGGCACAATTCAAAAATCAGTGGACTGTGAAGAATGTGTTTTGAATATTTTGACTACTGTTTGATTTTCACAACTGAGTTTTATTTTATCCAGGGGTCGTGAGTACAAAGAGAAAGACTACATGCAACTACAACGAGACAGGACGAGTGAGTATGGTAGTCTATAAGTTACTTCAACCAGTTACTATCAACATAAAAAAACCCAAAATGTCTGACAGACGGCCATCTTGGATTTTGACTTTGCAAGATTGTTATTGATATTTCTTTTTCAAATTTCATGTGTATGCTTTCCTTGATCCCTAGTTATGCCTGTTCTATTTTGGTACTGATCAGAAAAAACAAAGCGGCCATCTTGGATTTTGACTTCGAAAGTTTGCTTTTATGTATAATTTCCAGTAGGTCCCTAACTGTGGCTGTTTGAGTTTGGTACTGATCAGAAATCAGATTAGAGGACCATATGGAAGATTAGCCGTTGGCTAAATATGTAATCCTCAGAAAATAAAGTTTATTATTATTATTAGAAAAACAAGATAGCCAACAGGTAGCCATCTTGGATTTTGCCAGTAAAGATTGTTATTGCTATTTCTTAAGAAGTACTGTATGGATATCTCTCAAATTTCATACTTATGTTTCCTTTGGTCTCTCTTTGTGCACATTTGATTTTGGGACTATTCAGAAGAAATGAAATGGCTTCCAGACAGCCATTTTGGATTTGGATTCTTATCATTAAGACCAAAAACAGAGAAGAAAAGAGAAAAGAAGTGGAAAAAACTTTCAAAGAGAATATAAAATCAAACAATTTGTAATGCCCAGCCCAACATAGCATGGTTTTATTTATCTTGATATTCCTTCATAATGTCCAGCCTGTAATAAGAATAAGCTTTTTAGTATCTTTATTATTGATAGGACCAGAAACCATATGATTAGAATAACATATTGTGAATATCAGTATGTACCTTTTGTTGATGTTGTAGATAACAGCATAGATGATATTCTGGAACGAAGTATAGAGGATAGATCATATCTTGAGCTGCCAAGGCGATCCCCACCTCGACCAATCAGCTACAACTCCTCTAGTCGTATTGAGGACCTAAGCTCCATCCATAAAGTTTCTAATGAAGGTAAGCCACATATTTAGCTGAACTTCATATACTCTTACTGGAGGGAAATGAAAAATGTTGCATTTGTATTTGTGCTGAAATTGCTCCAAAACTAACAACACAACATATTCTGTTTCTTTGTATCAAGATGTATCATTGTATAGATATATTGATAACTCACAAATAAAATATCAAATCCTTTTAAATGTTCCTAGTGAGCATAATTATACCCCCTCCTCCCCCAACAACAAATTTAGGGAAGGGGTTTACTGGAATCAAGTTTGCTGTCCCTCCTACCCTCTGTATATGCAACAATGTACCAGCTACTCCTCCTAAACTACAGAATGGATTTCAACGAAATTTGATGGCAATAATCCTTACACATTGCAGATGTATATCAGGTTGAGCTTTAATGATATATCGTCAACTCTTATACTACTAAGTGCAATGCAACATGCTGGCAATAATGCTCGTACATTTTCGGAAACTTGTACATGTTTGGGAATTCAGCGATGTACCAGCTACTGTTAACTACTGAATGGATTTCAACAAAATTTGATGGCAACAATCCTTATACGTTGAAAATGTGTGTTATCTTTATCACGTTTGATTTATTTTGTATTTTACAAAGTTATGCCTGTTTGCAATATTGTTAAAATTTGTAAGGGACTCTTTTCTTTGACAATTTCTTACACCACATTGGCCAATCAAATACGACGTTTACAAAATTACATGAATTTCTTTTATGTTATTGGGTGATAACATAAAAAAATTGCCAATGAAAATGCTTGTCTGATACAAGATTAAGTTTTACTTATTTTATTTTTTTATGTTACACCTAATTCCTCCGTATTTGAGTGTTGGCTTCATATTAGCAAGCCTGTTGTTTTTATGATTATATCCAATGTTAAAGCTTTCCATGGGCTTGTCCATCACTGAAAATTTGTACAAACATGTTTAGAATTGGCATCAAGGCTCTTTTCAAAAAGGATGCATATCCCATGTCATCAAAATTAAAAACCATTTTATTTCATGGATAACACTGTTGGGGCCGGGATATGAGTTGACCCCTGGATGACAGTTCTAGTTTACAGTGTTTTTAAGATGCCAGAATTCTACAAGTTATCAGGGGTAAAGAGAACAACAGCTTTACTATATAGACACAAGGTGTTTATAGATATATGTTGTATCCAGGGTCCTGTTTGTGCATGTAGACAAAGTGGTTTGTTGACATTTTAAATGTAACATTTGAGACATAAATTGGGGATGGACCTGCAAATATTATAACAAGCCTTAAAAGGCTTAGTCAAGAATTATCGGAAAGTAAAATGAGATCAATAGGTATTTCCTCATTTCATAAATGAACAACCCTGGTCCAATTAACAAACAAATACAGCCCTGTATTAAATCAGAAGCAGGCTTATGGTGATGTATTTATATTTATCAGAAGATGACTTGGTGACCGGTACATCTGACAGGGAAGCAATTTTGATTGGTCCGGAATTGAGGACTAGATTCGCTGAGCACCATATAGACAGTCAGGATTCTGTAAGTATTCATCTGTAGTCTTTGATGAATTTCTGAAATGTTGTTAAAAGTTTTTATAAGCTGACATCGAAATTTGTCAAGATTCTTTGATATTTTTAGCCCACCACCTATCTAATAGATGGTGGGTTATTCAAATCGCCCGGTGTCTGTGGTTCGTCGTCAGTCCGTCCATCCGTCCGTAAACAATTCTTGTTACCGCTATTTCTGGAAAAGTACTGGATGGATATTTCTCAAATTTCATATGCAGTTTCCCCTTGGTCCCTAGTTGTGCATTGTACCTTTTTTGGACTGATTCGAATTCAAGATGGCCGACAGGTGGGCATCTTGGATTTTGGATGTAAAAGTTTGTTACCGCTATTTCTTGGAAAGTACTGGATGGATCTTTCTCAAATTTCATAAGCAGGTTCCCCTTGGTCCCTAGTTGTGCATTGTACCTTTTTTGGACTGATTCAAATTCAAGATGGCCGACAGGTGGCCATCTTGGATTTTAGAAGTAAAAGTTTGTTACCGCTATTTCTGAGAAAGTGCTGGATGGATCTTTCTCAAATTTCATGTGCAGTTTCCTCTCGGTCCCTAGTTGTACATTGTACCTTTTTTGGACTGATTCGAATTCAAGATGGCTGACAGGCAGCCATCTTGGATTTTAGAGGTAAAAGTTTGTTACCGCTATTTCTGGAAAAGTACTGGATGGATATTTCTCAAATTTCATATGCAGTTTCCCCTTGGTCCCTAGTTGTGCATTGTACCTTTTTTGGACTGATTCGAATTCAAGATGGCCGACAGGTGGGCATCTTGGATTTTGGATGTAAAAGTTTGTTACCGCTATTTCTTGGAAAGTACTGGATGGATCTTTCTCAAATTTCATAAGCAGGTTCCCCTTGGTCCCTAGTTGTGCATTGTACCTTTTTTGGACTGATTCAAATTCAAGATGGCCGACAGGTGGCCATCTTGGATTTTAGAAGTAAAAGTTTGTTACCGCTATTTCTGAGAAAGTGCTGGATGGATCTTTCTCAAATTTCATGTGCAGTTTCCTCTCGGTCCCTAGTTGTACATTGTACCTTTTTTGGACTGATTCGAATTCAAGATGGCTGACAGGCAGCCATCTTGGATTTTAGAGGTAAAAGTTTGTTACCGCTATTTCTGGAAAAGTACTGGATGGATATTTCTCAAATTTCATATGCAGTTTCCCCTTGGTCCCTAGTTGTGCATTGTACCTTTTTTGGACTGATTCAAATTCAAGATGGCCGACAGGTGGGCATCTTGGATTTTGGATGTAAAAGTTTGTTACCGCTATTTCTTGGAAAGTACTGGATGGATCTTTTAATAATACTCAAATTTCATAAGCAGGTTCCCCTTGGTCCCTAGTTGTGCATTGTACCTTTTTTGGACTGATTCAAATTCAAGATGGCCGACAGGTGGCCATCTTGGATTTTAGAAGTAAAAGTTTGTTACCGCTATTTCTGAGAAAATGCTGGATGGATCTTTCTCAAATTTCATGTGCAGTTTCCTCTCGGTCCCTAGTTGTACATTGTACCTTTTTTGGACTGATTCGAATTCAAGATGGCCGACAGGTGGGCATCTTGGATTTTTGATGTAAAAGTTTGTTACCGCTATTTCTTGGAAAGTACTGGATGGATCTTTCTCAAATTTCATAAGCAGGTTCCCCTTGGTCCCTAGTTGTGCATTGTACCTTTTTTGGACTGATTCAAATTCAAGATGGCCGACAGGTGGCCATCTTGGATTTTAGAAGTAAAAGTTTGTTACCGCTATTTCTGAGAAAGTGCTGGATGGATCTTTCTCAAATTTCATGTGCAGTTTCCTCTCGGTCCCTAGTTGTACATTGTACCTTTTTTGGACTGATTAGAATTCAAGATGGCCGACAGGTGGCCATCTTAGATTTTGGAAGTAAAAGGTTGTTACCGCTATTTCTTGGAAAGTACTGGATGGATCTTTCTCAAATTTCATATGCAGGTTCCCCTTAGCCCCTTGTTGTGCATTGTACCTTTTTTGGACTGATTCGAATTCAAGATGGCTGACAGGTGGCCATCTTGGATTTTAGAGGTAAAAGTTTGTTACCGCTATTTCTGAGAAAGTACTGGATGGATCTTTCTCAAATTTCATGTGCAGTTTCCCCTCGGTCCCTAGTTGTGCATTGTACCTTTTTTGGACTGATTCAAATTCAAGATGGCCGACAGGTGGCCATCTTGGATTTTGGAAGTAAAAGTTTGTTACCTCTATTTCTTGGAAAGTTGTGGATGGATCTTTCTCAAATTTCATATGCAGTTTCCCCTTGGTCCCTAGTTGTGCATTGTACTTTTTTTGGACTGATTCGAATTGAAGATGGCCGACAGGTGGCCATCTTGGATTTTGGAAGTAAAAGTTTGTTACCGCTATTTCTTGGAAAGTACTGGATGGATCTTTCTCATATTTCATATGCTGGTTCCCTTTATTTCCTAGTTGTGCATTATACCTTTTTGGACTGTTCCGAAATCAAGATGACTGACAGGCAGCCATCTTGGATTTTGAGAGTAAAATCTTGTTACTGCTATATCTGAGGAAGTACTGGATGGATTCTTCTGATATTTCATAGATATTGGTTTCCCTTGGTCCCTAGTTGTGCATTGTACCTGTTTTGGACTGATTTGAAATCAAGGTGGCCCACAGGCAGCCATCTTGGATGTTGACAGTAATACAGCACAAGCATATTGTCCATTATCCACCTGTAACTGACTGCTATCTAATAATACTTTGGGATCTTTTTCAAATGATATTTGCTAATAGGTGCTTAATAAAAATATCTTGTGCCATCATTGAGTACATTCAATGAAGACCAGTTCATGAACATCTGTAACAAACAAACAAAAAAAATAAACAAATCTTCAAGAACTGAAAACAGATCGTCAAATGGTGGGCGCCAAGATCCCTCTGGGATCTCTTTATTATAATGTGGTAAAATATATACATGTCTGTGAGTTCTGAGTGCTGTGATATTGACCCCGAGTTCTCATTGATGAAAAGACAGGATATTTCTTTGTAAACGGATAGCCTATCAGTTTATTTGACAATGCATTGATGAGATTATTATCACATTTTCTTCATAGGAATATTTTTGTTTTAAGTAAATAAGATTAAAAAAAGCAGCAGAAAGAAGAGAAAAGGGAAAAACTCCATCTATTAAAGAACAAATAAATATCAAACTTTGGTGTGTACTAAGATCAGGATTATAGGATGAGAATGTTGGCATTCTAGTTCACAGGATGAGAATGTTGGCATTCTAGTTAACAGGATGAGGATGTTGACATTATATAACCTGTGATTAATTTACAGGATGAGAATGTTGGCATTCTAGTTAACAGGATGAGGATGTTGACAATATATAACCTGTGATTAATTTACAGTATGAGAATGTTGGCATTCTACCTGTGATTTGTTAACAGGAAGAGGATGTTGACAATGGATTACCTGTGATTTGTTAACAGGATGAGAATGTTGACATATAACCTGTGATTTGTTTGCAGGATGAGAATGTTGACATATAACCTGTGATTTGTTTGCAGGATGAGATTGTTGACATATAACCTGTGATTTGTTTGCAGGATGAGAATGTTGACATATAACCTGTGATTTGTCTGCAGGATGAGATTGTTGACATTGTATTACCTGTGATTTGTTTGCAGGATGAGAATGTTGACATATAACCTGTGATTTGTTAACAGGATGAGAATGTTGACATATAACCTGTGATTTGTTTGCAGGATGAGAATGTTGACATATAACCTGTGATTTGTTTGCAGTATGAGAATGTTGACATATAACCTGTGATTTGTTTGTAGGATGAGAATGTTGACATATAACCTGTGATTTGTTTGCAGTATGAGATTGTTGACATCGCGATGTGGGTGCCTGTGATTGTGTTTCTGTCTGTCCGTTTCGCTGTTGACATATAACCTGTGATGATGAGATTTCGATGAAACTTGCTTATGATACTTGGTACATAAGTCCCTCAAGTTCGATGTTCGCCAAATTCCTGTGATTTGTTTGAGGCTGCTGCAATCTGATTGGCTGAATGTTTTACATGTCCTGTGATTTGATTTTGAAGGAATGATGGGATTTCGATGAAACTTGCTTATGATACTTGGTACATATAGTCCCTTTGTTTGCAGTTCGATGTTGACATCGAATTCCGTATATTTAATGAGGCTGCTGCAATCTGATTGGCTGTGTTTTACAGAGAATATCTTCTGAAGGAATGATTTGGGATTTGTTTAAAACTTACTTTGTGAGATTGTTGACATATACTTGGTTTGTTTGCAGTAAGCCCCTCATTCGAGTTCAATGTTCACATATAACCTGTGATTTGTTTGCCTGTCTGTCGATCCATATATTGACATATAACCTGTGATTTGTTTGCAGTATGAAAGTTGCTTTCAATACTTGACACCTGTCCATAAGTTGTCTGTGATTCACTTGTTGTTCATATAACCTGTGATTTGTTTGCAGACATGTCTTAGAAGTCCAGGCTGTCATCAACTGCTTTTTGCACAAGACTCAATCTTCCTCTGTCATAGGAGGGGACATATAACGTGTGATTTGCCAACACAACGTTGCTTTCTACGTAAAGATGAGAACTGCTCCATACTAACCAGAGATTTGTTTGCATATTGATCATGTCTGGACAAGAGACCTTGATTTGTTTGCACAAGTGACACAGTGTGGACATACTACAGTGACCACAAGCAAATATTTGTAGATTTCATGTACTAGGTAATAATTACAATAACTTTGATATGCTTGTATAAAGCATATTCAGGAACATTATATGATTCAGATATTCTCAAAAATCACATTTTAAACCATTTTTCACCATTGTCTATTACAAATGTATATATTTGACCTAACACTCATTAAAACAACCAAAATTGCTATGTGTTGACATATAACCTGTGATTTTTGTTTTCAGTATGAAATTCATACCATTTTCAATTATTTACATACTGTATTACCATTTTTCACATTAATATTAAGAAACTCAATCATAAGGGGTAGGTATTATG
The DNA here is from genome assembly GCF_031769215.1 of Ylistrum balloti. Taxonomy (NCBI): domain Eukaryota; kingdom Metazoa; phylum Mollusca; class Bivalvia; order Pectinida; family Pectinidae; genus Ylistrum; species Ylistrum balloti. Next base: position 800,156 of record NW_026782004.1, on the reverse strand, counting down.
CGGGGCCCTTCCTCGACATTGGTCTAGTTGACATTGCATTACCTGTGATTTGTTTGTAGGATGAGAATGTTGACATATAACCTGTGATTTGTTTGCAGGATGAGAATGTTGACATATAACCTGTGATTTGTTAACAGGATGAGAATGTTGACATATAACCTGTGATTTGTTTGCAGTATGAGAATGTTGACATATAACCTGTGATTTGTTTGCAGTATGAGATTGTTGACATTGTATTACCTGTGATTTGTTTGTAGGATGAGAATGTTGACATATAACCTGTGATTTGTTTGCAGTATGAGAATGTTGACATATAACCTGTGATTTGTTTGCAGTATGAGAATGTTGACATATAACCTGTGATTTGTTTGCAGGATGAGAATGTTGACATATTACCTGTGATTTGTTTGCCGTATGAGGATGTTGACATTGTATTACTTGTGATTGGTTTGTAGGATGAGGAAGATGCAGTTGAACCTCTTGCTCCCAGTCCCCAGCGTCAAAAGCATAAACGGTTCAGTGCAGGAAAGCAGAATCAAGGCAAGAAGGCTCCTGTGGTTAGCCCTGGAGAAAAGAGAGAGGGTGAGGTAGTGAAACCTTCCTCACACAAACACTTCATACAGCGGGAACAGACATATGGCATGGCACAGGTGTGTTTTGTTTTCATTTCTCAAAAAAATTTATTTTTATTTTTCACTTAAAAGCTTTTGTAACTGTTAACTGATAAGTTGTCTGTCCTTGTTTCTTTACCCATGTAATTATGTTATTTATGAGTCTGCCATGATCCTATATATATTTTGTATGTCTCTGGAAAGCATTGAAAAACAATGTGGGAATGGGTTGAGAGGGTTTGGGGTGTCCACCTAAAATTTGGTAAGTTGTAATACATAGTTCTGGTTTTACATAGTTCAGCAATGCAAACATTGACAAATATTATGAAAGAGTTACTCTCAATAACTGCCGCAGTGAACTATTATACGCATAGACCATGGAGTATCCAATGCATAATTCTACCTTTATTTTTTTATGTGTCATTCAAGTAATGTTGATATTTTTCTAGTCTGAGTAACCCATAATTTTCTCTTTTGACAGAGAAGATACACTGCCCCTCCAAACCAGGCTGGTCTGAAACTCAAGTCTGTGATTGGCTACAATGGAAACGGCAGAGGAAATATGGTGTGGCATCCTGACACAGGTAAGTACTACATAAGTACTACACAGGTTAATAGCTTTCCTCTGTGTCTGTACAGTCCCTGTGTCTGTGAGAGTTTGTCACTGCTCTAGTGGTATCATTCCATTGCTTTACAATTGAAGGGACTAAAAAATTGCCTTGACCCAACCGAAATTTCGACTCAATGAAATTCAAGTCATCCGAACTAAAAATACAAAGATATAGAAGGGAAAAAATTGGGACTTGAAAATTATTTCGACTCAAATGGAATTTGGACTGAAGCAATTTCAAGACAACAAGTTTCAAGTGCATTAACTTTTTTAGGTCAAGGTCACCTTTGCTATTTTTGAAAACTATTGTCCGCACTCTGTTGTCTTCATTCCTGGAGGGATTCTCATCAAACTTCACACACTTGAAAAGCATCAATTTGTACAAGTACAAATATCACGGTTGTTGGGTCATGGTTGCTGTTACTATTTTTAGAAAATTAGTTAATCATTAAAGTTAAGAGCTTGTGGGGGCCAGCATGTATTGCTTCAGCAAAACTTGATATGCTTGTTTGTACAGGTCTGGTTGCTTAACTTATTTGATCAGATCTGTTTGCCTTCATTTACTGGTCTGGTTACTTACACTTATATTGAGTTTGTCAATCTTACTCACATGTCTGTTTTCCTACTCTTATTTGTACAGGTCTCTTTGTCTACACTTATTTGTACAGATCTGTTTGTCTCCACTTATTTGTACAGGTCTGTTTGTCTCCACTTATTTGTACAGGTCTGTTTGTCTCCACTTATTTGTACAGGTCTGTTTGCCTACTCTTATTTGTACAAATTTGTTTGTCTCCACTTACTTGTACAGATCTCTTTGTCTACACTTATTTGTACAGGTCTGTTTGCCTACACTTGTGGCTGTTTGATTGTTGTGGAGGACCTAAACACAGGACAACAGAGACATCTTACAGGACATGTGGAGGAGATCTCAACAATGGCCTTACAGAATGATTGCCAGGTAAGGTATTGACATGTTTTCTCTATGCAGTTATCAAATTGGCTTTGTGTATTCCTAATCATGTATACAATGTATTTAGGTGAAGGTTTGAAGAGGGAAATGGGACTAGATGCATTGTATAATGCAAGGTTAGTTGTCATCGGGAGGTGGACCGCTCTGATAGCAGACAGGCTAACACACAGCTTAGCCAAGGGAGTTTAACCTTAGTCATATTGGCTTCCACTGCTACAGGGCTAGTCATACACACACCTTTTAATTATATATGTCTGGTGGGAAAGTCTAATGTAGGGCAGAGGAAATCTTCTGTAGGGCAGAGGGCAAAAGTAGAGGACCTCGATGGAGAATAGATGTGTAGGGCTGTCTCTGAATACTTCATTAAGCTCAGGAATTCTCAGTTGTTGTGTTGACTAATAGAGAATATAATATGTGTTACATAAAGCAAAAATAAACATGTCAACAAAACTGTTGCTGATAAGTCTGGTATGTATCCACCCTTAGGGTATCAGCAGGAAACATCACACATCCATTATGTATGTTATGCGTGTTCTTGGTTCTATGTATTTCAAATGATTTTATGATAAATGAAGTAAATATTTTAAGCTATATAATCTTGGTATGATTTTAAACATTGCCTTGCAGTCTATTTAGGCAAAGGTGTGACTGTCCATTATTATAGTGATAATTTTTATTTAACTCTCTCCACAAACAGTGTTTGTCCAGTTATATACCTTGTCATCAGACTCCCAATTCTCGAAACCTTCCTCTCAGTACCATCATGTATTTTATTTATGCTAATGATCTGTTGACTTTAGATGTTGGCCTCGGCTAGTGGCTCCTTTGGTCTGTCGGCCAGTCAGATTTGTCTTTGGAACCTTAAGGATATGGTATGTCACAAAGTCCTACAGCACCATGAACATGACATCGTTTCACTGGCCTTCTCTCGTGACGACCGCTTCCTTATATCTGTTGGTGAGTGCTACCTTAATGAGTGCAATAGCCTTTATTATACTTCAAATTGATAAAACCTTCTACATCCTCTTAATTTGCTATTAGTGACTAAAATTTCTGTTTCACATAGTTGTCCCATTATGACCAAGTGGGGCAGGCATGATGTCACCAAAGAAGTATAAAGTGAGAATATTGCCAATTTGTATCGGTTTGAATGCTGTCTTCACGAATGTTTGTAGAAGTATCTGCTTTTTGTGATAAACTGAATCTTGGATTTATTTTCATCTGGACTTTTTCCTCGTACTTTATCAAAGGCTTCTAATCTCTACGGTTGGAATCTCATGTAAGGTCTGCTATGCATCTTATAATCCTTGTGTTCTAGGTGATTATAGAGATTGCTGTGTGGTTGTATGGAGTACCTATGACTATGAGATACTGACAAGTTCCAGAGTGACCAGTCCTATCCATGAACTCAAATGGGACCCTTACACTGTCAATGAGTTTGCCTCAGTGGGGGAGAACGGCACCGTGCTGTTTTGGCTCCTTGATGAAACGTCCAATGAAGTGTGTCTCAATGTCCATGAGGCAGAGGTTCCAGATGAACTCTTACAAACTCACCATATGGTTAGTGTTTTGATTCATAAGGATTTACTTTTTACTGTTAACTCATTAAAAAAAGGTATCTCTGTGATATGTCTATTTGTACTATTAAAGGCACCAAACTGATTATCTCATGTAAAGGAACTATGATGGTTAATTTGTTAATATTACAAACCTTTTTTATGTTAATGTAGGGGAGCAGATCAGTAGACTTTACATCAATGGAATATGCAGGAGACAGCACACTTTATGCATCAACTAACAACGGCAAGGTGTCTGCCTGGGATACCCGTCATAACACATGCTTCATGCACTGGGAGGCAGACAACTGTGAGATTGGTAAGGAAGGATGATGTTGCCAACCTGGCCGGTGATCAATCTACACAGGTGGTGATGTACCTTTGATTATGAATATTATGAATATAAAGGTTCCTTATTATTTCATGATGACTGTCCAATGACAGGGTGGAGATGTATGTCTGATTAGGAATATTTTACATATAGGTGCCTTAGTTTGTCGTGGTGGCCGTCTCCTGACAGGAAGTACTGGACGCAATCTTCGAATGTGGTCCATCGTAGGTGTTGGAGAGATGCGACTGCCAGGAGAGCACAATAACATGCGAGGAGGGGGTCTGACAATGGAAGATGAAATGAATGTGGATGGAGAAGTTGTGTCTCTAGCATTTGATGAGGCACTAGATATGGTACAGCCTCTCATTTGTATTGTGTTTGTTCTTTGTAGCTACAATTTTTTTCTTGAGGCTACATGTCAAACTTACATATAGAAAATGGCTTGGATTGCTTTACTGGATGTATACAATGTTGCATAATTGAATGATCAGCTTAATATCAACTTAAGAATTTTTATCTTATTGTGTCATGGTTTGCATTTGAGTTTACATGGGTCTTAATTTCTCTCTACATACATATTGGCTAAATCCTGATGATATTGGGAAGTGAAGACACACAAGACATAGTTATTTGTTATTCTGTTAATTCCTGATGATATGGCCAAGTAAGGACATGAAAGACACACAATTACTTGTAACTTTGTTACTGAATGTGTCAACTCACTGCATTTGTGTGACTTGATTTTTCAGCATTTAGCATGTTCTTCGTGTATTCTTAACACATTTGACAATAGCAACGTAAATGACTGAGATTAACTTGTAGTCACTATTGTATATTGTAAAACACTGCAAATCTATGTCTTATCATGAAGGTCTTGTAATATCTAAGTGAATGTACATTAATTCCATTTATGTATAATTTATTGTTTTGGTTGCAGGGAATTGTGGGTACAAGTTCCGGTACACTGTGGTACATCAACTGGCCTGAGAGAACAAGTATCCGCCTGGTATCTAGTCACATGTCTAGGGTAGGTACAACTCAAAGTCACGTGTCTAGGGTAGTTACGACTCAAAGTCACATGTCTAGGGTAGGTACGACTCAAAGTCACATGTCTAGGGTAGGTACAACTGAAAGTCACATGTCTAGAGTAGGTACGACTCAAAGTCACATGTCTAGGGTAGTTACGACTCAAAGTCACATGTCTAGGGTGGGTACGACTCAAAGTCACATGTCTAGGGTAGTTACGACTCAAAGTCACATGTCTAGGGTAGGTACGACTCAAAGTCACATGTCTAGGGTAGGTACGACTCAAAGTCACCCAGGGTTCACACCACCTTTCGAAATTCTTGTGACAAAATTTTCTCCAAACTCGAAATTTTTTCACCAAATCATTAATTTAGGAGTCAAATATAATTGGGTCAAAATCCATGTTTAAATAATAGAGCTGATTATTTTGACATAATTAAATGTTAATATGATCTGTAATAAAAAATATCACATGCGGTTTCAGTACTCTTGTTTCAATAAATTCTTAAACATACTAGGTGGTTTAAGAAAAGAAAAACACACTTGGTACTATTGTCATATACAATGTCCTTCATATTTTGTTAAAAAATCCTGTATTCAAAATTTTGTAACCAAATTATTTTTCCATTCATACTACGTATTTAACTAAGCAAGGAATTGTATAAAATATCCTGAGTCCTGACCCCTGAATATATTTTAATGGGAATAAGAACAGCAGTATGGTGATAACACTAGGAAAATTAGTAAGTTAATCACAAAAATTTACCTGTATCTTTTTTTAAAATGTCTTAAAACTAAGATATAAATTGCAAAATTTGTTCCAATACTTTTTTAAAAATATATTTGTACTTGATAATTATAGACTTAGATAAAATAATCCTGGTATTTATATCTTTTTACTGATAAATGAAAAAGATACAGTAAAGATCAATATTTTCTGTATCAGATATCAGATGGAAGTTATTAATTTTCCTTGTCATAATTTTATCTAAATTGTGTAGAATAAATTTGGTTTGTTTCAATTGAAAAAAAAACGAAGGCAAAAATCATTCCTGAATTTGAAGTCCAAGTCCATTTTGCATTGCATAGAATACAGTAAATAGCCTGTTTGTGTTTAAATAATTTTAACTGTGATGTACATTTATGTGATTGTTGTCTATAAAAATGTGATGGATATGTGAACCACAGTCAGAAATAAGTTTGATGTATGTGTTTACTGCCTTAATGTACCTATTTAATGTAGATTTACTGTGTTCTTTTACCAGGTGAACGGCCTATCTTCCTGCAGTAGTTCCCATGTGGCATCTTGTGCTAATGACGGAAGTTTGCGTGTTTGGTCAATCGAGGACCGAGAACAGCTCTTACAGTTCCAAGTCCGGGATCAGGTAGTTGCTCCTAAGTTCTTCAGTCCTTAACCCATTTTCTGGCTATTTTTGAGGAGCTATGCCTCACTTACAAAGTTGTTACCTTAAAACAGTTCAACATCTGCTACAAGTTTGGACTAAAATACTTCACAAATGTATTGGCCACATTGCATCAGTTTTTCGTTATTTCCCTTTTACAGAAGTTTTAGCCGAGTCTTACATAATTAGTATTATGTTATATTTTACACTTTATAATGCATCATTTGGAACAGTAACAAAACAAGAAGAATAAATACACATGTTCCTTTTACCATAAGTGTTGTAAACTATTGTGTTAAAGACTCCGGTCGAGGTGGTGTTATGATCTCGTCTCTATATGAAGAAGAAAAGTTTGTGTTTTTTCTTGGCATGCTTATAAAGTACAAGATACCCCATAAATTGGTAGGTTATATAAACTTTTCATGTAAATTCTAACTTTGGATTTCTGTTTCTCAGTCTTGCACCTGTGTAGCATTTGCCCCTTCGGGTCCAGACATTGTCACCATGACAACAGTAAGTAATGTGGAGGAGGCCCCTGTGGTGGCCCACCAGCATCGAGAGAATAATCAACTACCTCATCTTGTGTCTGGGTACAGTGATGGCACTGTACGCCTGTTTGACCCTAATAAGGTGGAAATGGTACTCAAGATGCACCCTCATGCAGTCGCTGTTACTGCTATCAGTTTCTCCTCTGATGGTAGGTATCAAGGAAAGGGATGTGTGTAGTACTTCAATATATTAAGTCAAAACTGGATGTTTTATCAGTTACCAACACAAACAAGATACTCTAACTAAGGTCTTTTTCCCCGAACAATGAATCTTCTGCTTGGTGAAGGTTAATAGATATAACTAGTGAAAGATTGTTCGAAACACTTTATACAAAAAGTAATTAGGAAATGTTTGTAGTTATAATCTCTTTCATTAAAACTTATTAGAATTCATATCTAGCACGGAAAATGATTTCATTTTGATACATTTGTTCAGGACGAATGATAATATCTGGAGGAAGTGATGGCCTGATTGCAGTCAGCAGTCCCACCACTGGAATGACTGTCCGTGTTATCAATGACCACAAGGGTGCCCCCATCACCAGTATTGATGTCACAGACAAACAGGTACACAAACCAATATAGATATTGTGTGATTTTATAAATAAGCATACTATAGTGTTTATAGATACTATAATTATGTATTTCATCAGTATTAGTTACTGTAAACCACTTATGTGTACTTTTTTAACTATGCCTACATTTTTAAATAGCAAGTAATTGTACATAGGAACTTCCCAAACTGACCATGTATGTAACATGCCAATTTGGGGAGGGTAGAGTTTTCAGAAGTGAATGAAGTAGACCAGTCTAAACCCTGATATAATTGGTTGAATGCTATACTGTACAATACTATGATATAGATTTTTCCTTGGCATTTAAACTACACATGTCCAAGTTACTGAATGCATTAAAGACTCTGTAGATATTATAATGATTGGTTTTGAGAAGGATTGGGATGTTGCACTGTATACTGAAATATAAAGGGTGCATTTTTAAAAATTGATAGTTGTCATTTTTGGAATTAACTGAAATACAGTACTGAAACGATTTTCAATGTGTAATTACTTTCATTATTTTGTGGCAATCCAATTTCTGTAACTGCCCACCTGTGACCATTATCAATAATAACAGCCTACCTGTGATAATGGAAGATCTATAATAGCCCACTGTGTATTGATGTAGGACCTGGCTGATAATTGCAATAAATAGCTGTTTGTTTTGAACCAAGGACCAAGATGTAGGTATCACTGCCCCACTACTGTGGCTCGCCACTAGTGCTGACCGTCGTGTCAGTGTTTGGTCTGCTGACTGGTCAAAGGACTTCTGTGAACTGGTAGATTGGCTGACATTCCCAGCTCCAGCATACACACCAGATGGCGCTGTCATCGCTAAACAAGATCAGGTAGGTAGATATGTTGATATCAGATTCCTTTTGGTTGTTTATCACAAAGTTTGACATACACATATTATTAATAGATACTGGATATGAGTATGAAATTTTTTTGTTTGCAATTTTTCAGGGCTTATATGGTAACCTGCCCCCAAGTATTGCAAAATTTTCTCCAGAGGAGCAAGATATTATAATCTACACAGGATATGGCAGTCAGAAACATGTGCAGTTCTACAGCTTATCACAACGCAAGGTATATGCAATATCTGCTTCTAAACTTTAATTCTAAAAGATTTGTGTGATAGAGAATTTCCTAATTTTCTGAGACTTGTTTAGATATGGATTCCTTTGGAGGCTGTACGATAGACACACAAATGAGTAGCACCTTTTCATACAAATTAAGATTTAGAAACAGTAGGGTCAAACAGTGAATTAAACTGCATCATATAGCTGTTATATATCTTAAGGAAATAAAACTCTTAGACACTATTTAGAAACAAATGAAAGATTTCTAAATTAACATAATAAATCTGTATGAATTATAGTATATATATTTTTCCATGTTTACATTGAAACAGAATTTTAGTCTCATCACAGCTTCATTAACATGATTGCTTTGTGCAGGTGGTGCGGACATCAGCACTAACACATTGGTCAACATGTATGGATATGAGCCCCACCTCCTCTTTGATTGCTTTGGGTGCTAATGGTAAGTCTTTCATAGTTTAGGGACCAATAAGTCACTTATGACTCTTGAACTAAAGGTAAACTTAACCTCTGCAAATATAGTGTCTAAAGGTAGATCTTTTATAGAATTGGGAACTTAGGGTAAATCATGCATAGATCTTGGTAACACATAGTATACTATAGTGCACGGAGCTCATAGATATGGATAATGCATGGTAAACTTTTATACCTTGGGGCTCATAGATCTGGCTAATATGTGGTAAACTTTTAGTGCTGGAGGCACAGAGATCTGGATAATATGTGGTAAAAGTTCAGTGATGGGGGCTCATACATATGGATAATATGTGGTAAACTTTTAGTGGATAATATGTGGTAAAATTTCAGTGATGGGGGCTCATAGATCTGGATAATATGTGGTAAAATTTCAGTGATGGGGGCTCATAGATCTGGATAATGCTTGGTAAATTGTTTGTTCTGGAGGCTCAAACAACTTAAAGCCTTCTTTCCTCTTTATTCTCCCAACAACCAAAATTAGAAATGTAGAATTGTTTATGGACTTTTCATGCTCCCTGAAGGGAGAACATATAGTCACCACTTTGTCCATCCATCCATCCATCATAATTTTGTCTGGAACATATCCTAAAACCATATGAGGTAACAACATAAAATTTCATAGGTAGATAGATCTCAAAAGTTCTTAATCACAGAATTACAGAATTATTGCCATAGATAAAATATTGTGATAATATATCAAAACATAACTTGCATTTTAAAAAGATGTGCAATATCATAAAACAATTAATTCTTACTGGATAAGTACCATTGCATATGTCTTTTTTATTTACAGAACGTCTGATGAAGCTGATGGATTATTATGAAGGAAGCTTCCAAGATTTTACTGGCCACAATGACTCTGTGACTGTTGTCAAATTCTCTGCTGATAGTAAATATCTATTCTCTGTGGCCCATGCAGAAATACTCATATGGGAAGTGAATGTATAACTATGGTCAATAAGTTTTGTCATTAAAAGGCATAGAAATTTGTTTTATACTAACTGTGGAACATGTAATGCGAGGCTCCTGTGATCACCTAATCATTTTATTTTACGATATCATAAAATTCTGATTTAATGTGTAAGTGAAAAGATAAAAAAATTTTCTTTTAATTTTCAAGTTGAACGTAAGCTTCGAAGTGGTAGGGAATTAAAAATCTTTAACCTCTATGTGAGAGGACTTAGGAAGATGTCAAATTACAACATATTTGATAATGTAGAACCCTAGAAATGATTCAATCTGAGATGTTAAAACATAAAACAGGAAGAGATGTACAAATTGTTGTATTATTGAAATTTATTTCTGATACAAACAGCAAGTTGTGAGTGTCAATATTTCTTCTTTGTATCTTAGCGCTGTAAAATGCTTTGATAATTTAATTCCTTATATCTTTTTCGTAAATCATGTTTTTGTGTAAAGTATTAGCTTTATGTAACTGAAGACTAACATTGATTCATTACTGGGTTGTATGAGAGAGTGTGTAGACTTATGTATGAATGAGATTATGAATGTAGATAAGTGTAGAGAAAAGTATGTCAAAGATTATACACTGTTTTATCATTATTCATTTCTAGTGATCAATATTTAATTATTATTATATATTATTTATATAGGTAGTCTAACAATGTAATCATCAGTGATATTAGAAAACAAAACTTACTAAAACATTGAAGTTTGGCTTGACAAGTTGAAAGCTATGTTCAGATGATGAGTGGTTTGATATGTGTATGTATTAATATAGTAGTCAGGTCATCTGTCCAAAGTAATCAGTAATGTATTGCCTAAAAACAGTACTACAGTTACTCTGTATTGTATGACAATGTCCTAGGTGATACATGGTAACACTGTATTGTATCACAATGTCCTAGGTGATACATGGTAACACTGTATTGTATCACAATGTCCTAGGTGATACATGGTAACACTGTATTGTATCACAATGTCCTAGGTGATACATGGTAACACTGTATTGTATCACAATGTCCTAGGTGATACATGGTAACACTGTATTGTATCACAATGTCCTAGGTGATACATGGTAACACTGTATTGTATCACAATGTCCTAGGTGATACATGGTAACACTGTATTGTATCACAATGTCCTAGGTGATACATGGTAACACTGTATTGTATCACAATGTCCTAGGTGATACATGGTAACACTGTATTGTATCACAATGTCCTAGGTGATACATGGTAACACTGTATTGTATCACAATGTCCTAGGTGATACATGGTAACACTGTATTGTATCACAATGTCCTAGGTGATACATGGTAACACTATATTGTATCACAATGTCCTAGGTGATACATGGTAACACTGTATTGTATCACAATGTCCTAGGTGATACATGGTAATATCTTAAATAACCAATACACATCACCATGTTTAGACCAGTATTTTGACATCTGTGACATCTCATTATTACTATTGTTATCTTAGGAAATATGGTATATCACCATGGCAGCAACATGTTACTAGGTTTCTGAGATACACGATCGTGTGATTGTGTTAGAACCATGTTAATCTCGGCCATAGGTACACAATAGCTGCCTATGTCCTTGACTTTGATCATATTGAATGGTCATTCTAAATTTCATTTGTATTAAAAGTATTTGTCGTATTGACATTTAGAATGGAATTTGTTCAGCTTATTGTTGTACAATATTTCAAAGTAATAAATTTGATAGAATTATAACTGTAATGAGTTTTGATGACAACTTTACATTGTATTGGTAGAGCATCAACCTAGAGGTTGTTGGAGTTTGCATCATAACACATTTGTGTAGTTTTACATTTGTTATATTTGTGTATGTTTTTCATACGTTTGTGTAAAGTTTACAGCTTCAATGAATTTGCAAATAAACCTATCACATCTGTGACAGTTTAACCCTTTACATTTGTGCAAAGTTTTACAACAATATTTTAGTAAATATGGGATATATAACTTTTGTGTAATATTTTACACAGGAATAATTTGTTTGAAATATATGTATATATTGTGATAGAATGGTGAATGTTTGCTTGTACTTAGTATATGGACCAGTTAACAACAGTAATGTCCTATAAACTATCATACTGTTACATTGTAGAACTACAGTCAAATTATGTCAAACACTGCATTTATAAATCAGTGAACCATTGTAAAGGGATGTAAGGCACTATATGTTTGGATCAATCAAGGGATGTAAATACATATGGTTCTGTGGATCATTGAACTACAGTCAAGTGATGTACGACATGCGGAACTGTGAACACAAACATGTTAGTGATATTCCTTAGGTCAATGAAAGAGGTGAATGTGCGAATTGTTAGGAAGAGCTAGTTATAGTGTGATAAATATGTGTATCTATAACTATAGCTTTGTCTTGTTTAATAAATTATGTAATAGACTTAATCTGATGTAGAACTTTTGTTTCTCATTGTTGAGGATGAAATATTTTCCAGCAGATCTACAAATATCCTGAAATATCAACAACTTGATGCACACCTTTATCAGATGACTACAGAAAATTACAGAAGATTTAAAGAACACATTGAGATGTAATCAGCCTTGAAAACAAGACACTTTTATAGATAAGAGGGGACAGCTATGTTAAAAATCTCAACCCACAACATAATAACAAATTGCGAAGAGAACTAAAGTGGTCTGTGGCCAGAAGAATACTGAAATAATCAAATGACCTGTTTTAATATTTAAGGTCACATGATCAAGTTAAATGACTTCTGAATGACCACCAGGCCTTGTCATATGAATATTGGAAGAGCAGTGAACAGAGATAGAGGACTATGAAGTTGGGTATCCATTATGTAGAGAAAGTTTAATCTCATAAGGTATGTTTGATTAAACTTAGTCAGCAGAGATTTAAAACAACCGCACTGATGTACTGGTAAATGTGTTTAAGTGTTAAGCCAGGTTAAGTGGAAATGAGAGTGAATCTTTGTTGACCTGTAAGATGAATATCCAGAAGCTAATTGAGTGATACAGACCTATTGAACCTCTTGTGTTACCAGAATGTTGTGTTATTTAGTACAATTACATCAGAATTTCTCAAACTTTTCCTGTTAATATACCATGTTTTATCATGCTAATACTTCATGGCTGTACATGCTCACCTGACAATCTACAGTGAAACCATGATATACTACTAGCAGATGTTCATCTAGATTCAGGATTGTCCCAGGTTCAAACCCTGCTCATGCATTCAATTTTTCCACTGATGTTCTCTGTCAACCTTTCAGTCATTAGAGTCATAACACTTGCCAGTTTCTTATTGATGTGACGAACTTAAAAACATGTTCCAATTGATGAATGTTCACTATTTGGTTTCTGCAATATAACTTTTTAGGTCATCTGGCCTGAAGGGTCATGATGACCTATAGCCAATGTGCTTTGTCTTTCGTCATGCACTGTCCATCATCTGTAAACTTTTGACATTTTTAACTTTTTCTCAAGTTCCACCTTTGGGATTCAGCTCAAACTTGCATGAAATGATCCTGAGATGGTCCTAACCAAGTGTTGTTTTTTTTTGGGTCAGTCTGAAATACAAGATGGTGCCATCTTGGAAAACATATTTTAAACTTCTCCAGTTCCACTGGTGCCATTGAGCTTAAACTTGATGGGAATGTTAAGGAAAAGTAGCCAATGAAGTGTTGTTATTTTTCGACCTTGTCAAAGCTTCGACACAGCAGCCAGGGAGGCCATTTTGTAACATGATTGTGTAATCATGGTTTTCCTGTGCAATACCTATTTCAAACTTCTCAAGTTTCACCAGTGAAATTGAGCTCCAACTTGTGTGAAATGATCCTGATCATGCGTTGTTATTTTTCAGATATGTCTGAAATTCAAGATGGCCACCATCTTGAAAAACATATTTTAAACTTCTTCATTTCCACTGGTGCCTTTGAGCTAAAAATTGTTGGGAATGTTAAAGAAAGGTAGCCAAAAAAGTGTTATTATGTTTTGATTTTGTCAAAAATTAACATGGCAGTCGGGGAGGCCATTTTGTAATATGATTGTACAATCAAACAATTTCAAACTTCTCAAATTTCATCATTTGGATTGAGCTGCAACTTTACTATGAAAACATAGGTAACACTTGTTACAGTTATCAACTCCTCACCAAAACTACTATCTGCATCATAGAAAGCAGCTTCTTGATAACATTTCATTTAAAATAGGAAAAATAACCCTTCTCCCATCTCTTTTGTAGCCAGGTAACTGTTAAGGCCCATGGGCATCTTGTTTAAAGATATTATTTGATTTTCGTGTATTTTTTTAGACATCCAAATACACAAAGGCTAAGATATAATTAAAATGTTTATAAATAATGTCAAAATATTTGATACCAGGATTTGAAATGTTGGAAGGATGAACTAAACAGGCCATAGCAACCATCATGAATCTGTTTTTGTGCTCATACAAAGTACAAACATGTGATTATTATTTCTTGAATGACCTTATCCTACTCCATTCACTATATTCATTCAATATTATCTGAGTACCTTTCCAGTATACCAAAAATCATTTTTAAGATACCACATATGTTATATTTGCTTCCTCCATCAGTGCTACAAAAACAAGTGGATTCAGCTAATACTGCATCTGGTGACACGAGAAAAACTAACTTTGAGACTTCATAAAATTATTGATGATGTGGCACAGATCAGGCATTTTAAACTTGTCAGAACAGTTATTGATGATGTGGCACAGATCAGGCATTTGAAACTTGTCGGAACAGTTATTGATGATGTGGCACAGATCAGGCATTTTAAACTTGTCGGAACAGTTATTGATGATGTGGCACAGATCAGGCATTTGAAACTTGTCGGAACAGTTATTGATGATGTGGCACAGATCAGGCATTTTAAACTTGTCGGAACAGTTATTGATGATGTGGCACAGATCAGGCATTTTAAACTTGTCTGAACAGGTGGCCACGACCCTCCAACAACTTGGCAATATATGAAAGTTGAGTTTGTAAATAAGGAAGTGGATGCCATCAATATCAGCAATATTTTACACCAGAAGTCTGTTCATGTTAACATTCCACCATACTTTCAAAGTAGAAAAACTTCTGCAATTTCTTAGATATTGATGGTAAGGATACAGACCTCTCCAGTTTATATTGGATTCCTAACCTTCACAAGAATCCATATAAACAAGTTTTATTGCTGGCTCTTCTCGCTGTTCAACCAAGCTGACAGAATGCCTTCGTTCTCTTGTTATGAGAGCTTTCTGTTCCAAGAAAGATGAACAGTGCCATACATATTGATTTTGGTGGTATGAAGATCTTCCAACAGACTTACTTATGGGAACTACTGTTATTACACTCCTCTGTTGGTTGACCAGTTCATACGAAGCTGAATTTATTGAAGGACTTGTCAAAACAGGTCCCAAAGACCTTGCAAAGTTATAATTTAGCCCTCAGATATATTGATGATGTATTTTCTTTAAATAACAAGAATTTTATTAACCACATCCATCATATATACCCACCTGAATTGGAAATCATTGACATGACAGACTTTTCTACATCTGCCACTTTTCTGAATCTTTTCCTACAATGAAACCAACGTGGACAGCTTTCCACCAAGCTGTATGATAAACATGATGATTTCAATTTCCCTATTGTGAATTTTTCATTCCTGGATTACAACATCCCTGCATCTTCCAACAAATAACATTTTCACGTCGCAGTTGATTCGATATTCAACGGCCTGTTTCCATTATCATGATTTCCTTGCAAGAAGTCATGAGTTGATGAACTAACTCGTAACACAGGGTTTCAAAAGATGCAAGTTGATGAAAAGTATGGGGAAGTTTTATGGTCGTCATAATGATCTCATTTAGAAACATTTTATTTCTTTGTGTGTATGAAGCTGGATGTGTTTGATGCCCATTAATTTGCCTTTTGGTTCCGTTGTTGTATATCTTGTTCTCATTTGAGAACATGATATTACTTACTTGGATTGACCAAGGTTTACATTGCGGGTGTTGCTCATGAGCATCTGCTCTTATTCTCCATGTATTATTTCATGTCTTTTTTAATTTGAGTTTGGATTATGATAATGATGACATGTTGGTATTTTCTTGAAGGTTTCTCTATCACACATGCTCCCTGAGATATGCAAGGGTACATAATATACTTTTTTTATTTATCTGTTCAAGATGTGTTTACAGATGACTGAAGATAGGTATTTGAAATTCTGAGCATATATGCAAGAGTAAGGCAGTATGTTGCATACCTTTAGGTCTGTTTGCTTGCAGCTGAGATCATATTGATATTAAAAGTCAAATATCATTGTCTGTGCCATCAAAATAAAGGTTCACACAGGACATGAAAAAAATCATTGATACATGAAGGATGTGTTGCAATGAAGTGCTCTCAAACAGTTTTCATGTCTACAGGCTGAAGATCAAGGTCAAATTAAGGTTGATTCATCAAATTCGTTGGACAGGCATAATTTCTTCTTACTCAATAAAGTTGATAAATCAACATCCATATATGTTAAAGCAGTGTGTCACCATTTTCATGTCTGCATACCTAAGTCAAGATCACATTGAGAAGAGAGGTCCAATTTCTTGTCCTGGCTACTACTTTTTACTTGTAGGTCAATACGAATTCATTGATATATGCAGGCTGACTTTAGTTAGTGCTTGGCATACCATTTTCAGGTCTGTATGCCAGAAGTCAAATTGAGATCAAAGGCCAAATTTGTTTTTATGCCTCATAACTTCTGACAATTACAATGGGTAGGGCAAACGAATTATATAATGAAGAATGGTCTGTCAGACTGTTTGTACAAATATAAGGCCGTTTTTCAAATGTCATGTTCATATTACGTTCAAATGTCATGTTCATATTACGTTCAAATGTCATGTTCATATTACGTTCAAATGTCAAGTTAACGTTGTTCAGCTTTGGCTTCTTTCCTGTTTTTAGACACGTAAATTAAAGAATGTTGTATGCATCTCTGTTCTGAAAAAAAGTTTACATGCAAACCTGGACATATAATCAATGTTGAATAGTGACAATGTACATGTTGATCGTTCTCTTTTTCCTTTTTGTTAATTACAAAAAAAAAAACAAAAAACAAAAAAACAAACAAATAAAAAATGGACCTTAACAGAGAAGTATACAATATGCTGTATATATCTCAGCTTAAGTGGGAAAAAAACCCAGTACATTCAAACACTGCAGGGGTGGTCAGTCAACTAGTTAGCATTCATTTGATCACTAGTTTATTTCAGACTGTGCATTTATATCAATAATTCATAGAGTAAGCAGGATGACCGTTAAATCATTATGTGTTTGTTTTACAAACTTTGTGTAAATATCAGTGTATCCTAAAAAATAAATCTGAACATTTCCATTCCATTGTTCAGATGAAAGCTTTACAAGTTACAAGAATAATATCTGTACTGTTTCTCTTTTCATTTCTACAATGTATGAATGTCTTCTTAACAGTGTTACTATTTATTTAGTGATACCTTATTATCATATATGAAGAGTTATTCCCCCTACACGCGGAAGAATGTTTAAAAAAAATATGAAAATACCTTATGATATTTACATTTATGGTATCGTACAGTGGCAACCAACCAGTTATAATTTCTATTTAGAAAGGTTTTGCATTACTTTTTATTGTCATGACTAAAGTATATTGTTTAAATATGATCCGGGTTTATCTGAAGAACTATATTGTTTTGCAGCATAAGCTTATATGTGTTGTTAGGCTCAAGATGCGACAGGAGTGTTGATCATTTCGAGTGGTTCGGATTATTGAGAAATCGGGATGGTGCAGACGTATCAGTCACCCGTAAGGGTATATAAATACCCTTTCGAACTTGTCATGGCCGTGAGTACACCAATGATATTTTTCACATTTAATATCTAGTCATAATCACCAGTTTAACGTCGTAGCGAGGTGTCCTGAATTCGACCTGTCAAACTGGCGAGTCATTCGTATAAACTATTGTCACCGCGATCAAGTATCGTGCTTGCGTAACTTTATAAATGGCAACAAACTCCGACATCTATCGTAATAATAAGAGATGATCTGAGATGTACGACAATTAATTGTTTTTTATGGTTGTTGGGTTTGTCTTACTATTCAGAATTTTGAAACGAGGAAACTGACCATCAAGTCGTGCACGTGCCTCGACGTTTGACAGCTGTCTGCTATGACTAACGAGTAAAGTGACATTTCTTTGAATCTCACGGGGTCATATATCTGGAGGAAAACTAAGGTCATTCAGCCTTACCTTTCCTGTTTTTTTAAAGAGAATGTCGTCTAGTTGATTCACAATAAATAAATGAATGAAAATAATAATAACCGGTCTGGTAGAATCAGCTGGCCGGTCTATTATCATTCAAATGCAATTTTGTTATATTTTAGTAAATTAGATAAAGGTATATCTTTCATATATGTTGATACAGCTGTTAATTGTCTATATACATGTAGCTGTAGAAGTCACTTGACAGATTGTGTTCCCAGAACAAGCAGACAAAAAGAGCTGGTCACTTTAGTCTTTCTTTGCTTTTTGTGTAACAGTTTACCAACACCACCATTATGAGCTTTGATAGTTTGTAGATTAGATAAGCTTTTTGACGGTTTCGAGCACTGGTATGCTAGTATAATGATCATGGGGTTATCATGCATTATTGTCAACCCCTAATGCTCTTGTACTTCATTATTGTTATCTAATACAATGATGAATTGTACAAGTTTGTATGTTGTACCCAGTGTTAAATGCAAAGAACACACAGCCTTGGTTACTAGTAATATTACAACCAGTGATAAGATACATGTACGATAAATACAAGTTATGTTTGTAAACTTACAGGTATGCAGTGTACAATCACATTGAATACAGTCTTTTTCATTAGAGTGTCTGCTTGTTGTAGCTCATGGGTATAAACTGCAAATCTGCCTGTTGATAATGTGTTGGGGAAGTATCCACTTGGATGTATATTTTGATGTTTCAGTTTGTTATTAGATGTTGATAAAGTGGTCTGATCTTATAACATTTACAAACCCTTTCAGCTACATGTAATAAAATCATGCCTTTCACTTATTTATTTCCTTACAACATTTAGTTTTTCAAGCTTAATAGTGTGTATGTAAAAGTATAAATTACAATTCTCCATTAATCAAATTTAGGTTCAAGTACACCATACATTTTAGATGGAAATCGACCGCAGTAATGACATGCCAATGAGTGTATATGATGACTGATGTAGAATAACGGATATTGTTCTACATGTTCCCTGACACATTGAGAAGGTACACTCTGATAGTCATGGTGTAGAGACAGATGTACTGCCTGAAATTAATATCACTGATATACTACATGAATCCATGTTTTTAAATGACCCCAAGATTAACAATCAGGGTGGGGGGTTGAGAATATTGTATTTGGTTGGTCTGTGTTTGTTTGTTTGTTTTTGGGTTTCAGTCAAATAACTCGAGAATTATTGATTGGATTTAGATTAAATTTGGTATAGATAGTTCTTTATATCAATCAAATCTATGAAGGGTTTAGTATAGGTCCAAATTCATCAACTTTTACAATTCTTAAAATAGATCATTTCTTTGTTTCTATCATAAACTTTAAACTTTATGGTCAGATTTGAACCAAATTTGGTATATTGCTTTATAGATACATGTATTATTGAGATCTCAGATGAGTCAGATGTTGGTCAAAATTGGTCAATATTTGCCAGAGCTTAGGGACTTTGATAAGGAAACTAATTATGAGAAATGTAGGAAAAAAGTAAGTCAACCACTTTGCATGATGGGTTATATTATATAATTTATTTGCATTTCATTTCCCTAACTTGTAGTCACTATCCCAATCAGTATTTCATACTGTTTTATAAAATGCATTCTTATACAGCACAAGTATTCTTAATGACATTTTACTGGATACCACATTTGTTAACCTATGCCTTTGATACATATTCTTGCAAAAATGCTTTTAGTTGAATGTGTAGCTATCAGGAATAGCATCCTCTTTGAGTCATAGTGTTTTTCCAACACATCTTGTTAAAAAGTAGTGGTGATATAAAACTAGCAGTAAGGACCTAATGTCAGTAAATACTCAATA
This sequence comes from Ylistrum balloti, assembly GCF_031769215.1. Lineage (NCBI taxonomy): Eukaryota > Metazoa > Mollusca > Bivalvia > Pectinida > Pectinidae > Ylistrum > Ylistrum balloti. The sequence continues at coordinate 779,849 of NW_026782004.1, read as the reverse complement.
ACATCAAAATGGATGTTAAGGGGTCTATGACAAATGAACGATCATTCCATCAAATTGCTGCATAGGGAACACCATTACACTGTAAACAGACTTGTTGGATCTCCCAGATCTAGTGCAAGTCAACAGTATCATCACTTGCAAGCCATAGATGGTTAATTTATAGCCATCAAAAATGTGCTGGAAAAAATATATTGCAGTTTTAAAATCTATATTAGATTAAGCATTTGCCAAATTTATCTGATATCAAGTTTTCTGTAGTTGTGTCCAAAGTATCAATGAAAAGATTTAATTTGTAGATTCTTCCAAATCTCATCTTAACAGTATGGTAATATTTGATGATGCAATTATGATGCTGCCAAATTCATCAGTTGCGAGTATTAATGATTAGATTCATAGCAGAACAACAATTTGCTTGTCAGTCTCAGTGTTATGGATTATTCTAAAATTTGTTTCTGGTAAAGAATCAAATATCATCCTAGGTCTTTTCCTATTGTACACTTTAGAACTCACTGGAAATAGATTTATAAATGTTGAATTAGACTAATAACATATTAAATTGCTGTGGCATAAAGCACCATGCATCAAGTTTGGAGATATTTTCTATGTGATAAAAAGAATGCAAGGCTTTTCTGGTGTAAATTTTTGTAAATTATATCTTTCAAACTAAACAAAAAGTTTCACATTGTCCATCTTCAGCTGTAACTTTAATTCAAAAGCCTACAGTTACTAAAAAAATTCATTAGTATTGGTAGGTCACCTGGCCGGAGCGTCACAGGGGTAAGATTTATCAAAACCTATAAATGACTTCTTCTCATGAACTAAAAGGCCTAGAGGTATGATATTTTAGCTGGTATGTTCCTAGGATGAAGCCCGAAAAAGTTTATGAAGAGAAACAACCTTGACTTATATTCAAGGTCACAGGGATCAAATTTGCCAAAACCTTAAACAACTTCTGATGATGAACTAAAAGGCCTAGAGGCATGATATTTGGCTGGTATATACCATGTGACTGCTGCCGGGCCATTGGGCCTCATGTTTCCTCATTTGTTAAGGGTCTTAAACAGGTTTGAAGAGATCAATTACTAAAGATGATTGAACCAGGTTGAAAAAAATAATTTTAGCTGAATGGTTTCCCCTCTTATAAAGTTAATGAAATATTTGGGGACAGGAACAGGGTCAAGGTGACCAAATAAGTACATACAGCGTATTCTTGTCTAACAAACATATGCCAGGTGAAAATTCCTTACCAGTTCTCGTAAGAAAAACAGAAGAAAAACACTAGCATTACTTTTCAGTATTCAGTTTGATAGAAGACAGCTTTGAGTGTCCTTGCTACTTGAGTTATGTGTTCATTGATTGTCAGTAATAGCCCCGTAACTATACACATTAACTTGCCACTGTGTTTAGTAGGTAGTGTATTCTACAATCCTTTTAACAGAGTTAAAATCTTGCGTGACCTTCTCAGACAATAATTAGCCTAACTTTCATCACATATTTGTATGTAAAGGTACCAAAGCTGTGTAAATTGAAATATATACCAAGTCTGTAGCTAGCAATTAATTTTAATTTGTTTAGATATTTTTTCTGTATGATAGATTATCTTTCAACAAAAATCTTGAGTTAATAATGGAATGTGATATAAAGACTACATTGAAATGATTTGATGATTTGTAACATAACATGGACTTGCTCCAACATGTTGATGACTATGACATTGAAATGTATATTTATAATTGAATAATATACAATCAAGGGGAAGTTATTAAAGTGTTTACAGACTTAGAAATATTAACTGATATTTCAGTTTGATTTTTTCTACATTGACATTTTAACGATCATTGGTACCTTATATTTTCTTGTGTTTTTAGCAAAAACAAAACTCATATTTTTCTTAATAAAGATGCCACTGGCCATTAATATTCATTCCTATGCAAATTATAATCAAGTAATGTATTTTAGATTATATCGTTGTAGAATTTCATGCTCAAAAAACTCAGATAAAACAACTCCAATTTTCTTAATTTGATGTATATGTAGGTTGTCATATGTCATTCTCTTATTTAATTATAGCTTTTGAAATATATATACATGTCTTTTTTTTAGCTTTGTATTTATGTTGTAAATGGTAGGTGTAGAATAGCATGATAGGAGTTACCGACAAAATTGACCTCCAGGGGTTTGACTGGTGATCCATGACAACTATAATCCACAAATATAACTGAAACTTGTCATGGAACACTGCAGTGACGCAAGTTCTTCTTGTTGCTATTGTTGTCTGTTATAGTACAAGCCTGTGGAGGTGTAAATTGATAGGCTTTGATATTCTGCAGTACAAGGAGTGGTGAGACCAAATCTCAACACTCACCTTAGTGTAAAAAATATATACCTAGTGTTGGATTTTATATGATCCATCCTTCTGAATTCATAATCTGTGTCAAACATGATAGAACAAATAATAGGTAGGTGTAGAGTATTTACTGGGGACTTTAATTTGGTGTATGAAAAGATAGCACATAATACACAACATACATATATAATTTTGTATGGATCAATCATTCTCTTGTTTACATCCAATAGTGAATAAATGCCTATATTAAATCACTATCTAAAAAAATCTGATGTCAGGACTGTCTAGAAAGGTGATTGACTTGTAAATAAACAAACCTTGTCAAGCACGATGTGTAAGAAAACATAAAATGAAAAGAAGCAGACATGTAGGTGTGTATGAGTTTAAGATCATTCAAAGGTTTGGTAATGACTTGTTGGTGCTTTCAAGAGTTTATTATACTGTTACACGCATGGATCAGATCTAAAGGCAGCATTCTGTAGTTTGTATGATCTCTGGGCATTTTACTTGCTTATTCCTTTCAGATCTGTCATCTGGAACCATTCTTGTTATGGTGAACTGGAGGTTAGCTAATGTGTGTTAAAACATCAATTTTGCATAGACAAAGTGTTACTCTGTCTGGAAAGATAACTTCACTTTAAAGATGATCATGGTAATGTTAAAAATGCTCAAAATGGAGTTCCATATTTGGCTTTTAGTCAAACAAATAATTTGAATGTGTTTGATTTGTCAAGCATGAGGAAAGGGTATACAAGACCCATATAATCACCATAACAAACTCCAAGTAGATCTGACTAGACTTGGCTTCTGTCCTGTCTTAGATAATTGATATCTAATTGATAAGAGTATTTTTGCGAAACACTGAGCACTAAACGATCTGTAAAAGACCATCTTTGCCAACCCAACAACAGTCTTAATACTTATATAGGTGACTTTGTCTATATTCTAGAAGTAATTATAGATATTTTTCAGATATTCTTAAAATTGCCACACTTCTTATGAATTTAGAAAATACACATACAGTTACAGCTGTGTACTTAGAAGTAAGAGTATCCAATTTGAATCTAAGTTAAAAATTTTTATTTACTGAGCCTATGTGCCAATTTGAATTTGGTTGGCATTTTTGCATCTAAACAGTAGTAGATATGGTCGGTGATTATGTTGGTTCAAGTATATCACAAGGTGTATTGCACTTCAAGGTCACCATCATCAGATGGTGGACTATTCAAATGGCCCTACATTTTTTGGTCATCACAATTTCTTGAAAGGTACTGGATAAATCTTTCTAAAATTCCATATGTAGGCCTCTTGGTCCGAAGTTGTGCTTGTTTAATTTTGGATCCAATCAGAAAAACAAAACGACTGACAGGTAACCATCTTGGATTTTGACTTTGAAAGTGTGTTATTGTTGTTTCTTATATTTTCCTTGATCCCTATTTGCGTCTGTTTGATTTTGGCACTGATCAGATAAAGAAAATGGTCTGCAGGTGACCTTCTTAAATTTTGATTTAGAAAGTTTGTTACGGTTACTTCTTAAGAAATCCTGCATAGATATATTTCAAATTTTATATATAGATTCCTCTTTGTCAGAAAAACAAAAAGACTAACAGGCAGCCATCTTTGATTTCACCCAGTAAAGATTGTTATACATATTTCTTGGAAGTACTGAATGTATCTCTCAAATTTCTTACCATCACAATTTCTGCAAAGGAATGTTCAAATTTCTTATCATTAAGAGCAAAAACAGAGACAGTAAGAGAAATGAGGGAAAAGATCCCACTTTCAAAGAGCAAATAAAGATAAAACAATGGTGGGTGTCAACCTCGAAGATATGAGACATCCAAGTTTTGATATGTTTGTTCTGTAGAAGTTTAGCTCTTCATTTAGAAAGTTGTAAAGTGTTAATACATTTATTTGAAGGATGAGTCACTGTCACATTCTTTTCTCTAATTACTACAAAAAAGTGAAAGCACCATTTAATGTCTCAGTTTTGAAATCCATTCATCAAACATGAGAGGAAGTTTTAGTGATATTTGTAACTGTCATGGTTATAATTTTTTTGGGTATATTCAAAACTGGAATTGATTGCAATCTTACAGAAATATTGCAACCCCTCTGGCTACATATGAGAACATTTACTAAGTATTCCCAAAAAATCTGTACATATTTCACCAGTCAGATAACGTCGAAGATACATATGTATATATTAGAACCTGTACATGTGTTGCATCACTTCATTATTTTCTTTGTATACTGACAGGATGTGTATTAAAACTATTGAAATTCCACACTGTACAGTACTTTGATCTAATTTTATGATATTGAGTACATATACATGCTAACAATGTACCTTTAAACACTGATGGAGTTTGTGTTGTCTACGTGTTGCAGGCATATGAGAAAAGATTTCCCACCTGTAAAATGATTCCAGTGTTTCTCGGCTGTGAGGTTATTTCAGAACACAAAACAGAAGATGAAGCTGAGCATGTAGTGGAACGCAGGTGTAAACTGAATGTGGACGCACCTTATATACTGAAAAAGGTAATGACTGTACATCCTTTTGACCATTGTGAAGTTTACTGTACATTCAATAGATGTAATGGTAGACATCCTTATAAACATCCAAACGTTAGCATTCCACTATATTGATAGGTATCTAAATGTGTGCACATGATTAAAGATGATAGATATGGATAAGATACTGTTTCTCTCCTACTGCAGCATCATCGATTAGTTCCAGGATATTAGAGGTTGGTAATATTGTTATAACAACATTTACTCAAACAGTAATTGCCATATATGTGTTGGAAACCTACAACTGCATGTCTATGAAAACGATAAAAAGTCTGGTTTTATTTTTGTGTATAGCAGAATCCAAGTAGGCAGCAAACCTTAGCCTGTTACAATCATTCCAGGTTCTGATGTATGAATATCACTTATATAGGAGTATTGTTGACTTTACATAGCCAGCTGTCACCATATTCAAAGTCTCTATTGATCAGTCATGTTTGGGATTGTTTTTATGCCATTAGTCATGTTCCACGACCTTACAAACAATGGTTAGGTCAATACTGTTATATGTAGATGTATTTCAGTGTTGGGCTCTTTGGATTGTGCTTAAGTGTGAATGTGATATGCACACATAAGCTATGTATATTTATTTCTATATAGAATGTATACATCCTAACATGTGGTACTGTGGATGTATGAGCTGTATGTGTTAGTTTTGGAAGACATATGGGTATGATTAATAACCTGACATGGTAAACCTAGTACTGAAACTTCTGTCTTTACTTCTTATATAATTACTGGAAAGACAGCTGTGCTTGTATGATCAAAACTTGATATGGTCCCAGAAATTCAAACTTATCTCATGCACTCTAATTATCTGTTGAGGAGAAAAATCTATATGATTCTAATTAGCTATATAGATTTCCTACTCCATGGGCTGGTTGTTTGATTCAGGGGTAGTTTTGGAGTACAGAGGGTATGGCAACAGACTGATGACTTCTGTATTGATTATACAGTATCATTCTAATTCTCATGTCATTTACACCTGTCCACGTTCTATTGTGTTACAGCTTTATCTGGCTTTCTAGGACCTGGCAACATGATCAACACTAAAAATGTTGATGGATTTGGCCTTGAAATTCAAATTGATTAACAAGTTTATTTTGAAAATTTGTGCAGAAATGATTGGTTTAAATTGAATTTATTGTCATATTAATAGTTGCTTGATGTAAAATGGTCACACAACAGCCCTCAGGGTTTGCCATCTGTTTCTTTGTGTCTTTTAATGTGATTTTCACATTCTGCTACAATTTCAGATCATGGGCGTTGATCATGTGTACTTCATTCAGACAAATGCCTTGGATAGGCGCAATCGTGTCCTGAAAATAGACGCCCACAACGAGAGTTTCTCTTCAAGGATCATAATCAACGAACACTGTCAATATTCTGTGAGTTCACATCTGACCACTGACTCCCGGTAGTGTCTACTTAACAGTTAAAACTATCAGGGGATGAATAATTGATTGGACAAGCAGTTTACTTATCTCAGCTGTATTTAACATCCCTGTAACATAGTTGGTATTTGATAGAAACATTGGACACTGTTAGTGGATTTATAATTACCCTGGATTATCCAGGGTGTAAAGCATCCTCACAGGACACTTGCTTTGAAAAAAGTTTTACACCCTGTGAACTTGAATAAGCTGTCTTAAAAAATTTGTTTTCAATTCTATGAAGCTGTCTGATGTAAAACTTGAGTTTGAGAAGTTTTAAGTACCAAGCAACCAGTTATACATGCATCTTCCCAACATTCCTGAAGTCTTATATCTGTTTCATATATAATATATTGACTCTTTTCACACAGGTACACTCAGAAAACCCAGACTGGACCTGTTTTGAACAGAGTGCAAGCTTAGACATCAAACATTTCTTCAATTTTGAAAGCATGGTCGAGAAGATAGCTATGAAACAGTATGCTGCTAATATAAAAAAGGTCAGTTGGAAGGTTGTGTACATCTGAGTGACAAAACCTTTTACAAAGTCCACTTTGTACTCTTCGACTATAACTCTGTTTACAGCTTTTGAAATTTGTAATCACAATACTGTTTGTAAGTTCTGAGACTGGAGAAATACTGAGAATATTTTGGGCTAAGACCTAAACCAGAGTAGAAATGATAAATATATCTAAAACTTATTCACACAGACACTGTGTATTTGATAGTGGAACCCACTTACAGTTAAGTTTATCTTGAAACACAGATATTTTTCCCTATATATTTTATGTAAGCCAACATCTGATAATGTCACTTATTTTCATGTGGGCAATGCTTAATATCACTTCATCATCTGTAAGTGAGGACAGGAACTATAGATTCATGCCTGGAGTGTCATCCGATACACCTGGACATGTTATGTAAACATTGTCACTGCCTTACTGGCTAACTTTTCACACCTTGTGACTTTGCAAATTGTGTTTGTTTTGTTTCTTTGTTAAATGATCCATTGGACACCAAACCTGAAAAGTAACACCGGGCCACTTACATCTTTGCTGATATCTTAATCATTTTTCTTAGGCGATTCATTTAGAGTAAAAAACGTAGCATATGGAATTTGGTCATAATGTCAGAATGTCGACATTTTAATATATCTTTAAATCATTTATTGCTTAAATTATCATGAGCACTTGTGACAGTAGAATGTTCTGAAACCAGGTTTTTTTCTGTGCCATGTTTCACGACATCTGATTGGTCATTAAAAAAAATCTGTAATTTAACAGCCAATGAAACATGGTGTTTTAAAGGTGAACAGTTCACACTCTGTTGGCAATTTTTGTTGGCAATGCTCAAGTTGCAATCTTCAAAACACATTTTATCGAAGTTGTAGGTATATACACTGTATATATATATCAACTTTGCTATGATGCACCATCAGTAATGGATGAATAAATCTTATGGCAAAACACCAGCCGATGACACAGTAGTGTCACATACAAATCTGAGAATCTAATAGCAGTTTAGATATTTCAAAGAATAAACAATCACTGGGAAAAACAAATCAAATTTCAAATTTCTTGTCTTCAAACAATTTCTGTCGGAAAAAAGTCAGTTTGGCGCATCAGAAAATTAACTTCTGGGTTTAGATGTCACATTCTGTTTATTATCGCATTCGCCCCTGACAAACAAAACATGATATTAAGCAGGTTTCACTGTATTAGGAGGTTGATAAGTCTTTGTGAAATAAGTCATTTTGTACACATTATTGGCTATCTTTTTCACAGGGTAAGGAAGTGATAGAGTACTACATCAATGAGATTCTGAGTTCTGGTGTACCATACACACCACGTTGGCAGCCTCCAGAGACTGCAGCCATTGATATCAAGACAGATGATACTCCATCCCAGGACAGCGGCTTGAGAAGTCGTTCAAACAGTACCCACAGCCACAGCAGCCAATCCAGCCTGGTATTAGGCGCTACTGCAGCCACTATCTGTACCAACAAACTCCCTATTGATCCTGAGGGTAAGTTCCCAGTCAGCTAATGCAGCCTCTCTCTGTACAAACAAACTTCCTTCTGACCTTGATGGTAAATTTTCAGTCACAGCAGCTAGTTTAACCTGGTATTGGTGGCTACTACAGCCACTCTCTATCACAAAATCCTTACTGACCCTGAGTTTAAGTCCCCATTTACATGTACCTACAAGAACTGCTATTATCTGTACAAGCTCCCCACTGACCCTGATGGTAAGTCTCCGTTTACATGTACCAACTAGAGCTGTTATCTATACTAACTCCCCACTGACCCTGATGGTAAGTCTCCGTTTACATGTACCAACTAGAGCTGTTAGCTATACAAACTGCCTACTGACCCTGATGGTAAGTCTCCGTTTACATGTACCAACTAGAGCTGTTATCTATACAAACTGCCTACTGACCCTGATGGTAAGTCTCTGTTTACATGTACCAACTAGAGCTGTTATCTATACAAACTGCCTACTGACCCTGATGAAGTTATTCATTCTCACCTATACAGATTGTCTGTAGACTTGTAAGCTATTACTATCTTGTACTGTACAACTGTATGGATTTGAGTTTAAGAGATTAAACATCAACCTTTCTGATTGTGTCCTGTCTTGTTGAAAAAGTTTTGTTGCAACGCAAGATTAAGTTTTGTTTTTTGAGAAGTCATTGTATTTAGACTGGTTTTGCAGCTGAAGGTAATTTCACCAAATGAATAATATTGTTACAGGGTTGTCTCCCCCTGACAAAGCCGGAAAGTTGGAAGATGTATATATTGAGCGTTTCCTTGGCTCACTCACTCCAGTACAGGAGAGCAGACTGGTACAGCTGCGACAGTGGCTACAAGAGACTCACAAAGGAAAGGTAGGTTTACTTACTCACAAGTCTTTCTCAGTCATCATGTTTGATTACCCACAAGTCTGTCTCAGCAACAGCTTTGCTCACCCACATGTGTCTCAGTCATCAGCTTTGCTCACCCTCATGTGTGTCTCAGTCATTAGCTTTGCTCACCCGTATGTGTGTCTCAGTCATCAGCTTTGCTCACCCACATGTGTGTCTCAGTCATTAGCTTTGCTCACTCATAAGTCTGTCTCGGTCATCAGCTTTGCTCACCCATTTGTCTGTCCCAGTCATCAGTCAGCAAATTGTGGAATTTCACCTTGGAATGTTTTAGATATTGTGAAATGACACTGTTGAATATTTCACTGTTATAGATACCAAGGGATGCTCACATTCTGCGTTTTCTCAGAGCACGTGAATTTAACCTGGACAAGTCACGTGACATGTTGGTGCATTCACTGGCCTGGAGGAAACTCCACAATATTGATCACCTGCTGGAGACTTACCAACCGGGTGACATTATGAACCAGTATTACAGCGGTGGTTGGCACTACAACGATAAAGGTTAGCTATATTGAGAATAGCCCTGAATTACAATTCTTGGGGAATCAAATCCACACTAAATACATGTGAACGAAATTTGTCTTGTATCTAAAACCATGCTTGAATAATAGTTCTTTCAAATTCACAGATACATTTTGAACTGAGAAGGGTATACAGACTGGGATGAGGGCATTGTTATGATATTAAGAGGAGTATAATTAAGATCAGTGTACTTACTAATGTGTATAGTGATTATAGATTGATAGTCAATACCATTGTATTTAGATATATTTTTTTTGTTTTAGATGGACGGCCATTGTATGTCCTCAAACTTGGGCAAATGGATGTGAAGGGGCTAATGAAATCTGTTGGGGAGGAGGTACTCCTTAAACATGTATGTTGAAACTATATTGTTTTCTTGCTAGCTGATTTATCTGCTCAAACGAAAACACAGATATTTAGATTTGACATCAGAGATTACAATCCATATCTTCCTATAGATTACAGATAATTTATATGATATAGAGATATTGTGGTACAAAGAGCGTTTGTATTTTGCAGGTGTTAATATGTTGTATATTTAATTGGTGAGTCCTGTGTTTCAGGTGTTCTGTATTTAAATTCAGAGATTTTTTTATATATCACAGGTGTCTGGTGTGTAATGTAACTGAAGAAGAATTTTATATTTCATTTGATGTTTGTTACCTGAACGAGTGTTGTGTTACTAACATTCAGGTACAAGTATTCAAATAAATTTGAGATGTCATAGTACACGTAGTGAACAAATGTTGTATGTTACAGGTTTTATATGTGAATGAAGAAGGGTTGCGGCGAGCAGGTGATGCCACTCGACTGCGAGGTTTCCCTGTAAGTGCCTGTACATGTATTGTGGACCTTGATGGCCTCAGCATGCGACACCTGTGGAGACCAGGAATCCGGGCACTGCTCAGGATCATAGAGATGGTTGAGGCTAACTATCCAGAGACCATGGGACGCCTGCTCATTGTGCGAGCTCCAAGAGTTTTCCCTGTACTATGGACACTTGTCAGCCCGTTCATTGATGAGGACACAAGACAAAAGTTCATGATTTATGGAGGCAATGACTACCAAGGGCCAGGAGGTCTCATTGAGTTTATAGACAAGAAATACATCCCTGACTTCCTTGGTGGAGATTGTTTTGTGAGTTTGAAGTAATTTTCAACAAATCTTAGATATTTATTCTGTAGAAAAAGTTATATACAATAGAATGGTTGACATTGATTTTTAAATATTGAAATAATGTTTCTTTCTTGTTTTTGACTTAAACAGCAGACCTTCTGAATGTTAATTGTTTATATAAATACATTTATATGATGTGTATGACTGCTTTTTTCACCTGGGACTACTTTCTTACCAGTGTGATGTGCCTGAAGGAGGTTTGGTACCTAAATCCCTCTACAAGGAGGAGTTTACAGAAAAGGCCCCAGAAGGCCCACCCCTCAGTACAGATAGCTTGTACCAGACTTGTCACATTGTCAAAGATTTTCCTCATGAGGTAAGACCTTCATATAAAGAGAGATATAACTTCAGAATTGTTTACAATAATGTTGAGGTGTTCATTAGTGATGATATCACATTAAAATCAATGTGTTAAGTAGTAATGACTGTTCTTTGTATCTTTGTAGGTGATGATATCCATTCCACAGAAAGGATCTGTGATTACTTGGGACTTTGACATTTTAAAGGGTGATGTGACATTCACTGTACTACGGTGTAAACATGAGGTGTCTGGGGACCCGCGGCACCAACACCACATCAGCGGGGCCATGGGCGGTATCGGCTCTACGCAATACATCGACAAGACCATGCAAGTTGGCATGGATCTAAGCATTGTAGAGCCGCCTCATATATGTAGGGATGGAGATAGTGTACAGGTAAGATGGAGATAGTGTACAGGTAAGATGGAAATAGTTTACAGGTAAGATAGAGATAGTGTACAGGTAAGATGGAGATAGTGTACAAATAAGATTGAGATATTGTACAGGTAAGATAGAGATAGTGTACAGGTAAGATGGAGATAGTGTACAGGTAAGATGGAGATAGTGTACAGGTAAGATGGAAATAGTGTACAGATAAGATAGAGATAGTGTACAGATAAGATGGAGATAGTGTACAGGTAAGATGGAGATAGTGTACAGGTAAGATGGAGATAGTGTACAGATAAGATGGAGATAGTGTACAGGTAAGATGGAGATAGTGTACAGATAAAATGGAGATAGTGTACAGGTAAGATGGAGATAGTGTACAGGTAAGATTGAGATAGTTTACAGATAAGATAGAGATAGTTTACAGGTAAGATGGAGATAGTGTACAGATAAGATGGAGATAGTGTACAGGTAAGATGGAGATAGTGTACAGATAAAATGGAGATAGTGTACAGGTAAGATGGAGATAGTGTACAGGTAAGATTGAGATAGTTTACAGATAAGATAGAGATAGTTTACAGATAAGATAGAGATAGTTTACAGGTAAGATGGAGATAGTGTACAGATAAAATGGAGATAGTGTATAGGCATGGAAGATTATCTCCTAGCTCAATATACTCCCTTCATTCCTCCACTCTCCAGCATTCTAGATTTAGCATATTTCTAGTTCTTAGACATTAAGAGTTCCTGAATGTTACTTTCCTTGACTTATATTTGCCAAATAAGTGGTCCTCCAGTTGTTGATTCCATTTGCTGTTAAACTGGTTTTGTTCTTACATATACAGAATTATGTGGACTTCACAATGGAAATGCGTCTTGTTTGTTACAAAAAACAGTACTTTTTACTTTCAGAATGTCATATTGCCCAAGTTATTCAAAACTAATTGTTAACAAATGACTTGGAAAAATTTCATACACGTACAGAATTCATATTTGATTCCTAATTACAGTAGTATTATTGGAGATAACCTAAGATTTTAAAGACTGTTTTAGTGGTTTTTGCAACTGTTTTATGTTTTCACAAGCCTCAAGTTTAAAGTTGAATGGCCAGAACATCTCTGCTAGCAGCAAACACCTGGTAACATTTGAACACTTTTAACCAATCATTAGGAGAGTTTTTTCCTCATCAGTTTTCATCCTTTGACCATCAATTTGCATTATTTAAAAATACTGTACATGGATATAACTTGCTTATCCTGGCTATTTCTTGGAACGTTCTGAAGCTTCTTTTGAGTGCTACTTGTGCATATTGTGATTGATTAGTGTTCTTTATGTTTATAGTTGATTTGTGTATGGGAAATTGGATGAAAATGTAAAATGTTGTTTGTTTGACAGGGTTCTCATGTGACTAGTCAGGTAGGAAGTTATATACTACAATGGAAGTACTTTGATGCTGGTAAAGCTGTGTTTGATTTTCCACTGGCCACACACAAGTCTAAGGTCATGTATTACACAGAGGTACTGGAGTCTGCAGCCTTCAGGTTAGTGTCTTCAAATTTGCTCGATTTGCATAGTAAATGAATGAGACTATATAAGTGTCAACACTTCAAATACATTATTGGAAAGTGAGAAAATCATTGATCAAACCCATTATTATTCACAAAGATGACATGAAAAGGTTCCATAGTCAAAATTTTCTGATCTTTTGATAGATTGTGGAAACAATGTAGGTTGAAGAAATTAGAAAGACAAAGTTATTGATCTCTTTTGTCACTGAATAGAAATTCTTTTATCTCACACAGAGGGTCAATGACAAGCTTGCAGTCAAGCCACAGTGCATTCTCCTCGCTTAGTATTGGCACATCACAGAGCAGTCTGTCTGCAGTCACACCTGATGGCATTCACAGGTAAGTAAGCTTCTCTCCACAGTCACACCTGATGGCATCCACAGGTAAGTAAAGCTTCTCTCCACAGTCACACCTGATGGCATCCACAGGTAAGTAAAGCCTCTTACATGATGGCATCCACAGGTAAGTAAAGCCTCTTTCTACAGTCACACATGATGGCATCCACAGGTAAGTAAAGCCTCTCACATGATGGCATCCACAGGTAAGTAAAGCCTCTCACATGATGGCATCCACAGGTAAGTAAAGCCTCTCACCTGATGGCATCCACAGGTAAGTAAAGCCTCTCACATGATGGCATCCACAGGTAAGTAAAGCCTCTCACATGATGGCATCCACAGGTAAGTAAAGCCTCTCACATGATGGCATCCACAGGTAAGTAAAGCCTCTTTCTACAGTCACACATGATGGCATCCACAGGTAAGTAAAGCCTCTCACATGATGGCATCCACAGGTAAGTAAAGCCTCTCACATGATGGCATCCACAGGTAAGTAAAGCCTCTTTCTACAGTCACACATGATGGCATCCACAGGTAAGTAAAGCCTCTCACATGATGGCATCCACAGGTAAGTAAAGCCTCTCACATGATGGCATCCACAGGTAAGTAAAGCCTCTCACCTGATGGCATCCACAGGTAAGTAAAGCCTCTCACATGATGGCATCCACAGGTAAGTAAAGCCTCTCACATGATGGCATCCACAGGTAAGTAAAGCCTCTCACATGATGGCATCCACAGGTAAGTAAAGCCTCTCACCTGATGGCATACACAGGTAAGTAAAGCCTCTCACATGATGGCATCCCCAGGCAAATAAAGCCTCTCTCTACAGCCACACCATATGACATCCACAGGTAAGTAAAGCCTCTCACATGATGGCATCCACAGGTAAGTAAAGCCTCTCACCTGATGGCATCCACAGGTAAGTAAAGCCTCTCACATGATGGCATCCCCAGGCAAATAAAGCCTCTCTCTACAGCCACACCTTATGACATCCACAGGTAAGTGATGCCTCTATCCTCAGTCACACTTGATAACATCCACAGGTAAGTGATGCCTCTATCCTCAGTCACACATGATAACATCCACAGGTAAGTGATGCCTCTATCCTCAGTCACACTTGATAACATCCACAGGTAAGTGATGCCTCTATCCTCAGTCACACTTGATAACATCCACAGGTAAGTGATGCCTCTATCCTCAGTCACACTTGATAACATCCACAGGTAAGTGATGCCTCTATCCTCAGTCACACTTGATAACATCCACAGGTAAGTGATGCCTCTATCCTCAGTCACACTTGATAACATCCACAGGTAAGTGATGCCTCTATCCTCAGTTACACCTGATAACATCAACAGGTAAGTAACCTTCTCTCCACATTCCACAGGACTTTGTGTTCCAGGAAAATTGAGAAGATATCATTATTTTACTTAAAGCCCTGCATATCCTGTCATAGTTCATACAACAATAAGTCGAGGAGAATAGTTGGTTCTATTTGTGTATTAGTGCATAATCTTTCATTCTAGGCTAAAAAGGTGACAGAAGCTTGAAGATTTTGACGGAGAGTAAACCTATTTCACTGAAATTCTATTGGAGCTCTGAATGAATGTTCAGGTCAGTGACATGTCCTGGAATTGGTAGATAGCTGTCTCTACAGTCGAAGATCACCATACCTACCTCATCATACGACCAGCCAACAAGGATGTGAAGCTAAACTGTACCAAGGTTATTGTCGTGGTCACACTTGTCAGTGGGCAACTGGTATTGATTGTTCCATATGGCCACATTATGATATGATGATATCATTGAGGTTTTGTACAATGTCATACATTGTTATCTTTTCTCTCAATACTTCACACCAACTTCTTCAGTCTACTCCAGTCCATACCCAGTTTGGAATTTAATGCTAACCACTGGATTTCACTCCATTTCTAGTTAAGTTAACAACATGAGCTACTGCAGTCCACTCAAAACCTGGTTAAGTAAATAAAACTAGCTGCTGTAGTCCACTCCAAACATTGTTAAATGCATAACACCAACTACTGCAGTCCACTCAAAACCTTGTTAAGAAATAACTGTCCAGTCCAGACTCACTAGATAACATCAACTTATCTGGTATGCTATTTCTGTGTGATGATATGCAGTGGTCCACCAGTAGTTCATATAAATAGATGACAGTAGAATGACCGTATCATTATTTCCAGTGCTCTGCTTGTTATTGGATAGAAGAGAGTTGTCTCCCATCGCCCATGTGATAAAATTGTTACTGTGATATGTAGTTTGGTGTAGGTTGTTTGTTGACTCTGATCCAGAAGATATTTTTAATTGACATTATCTCCTTCAATGCTTACCTGTGGTACTGTTATGAAATCAGATTCTAATGCCCAACATTGAGAATGGAGAAAAATTCTAAGGCATTGTTCAATCAATTTGAACAAGATCTTTGTTACAGTCATTGTTAAAATATCTTTTTTTATATATGTTGATTAACCCAGAAGAACATGGAGTTGGACAGTACAAGCTTGATATTGACTTGTAAAGAATAAGGATATTTATTTTTTAATGACTATTTATTAAAGTTTTATTTTGACCGAGAACTCAGTGCTTTGTAGATAAGTCTCGCTGCCCTGTGTTCATTGATGTGACATTGTGAGTGCTCTGAAATGAGATTTTACTTGTAACTGTTAAGTAATAAACCTTCAGTTCTATGTATACAATGATATAAAATGGAAAGAGAGGACTTTTAATTTGTGTTACTTGTCATGATCTTTATCTGATGTACAAGGTCATGACAGTGGATGATCATGACATCTTCTGGGCCAAGATTTCCGAGTAATATGTTGTTCTAGTCATATAAGATTGTCTACTCTTGGCAAAATATTTTATCAGTGTATATTTTTGACATGAATTCTGACTTATCAAAGTAATTTTTACATGATTAATCATCCTTGTGTGTATAATCTTCACCAGATCTGTGTAATGTGTTAGAAAATACTTTTAGGAAAGTTTGTCTCACACAAATCATATAGTTTTATATCATTGCTGAGAGGATTGTGAGAGTTGATAGCAGGACACAATACCAGTAAAGGATCTGATTACTGTTCAATTTTACATTACAATATTAATCATGTTTTTTAAATCATGTTTGTGAGGATGTTTGTATCAAGGCATTTTGATATTTGTACTTATTTTTTGTAATATTTTATTTGTTAATTATTCACTTGAAAACAAAGAAATTTCTGAACTCATAAGAGTACATTTTGATTTAAGATGGGAATAAAGAAAAGTGAGAAGGTAGATTTTACAATTTTTCGTGATAAGGAACTTAAACATCATCTCTGGCACAGTTTATTAGATGTAATCTAACCGACTGTTTCTTGTCACATTGACAGTGTACTATGACTTATCAACAAAAGTGTTCCATCATTTTTTGGTTAAAAAGAAAATGTTAGTTGTGCCATATTGAAGGTCAGTATGTGTAAATAATTGCTCTTCCACTTTATCCACAGAGGAGATGTCAAAATATCTTAATGAATAAACTTGATCTATTTTACAACACTTTTGAAACAAGCTTAATCTCATATTAATCACTCTTGTTGGCCTGGATGGAAGCCCATGGGGGTCTTACTGTGGGAGGAAACCTGAGTACCAGGGAAGAACCCATGTGGTCGACAGGTGACCTCGTCCATTCTGGGAATCAAACCCCAGATAGCTAGGTGAAAGGTGAGTGTGTAACTACTGCGCCACCTGACCACCCTCAAAATGTTTTGTTGCAGTGATATTTTTCCCCACAATTTCTCGTTTTTTGAAGATCATTTTGCATCATATCACAAATCATTTTTATATTTTTAGCCCACTATCATCAGATGGTGGGCTATTCAAATCACCCTACGTCAGTTGTTCATGGTCTGTCCATCCAAAAAAAATTTCTGTGATCACTGACAGGCAGCCATTTTGTATTTTGAAAAGTAAAGTTTGCTATTGCTATTTCTTGAGAAATACAGCATAGATCTTTCTCAAATTTTATGTATAACTTCCTTTTTGCCCATTTGATTTAGGGTCTGATCATGAAGACAAAATGGCCGATTTTGAGTTTGAAAGTTTGTTTATTGCTGCTTCTTGAGAAATACTGCATAGATATTTCTCAAATTTTATGTATAGATTCCTCTCTAGTTGTGCCTGTTCGTGTTTGGAGCTGATCAGAAAAACAAAATGACTGACAGGCAGCCGTCTTGGATTTTGCTTAGTAATGATTGTTATCCCTATTTTTTGAGAAGTACCGAATGGACCTCTCAGATTTTATATATAAGTTCCCTTTGTCCTCTACTTGTGCCTGTTTGAATTTGGACTGATCAGAAAAGACAAAATGACTTTCAGGCGACCAACTTTCAAAGAGCAAATACGGATTAAACAATGGTGGGTGCCAAGATCGTTCTGGGATCTCTTGTTGAAATGGCAGTTGGTATTTAACACTGGTTGGATGCACAAGACCTTGAATGTGTGGGGCCTGCAGTCTACATAGGCCTGTGATTTTTTGTGCTCGTATTTGGAAAGTTATCTCCCTTTAAATGTTGATTTACGTTATCTTCCTTACAATATGATACCATGTACTGTGCAGGTATTTTCCAAAATGTCAGTACTTAACCTGAATTGATTTTGGAGTTAGGTATCTAGTATCTGTGTTTCAAGCACAGTATCAAATCTAAGTGGAAATAGAATCAGTCGTTTGATTGAGTCCCTTACTGGTATCAAAATACCAAAGTTAAGATGGGTAGCTAATACCAAAATAGCTTAGTACCTCATATCTTGGCTAAGTAATTGAAAATATGTCTATATCTGTTAGTAAAACCATGAACCATGTTGTAAAAAGTTTGCTGAAGCTACAATATTATAGCCGAGGTAGCAGTCATCAAATTAGACAAAGCATGTAATAGATATGTGGGGTAGTTGATATCGAAACTTAGGTAGCTACATTAAACCTGAATTTGGTAGCAGGTGTGAAAACATATCACCTTTAAATGTTGATCATTAAAAGTGCTTCATTGTCCCCAGTGCTCAAACTATGTAAGAGTGCTGACAATTTTATTGCACTGGTGTTGTACAAATATCTGTTGTAGAGACACTTGGCTCTTTCCTGAGGTATTACAGAAGATATGTAATAGCTACTGTAATATATTAATCGTGTATAAATACTATTCTATACATTGACCTGCGTGCCAAATGTTGCTATGTCTACTTATGTGTGAAGACTACTTAAGGAAATAATATACATCATTTATTATTTTGTTGGGACCGAATAGTAGTTTCTTATTCTCTGGAAAATTGAAGCTTCTGCCAAAATATTTTTATTGGAATTCTATTGAGGATTGTTAAAAGTTCCCCGTCTCCTAATTGAAACTTGTGTTTATTGTCTCCAAGAAGTGATACTTAAGATTTCAGGAAATGTGTTTTATCACCAATTTTTTTCTGAAAGTGTTAAATTGTGACATAGAATTGTCTCACATATTTGATATTAGTCAGAGATGTAAGTTTTGTAATGAAAACATGATGCAGTGTGAACCATGTTATAGTGGGAACTGTTTCTTTGTCAAGAGGTACCTGTGGCATTTCTTTAATGTGCAAATTTGATATGGTATGGCATCTGCCAATTATTATATTATTATGTGAAATACTACAAAATGTAGATTGTGTAAAATTTGACATGGTTACCATTGCCTTAAACAGTTTGACTTCCAGGTTGATTCTGACTATAAATTAAAGAAGTGATAAAGGCCAGATGGACCTTTTTGTTTGAGGGAATGGATATGTATGTAAAAATATTGTGTGGAAATTGGCATATCATAATTACCTAATGTCTCATGGCATCTTCATCTACATTATCATCTTCATTACCATTCAATGCGATGTGCACATGTGAGAAAATGCCAGTCTGTAGTTTTCATACTTATATATATATATATACAATAGTATTACTTATTCCAGTGAGGTTTCTAAGTACTTTTTAAAAGAAAAAAACAGCATATGCTGCTGTACTTAATAATGGCCCAAATTTGCTGGAATAGTGATTTAAATGACCTTGCTACTATCACTGGCAGCAGACATTCAACAAGAATGTTATTGGTGTTGTAATTTCCTGTCACCAGGAATGGAATAGCTGTAGAAGTACTGATGAACCAGATGATGTCGTGCATTATCTCTATCTCAATCACATATCCGAAACCTTATAGAACTTTTTGTGTACATTTTTTTCCACAGAGTTATTACAAACTCTTCTTCACTTTAGTATAAATTCCAAATAGCTAACCATTACATACCAGTATATAGAAAATAAAACATACAGGGTTAACAACACATTATTACATACAAGTATTTGATGTACAGTTAAGATAGCACACTACTACAAATAAATATATGCAATAGAACACATTTGTACAGGTAAAACACTTAAATACTAGTAAAAAAAAACCCCACACTACTGCTTACAAGTATATGTAATGTACGGGTATTTGTCAAACAACATTTTATTTCCAACATTTTCTTATTACAAACACAAATATGAAAAAAAGGAAAATAGGCTTAAAGCAATTTCTATAACTCTCCTTTAACACTTAAATACAGGTAAAATTATACATTTTACATACTAGGATTGGCAATATTATATTGACTTGTATATACAGGTAAAATGATATCTATTACATAAAATATACGCAATATTACACTTACCGGGACATATAAGTAAAAAAAGTATTTACTACCTACAGGTAAATGTATTATACTAACCAGTATATACGGAAATAATTATAAAAATTACATACCAGTATGTGTAATATTACACTAAATTATGGTACATACAAGTATAGGTAATATTATACTTACCTGTACATACAGGTAAAATGATGCCTATCTATTACATACTAATAAAGGTAATATTATACTTACCTGTACATACAGGTAAAATGATGCCTATCTGTTACATATTAATAAAGGTAATATTACACTTACCTGTACATACAGGTAAAATGATGCCTATCTATTACACACTAATAAAGGTAATATTACACTTACCTGTACATACAGGTAAAATGATGCCTATCTATTACACACTAATAAAGGTAATATTACACTTACCTGTACATACAGGTAAAATGATGCCTATCTATTACACACTAATAAAGGTAATATTACACTTACCTGTACATATAGATTAATAGAATCTTTCACCCTTGTGTTTTGTAGACAGGGATATCTCAAACCGAGGGGTATTTTTTTCAAAGTTTATAGCTCAAGGCCTAAAATGATGCCTATGTTTTACATACTAATAAAGGTAATATTAAACTTACATGTTCAAACTATCAAAATTATATTAATTACATCCAAGTACATTATAGATAAACAGGTAAAATAGTATGGCACACTTACGCCATATTCAACCTGAGATAAGCTGATGATGCCAACATGGTATCAGATGGCAGGGTTATTAGGACAATAAACTATGTGAATAATTCTACTGAAGAGCAATACCCAGTATACAAGGTAGGGCTTCTAACCAAGTATGGGCTTAGCCTTATAAAAATAGTTAAAAATGAAACGCAAGCTCATAATGTTATACAACATCACATTAAAATGAGTTTCACAACACAAAAAAGCACCCAAATAAACCATCGAGAAATATATAAAACTGTGTGTAACTGTATGTTAGCAGTATCATGTTGATATATCGTAAGTATGCAATGGTTTCAACTGATGTATGTACAGTGAGGAATGTTACAAATCATTGTTTGTTTTACCTTTGTGTAACCATTTTGCAATAACTTTTGAATTGTTAGCAATAAAAGTAAAACCAAACAGATTACAGGTGTGTTTATTTTACTTTCACATGACTTTGTGTTTTTAATTCAAAATCTTCAGTGTCTTTAACATATATAAAAAAACAAGATTGTCAAAATACAGCCATGTTGGAATTAAAAGGTTGCCATTTTGTAGAAAAAGCTAGAGGGATCTTTATGTTTTGTCATGGTCTTTATGTTTGAATACTTCTTTATAAAACTACCATAGAAAGCAAGAAGCATGAGAGGCAACCATCTTTGATTTAGATACATGTATAGTCCTGGAGAAATATCACTGTCATTGAGGGGATATAAGGATGTTTCTGTATGTCTTTAATGTAACAATTATCCTTGTCAACACGGTAGCAGCTTTATTCCTTGAGCAATTTTGATAAAAAATTGAAACGCTAATAAAGGACAAAAATATCTTGGGTCAAGTTTAAATTTCAGAGTTCTAGGATCAAGGACAAGGACACTAGTACTATTTGAAGGAATTATTTGTTGGATCTCTACCAGCGTCATTCCTTGAGAGCTTTTGATCAAACTTCACACACTCAAACAAGACCGTTATATCTCGATTTCGGGATTCCAGGGTGAAGGCCACTGTCACTATTTTAGAAATTCTTTTTGCATGCCATTCCTTTTGTGAATTTAGTCAATCTCGGACAAGTGTAATAGGAAAGAGTAGGGTGTCCACCTAGAGACAGAGGGAAATTCTCACCAGCTGATGCTAGTAAGGTGACTTGCACATTCAACGTCTACACAAGTTCAGATTTTAGTATGAAGGTCATCATTACTATTTTTAGAAATTCCTTGTTAATTTTAAAGAAATTGTTTTAAACTGAGGGAGAGGATCTCTAGACAAGATTAAAGTGCTCAAATGCTTAGCAGTAACTCAAGACATTACTAAATCAAAAGGCTGCTAACAGCAACAAAATTTTACGGCACAAGTGATGCATGCTAGTTAGAGTGCACTTAGAGTGCCAAAAAACAAAGGATGATAACTCTTCCAAAGTTGTTAAGACTTTGTAGTGAAACAGTTTTACGACAGCTTTATTTGCAATGAGGCTTTATCTGAGTGAGAAGCAGAGATATAGCCAGATAAAACGTGAATTTTACAACAGAGTTCAAAGTTGAAATAACTGACTCACAAAGTAAGTGGAAAGAGATCTCCGACAGGCACAAACCATCATACAATTTACGCTCTTTAAAGGATGAGTTTTCCTTTCTTTTCTCTTACTTATGTGTTGTATTGACAAGTAAATTAATCTTATATGGTAATATTAGTAAACAAAGTACATCACAAGAGATAATAATATTCATTTAAAAGAAAACAATTATGAGTCAAAATTTAAGATGGCTACCTGTTAGCCATTTTTTTTGAGATTTCAGATTGCAACTTTTCAGCCGTTTGTGTTCTCTGGTCAATAATCAATCCAAATAATGCACAACCTTGATGTACACAATACTTTTTAATAAATAGCAAACAAACTATTAGTCTCACAGGTGACAAACTGTCACACAATATTATGATTCCAATCAGTCCCATATTACACAATGCACAACAAGGGACAAAAGCCCGTTAACATGTAAAATTTCACAACGATCAATTGAACACTTTCAAAAAAATAGCAAATAGAGCTGGTGCCCATCATCCATTTTGATTTCCTGATCTGTCACAAAATATGGAATGCATTGCATGGAAAATGACCAAGAGAAACATACATACGAAATTTTAGAATGATCCATTAAATACTTCACAAAAAACAGTGATACCAAACTATAACTGTCAAAATGAACGATAACTGCTGGTCAAAAATATCAATAAGAGTGATATCAGATTTTATTTACACTAGTGTGGGTTAAACTGTCACTGTTTGACACCTTAGTACAAATAATATTCAAGAATCAATCTGTATCGATATCCCTGTAACTTTTTTCATGTTGTGATTGACAGGTGAAGAGTATTAACTATTTGTATTAGTTTGAATGTCTCTCCTCGGTTGACTTTCGTCCTTGTTGCACTCCATACAACTGCCAGCATATTATGTGTGTTATAGACGTACATTCTATGATAAACACAACACTTTTATAGAAGAGAGCAGTATTGAAACAATCGTTCGATAGTTATTGTTATAAATAGGTATGTATGCATTTCAAATCAATAATTAACAAAATATATTGCTTTCACTGTTGTTTCAGAGTGAACATGTTCTTTTTTTCCTTTTGGATACCAGACGATCATCCTTTGACAGAGAGGGCGTATTCTCTTTTCCCTTGGGATACCCACCCATCATCCTGTTACAGAGTGGACATATTCTGTTTTCCCTGGTGATACCTGCCCATCATCCTGTTACAGAGGAAGACATATTCTGTTTTCCCTTGGGATACCTACCTGTCATCCTGTTACAGAGAAGGCATATTCTGTTTTCCCTTGGGATATCTGTCCATCATCCTGTTACAGAGAAGGCATATTCTGTTTTCCCTTGGGATATCTGTCCATCATCCTGTTACAGAGAAGACATATTCTGTTTTCCCTTGGGATACCTACTCATCATCCTGTTACAGAGAAGGCATATTCTGTTTTCCCTTGGGATATCTGTCCATCATCCTGTTACAGAGAGGACATATTCTGTTTTCCTTTGTGAGAAGACATATTCTGTTATACCTGTCCTGTCCCCTTGGGATCATCCTGTTACAGAGAAGACATATTGTTTTCCCTGATACCTGTCCATCATCCTGTTACAGAGAAGACATATTCTCCCTTTGAGTACAGAGTGGACATATCCTGTTACAGAGAAGACATATTCTGTTTTCCCTTGGGATACCTGTCCATCATCCTGTTACAGAGAAGACATATTCTGTTTTCCCTTGGGATATCTGTCCATCATCCTGTTACAGAGAGGACATATTCTGTTTTCCCTTGGGATACCTGTCCATCATCCTGTTACAGAGAGGACATATTCTGTTTTCCCTTGGGATACCTACCCATCATCCTGTTACAGAGAGGGCGTATTCTGTTTTCCCTTGGGATACCCACCCATCATCCTGTTACAGAGTGGACATATTCTGTTTTCTCTGGGGATACCTGCCCATCATCCTGTTACAGGGAAGACATATTCTGTTTTCCCTTGGGATACCTACCCATCATCCTGTTACAGAGAAGACATATTCTGTTATCCCTTGGGATACCTGTCCATCATCCTGTTACAGAGAAGACATATTCTGTTTTCCTTTGTGACCTGTCGATCATCCTGTTACAGAGTGGACATAATCTGTTTTCCCTTGGGATACCTACCCGTCATCCTGTTACAGAGAGGACATATTCTGTTTTCCCTTGGGATACCTGTCCATCATCCTGTTACAGAGTGGACATATTCTGTTTTCCCTTGGGATACCCACCCATCATCCTGTTACAGAGAAGACATAATCTGTTTTCCCTTGGGATACCTGTCCATCATCCTGTTACAGAGAAGACATATTCTGTTTTCCCTTGGGATACCTGTCCATTATCCTGTTACAGAGAAGACATATTCTGTTATCCCTTGGGATACCTGTCCTTCATCCTGTTACAGAGAAGACATATTCTGTTATCCCTTGGGATACCTGTCCATCATCCTGTTACAGAGAAGACATATTCTGTTTTCCCTTGGGATACCTGTTCATCATCCTGTTACAGAGAAGACATATTCTGTTTTCCCTTGGGATACCTGTCCATCATCCTGTTACAGAGTGGACATATTCTGTTTTCCCTACGGATACCTACCCATCATCCTGTTACAGAGAAGACATATTCTGTTTTCCCTTGGGATACCTACCCGTCATCCTGTTACAGAGAGGACATATTCTGTTTTCCCTACGGATACCTACCCATCATCCTGTTACAGAGAAGACATATTCTGTTTTCCCTTGGGATACCTATCCGTCATCCTGTTACAGAGAGGACATATTCTGTTTTCCCTTGGGATACCTGTCCATCATCCTGTTACAGAGTGGACATATTCTGTTTTCCCTTGGGATACCTGTCCATCATCCTGTTACAGAGAAGACATATTCTGTTTTCCCTTGGGATACCTGTCCATCATCCTGTTACAGTGAAGACATATTCTGTTTTCCCTTGGGATACCTGCCCATTGTCCTGCTAACTGAGAGGATATATACTGTTTTCACATGGGATATTTGCCCCCTTTTTCAATTTGAATTCTAGAAATAATTTCTAAAATTAGTTTATATTTCCCAGTATCTTTTCCCTCCAAGTCGTGTCAAATGTTTTCCTCTTGGCCAAACTGGATTCATTAGAATATATTTATTGTTGGTACTTCTAAATGAGGCTGTCACATGTATATTAATCTTTGGATGAATTCTTATGCCCATTGAAAACTTCCTTAATGGTCCAGTCGAGGGTTACCAGATATGCTGTGATAATTAAAACTAAATTGTATTTGATAACTATCAGAACACTATCATTTTACTGGGCGCTTCATCTACTTATGGTATCTGTCTGTTTCATTCTGCAAATGTAAGTTAATCAGCTGCACTGTACACCGGAATTTGTTTTGAACTGAACAATTTTAAATGGTGATCAATTACTTGAGGGACTACATATTGCCAACAATGTTCTTGTGCCCTACTGAGTTGATCGTTGTTAGGTAAGTCTATTTTTGTAGTTAAAACAAGCCATGTAACTATATATGTTACCACTCACCTTCGATTTCGTGGTTAATGTTTCCCATACAAATTCAACTATGCTTTTGTCTTCTCTTTAAACATCAAAATTTTGGTTTTCGAAGAGCTTCAGTTTTCACAATATACTACAAGGTGTAGACTGTCTCTAACTGGAGAACTGTATCGTCTGCATTAATACTTCAATGGGTCCATGGCTTCATGCCAATTGATATTATTTTCTCAAAAACAAAATATATATGTCATCCAAGCATTAAAGCAAACAAAAATTGCAACAAATTTTCACATTGGTTTGCACCAACATCAAAACCATGAATTTACCGTTTATACCTCTGCCGTTCGGTACACGGGGAGTCGTCAATTTCACACATCAATATCCAAAATAGATTGACCTCCTATAGGATGTTTTTAATAGGATTTATTGACGAGTAGTGTTTCAAAAACAAGACCCCAATTTTCTTCACTGTACCCCGTCCATCTCGTCAATTGGAGATTTCAACTTCGTTTATACAAATATGATAACCCTCATCCAAGGATGTTCCAGCCAAACACGGTAAAAATTTCCCTTGCGTTTTAAAGAAAAGGTTGACGAACGGACGCAGCGCTATGACTTAAGCATATTAACGACAGTCACACTAAATAGAATAATGAAAAGAAAAACGGGCTCAATCAAAGTAGTGATTGACATTCTTCATCTTGAATGGGATTGATTTTAAAAAACTAACTTAATGGTAACTTTGCTTATTAAGAGAAAATAACGAGGAATCACCATCCGGATTGTCAGATTTCCTCTACGTTTAAGTTTTTTCTTTTTTTTTTAACAAAAGAAATGAAACTATTACAGAAACAAACAGCGGAAACCGTTCCGTTAGTGATAGTAATTTACACTGATTGGTTTATGATCAAAGGGACCGCTGAACACGTGCCCCATACCAAAGGATGCTCCGAGCTGTAATCGCTTCGAGAAACAATGAAGTACTATTGCACATTGTCCGTGAAAAGCGAATCAGAGGATAAATCTAGACAATTCTAGTTAATCTTTAATTTGATTGCACAATGAAATAATTTACGGCATATACCGTTCGCGAATTTCTCATTTTCATATATAGTCTGGATGGCAGTTTGACGTCATCGATTCCACGCCTCAAACCAGCGTCATCAGCAATAATAAGTCGGTTATCATGGGAAAAAAGGAAAAGTATATTTCAGTCTGGAGCAAAAACAATGCGTTACGTAGTTTAGACCTGGTATCATTCAGTGGCTATGGAAACAAGACGATGTCATTCCTTTTTTCACGTTCCTACCTATTCAGCTGAATGCGACCTTTCTTCCTTTACCGATAACATCGTGAAGTCAAACGATATTCAGTGATGATGGGAATGTCCAAAATTTGTTCCCACGCGCAAAATCTGTTGAGTTTATTTTCGTATAGACTACGTAAGATAACATGTTCGCTTCGTTTCTTCCGTGTTGACATCTCTTTACTATTTAAGGTCAATCGAACCAAGACCCGAATGTCAGCAGCTCTTTTCATTCTAATTGTTCAAGTTCTTTGTCCAATCTCTGAATGATGTGACAACCTACATCCTTGCTTTCTTCACCACTGGCTTCTCATTCGAATAACATTTTTGTTGTATAGCTGCAGCAACAATTACTTATATTCCAATGATTGTATTACAGTGTAGTTTACAGAAAAGCAATGAGCAAAAATATATTTCTAAGCGAGAAAGCTATTTCTTATTTAACACAACATACACCAATTGCCAGCATGGAGTTCTTTTAACAAAATTGATAGATAAGGGTGAGCTATCATCGCTCCAGGTGTGCTTCTCATCAGAAGCTGCATGCGGTGCAAGCCAATAGGGGTTGCCGCAGTCTCCGCCTCCTTACCTAATATGCCAGACGGAACTCCGCTAGACAGTGCCAACAGAGTTGAATGGCAGAATGACTCCGCCTTCTACAACTCCACATGAAGTTAGCCAAGTTTTCGGCATTTAGAACATCTTTCCGGTGGGGTGTAGATCTGTGAATATGACCTCCTTGGCCACCATGGACAGCGCTGGGTCGCTTCAGTATCAGCCCACTCAGCTCCTCATGAACTGGGGGGTCTACCTTACCCTCGCGGACGGCCAGGGAGGGGTACAAGGGGGACAGTCCCTCTACAGTGACCCGTGGTCCAGTCCTGTCTCCACGGTCAACTCCGTCAATACCGTAACCTCTTTGTTAAAAAATGGACAGAACATTTACGGTCCGGACGGGTGGTCCCCGGTGTCGTTGAATGGACTAAATGCTGTAAGTACATATTTACTACCAAATCCGTTGGCATTCTAATCTTTGTTCCAGCCTCTGTATCTCGATGGCGACAGCCATGTTACGACGATCTTTGACAAAGATTTCATTTGTTGCGATTTTTTGAGTTATCATATTAATGTAATTTTATATATACAGAATTGTCTGATTTCTGTGAACATGTTCTACGTCGCCAAAACAACGTCGTGATACTTATCTGCTCTAACATATACTACTAAGACTGAGAAAACTGAGAAAGTGAACGAGTGGTGTTTGGGCACGTGCAGTTTGGAGCTAATTATCATCAGATGTACTTGGAAGCAAATGACCCATTTCCTGACGGCGTGAAGAGGAGTCTATGTTTATGCAAATATAATATGTGAAAAAACCATTTAAGGAATATAGTGTTATATAAAGTGAACATGGCTGAAATAACCTACTTAGGCAGCCGAGTACAACACGAGAAGTGGTACGGGAGTGGGGACGGTATCGTCTGCCTCGCGACGGGGAACTTTCTTGAGGAGGCCCGTATCTGTAATCTACCCCTCAGACACAGCGCATACCAACAGATGTTTCTTGTAGAGTAAAGGCAGAAGAAAATAATGCCATTTTCGCGAAATTATATCTGAGAATTTAAATATTAAGTGTAGAAATGTGAAAGATCTGTGGCTTTTCAAAAATCATGCCAAAACTCTCTTCGCACGCATGACTTTTAAGTGCCACATCAAAACTATTTGGTACATTTTCACTGCATACTACTACACGTTTCAGTTTTGTATAAAAACGACAAAATAAGGTTAATTACACTCTTACCAAATAGGAGTAATGATGGTTTTGTGAATGTGTTGGATTTTTGGATTTTTTCATCAGGTCGTCTTGATAAGAAATTGATATTTTGAGAAACATAATGTGGTTAGTTTGAGTATTGTTTGTTTTGGTGGCCTAGTAAGGGTGAAGGTCCAATGGAACCAGGCATATTTCTGTGGCCCTCACACAGCTGTGGCCACTTAAACCGTAGTATGCAGGGGAAGCACTGGAGTGTTGACATAGCCTGGGGAACATAGCTGACATTTTCCCTTCTTGATGAAAACTTTATGCCAAGTTTTTATTTTTTTTTAAACATTCTGTTACGTACCATGTATAACGAAACATACTCAAGTGATTGCAATATGTCTGAGAGATAAAATATTTAATGCATGAAACTTTACTTAAAAAATTTGTATTGATCAAAAGACCCAAAACAGGATATATCATGGAGCTGAAAGTTAATCATCAAGTTCATTGCTGATTCAGCTTTAACCTGACCATAGTAAGTTGCAGTGTAACGTGAGTGCAAAATAACAGGCATATTTATTATACAATGTGTGATATTCTCAACTATGTCTTACAGAAATTGATTGGATATATTTGACTTGACCAATTTTACTGGCTTGTGGTAAGAGTTGTAATATTTCAGTAGTGATTAAATGGACTTTTATTAAAATACAAAAGATTTCATAATAATGACAACATCAATGTGAAGGATTTATAAACATTTTAGACAATTAATCATATGGTACTTTCTCCATAGTGACAATCCTTAACATTTCCTCAGCACTGATTGGCACCCACATTCTCTGACAATTTCCTTGGTCCTGATACCATACTATGACAATCATCAGCATAATTCTTCAGCTGTGAATGGGTACCACTTTATGACAATCATCAACATTTTTTAAGCAGTAATTGGCTACCACAATCTATACCAATGATTGGCTACCACAATCTATATCATCAACATTTTCTAAGCAGTAATTGGCTACCACAATCTATAACAGTCATCAACATTTCCTAAGCAGTAATTGGCTACCACAATCTATAACAATAATTGGCTACCACAATCTATAACAATCATTGGCTACCACAATCTATAACAATAATTGGCTACCACAATCTATAACAATCATCAACATTTCCTAAGCAGTAATTGGCTACCACAATCTATAACAATAATTGGCTACCACAATCTATAACAATCATCAACATTTTCCAAGCAGTAATTGGCTACCACAATCTATAACAATAATTGGCTACCACAATCTATAACAATCATCAACATTTCCTAAGCAGTAATTGGCTACCACAATCTATAACAATAATTGGCTACCACAATCTATAACAATAATTGGCTACCACAATCTATAGCAATTATCAACATTTTCTTAGCTGTAATTGCCTACCACAATCTATAACAATCATTGGCTACCACAATCTATATCATCAACATTTCCTAAGCAGTAATTGGCTACCACAATCTATATCAATCATTGGCTACCACAATCTGTAACAAGCATTGGCTACCACAATCTGTAACAATCATTGGCTACCACAATCTGTAACAATCATTGGCTACCACAATCTGTAACAATCATTGGCTACCACAATCTGTATCATTCATTGGCTACCACAATCTGTAACAATCATTGGCTACTACAATCTATAACAATCATTGGCTACCACAATCTATAACAATCATTGGCTACCACAACCTGTAACAATCATTGGCTACCACAATCTGTAACAATCATTGGCTACCACAATCTGTAACAATTATTGGCTACCACAATCTATAACAATCATTGGCTACCACAATCTATAACAATCATTGGCTACCACAATCTGTAACAATTATTGGCTACCACAATCTGTAACAATCATTGGCTACCACAATCTATATCAATCATTGGCTACCACAATCTGTAACAAGCATTGGCTACCACAACCTGTAAAAATCATTGGCTACCACAATCTGTAACAATCATTGGCTACCACAATCTGTAACAAGCATTGGCTACCACAATCTGTAACAATCATTGGCTACCACAATCTGTAACAATCATTGGCTACCACAATCTATAACAATCATTGGCTACCACAATCTGTAACAATCATTGGCTACCACAATCTGTAACAATCATTGGCTACCACAATCTATAACAATCATTGGCTACCACAATCTGTAACAATCATTGGTTACCACAATCTGTAACAATCATTGGCTACCACAATCTGTAACAATCATTGGCTACCACAATCTATAACAATCATTGGCTACCACAATCTGTAACAATCATTGGCTACCACAATCTGTAACAAGCATTGGCTGCCACAATCTGTAACAAGCATTGGCTACCACAATTTATAACAATCATTGGCTACCACAATCTGTAACAATCATTGGCTACCACAATCTGTAACAATCATTGGCTACCACAATCTATAACAATCATTGGCTACTACAAGGTATAACAATTAGCAACATCATCTAAGCAGTAATTGGCTACCACATTCTAAAACAATCATGGAACGTTTCCTTGACCCTGATTGGCTATCACACTGCCTCTGACAATCATCATTTCCTAAGCTGTGACCACCACTTTATAGAACCATCTCATCAGTTCTGATTGATCACTTCATTCTGTAACAATCACAGACATTTCCATAGCTCTAATGGACCACTACCTATGCTCATGCTAGCCATTCCCATTTTTGTTATTAACAAAAATACATATTTATTTACAAAAATAATGTATCTTCGCTACTTTTGTGAAAACATTTTTTTCTTCCCAAAAATAGCTGACAGAACATTTCACATGAACTGCTGACTTTCGCATTACAATATAGATTATGAAATATTGAAAAAAATGCTTGTGGGACTAATGCAAAGTTGCCATTCAACACAACATTAATGTGATCATTCCTAATGGAACACTTCAGCCGATTCCATTAAATCATTTAAATTTAATGTACTGGACTCGAATAAGTATGAAGTGTTCTGACTGCTATCTCATTAGACAACCAAAATGGTGATAGGTAAACTTAGTTTGGCACTATTACCATCAGACATATAAGTGAAAGGCCCCCCCTACATGGCATTCAAGTCATGGAAGGAAAGGAACTGTCTATTGAACTTGGTTTCTTTGTCTCTTCAAGGTAAAATAGCTGTTACTATAAAGCATTAGTATTTGAGTGGTTGTTCTGAACAAATTAGACACAGGAGATTGCTGCAGTATTAAACAGTCTCTTTGGTGAAATACAGCATTTGTCTCCACTTTCTGATTTCTTCCTTTTGTAAGTCAAAAGTGGGAAGCATCGGCAAAAAAGGATCCTTAAGTAAAAACTAAGGTAAATTGTTAATAGTTGACAATAGCATATCACACACCAAACAATATTTACATCTGTTATCATATGAATCCAATCCTTAATAGCTAAAAGAAAAATGAGCCTTTAGCTACTTTTCTAAAAGGAATCATATTCTAGAGTGAGCATAGACTTTATTTGTAACAATCTTAGACATTTTCTCCGTTGTGATCAGTCACCACATTGTGTAACTGTCAAAATTTTATCAGCCCAGATATGTCGCATTCTTTAACCAGAAAAAGTTGTTTAAACAGAATTGTGAATTTCATGATCCAAGGGTCTTGTATTTCTCTCTGTGAAAGATGACAATTTTATAGAATAATATAACACTTCTGAGCATAGTGTATTTAATGATTTTTATTGGAAATAATTGAAATTTGATTAGACTTCATTTGGAATGCACAAATTGTCCTGCCTGACCCCCAGTGGTGGATGGGTAAAGCTGAAATGGGTCAAAGTAATTAATGGTATAAAAATCATCTTCTGAAGGTCCAGATATGGTAGAATCAAATACTCTTAATGGATAGAAGGAATTTTACCAAAGAATTTAATCTTAAGCTTTACTTATACAATACAAATGGCAGATATAATTGATTTTGTGAACAAGATGATTTCATTAACAGCCAGTGTTACAAAAAATATGGCTGTTTTTATAGATCTCAGGTGACTTAAAGCCCTTGGACCTACCTTTTTCCATATGAGAGTTGTTCGTTACTTATTTGTTACAAGAAGAACAATGGCATTAATAAACCTGGGTGACTGTTGAGGCTGAAATTTGTTGCAATATTGACAAATATTCGGTTCTGCCACACAGGACGGATGCATAGAAATGATTCCTTTCCAATTATACTGGTTTGTTCAGTTTCCTTCAAATACAGTTTTTGAAAAATGGTGTCGTGCAACTTTTTTAAAAGAAAGTTCTTTGCTTACATGTTTTAGGGTAGAAATTTGATCAAAGATATTTATCATGTTTGTTGGGTGTTTATCTTTACAGAATGCCTTCCAGGGTACGTTGTCCCAGCAAGTATCAACTTCACCTTACGGAAGCATCAATGATCTGGTGGACCACTTCAGTGACCTGTCACTATCCCTGGACAGAAAGCCCAGCAAACGCCCTCCCAGCACTTACCTCTGTCATCTGTGCTTCACCAAGGGCCATTACATTAAAGACTGTCCACAGGTAAACATGTTTTGTTTTACTCTACTACTGGTACTGCCTGTGTTCAGGCAGATCTTATGTTCTTCTGTGTGTGAGAGTGTCTTTGTGTTGGTGGTGGATTGGAAGATGGGGGTTGTGTGGTGTTATAGGTATGTGGGATTTCAGTTTTGTTTTGTGGCCATCTGTAGGAGAGATATGGTTTTGTGGTGTGCTATGGTGGTGTGTTGTAGTTTTGGGGTGTGATGGGGTGTTTAGAGAAGGTTGTGGTCTGGTAATGCTTTTTAGAGGATATGGTTGTGTGGTGTGCAGGATGAGGTAGTGTGGTGTGGTAGTGTGTGTGCAGGATGAGGTTGTGTGATGTGGTTGTGTGTTTAGGATGAGGTTGTGTGATGTGGTTGTGTGTTTAGGATGAGGTTGTGTGATGTGGTTGTGTGTTTAGGATGAGGTTGTGTGATGTGTGTTGTGTGTTGATAGGATGAGGTATGTGTGATGTGTGTGATGTGTGTGTTTATGGAGGTGTGTATGAGGTTGTGTGATGTAGTAGTGTGTATGGAGGATGAGGTTGTGTGATGTGGTATTGTGTATGGAGGATGAGGTTGTGTGATGTAGTAGTGTGTTTAGGATGAGGTTGTGTGATGTATTAGTGTGTATGGAGGATGAGGTTGTGTGATGTAGTAGTGTGTGTGGAGGATGAGGTTGTGTGATGTGGTATTGTGTATGGAGGATGAGGTTGTGTGATGTGTGTAGTGTGTTTAGTAGTGTGTGTGGAGGATGAGATGTGGGTGTGTGTGATGTAGTAGTGTGTGTGTGATGGAGTGTGTATGAGGTTGTGATGTAGTAGTGTGTTTAGGATGATGTTATGTGATGTAGTAGTGTGTGTATGGAGGATGAGGTTATGTGATGTAGTAGTATGTTGTGATGTTATGTGATGTGTGTTTAGGAGGTAGTGTGGTGTGGTAGTG
This sequence comes from Ylistrum balloti, assembly GCF_031769215.1. Classification (NCBI taxonomy): domain Eukaryota; kingdom Metazoa; phylum Mollusca; class Bivalvia; order Pectinida; family Pectinidae; genus Ylistrum; species Ylistrum balloti. The sequence continues at coordinate 745,188 of NW_026782004.1, read as the reverse complement.
TGTGTGCAGGATGAGGTTGTGTGATGTGGTAGTGTGTTTAGGATGAGGTAGCGTGGTGTGGTAGTGTGTATGGAGGATGAGGTTGTGTGATGTAGTAGTGTGTGTGGAGGATGAGGTTGTGTGATGTGGTATTGTGTATGGAGGATGAGGTTGTGTGATGTAGTAGTGTGTTTAGGATGAGGTTGTGTGATGTATTAGTGTGTATGGAGGATGAGGTTGTGTGATGTGGTATTGTGTATGGAGGATGAGGTTGTGTGATGTAGTAGTGTGTTTATGAGGTTGTGTGATGTATTAGTGTTTATGGAGGATGAGGTTGTGTGATGTAGTAGTGTGTGTGGAGGATGAGGTTGTGTGATGTGGTATTGTGTATGGAGGATGAGGTTGTGTGATGTAGTAGTGTGTTTAGGATGAGGTTGTGTGATGTAGTAGTGTGTATGGAGGATGAGGTTATGTGATGTAGTAGTGTGTTTAGGATGATGTTATGTGATGTAGTAGTGTGTGTATGGAGGATGAGGTTATGTGATGTAGTAGTATGTTTAGGATGATGTTATGTGATGTAGTAGTGTGTTTAGGATGAGGTTATGTGATGTAGTAGTATGTTTAGGATGAGGTTGTGTGATGTAGCAGTGTGTGTGCAGGATGAGGTAGCGTGGTGTGGTAGTGTGTTTAGGATGAGGTTGTGTGATGTATTAGTGTGTATGGAGGATGAGGTTGTGTGATGTAGTAGTGTGTGTGGAGGATGAGGTTGTGTGATGTGGTATTGTGTATGGAGGATGAGGTTGTGTGATGTAGTAGTGTGTTTAGGATGAGGTTGTGTGATGTATTAGTGTGTATGGAGGATGAGGTTGTGTGATGTAGTAGTGTGTGTGGAGGATGAGGTTGTGTGATGTGGTATTGTGTATGGAGGATGAGGTTGTGTGATGTAGTAGTGTGTTTAGGATGAGGTTGTGTGATGTAGTAGTGTGTATGGAGGATGAGGTTATGTGATGTAGTAGTGTGTTTAGGATGATGTTATGTGATGTAGTAGTGTGTGTATGGAGGATGAGGTTATGTGATGTAGTAGTATGTTTAGGATGATGTTATGTGATGTAGTAGTGTGTTTAGGATGAGGTTATGTGATGTAGTAGTATGTTTAGGATGATGTTATGTGATGTAGCAGTGTGTGTGGAGGATGAGGTTGTGTGATGTAGTAGTATGTTTAGGATGATGTTATGTGATGTAGCAGTGTGTGTGGAGGATGAGGTTGTGTGATGTGTTATTGTGTATGGAGGATGAGGTTGTGTGATGTAGTAGTGTGTATGGAGGATGAGGTTGTGTGATGTGGTATTGTGTATGGAGGATGAGGTTGTGTGATGTAGTAGTGTGTTTAGGATGAGGTTGTGTGATGTAGTAGTGTGTATGGAGGATGAGGTTATGTGATGTAGCAGTGTGTGTGGAGGATGAGGTTATGTGATGTAGTAGTATGTTTAGGATGATGTTATGTGATGTAGCAGTGTGTGTGGAGGATGAGGTTGTGTGATGTAGTAGTATGTTTAGGATGATGTTATGTGATGTAGCAGTGTGTGTGGAGGATGAGGTTGTGTGATGTGGTATTGTGTATGGAGGATGAGGTTGTGTGATGTAGTAGTGTGTTTAGGATGAGGTTGTGTGATGTAGTGTGTGTGTGGAGGATGAGGTTGTGTGATGTAGTAGTGAGTGTGGAGGATGAGGTTATGTGGTGTGGTAGTGTGTGTGGAGGATGAGGTTGTGTGATGTGGTATTGTGTATGGAGGATGAGGTTGTGTGATGTAGTAGTGTGTTTAGGATGAGGTTGTGTGATGTAGTAGTGTGTATGGAGGATGAGGTTATGTGATGTAGTAGTGTGTTTAGGATGATGTTATGTGATGTAGTAGTGTGTGTGTGGAGGATGAGGTTATGTGGTGTAGTAGTATGTTTAGGATGATGTTATGTGATGTAGTAGTGTGTTTAGGATGAGGTTATGTGATGTAGTAGTATGTTTAGGATGAGGTTGTGTGATGTAGCAGTGTGTGTGCAGGATGAGGTAGCGTGGTGTGGTAGTGTGTTTAGGATGAGGTTGTGTGATGTATTAGTGTGTATGGAGGATGAGGTTGTGTGATGTAGTAGTGTGTGTGGAGGATGAGGTTGTGTGATGTGGTATTGTGTATGGAGGATGAGGTTGTGTGATGTAGTAGTGTGTTTAGGATGAGGTTGTGTGATGTATTAGTGTGTATGGAGGATGAGGTTGTGTGATGTAGTAGTGTGTGTGGAGGATGAGGTTGTGTGATGTGGTATTGTGTATGGAGGATGAGGTTGTGTGATGTAGTAGTGTGTTTAGGATGAGGTTGTGTGATGTAGTAGTGTGTATGGAGGATGAGGTTATGTGATGTAGTAGTGTGTTTAGGATGATGTTATGTGATGTAGTAGTGTGTGTATGGAGGATGAGGTTATGTGATGTAGTAGTATGTTTAGGATGATGTTATGTGATGTAGTAGTGTGTTTAGGATGAGGTTATGTGATGTAGTAGTATGTTTAGGATGATGTTATGTGATGTAGCAGTGTGTGTGGAGGATGAGGTTGTGTGATGTAGTAGTATGTTTAGGATGATGTTATGTGATGTAGCAGTGTGTGTGGAGGATGAGGTTGTGTGATGTGTTATTGTGTATGGAGGATGAGGTTGTGTGATGTAGTAGTGTGTATGGAGGATGAGGTTGTGTGATGTGGTATTGTGTATGGAGGATGAGGTTGTGTGATGTAGTAGTGTGTTTAGGATGAGGTTGTGTGATGTAGTAGTGTGTATGGAGGATGAGGTTATGTGATGTAGCAGTGTGTGTGGAGGATGAGGTTATGTGATGTAGTAGTATGTTTAGGATGATGTTATGTGATGTAGCAGTGTGTGTGGAGGATGAGGTTGTGTGATGTAGTAGTATGTTTAGGATGATGTTATGTGATGTAGCAGTGTGTGTGGAGGATGAGGTTGTGTGATGTGGTATTGTGTATGGAGGATGAGGTTGTGTGATGTAGTAGTGTGTTTAGGATGAGGTTGTGTGATGTAGTGTGTGTGTGGAGGATGAGGTTGTGTGATGTAGTAGTGTGTGTGGAGGATGAGGTTATGTGGTGTGGTAGTGTGTGTGGAGGATGAGGTTGTGTGATGTGGTATTGTGTATGGAGGATGAGGTTGTGTGATGTAGTAGTGTGTTTAGGATGAGGTTGTGTGATGTAGTAGTGTGTATGGAGGATGAGGTTATGTGATGTAGTAGTGTGTTTAGGATGATGTTATGTGATGTAGTAGTGTGTGTGTGGAGGATGAGGTTATGTGGTGTAGTAGTGTGTGTGGAGGATGAGGTTGTGTGATGTAGTAGTGTGTATGGAGGATGAGGTTGTGTGATGTAGCAGTGTGTGTGGAGGATGAGGTTATGTGGTGTGGTAGTGTGTTTAGGATGAGGTTGTGTGATGTAGTAGTATGTATGAAGGATGAGGTTGTGTGATGTAGTAGTATGTATGAAGGATGAGGTTGTGTGATGTAGTAGTGTGTGTGGAGGATGAGGTTATGTGGTGTGGTAGTGTGTTTAGGATGAGGTTGTGTGATGTAGTAGTATGTATGAAGGATGAGGTTGTGTGATGTAGTAGTATGTATGAAGGATGAGGTTGTGTGATGTAGTAGTGTGTGTGGAGGATGAGGTCATGTGATATAGTAGTGAGTATGGAGAATGGGGTTGTGTGATGTAGTAGTGTGTGTGGAGGATGAGGTTATGTGATGTAGTAGTGAGTGTGGAGGATGAGGTTATGTGATGTAGTATTGTGTATGGAGGATGAGGTTGTGTGATGTAGTAGTGTGTATGGAGGATGAGGTTATGTGGTGTGGTAGTGTGTTTAGGATGATGTTATGTGATGTAGTAGTGTGTGTGTGGAGGATGAGGTTATGTGGTGTAGTAGTGTGTGTGGAGGATGAGGTTATGTGATGTAGTAGTGTGTGTGGAGGATGAGGTTGTGTGATGTAGTAGTGTGTATGGAGGATGAGGTTATGTGATGTAGAAGTGTGTGTGGAGGATGAGGTTGTGTGATGTAGTAGTGTGTGTGGAGGATGAGGTTGTGTGATGTCTTAGTGTTTATGGAGGATGAGGTTATGTGGTGTGGTAGTGTGTTTAGGATGAGGTTGTGTGATGTAGTAGTATGTATGAAGGATGAGGTTGTGTGATGTAGTAGTATGTATGAAGGATGAGGTCATGTGATATAGTAGTGAGTATGGAGGATGGGGTTGTGTGATGTAGTAGTGTGTGTGGAGGATGAGGTTATGTGATGTAGTAGTGAGTGTGGAGGATGAGGTTATGTGATGTAGTAGTGTGTGTGGAGGATGAGATTATGTGATGTAGTATTGTGTGTGGAGGATGATGTTGTGTGATGTAGTAGTATATATGGAGGATGATGTTGTGTGATGTATTAGTGTGTATGGAGGATGAGGTTATGTGATGCAGTAGTATGTATGGAGGATGAGGTTATGTGATGTAGTAGTGTGTGTGGAGGATGAGGTTGTGTGGTGTGGTAGTGTGTGTGGAGGATAAAGTTGTGTGATGTAGTAGTGTGTGTTTAGGATGAGGTTGTGTGATGTAGTAGTGTGTGTGGAGGATGAGGTTGTATGATGTAGTAGTGTGTATGGAGGATTGTGTTATGTGATGTAGTAGTGTGTATAGAGGATGATGTTATGTGATGTAGTGGTGAGTATGGAGGATGAGGTTATGTGATGTAGTAGTGTGTGTGGAGGATGAGATTGTGTGATGTAGTATTGTGTGTGGAGGATGATGTGTGTTGTGTGGTATATATGGAGGATGATGTTGTGTGATGTGGTAGTGTGTATGGAGGATGAGGTTGTGTTGTGTGGTAGTGTTTGGAGGATGAGGTTGTGTGTGTGGTGTGTTTGGAGTAGTGTGTGTGGTAGTGTTTGGAGGATGAGGTTGTGTTGTGTGGTAGTGTTTGGAGGATGAGGTTGTGTTGTGTGGTAGTGTGTGTGTGTGGTAGGATGAGGTTGTGTTGTGTGGTAGTGTGTGTGGAAGATGAGGTTGTGTTGTGTGGTAGTGTTTGGAGGATGAGGTTGTGTTGTGTGGTAGTGTGGAGTGTGTGTGTGAGGATGAGGTTGTGTTGTGTGGTAGTGTTTGGAGGATGAGGTTGTGTTGTGTGGTAGTGTTTGGAGGATGAGGTTGTGTTGTGTGGTAGTGTTTGGAGGATGAGGTTGTGTTGTGTGGTAGTGTTTGGAGGATGAGGTTGTGTTGTGTGGTAGTGTTTGGAGGATGGGGTTGTGTTGTGTGGTAGTGTTTGGAGGATGAGGTTGTGTTGTGTGGTAGTGTTTGGAGGATGAGGTTGTGTTGTGTGGTAGTGTTTGGAGGATGAGGTTGTGTTGTGTGGTAGTGTGTGTGGAGGATGAGGTTGTGTTGTGTGGTAGTGTGTTGGAGGATGAGGTTGTGTTGTGTGGTAGTGTTTGGAGGATGAGGTTGTGTTGTGTGGTAGTGTTTGGAGGATGAGGTTGTGTTGTGTGGTAGTGTTTGGAGGATGAGGTTGTGTTGTGTGGTAGTGTTTGGAGGATGAGGTTGTGTTGAGTGGTAGTGTTTGGAGGATGAGGTTGTGTTGTGTGGTAGTGTTTGGAGGATGAGGTTGTGTTGTGTGGTAGTGTTTGGAGGATGAGGTTGTGTTGTGTGGTAGTGTTTGGAGGATGCGGTTGTGTTGTGTGGTAGTGTTTGGAGGATGAGGTTGTGTTGTGTGGTAGTGTTTGGAGGATGAGGTTGTGTTGTGTGGTAGTGTTTGGAGGATGAGGTTGTGTTGTGTGGTAGTGTTTGGAGGATGAGGTTGTGTTGTGTGGTAGTGTTTGGAGGATGAGGTTGTGTTGTGTGGTAGTGTTTGGAGGATGAGGTTGTGTTGTGTGGTAGTGTTGTGAGGTTGTGTTGTGTGGTAGTGTTTGGAGGATGAGGTTGTGTTGTGTGGTAGTGTTTGGAGGATGAGGTTGTGTTGTGTGGTAGTGTTTGGAGGATGAGGTTGTGTTGTGTGGTAGTGTTTGGAGGATGAGGTTGTGTTGTGTGGTAGTGTTTGGAGGATGAGGTTGTGTTGTGTGGTAGTGTTTGGAGGATGAGGTTGTGTTGTGTGGTAGTGTTTGGAGGATGGGGTTGTGTTGTGTGGTAGTGTTTGGAGGATGGGGTTGTGTTGTGTGGTAGTGTTTGGAGGATGGGGTTGTGTTGTGTGGTAGTGTTTGGAGGATGAGGTTGTGTTGTGTGGTAGTGTTTGGAGGATGGGGTTGTGTTGTGTGGTAGTGTTTGGAGGATGGGGTTGTGTTGTGTGGTAGTGTTTTGAGGATGAGGTTGTGTTGTGTGGTAGTGTTTGGAGGATGAGGTTGTGTGACAGTGTATGAGGGAGATGTGGTTCTGTGGTGAATTAATGTGTGAGGGCGAGTTATGCGGTTTGGTGCAGGTGAGGGTGGAGGTGGGTTGAGGATACAAGATAGTATCATATGTAGATGTGTATATTGGGTGAGGGGGGAGGGTATGTGTTGAGGGTAGGAGATATACATCTCTATGACTAACAGGTTTGGCCTCCTGCCAGTTTCATGGACCATGATGTATTATAAACATGATCAGCTACACAACACAATAGACTTTTCTCCTGGCCAATGAAATTCAACAGTTGTATAGGTCTCTACTTGTGGCCATTAATATACTGAGTAGGTAGTGAGACTTGGAATTCAGTGTTAGTTGTTGGCCTGTCAACTCCAATAAGTGTAGAGATTTGTAGATTTCTCCCATCACTGGGTACGCCTCCTTCCTCTGTTCGACTGTTGTTCTGCTTGTTGTCAAGGTACACATTACCCTGTGGAATGCAGACGTGGGACAAGTCTTTTTATTACTTGTTCCAAAAAGAATAGGACAACAATGCATAAGCTTGCAAATTCAAAAGAGATGCTTTAGATTTTAGAGACACATGTGGAATATTGATATCAACCTCATCTCTGAAATGTGATGGAGAGTTTTAATGTCATTATTCAGTCTTCCTAATAAAATCTGAAAAATGTGAAATCTGATTATTAGCAAATGTGAAATATTTTTTATACCTTTCACATAGGTGGGAGGTATTATTATGTCCCATTTTTGCATTTCAATAAATAATTTGTTCCATTTGTCCAACACATTCTTTATCATTAATGTTATAGTCAGTTTAAAATCATACTTTCTTAGTTTGATGAAACAGCTTTGTAAGAGATGAATATCGTTCTCTATGATATGTCAAGGTCACTGTTATGGAAAATAAAATTATGAATCATATTCTTCGTTCATTACTCAAGTGGTTGTAATTATCTACTAACTTGAATAATGCTTTACAGTTATGATATTTATTGAACATACTAAGGACAAGGAACATGCATGCCAGGTAAATAATTACAATTTAAGAAGGTTCCATTGTAACAAGAAATATTTGATCTATCAGAGGTTAAAAGAAAAATGGGCATCTCCAAGTTACATCAATAATGATTTACATTAAAACTTGCAAGGATTACATTTCATAACTTTACGTTGTATCATTATGCTTGTAGTTTGAACAATGTATATTTCTGTATATTTACTGTATAACGAAAGATCAAAAGATTCCAAAACTTTGTTTTTGTAATGGTCCCTTATGATTAAGAGGGCGGGGGAGTATAGTTACATGAAAGTTGTGTAAAAGTTATCTCATTCTTCTCAACTGATTTAATTCATATTCGTACCACAGCATCACATCATCAAGTTTTATATCAGATTAGAGCTTGGTTGTCAGTGGTCAAAGGTTTAAGGGTCAAAGGTCACAGTAGACCACTTTGAAAAAAAAAAAAAAAAGAAAAGATTTAGTTCATATAAATACCATAGAATCAAAACATCGAAGTTCTACACCTGATTAGATTGTGGCGATCATTTGTTAAACTTAAAGGCTTAAAGGTAACGCTTGAAATAAAAAGATGAGGGGGTAGGGGTCCGTCTGTGAGCCCTTTCCTGACTCGCTTCATTTTTATTATTGGGGAGAAATGAAGGAGATCAGTTGTTTGAATTGAATTACTACTAATTGGAGCTTGATTGGTTAATGAATTAGAGGTCTTAGGCATGAATGATGAGGGTATCACAACTCCTGTACACACTAAACTTAAACACTCACCAATGTCATGCAGTTAATTATGACTGTCTACATCAGGCAGAAATCCAGCTTTAAATGGATCAAAAAGTATATCAAATAGAAGGATCCTAAGTATTCTGGAACTGAACATTTTGTAAATATGATTAAAATCCCATTGTGTTGTCCATTAATTGTTGAATGTCTTGTATGTGACTAATTGCTCCATTCAGAATTGGTAAATAGTTTCTCATATTACTTTACCTGATTTGTAATCCATAATTAAATATACACGAGTTCTTAAATGACTAAAACAACATAATCTGTGTGTTGATTTCATAACTTCCAAAACCGAAAGTACAGAGGATGTAATTTTTGGTATCAATGTTATGTTTATGGGGCTGTAGAAATATTTTGATGTTTTGTCAGTATGTATCACTGCGGAGATGATTATGGTTTACAGTTATATCAGTAGAACACTGTACATACTGATTGGGGTTTCATTGCATACAATGTAAACAAAGCAGCTCTATAAATAGATGCGTACATAACTTTCCTGTTACATCATCTATCATCCATAAGTAGGCATGTTTACCTACACCTACACGGGTCAGGTCATTCAAGCCTAATAGTGAACACTGCTGGTTCATAGGTACTGGTTCATAGATAGGCATGTTTACCTACACCTATACTAGTCCGGTCATTCAGGGGTAATAGTGAACACTGCTGGTTCATAGGTACTGGTTCATAGATAGGCATGTTTACCTACACCTATACTAGTCCTGTCATTCAGGGGTAATGGTGAACACTGCTGGTTCATAGGTACTGGTTCATAGTTAGTGATGGTTAACAAAACCTATAGGTACTGTTCTATATAGTAAGTGATGTTTAACAAAACCTATAGATACTGGTCCTGAGGAGAGGATTAGTAACAAAACCTACAGGTACTGGTCCTGAGGAGGGGATGAGTAACAAAACCTACAGGTACTGGTCCTTCGGTAGGTGCTGGTCCTGAGGAGAGGATTAGTAACAAAACCTACAGGTACTGGTCCTTCAGAAGGTGCTGGTCCTGAGGAGAGGATTAGTAACAAAACCTGTAGGTACTGGTCCTGAGGAGGGGATGAGTAACAAAACCTACAGGTACTGGTCCTTCAGAAGGTGCTGGTCCTGAGGAGAGGATTAGTAACAAAACCTACAGGTACTGGTCCTGAGGAGGGGATGAGTAACAAAACCTACAGGTACTGGTCCTTCGGTAGGTGCTGGTCCTGAGGAGAGGATTAGTAACAAAACCTACAGGTACTGGTCCTTCAGAAGGTGCTGGTCCTGAGGAGAGGATTAGTAACAAAACCTGTAGGTACTGGTCCTTAGGAGGGTATTAGTAACAAAACCTGTAGGTACTGGTCCTTAGGAGGGTATTAGTAACAAAACCTGTAGGTACTGGTCCTTAGGAGGGTATTAGTAACAAAACCTGTAGGTACTGGTCCTTAGGAGGGGATTAGTAACAAAACCTGTAGGTACTGGTCCTTAGGAGGGTATTAGTAGCAAAACCTGTAGGTACTGGTCCTTAGGAGGGTATTAGTAACAAAACCTGTAGGTACTGGTCCTTAGGAGGGGATTAGTAACAAAACCTGTAGGTACTGGTCCTTAGGAGGGTATTAGTAGCAAAACCTGTAGGTACTGGTCCTTAGGAGGGTATTAGTAACAAAACCTGTAGGTACTGGTCCTTAGGAGGGGATTAGTAACAAAACCTGTAGGTACTGGTCCTTAGGAGGGGATTAGTAACAAAACCTGTAGGTACTTATTCATATATATTGGTCCATAGGTAAAAATGTTACTAACTCCAGGTTTTGTACATTCAGCCATTTAGACAAAGATGAAGGACGTAATTATTGATGAATAAGGGAAATAATTTCTTGCTTGTTACACAAGTTGATGGACTTATTTCATTAGTTGACAAATTACTTATTGCACAAGTTGATGAAAGGACAAGAGTTGTACATCTAATACATTTCTAAGGCTGACATGTGTTATAGATATGGAGAAGTATCAATTGTCCTGCATGTTGTTGGCACTGACTCAATAACCAGTGTTAACAACAGAATTGTTTTGCATACAATGATAGTGTACACGTGTATGGGAATATTTATTTTAGTTTAAGATGGACCCTCAGGAGTGACTTGCAGGTTTTATTTATTTATAGATATTAACAGGGCTTTATTGTCTAATACTTCCACCTGCTAAATTATGTATTTGTAGTGAGTATAGTAAGATTTAAATGAAATTGCGTGAAAGGTTTGGAAAAATGGCCAATGACACATTATACATATATTATATAGTATGGCTTGGACATAAATAAGTAAAGGGAATTGTCATTGTTTTACACCTACAGAGAGTTTACCACAACCATTGTCACCCTTAACATGGACGGCTTGAGGCGAAGGGGTTTTGAAAGGAAAATAGAGAGATTCTCTTCTCCTAAATAAAAATGAATTGGATCTGGAACCTGTGATAAAGAGGATTATTGTAAATGGAGGGTCTGGCCCTCATGGCAAGGCCTATTATGGAGACATTGTGAGATTAAATGTAAAAGATGAATGTTTTCCATCGTATCTTCTATAAATTGTCTCTGGAACAAGGAATTAAAGGCTGTGTAGTGGGGGTCATTAATGTTAACGTTGGTAGCAAGACTCCAACCTGAAATGACCAAAATATTGACAACACTACAGGAGTCTTCTTGCTGAAATATCCAACTTAGTGAAGACCTTCATTTCCATAACATGCTTCTTTTGATTTATACTTCAGGCTCGGCCCAAGGGGGAGGGACTCACACCCTACCAAGGAAAGAAGAGATGTTTCGGGGAATACAAATGTCCCAAATGTAAACGAAAGTGGATGAGCGGAAACAGCTGGGCCAACATGGGTCAGGAATGCATCAAGTGTCATATCAATGTCTACCCTCACAAACAGGTAAATCATCTGATGTCCCTACAATTATACTCACAAACAGGTGAATTTTCTGGTGTCCCTACAGTTATACTCACATACAGGTAAATCATCAATGTCCCTACAGTTATACTCACAAACAGGTAAATCATATAATGTCCCTACAGTTATACTCACAAACAGGTAAATCATCTGATGTCCCTAAAATTATACTCACAAACAGGTAAATCATCTGATGTCCCTACAATTATACTCACAAACAGGTAAATCATCTGATGTCCCTACAATTATACTCACAAACAGGAATATCATCTGATGTCCCTACAATTATACTCACAAACAGGTAAATCATCTGATGTCCCTACAATTATACTCACAAACAGGTAAATCATCTGATGTCCCTACAATTATACTCACAAACAGGTAAATCATCTGATGTCCCTACAATTATACTCACAAACAGGTAAATAATCAATGTCCCTACAATTATACTCACAAACAGGTAAATCATCTGATGTCCCTACAATTATACTCACAAACAGGTAAATCATCAATGTCCCTACAATTATACTCACAAACAGGTAAATCATCAATGTCCCTACAATTATACTCACAAACAGGTAAATAATCAATGTCCCTGCAATTATACTCACAAACAGGTAAATCATCTGATGTCCCTACAATTATACTCACAAACAGGTAAATCATCAATGTCCCTACAATTATACTCACAAACAGGTAAATCATCTGATGTCCCTACAATTATACTCACAAACAGGTAAATCATCTGATGTCCCTACAATTATACTCACAAACAGGTAAATCATCTGATGTCCCTACAATTATACTCACAAACAGGTAAATCATCTAATGTCCCTACAATTATACTCACAAACAGGTAAATCATCAATGTCCCTACAATTATACTCACAAACAGGTAAATCATCTGATGTCCCTACAATTATACTCACAAACAGGTAAATCATCAATGTCCCTACAATTATACTCACAAACAGGTAAATCATCAATGTCCCTACAATTATACTCACAAACAGGTAAATCATCTAATGTCCCTACAATTATACTACAATTATACTTATACACAAACAGGTAAATCATCAATGTCCCTACAATTATACTCACAAACAGGTAAATCATCTAATGTCCCTACAATTATACTCACAAACAGGTAAATCATCTAATGTCCCTACAATTATACTCACAAACAGGTAAATCATCTAATGTCCTAACAAGTATACTCACCAACCACATTTACTCACAAACAGGTAAATCTTCTGATGTCCCTACAATTATACTCACAAACAGGTAAATAATCAATGTCCCTGCAATTATACTCACAAACAGGTAAATCATCTGATGTCCCTACAATTATACTCACAAACAGGTAAATCATCTGATGTAAATCATCTGATGTCCCTACAATTATACTCACAAACAGGTAAATCATCTAATGTCCTAACAAGTATACTCACCAACCACATTTACTCACAAACAGCTAAATCTTCTGATGTCTCCACACTTATACTCACAAACAGCTAAATCTGATGTCCTACAATTATACTCACAAACAGGTAAATCATCAATGTCCCTACAATTATACTCACAAACAGGTAAATCTTCTGATGTCCCTACACTTATACTCACAAACAGGTAAATCTTCTGATGTCTCCACACTTATACTCACAAACAGCTAAATCTTCTGATGTCCCTACACTTATACTCACAAACAGCTAAATCTTCTGATGTTCCTACACTTATACTCACAAACAGGTAAATCTTCTGATGTCCACACTTATACTCACAAACAGGTAAATCTTCTGATTATACTCACAAACAGCTAAATCTTCTGATGTCCCTACACTTATACTCACAAACAGCTAAATCTTCTGATGTTCCTACACTTATACTCACAAACAGGTAAATCTTCTGATGTCTCCACACTTATACTCACAAACAGGTAAATTTTCTGATGTCCCTACACTTATACTCACAAACAGGTAAATCTTCTGATGTCTCCACACTTATACTCACAAACAGCTAAATCTTCTGATGTCCCTACACTTATACTCACAAACAGGTAAATCATCTAATGTCCTAACAAGTATACTCACCAACCACATTTACTCACAAACAGCTAAATCTTCTGATGTCTCCACACTTATACTCACAAACAGCTAAATCTTCTGATGTCTCCACACTTATACTCACAAACAGCTAAATCTTCTGATGTCTCCACACTTATACTCACAAACAGCTAAATCTTCTGATGTTCCTACACTTATACTCACAAACAGGTAAATCTTCTGATGTCTCCACACTTATACTCACAAACAGCTAAATCTTCTGATGTCTCCACACTTATACTCACAAACAGCTAAATCTTCTGATGTTCCACCTTACACAAACAGCTTATACTCACAAACAGCTAAATCTTCTGATGTCTCCACACTTATACTCACAAACAGCTAAATCTTCTGATGTCCCTACAATTATACTCACAAACAGGTAAATCATCTGATGTCCCTACAATTATACTCACAAACAGGTAAATCTTCTGATGTCTCCACACTTATACTCACAAACAGGTAAATCTTCTGATGTCCCTACACTTATACTCACAAACAGCTAAATCTTCTGATGTCTCCACACTTATACTCACAAACAGGTAAATCTTCTGATGTCTCCACACTTATACTCACAAACAGGTAAATCTTCTGATGTCCCTACACTTATACTCACAAACAGGTAAATCATCTGATGTCTCCACACTTATACTCACAAACAGGTAAATCATCTGATGTCTCCACACTTATACCTACAAACAGGTACAAACAGGTAAATCATGTCCTCAGGTAAATCATCTGATGTCTCCACACTTATACCTACAAACAGGTAAATCATCTGATGTCCCTACACTTATACTCACAAACAGCTAAATCTTCTGATGTCTCCACACTTATACTCACAAACAGCTAAATCTTCTGATGTCTCCACACTTATACTCACAAACAGGTAAATCTTCTGATGTCTCCACACTTATACTCACAAACAGGTAAATCTTCTGATGTCTCCACACTTATACTCACAAACAGCTAAATCTTCTGATGTCTCCACACTTATACTCACAAACAGCTAAATCTTCTGATGTCTCCACACTTATACTCACTAACAGCTAAATCTTCTGATGTCCCTACACTTATACTCACAAACAGCTAAATCTTCTGATGTCTCCACACTTATACCTACAAACAGGTAAATCTTCTGGTGCCTTGCACATTTACTTGCAAACAGGTATATCCTTCAATTAAGATGCTCTTGCAAACAAGTTGGTTCTTGTACATCAGACTGGAATACTGTCATTGATTCCCGTACTAAACTTCATACTGTTTTGCTTACACAAAACACATACAGATATCAATCTAATTCAGAGAATATATTTTAAACGACGACCATCAGCTCAAGCATGTTTTTATCACTTCTCAGAGGCCTCTTGAAAAACCGGATGGCTTAGATGTGTCGGATCAGAGCAAGGTGCACCCACAGCACCTCTGTGAAAAATGTAAGGTACTTGGATATTACTGTAGGAGGATGAACTAGGTCAAGGACAGACGGCAAGAACAATGGTCAAGGACATACACCAAAAGTTATGGAGAGGAAGACATCAAATGTTTTCTTTAAATTTCATTGCTGAAAGCAATATAGGAATATGAAAATACTCACAATAATAATGTTTATTCTATATTTTATATGTACAAAGTACATATTAAAATCAGATACAAGATATGTGGCATGGTGAATTAGATTTTTGATGAAGTGCCATTAAATTACAAATCTAGTGCTTATTAAAATGTGGTGTATGTAGGTACTTAATACAAGGGATGTGTAGATCCAAATAAAGACAAAATTTCAATGGCATGGAAAGTTGGCCAGTTAAGGAAAAATCAAGAATACAAGAATACAGAAGGGGTTTTGGTACCAACTATGTTGTTCATGTTGAGTTTGGACTTTACCAATAGGAGTTTTGTTCTGACTTCATCATCAATGAATTTAATCATTGAAAAAGTGAGAGGTGAGGTCCTTAAGATATCTGACCATGGTTTCTTGCAAGTTTTCTTTCGATTTATTATGGTGTCAAGGAACCTAATGCTCGTGATTGAAGAGGGAATGCTTCATGACATGAAGTGTTTGAAAGCCCAGATTTACTTTAACAAACTTACCTTTGTAGTGGTGAAGATAACATAATGTTTTATAGAGAGACCAACACTTCCACACCACAAGGAAGGCAGACACTTGTTGGAAAGTTAGCAGTATTCCCTAATGTAGTAAAGAATTAGTTAGACAAGAGGCTAGTCAGAGCATTTTCAGATTCCATTTTGGACTAGAATCAAATGCTTTCACTTTGTCATAAAAAACAAAAGTTGGTTATAGATTTTTTTCTTTTTCATTTCTGTTCTTCTTATAAAGCCATTATTTCTTGGGTAACAATTGTTGGGCTCCAGAATGGAATGTTCCAGTATCCCAAGCAATAATGTTATCTGTTTATATGGTGGATAGTTTTACTAGCTTTAGTCACTAAGTCAGTAGTATGACCAGTCCTCATGACCAGGCCAACAGTATGGCTTGTCCTAGTCACCAGACTATCTAGTAACCAGGCAAAAGGTATGGCTTGTCCTGGTTACCAGGCAAACAATATGACTAATCTTATGGTTAGTCCCTAGTCGTCAGGCTAACAGTATGGCCACACCTAGTCACAAGACCTACAGTATGACTGGTCCTAATTATAACTCCAAATTTACGGTTAATTCCAGGTCACCTGATGCAGTTTTACTGCCCCTAGTCACAAGGCCAAAAGTATGGTGTGTCCTAGTGGCCAGTTCAACAGTATTACTGATTCTAGTCATCAGACCCTCATTATTGTAGATCCCAGTCACAAGCCAACTGTATGGCTGGTTCTAGTCACAAGCCAACTGTATGGCTGGTTCTAGTCACAAGCCAACTATATGGCTGGTTCTCGTCACAAGCCAACTGTATGGCTGGTTCTAGTCACAAGCCAACTGTATGGCTGGTTCTAGTCACAAGCCAACGGTATGGCTGGTTCTAGTCACAAGCCAACGGTATGGCTGGTTCTAGTCACAAGCCAACTATATGGCTGGTTCTCATCACAAGCCAACTGTATGGCTGGTTCTAGTCACCAGCCAATAGTATGGCTGGTTCTAGTCACAAGCCAACTGTATGGCTGGTTCTAGTCACAAGCAAACGGTATGGCTGGTTCTAGTCACAAGCCAACTGTATGGCTGGTTCTAGTCACCAGCCAATAGTATGGCTGGTTCTAGTCACCAGCCAATAGTATGGTTGGTTCTAGTCATCAGACCAATAGTATGCCTGTACCTACTTTCCACTGTTCCAGTGGATAGGTTCATCCTCTCCTGTCCAATAACTGTACTGATGTATATTCCAACCCCTCCTAGTGTCCAGTGTCAGTACTGATTTATAACACCCATATCCCCTATGACTGTCCAATATCTGCTGGAGGTATAGGTCTCCCCCTCTACTGCTGAATATTTTTATCTCCTCCATTCAGCTGTAGGTCTCTACATACATACTGTATTGTTGACTGTGTTAGAATCTACAGGAGGATAGATAGAATAGTGGAAAGGACCGAGATTTAGTCCTTGTCAGGTTTTATAATATTCCAGATGTGAGTAAGTGGGAAAATGTCTTTACTCGTCAGGCCTTGAACACTATGCCCTTGTACTAGGTTTGTTGTAATATGCATATTCTTAGTATGGCTGCTATTCCAATTTGTACTGTGAACAATGAAAACTTTCACCAAGATATGGTAAAGTTGATATGTAAATTTCTGCTTCACAAGAGAATCTAATTCAAGGTTATTGATTTATAAGACTTTTTTATTATTATTTACACTAAGATTTTTGAGATTTTATATTGATATTTATTTGTATATGATGGGAAGATAAAAAGTGATTATACTAGGATTAATTATGATAATTATCTATTCTATTCCTACCGATTGATTACAGGTGTAGCATTGGTAATATTTTAACTTGGTTGAGTGGTACTAGTAATCTGCAACACAAGATTACATCAAAAAGTTATTAATGGACACACAGATTTCACATATCTTATACAGCTTCTGTAGCATTCCTGTTTATTTTGAAATTGATAAACAAAAATGGAATGTTAAAACAGTGTTGTCAAGTTTTGGGAGCCTCTTCAGTAGTTACATAATACACAATATGTACACAAGTTTTGGAATTTTACACAAAAAGTTGATATCTTATGACATTATTATTTTGGTTATACCCCCACAACGAAGTTGGTGGTATACTTGAATCGCACGTCTGGATGTCTGTTTTCCACAAAACTCCTCTTAAACTTGTGGACTGATCTCATTGAAACTACACAGGAATGTTATAGACAATGTGTGGATGTGCATGAAGTTTTTTTATTTTTTTTTTTTCATCAGATCTTTTGGTTGTCTTGGTGACCAGGTCACTATACACAGGTTCTTTTGTAATGGTCCATAGCTCATCAGTCCTTAGATATTTATTTTATGAAACTTGGTCAATTGGTGTAACTTGTCAAAGTTTATAATTGGACACAACAAGTGTTTCCAGAATCATTACTGTAGAAACATAATGGAAGCTTCCTTGAAATTGAAATGTAGGTATTTTTTGATTACCCTGAAAATTGATATAAAAGGGTTTGGAAGAACGGTAATAACAATGGTACTACTTCCCAAAACATCAGGTTTCATTTTCTTGCCATGGTAACCAAAAGGACACAATTAGAGGGATTTGTCAAGGCTTCTCCTTAACTTGGGAACAGACATAATAGAAGCTTTTAATAGGTCAATATTGAGGTATGGTCCAATTAAGCTGAAAAATTATACATGTAATGGCAAAATTGGCTGACATACTATTTTCCAAAACATCGGTCCTCCCATTATTGCCATGGTAACTTAAAGAAGACTTCCTGAGGATAAATTGGCTTCGTAGAATTTGTGCCCAACTAGTTGGGATAGCTCCGCTCATTTACAGGTCTGATTGGTTTGTGAATGCATTTATAAAGACATTTTTTTATAGAACTTTGACAGTTCATATCATAAAGATTAACTCGTTAGAATAAGATAACCCAATGTTTTTGGTTGAAGTTTATGGACAGCTTCTGTATGGAAAATCATCTTTGCATCGTTCAAAATCAGTGCTACACCTGTATTGAATCACCAAGAAAATATTTCCATGTTTGTTTATAGTAACAGAAGAAATTCCTATATGGTTAGCTCAATATGTGACTGATGTTCTTGCTGGTGCGGGTATACCATCAAAGGTTGTTCCAAGAGTAATTTAGCTGAAAAAACACTCATAATGGATGAAATCTCTCAGACTTCACTTATAAAGGACATAGATATGGGAAGCAATGCTACCTGTCTGTGGTGTTCCAATCCTCGCCCAGCAAACATAGATACATCTCTTGGGATTTGATGTTTGTGGTTGAATGTACTTTTTACTTTGTTTCTAAATCTCGTAGAATTTCATTTATTCATAATTGGTTTAATAATTATGAGTTACTATCCTCTTGACTTTCCTTTGTGCAAAAAAATTAAAAAGATAATTTTGAAGGGGTGGCATTAGAAGAGGGGAAATTGTGTATATACGAATATAAGTTAATACAATAATCATTATCATAATGAATAGATTTTATTATATTTAATTGAGTGAGGTTGTGGTGAAATAAGTGTGAAATTCTTGTCAAAAATAATATTTGCATGATAAAATTATCTTGATTTGTGTTTGCGGTGTAAGTATATTTGTACTTTAAGTCGTATATTGGTGTATACTTCGCTTTCAGCATGTAGATATTGTGTTTTCTGTTGTTGATAGATTTTTTTCTTTATTTATAAGTTTATAAATTTGCTTTAGTTATTTATAGTTATATCAACATTTATTTTGATAGAAGCTGTGTAAACATATCTGAAAAGGACAGAGTTGATGACTATAAATGTGTGTTATATACAGATAGTACATTGCACTACAGGATCAGACTATGGTGTGAACATTCAGTTCAGGTCTTCAATTATTTCAATAAGTTTAATCACACTATTAGAAAATTTTGAATACAAATCATTTGAAACAGATGCTGTAATCGTATTCATATTGGTGTTAATCACTTTCTATCACTTTAAGCTTTTTTTTTCATTTAAAATTGTCGATACACAATAAAAATTAATATTCCATTTCCAGTTAGTGAGTTTAATATTCAGAAACATTGTCCTTTTCAATTCTACTGTGTATTTCATTGTGGTTTAATTACATTGTATTATTGTCTTGATTACACTGTATTATTGTCTAATTACACTGTATCATTGTCTAATTACACTATATCATTGTCTTATTATACTGTATTGTTGTCAAATTACACTGTATCATTGCCAGTACAATTATCCTTGGTATCAATGTCAAATTATAGTTACACTGTATTATTTAATTACACTGTATCTTTGCCAGTACAATAACCTTTGCTGTTGGCATCCACTTACAACCAACACAAGTCTAATTACATTGTATTATTGTCTAATTACACTGTATTATTGTCTCATTGTGCTGTATCTTTGTAAGAACAATTACCCTTGGTGTCAATGGCCAAAATATGATATTAGTCTAATTACTCTGTGTTATTTGTCTGGTTACACTGTGTTGTCATCTAATTACACTGTATCACAGTCTAATTACACTGTATCATTATTTAATTACACTCTATTATTGTTTGATTACACAGTATCATTATCAGCACGAGGTACACTTTATCATTGTCAGTTCAAGGAACAAAGTGTCACTGTCCAATTACAATGTTATAGTCCAAATAATTACACTGTATCGTCACATTGTGCTGTATTGTTGTCTGTACAATTACCCTTGGTATCAGTGGCCAATTTGATGACATTGCATCGTTAATAAATTACTGGTAGTGCCAAACTAATTACAATGTAACAGTTGAATTACATTGTCGCTGCAGTTACCATTTGATTGACATTATTTCATTATATCAACTAAGTTATTGTAATTACATCATAATGAGTGTAATGACAATATATGAACCATGCCACTGTAATTACATTATAAAAAGTGTGATTGACAATGCCACTGTAATTACATTATAAAAAGTGTGATTGACAATGTCAGTGTAATTACTCTTATGTACCAATGTTTATGTGTTTTTGTGTCACAGTAATTATACTATCAATGTTTAATTAAGCTATGTGGGTATTACTATCGGTTTAATAGAAAATTAGTTGCATGTTGGTGATGATGATGTCAATTGTTTCAGGTAATTAGTCCATATCATCTTGTTATGTTTAGAATATCGCTTCATGGCAATATGCTGATAGGATATCAAGAGGTAAACATACAGTTTAATTTCTATATATTGTTTTCAAGAATGATTTGTATATATTTGTTTACAAATGAAAAGACCAAATAATTCATAATGCTCATTTCTCGATATGAAGGAAGATTTATTGTTTATTTCTGTTCCAGTGCCTGTAATCGATATTAGCAGGTTACACTAAGAAACCCTTATTTTCACACATCATAATTAAAATACAAGTAATTTTCTATAGTTTTATGTGGCTAGTGTAGGTAAATATTTAGCTAGTTTATAGATCCTCTATGGAATGTTGCCTTATATACTGTATTTTACTTTAAATCTATAATTTATGATTAGTAATAATTGGAGTTTCAATTATTATTCTGATCAGTTTTCAAAGTTCGTAGGATGTTATATTTCTTGGTTTCATATACACAAAACATGCATAAGCTTTTGTGTGGTATAGTTTATTCTACCAATCTTTTTCCTTTATGAAATGAATCTGTGTGTTATAATTGGTAAAATACAGCATGAAAGATCAAAATTGTGTAAACAACATAATTTTGTCATATATACAAGTTTTTGTTGTGTACATGATGTAAGCTTTTGTGGTCCTAAATGACATTACACAATGTGTGATGTACACAGTATAAGCCTTAGTAGACCTATATATGACATAATAAACCAGTGTGCCTTAACAATATATATATATGTGTACATCTTGGTCCTAGCAGACTGGTGTAAGTTGTTCCATATGTGCCAAAATCAGTTGTACATAATTTTTTACCCCAGTTTGGCAGTTTGATTTGCGTGCAATACTACAGTATTCCATACTACGGTGCTAGTATTAAACGTTTGAGCGTTGTGAGTTTTCCCATTTTATTTAGCATGCAGATGTATGAAAAGTTGTATGCAAGAACAAATTAGTGTGCATTTATCTCTATTTTTTGTTTGTTTTATATATTCAGTATCTTCATTTGTAATTTACCAGCTCTTCATTAAAATTACTTTTTTGTGAAATTTTTTGTGTCGTTATTATTACCTGTATACGAAAAGAGACTTCAGAAAGATTTCAGCTTATCATAAAACATGTAGAGTACTTGGTACAGGTACAGAAAAAAAATGGCATGTAACCCTACATATGCAATTATATATCGGTACTACTCCACCAGTGGCTTTTATTGCACTGGTACTGCACTACTCAATTAGTGCTATTTCTTAGGAATGCCTGTACATCAGTTGCCTATGTGATAAAAAGAAAAGAAGGAAAATAAGAAAAATATACTTTTATTAAAAAAAATGGAATTTGATCTTGTTCTAGATTCTGGCAATGTGATATGTCGTCTAGCTTTGTATTGCCGTCATCAAGAGACATTTGATCTGATGCTGTTTACTTGGAGATGTAGGCTTTGGAAAGTGTGAAGTATTATCAGGAACATTGCTTACAGCTGTCTGGTTTCCACCATCACCCTAAAACATACAAAATTTTATATATAGATATATTGGTCAGGTTGCACTGATGCAAGTAACCTGTAAATGAGACATGGTATATGAAAACTAGGCTAAGGTCAAAGAAGCAGATATGAATATTAACATGTATTGATATTGTATCTTTGTGTCAACACTTAAAGGACTAATATAGGCTCATTAATGCTTTCACCAACTGCCCTTGATAAAAGAAATCACCAAGTATGTAGAAATTGAGAAATTCCATCATTATAGTTGTGTTCCATAAACAAACTATCTATAATGGGGAACAGAGGTCGCATTACCATATGTATCATTCTTGTTATCGGAGAAAATCTATGTAATGACTAACACATGGCTAGGGAGGTTGACCCTGGGGCCCTGAAGTATGTTAGAGACTTGACCCCATTGGGGCAGCAGTGAGGACTGATCATAGCCCTGAAGAAGGAAGGTACTGGCCCCATGGGGTCAGTGGGAGGAATGACCCCAACCTATACTCCGGAGGGGTAAATGTCCCCAGGAGATGTTAGTAGGAAGGACTGAAACCACAGGAAACATATAACTGATGTCATAGATCATTAAATCAGTAGGGCACCAACTGTCTAGCCTATAAACAGTTTATTTGACAAACTCACTACAATCAATCTGCTACTTACAGTAATATCCTAGTTTGAATTATGTCTACAGAGAATTTTAATCAGTGGTGGAGCTGATTTTGGTTAATTTAGTGTTGATTATTTTTTGTACAGAAATTTAATCGGTGAAGGTCTCAAGACTTTGGTGAACTCTTTTGATGCTACATTCCATAAGTTGTTTTTCTACCCTGCATGCTCGTAAATCAGCCATCACAGTAACAGAAAGAACCTCCTCCTTCAGGAAAGGTATCAGTGCCCAAACATGTATTTATCACCTGATTAACACTGTAGAATTGCCAACACATACACAGTATGTCAGAAAAATAGAATTGTAAATTATTGCTTGGTGTTTCCAATCCTTTGTTTACAGAAACATACCAGTTGGATCATATTTTCATGTGTATTTTGACATGCACTTGTCGAAAAGGTCTTATTACAACCTGAAATAATTACAAACTGACAATGTCCCACACTTTGTTATTGTTGCCAACGCAATATACCTTCTAGAGAACACGCTAAGTTTATTGGATTCAAAATGTTCTAATCTGTATATGACTATGCCCTCCTCACTTCCTACATAAAAATTCAGGACATAGTTAGTTGGTACAACTGGACAGATAAAGCTTAATATGCTTAAATATTAGTTAATCTTCTACATGTACAAATCTTTAAACTGTTTGACATCATCACTCTGATCTCATTTGCAGTGACTGTGCAATGACTGTATACCACACATGAACACAATGATATAACTTAGTTGAACTGAGAATTCCTATTGTTTTATTTTTTGGTAAAATTAATTATCTAAGTTTATATAGAACAGCTATGGTATAGCTCTGGACTACATTGGTACTAGATTCCACACACTGGTATGTGGGCTATTCCTTAGCAGTTTCATATTGTTTCTTGTTTGTTACTAAAATAAAATGAATGTCTTAACATCATAATAAGGTTATTTTTTTTCCATTGAAAACAAAACTCAAAATCCTTGTTGAGGTCTTAAATGTCTGCTTATTCACCTTTATACCCCAAAATAAGAATGTATGAAAGATCTCATCACTTTAATTCATGTTGGAATTCTTTGCTTTTGTAATTCTATACACTCTGATCTTGTTAATGAATTTAAAGTGATATGACCTGATCTACTCCTATTGACCGGCACAAAGCCCCTCTGTTCTTACATGCCGCATGCTCATTGTCATATTATTATGATATCATAAGTAAAATCGTGATAACTATCTCTCCAAACTTTGTAAATAACGAAACTCACCTAAGAGTCAACTACATGTTTGTTGAACTTGATCAATACATTACTATTATATAGAAATTCTTGTTACTCAAATTCGAAAATGACAGGTTTTTTTTCCATAGTTCCATGAGTAATGATACGAGCTATCAAGGACAACAGTTCACTTGACAATGAGCTTGTGTATTCCATATTTAACTATTGAGGTGGAATGTGTCATCTACTGGCACATGCTAGATCTCATTCTCTGAATTAAGAAAAATTTATCACAGAATGTTGTGCATTAGATGATGGAAATTGATGGAGAAGTAAGGACCAACATATAGATCTGAAAATGGATGTGAATACCAGTTGCCATGGCAACATAACCTTAAAGCAGTAAAGTCCAGATAAGACCCCCACATGGCTGACAGAGCTAGTCAGCTGTGGGACACCCCCTTCAAACCTTACATATAATACCCCCTCCCTTAGCCTTCAAAGCTTTTCCCTCAGCACTTTGTGCATATCTAAATAAAGACTTGGCATAATAGGTCTATGCAACATACAGTTTGGTTTTACCAAAGAAACTTAAGATTTATCTTAAATAAGTGCCATATGCAGTCCAAGTGTTATGTAACACAATCCCAAGTACTAAAATATCTATTATATACCTAATAGCTTCTCACAGGAAACAAGGACTTGGCTACTATTGGTATGACACATCACCATCCTGTAGTTGATAAACAAACAGTGCTGGCATGGCAACATTGAAGAAAGTAGCCATGAGATACCTTGATCAATAGGATTCTATGGGTGTTGGGAACTTGGTGGAGTGACTAAGTAGGCAAAACTTTACATTCCCTCCACATTAACTGTTATGTTTCAAGAGAATACTGAATGAAAGATAGATGACACCATATATTTATGTTTTCTAACCTTTAAGACTGATGAGTGTGCCTCTGCCACTATGTAAGATATACAGCCTGAAAAACAGGACAGCTAGAGAAGAATATTCTATGTTGACCTGTATAACCATTCAAAGGCAGCCTAAGGCAAGATGTTGACCAGAGCAGATTAATCTAAAAGGAATGTTCTAGGTCGACCTCTCTAGGGTATCTCGAAACTCTTGAAAGCTTCATGATATTATGCGAAAGTGCAGGGTGACATGAAGGAAAATTAGCCCTACATCTGATAATGGAGGGTGATGTGTAGAACAGACTGACCCCTACAGTCAAATAGTGGAGGGTGATATGTAGAACAGACTGACCCCTACAGTCAAATAGTGGAGGGTGATATGTAGATCAAACTGACCCCTACTGTCAAATAGTGGAGGGTGAGATGTAGAACAGACTGACCCCTACAGTCAAATATTGGAGGGTGATATGTAGAACAAACTGACCCCTACTGTCAAATAGTGGAGGGTGATATGTAGAACAAACTGACCCCTACTGTCAAATAGTGGAGGGTGATATGTAGAACAGACTGACCCCTATAGTCAAATAGTGGAGGGTGATATGTAGAACAGACTGACCCCTACAGTCAAATAGTGGAGGGTGATATGTAGAACAGACAGACCCCTACAGTCAAATAATGGCAG
Organism: Ylistrum balloti; assembly: GCF_031769215.1. Lineage (NCBI taxonomy): Eukaryota > Metazoa > Mollusca > Bivalvia > Pectinida > Pectinidae > Ylistrum > Ylistrum balloti. Next base: position 719,798 of record NW_026782004.1, on the reverse strand, counting down.
GTGACAAGTAGAAAACTCTGCCCCCTGCAGCCTAATAGTGGAGGGTGGTATATAGAACAGTCTGACCCCTGCAGCTAAATAATGAAGGGTGACATGCAGAATTGTCTGATCCCTAGAGCCTAATAGTGGCAGATGCCGGGTAGAGCAGTCCTACCCCTATAGCTACATCGTAATAGTTAATAATAGTTAATATTGGATGGTGACATGTAGAACAGTCTGACTACTGCAGCCTAATATTGGAAGGTGACATGTAGAAAAGTTGGAAAATTACCCCAACATCTTACACTTGAGGACAACACATAAACCAGTCTGACCCCTTCAGCCTAAAAGAGGAGGGCATGATACCATTCCAGGCTGACCTCCACCTAGAGCCATAGCCTTAGACTACAAGGACATGCTCTGTGCAGCTGCCAAGTATAAACCAGTGTGTCAGCATCAATGAACCTCCAGTGTACTCTCTAACTGACTAATTACATGAGGAAACTTGATATCCAGTAATCTTACACTTAACAGACCTTCTATGTCAATCATTATTGCATTCTCCTCCCCTTCTCAATGAATATGTATCAGCTCCATCTAATACAACCCACCCAATAAGAAAGATAACTCTGACAACAACTCCTTTCTATATACACCCAATTGAATATCAGTAATGTTAGTTAGCAAAGAACAGTTCAAGCAGTATTCACAAATATAGCAAGGCAAACATTATATTGCATAACATTACTCTAATTTTGAACATCATGGACCTGTACATTTATAAACCATTTAATTGACATATGTATGGACTCTAGGTTAATGATTTTTTTACATTCAATTATCATCATTAATTGTTATATCTAGTGTCCTGCTTTCTCAAACTCTTTAATCTAATTTACAATACATCTGTCAATGAACGCTACTCTCTTACACTTATAAGGGCCAACTACATGCAAATATGCTGCTTATAGATTGACATTAAATGTCAATCCAGACCATGATATGCTCCATGAATGTAAGTCCCAGGGGCAATAAAAAGTAGTGTGTGTGTACATTCCTCTCCTCATCTGGTAAAAACATCAACTGATTTTTTAATAACCCTGGCTCCCATCAAAAAATCTAATGATTTAATATCAAGATCCTTGGCTTATGTTAACATTGGCAAGGCAGACAAAAAGGGCCTATCCTAGTCATATAAACCCATATAAAACAAGGCAATAGTATAGTAATGGAATAAAGAAACTGTGTTTTTATACTTACAAATTTTGGAAAAAATTAATGAGATTACTTTTCATATTTTCAAAATAATATATATGATATATAATTTCAAAAATAATATTTTTAGGTCATAGCCATTTTCGGTTTCATGTGTCATCATGCTCCACCTTCCAACTGCAAACATTTTACTTTTCAAACCTTATTTCCACCTGTTGGTTTGAGTTGAAATTTGCATGTAATGATCTTAACAAAATTTGGTTATTTTCTGGGTCAAGCAGAAATCCAGTAAAGCCACCATCTTGAAACACACGTTTTATGCTTCTGGTGCCATTGAACTAAAAAATGATGAAGATGTTATGGAGGGGAAGGCAACAAAGTATTTTCATATTTCAGTCCCGTTGAAAGTTCAATATTGTAGCCATGGTGATCATTTTTTAACATGATTGCACAATTAGGTTCCCCAGACACCTACATGTATTTCAATTCTCTTCTCAGGTTCCAAAAATGCTGCAACTTGCCTAAAATGGATATGAGATGGTCCTGACCAATGTTGTAATTTTTGGGGATAGTCTGAACCCTAGTATAACCCCATCTTGAATATCACATTTTAAGCTGTACTGGAGCTGAAATCATGTGGAATGTAGCAGAGCTGAAAAGAGGAGTGTTTTTTGCATTTAATGCTAAAATATTCTGAACTGCTTTAATAAGTTCATAACTGCTCCTGCTATTACTGTTGTATCATATATAGGTATTTATAGTCAGATGAACATTAAGACTCACAGGCCTCTTGCTAAGTATTAAACACTTGTTTGATTCTTGAAAACAGTGAACTTTGCTTTGAGTTTCGTACCTCGATATCGCACATTAAGAGAACAGTAACAAGTTCTTGCGTTTATTGATAGTATTCTATGCACTTTATCAGATTATCTGGCAATCATTTTTTTCCTCTGTGGTAAATTCATCAGGAGCATGCTTCTTATGGATGAAAATGAATGGCTGTGTGCTATTGGCATGCAAGAGGCTAGACTGTCTCAGCATAATGTGTCAAGACAGTTTGGGGTGCACGTTATGATGAATGCTTTGTGGATATACTTAAAGCAGACGAACACTAGTGGACCACTCAGGATGTCTGTGTGTAATGTCACATCAACAATATATGTATATAAAGATATTGCATTTGCATAATCAGCTGTGGTCATCATCAATGACTATTAGAAGCATTCCAAGACATAGACAGATCAGTTCCAGAACAGTATAAGACAGATCATGAGAGGCCAACATTCCCAACACCAGGTCCATCTATCTGTCCAGTTTTGCTTCAATGTTGAAGATTTGAATGTTTTGCATGGTGCAGGAGAAACTTGCAATCACCAACATGGACTAGCCTGATATGCCATTCAAAGGCAAGTCCAGATTTCAACTTGATAACCTTACAGTCATGTTTGTGCAATTTAGCATTGTCAGTTTGACTGTGGGAGCAGTATCATTTGGGGTTGTATTAAAACACATAGAAGGACGCCTTTGAAAGGTAACTTAACACATGTGTGATACTATGAGAAAATCTTCTGTCATTACAATCTTCCATTTATCCATAATAGCCAGTTAGTATAACATTATTTTGCAGCGGGACAATGCACAACTTCACATTGCACATGTTGTTGGGGCATATCTACAGCATACAAACTTCAGTATGTTTCCTTGACTTGTGATGTCACCAGATTTGTCTCCAATAGAGCATGTTTGGGATGAAGTGGAGCAATGTCCGTGTCAGAAGCCAAACCTTCCTTGAGTCGGATCCATTACACAGTATATTTTCAGGCATGGGTGAAACATTCCTCACACATTTCTGCATTACTGATCAGTTCCATGCATGGTAAATGTATGGCATGCATCAATGCAAACTGTGGACATACACAGTATTGATCATGTGAAACTAAATTTGTATTCCTCCCTCTACTTTTATGTGGCTTTATATTTTAATCCTGATAAACTGATTGTCTGACTCACTGTGTCATTATGAAGATAATGCAAAGAAAGATTTGGTACAAACTGTAACATATCTATAAATCAAACAGCCAAAATACATACAGGGTTGTTTTTTTTCCATCAGCAGAAATGTCATGACAGGTTAGGTAACTCATATATTTGTTGTCAAAACACTGGAATAAGGGTTTTCAAAGTGGTTAGGTATAAGAAAGGACCAATCCCAAAAGTTTGTTTATTCAAGCTCAGCAAGTATGTATGTACTAGAAGTTACATTGTAAAAAGGTAGGCAGATTGAACATATCCAGGACTAAGTTCCCAGAGTTTGAATCAGACCGAAGGCTAAGTGTAATTTTTCATGAAAAGGTAGGGTAGTTTTATGACAGTGACCTCAAACTTTCTGCATTTTTAACCAGAGCCAAGCCTCCATCTGTGAGTGTAGATGTGAATGTCAATTGAAGCTGCATGGATAAATGTTCTTTTTATTGTAATTAGGCAGGGTTATCATCTAAAGTTGAGTTTTTAAACAGAACCAATTTTATGATAACAAACCAAATTACCTTAGAGCTGTGAGCACCATGAATCGTGTCATGTTAGTATTTTCTTGATGCCCAGCAAATACATATGGTTAAAAGGTGGTACATTTTTTATCTCTATTGTAAAGCCTGTTAAAGGTAAATATTTCCATTGTTTAGATGTCATTACCTATGTCACACGGAGAAAGAACTTTGGGTTAATCCTATACACACAATCTGTTTGTTTATCATGTAGAGTAATCCCATAGTCTCTCTTTATACCAAACATTGGCAGTGTATTATCAAGATGGAGGTCTAAATCAGTATCATGGCCCTTTTTGGAGACCAGACCACTTGAGGTAATTTTTTTTCCCTAAAACAAGGTTTAAGAACCATAATAAACTTTTATTGTAAAATACAACCAGTGAGGAATATAAGTGCTGATGCACCAATGAGTCACAAATATAGAAATTTTGAATACAATTATCCATTACCAATAAATAACCATCAATAATCCTAGACAATGAGGTGAAAAATGGGAGGACCAAGAGGCCCATGGACCTTAACGGTCATCTGACATAAAATACAAGATTTCAAATTTTGAACTTGAGATGAAGTCAAAAATGTATTTCTAAGATGGTGGCCATGTTGGATTTCGGACAAACCCAAAATTAACAAACTTTGGTCAGGATCATGTCAAGATCATTTCAGGTAAGTTTCAGCTCAATGAGACGTGTAGAACTTGAGAAGTTGAAAATGTTTACGACGGACGACGTACAACGGATGCCGTCGGACAAAAGGTGATCAAAATAGGTCATCAGACCCATTCGGTCAGATGACCTAAAACACCAATCTGACCATAATCATTTATCAATGAAATTATGAAGACAGTTCTACCAGGATTTGGTGTAACTATTGTGTACATTGTGTAGACAGTACTACCAGGATTTGGTGTAACTATTGTGTACATTGTGAGGACAGTACTACCAGGATTTGGTGTAACTATTGTGTACATTGTGAAGACAGCACTACCAGGATTTGGTGTAACTATTGTGTACATTGTGAAGACAGTACTACCAGGATTTGGTGTAACTATTGTGTACATTGTGAAGACAGTACTACCAGGATTTGGTGTAACTATTGTGTACATTGTGAAGACAGTACTACCAGGATTTGGTGTAACTATTGTGTAGACAGTACTACCAGGATTTGGTGTAACTATTGTGTACATTGTGAAGACAGTACTACCAGGATTTGGTGTAACTATTGTGTACATTGTGAAGACAGCACTACCAGGATTTGGTGTAACTATTGTGTACATTGTGTAGACAGTACTACCAGGATTTGGTGTATCTATTGTGTACATTGTGTAGACAGTACTACCAGGATTTGGTGTAACTATTGTGTACATTGTGTAGACAGTACTACCAGGATTTGGTGTAACTATTGTGTACATTGTGTAGACAGTACTACCAGGATTTGGTGTAACTATTGTGTACATTGTGAAGACAGTACTACCAGGATTTGGTGTAACTATTGTGTAGACAGTACTACCAGGATTTGGTGTAACTATTGTGTAGACAGTACTACCAGGATTTGGTGTAACTATTGTGTACATTGTGAAGACAGTACTACCAGGATTTGGTGTAACTATTGTGTACATTGTGTAGACAGTACTACCAGGATTTGGTATATCTCTTGTGTACATTGTGTAGACAGTACTACCAGGATTTGGTTTAACTATTGTGTACATTGTGTAGACAGTACTACCAGGATTTGGTATATCTCTTGTGTACATTGTGTAGACAGTACTACCAGGATTTGGTGTAACTATTGTGTACATTGTGAAGACAGTACTACCAGGATTTGGTGTAACTATTGTGTACATTGTGAAGACAGTACTACCAGGATTTGGTGTAACTATTGTGTACATTGTGTAGACAGTACTACCAGGATTTGGTGTATCTATTGTGTACATTGTGTAGACAGTACTACCAGGATTTGGTGTAACTATTGTGTACATTGTGAAGACAGTACTACCAGGATTTGGTGTAACTATTGTGTACATTGTGAAGACAGTACTACCAGGATTTGGTGTAACTATTGTGTACATTGTGTAGACAGTACTACCAGGATTTGGTGTATCTATTGTGTACATTGTGTAGACAGTACTACCAGGATTTGGTGTAACTATTGTGTACATTGTGAAGACAGCACTACCAGGATTTGGTGTAACTATTGTGTAGACAGTACTACCAGGATTTGGTGTAACTATTGTGTACATTGTGTAGACAGTAATACCAGCCTTTGGTATATCTCTTGTGTACATTGTGAGGACAACACTACTTACTAACCTCGTTAATCCAAGGCGATCAGACTACACTGGATGCTATTCTTTGGGTTGATAAGATAGGAGACACCAGGAGAGGAAGCTGTTCGTTTCTGCTTTGCTCTGTACCGTTTCTTTATTTTTCTAGATCTTTCATATTTTTCCACAGTTTGACTGAAACAATAAGAAAAAAAACATTCACTAAAGTTTCAGTTGACGAACTAGTCATAATTGATAGTTGTGTTAATGAAATTGATGATAATTTCCTTAAAATTCCAAGAATGAATATAATAATAATAAATTTGGAGAAAGAATGTCACAATTTATCTTTTGAATGTGATAAATATATGTAATGTAAATGTGAAATAATATTTGGGTGTAGATGAAGACCTAGTTGAACAGCAAGTCATAGAAATTACATCATGAAGAAATCATATACTGAAAAAATTATTTCTTGGTAGTAAATTATGCAAAACAATTGCACAATCATATTACAAAATGGCTATGTGGTTACCATGTTGAAGTTTTGATCAGGCTGAAAAATTACAACATATCACCTCTTTCTTTTCCTTAGCAAATCGAACGCCAATATTTTCTCAATGGTGTGAATAAAACTGAGAAGTTCAGACTATTTGTTCAAGATGAATTATGTTGAAGATTCGGTCAGGACACTTGATATCATTGTCTCTCCCTCATAATGTTTCATGCCTAATTTGGTTGAAATCTACCCAGGCATTAAGAACGAGTAGAATTTTGAAGAAAGATATTGTCCAACTTCCACTTTTGGGGCCTGCCCCCTGCCCCGAGTCCCTAAGGTTAGAATCAGGTTTCTGATTTGAGAAATGATTCCCCACCCACAACGATGTTTCAGACCAAATTTTATCTAAATTCTTTCAAGCATTAGGGAAGAGTAATGTTCCGAAGAAAAAATTATTGATTAACTTTCCCTTTTGTGCCTCCCACCCCACCTTAGGAGTCAAACTAACATAAGAAATGATAACCCAACTGCAATAATGTTTCAGTTCAAATTTGATTGAGATCTACCAAAGCATTAAGAGAAAGAAGTGTTTTGGAGCCCTGTCCCTAAGTCCCTAAGTCCCTAAGGTCAAATCAACTTTATGAATTTAAGAAATGATTCTCCACCCTCAATATTGTTTCACACCAAATTTGGTTGAAATCCATTGAAACATTAAGGAAGAGTTGCATTTTGAAGCATAATATTGACTAATTACCTCATTGGGGGCCCTGCCCCTAAGTCCCTTGGGGTCAAATCAACTTTCTGAATTCAAGAAGTAATTGCCCACTTGTTTGAATGAAATCCATTTAAACATTAAGAAAGGGTAGCATTTTGAGGCAAAGAATTTTCTCACTACACTTCCGGGACCCCATTCCCAGGTCCCTAGTGTTCAAATCAACTTTCTGAATTTAAGAAATGATTCCCCACCCCAACGATGCTTCAGACCAAATTTGGTTAAGAGCTGCCCAGGCATTAAGTAGGAGTAGTGTTTCAAGGAAAAGTTTACGAATTATGGATGGTGCATGACGACAGATGAGGCACAATAGCAATAGGTCATCTTGACCCTTCTTGTCAGATGGCCTAAAAATCTTACCTAAAAGATACGTTGGGACGTGACATACGCAGACACATTTTAAATGGCATTTCAGCAAAGTCCACATCAGTATTGAAGTCAATGCTGGCCTCTGACTCTGCGAACATTTTAATTCCTGCTTTTAGAACTTTGGAGTCCAGCTTCATTGATCCTTCCACGACCAGAGCACCACTAAACATGAAGAATTTTTATGTTTAAACACTCAAAATCTGTACCAATTACGTCTATTGAAGGCCAGTAAAAACACAAACAAATAGTAATTGCTGTCTTGCAATACAAGCCACATCCTAATTTGATTCAAAGTTAATATCTTACTCCAACCCACTCCGACTCGGGCATAGTACAGAATAAATGTAGTACATGTAGTTGTAATGAAAAACAATTGTATATGAAAAGCCCTTCACAGACCTATAAAAATGACAAACTGAGATTGTTATAGTAGAGCAGTCATTCAAATTAACTGTGAAACAAATTACATAAAAGAATAAAATATTTCAATGAATGAAATTTCAACTGAAAGTGAGGATGGAGTTGGTGGTTGGATGTTAGACCTGTGTGTGATGATGGGGTTAGAGGTCAGACCTGTCTGTGATGATGAGGTTGGTAGTTGGATGTCAGACCTGTGTGTGGTGATGGAGTTAGTAGTAAGAGGTCATGCCTCTGTGTGATGAGGAATTTGAAAATGCATTTTCACCTGTTTTTAATCAATGAATTCGAAGTTTTGTACCACAGACTGATACTGACACTGCCAGACATATCTATAGAGGAGACACCTAGGACTTCCAGATCCACCACCAGACCATTTGAGAGATGGAACTTCTGGGAATGGTCTTGCAGTAAAAGATTACCCTGATCAAGGAAAGATAAATTGTGAATTGATAATTAGAAGTTTCATTTGGAAGAAACAACAACCGGATGAAGACATTACATGTATGTGGCCTGTTTTGTAATTATTTGCAAAGCCTGCACTGTCACTCCAAAGCTGTCTTTGTTTGTGCAACAAACATAGTGTGTTAATGCACAATTATCTAACCAACTGAAACTTTGAAGATCATTTGTAGTTTCAATGTTTCAATTAAGTAGGGTAACAGATTACCCATAAACATTCGTCTTAATGGAACTGAAGAGTGGGCTTACTTGTAAGGCTGACACAGGATCTGAAGGTGCATTCCATACTGCAGACATGAGTTCCCCAGACCCTCTAAAGAATTCTACAGATGGCAACAGTACATCCATAAGTGTTAGTGACATGCCTGCTGTAGCCTCTACATCCTCTGCTCCCTCCTCAGCTTCACCAATCAGAGCAGCAAGGCCCTCAGCATACAATCCAAACTATAGATAACAAAATCACAGAAAATCTACCTGGTGTTCTCATTCAGTCCAAAAACAAAGGTGGAACTTCCATTACTTTTTAATCATAGTTGGAACATGCATGATTTTTCATACCAAATCATACTAAAATCATGTTGTCACATGGATAGACAAAATATCACTGTGTTTCACTTTCATCATATTTTGTATGGAGATAGAATAACAACAAACACCAGTGATTTATGGACACACCATACTCCCCAACAGAAGAGACCAGACTTACTGTCAAAAGAGGCTGTTTGGTGAATCTGTTTGCCATGTCCACCACCATGGCACTTCTCTTCATCACACCAGTTGCTGAGCTCTCCTGGTATAAACCATATGTACTGTTCATCTCTCTTGTGGCTACATAAATCAGGAATAAATACAAATAGTAATTGACATACTGAAAAAAGAATGTCAAATAGATATCCTTTTTAGGATACTTTTACCAGAAAGCAGCTGAAGAATGATTTGATAAAACAACAAACAAAACAGAATTGATCACTGATTACAGGGTGTAACACCTTGGCTTTTATAAATGTTCATCATAAAACAAATAAATCTAACTGCTCCTTAACCATATTTCTTACCAGCTTGATAAATAAAACTTACCCATGAGATAACTGCTAAAAGCGCTGGATTTTCCTCTTTGCCCAAAGACAAAATAATTGTTTATACTTGGGTCTGAGAGGATTTCTTTGAACATTGGCCTGAAACAGGAGAGGATATTGTACTATCTGATCTATCTGAAATCATTGCTATTACAAATTCACAAACAATTTCTGTAACTAAGTGCTATACATCTGGTCAGTTTGATTCCAGTTCCAAGACAGTTCCGTTTGAAATACATCCCTGTAAGAGTTTAGAAATTCTGATTTACATTTCTATTCAGGTCGCTTACACTACTGTTTATCAAGTTATTTTTGTGATGTTTGATTTTTGCAAAAATCTTCAAAATGTACTGTTTGAAACTTTTGTGAATTGCATTTTTGGCATATTTCATGTGTTAGAAATTAGAAACAAATACACACAAGAGCAAAGAGACACATGGAAATCTTATGATTTAAAATTCTTGTGATTTTGAAAGGGTAACATAATTTCCAAAAATTGATACATATATTTTAGTATACAGTATTCATTCTGTTATACTTAAATCAGCATTTCGATGAAATAAAAACTCAATCTACTGATGTGTTTGTTTTAATTAAGTGTCACAGGGCACAAAAAGGAGACATTTTTAATATCTGTGACTGATATAGTAGGAGAAACAGATTCTGTGACAGTGTATGAAGAGGAGTACCTTATGTAACTGTCCATTTCTGATAGATCCAATAGCCTCTTTAAGATGTACGTAGAGGTCTCATGATTCTTCTGATCGCCAACAGCAGACAACATCATATTCCTGACCTCAGCAGTGGTTGGATTGTTTTTCAGAAGGACATCAGCTGCTGCTAGCCTTACACTGCTGTCAAACTGTCTATTGTTTTGGTGGAATATCCGACTCAGCGTTGCCTTTTGCTATTAATTGTAACAATTTTTAATTTCCTTTCAGAGAAAATGTTTATAAAAGAAAACATTACAGAATTTTCCATTATGATGAAAATTAAATCTGGAAAATGTTCCTAAGTCATGAATGTGATCCCAACTCCCAAAAATATTGGTGGCACTTTTGTGTTCAAGCAATAATAACAGTAACATTTGCCTTACTGAAATATGATCTTGTTTGAATCAGTCTCATGTTTTACTTTTGTTATAAAAAAGATTGATCAAATCCTTTATAAAAAGATTTTGCTCAATAGATGCAAGATGGTTGCAAACTAATAACAGTGACCCTGGCCTTGACCTTCTCTTAATAAATATCTTGATACAGGAACTCTGCTCTAGCAAATGTGTTCCTGTGTACTTACATTAGCAGTAAGAGAACCGGTTGAAAATCTCCTTAGAGCCTGTATAGCACTGATAGAAATCATCGGACTACTGGAGGACTCTGCAACTTCTACCAAATCAGATCCAAAATCAGACAGCCCTGAATTGCCCATTGATCTGACATATCTCAGCTTGCAGTTTTCATTCTGACAAGACTTTAAACCTTCTCTTACAGCTTTTACGTAGTCTGCTACCACCTGTTATATTAGAAGCCATTCATAATTAGTGAATGAAATGTAAGAAATTTTTATCATGTCTACTCAGCCCTAATCTGATTCATATATCCATGCACATCTTGCTTACATTGTTCCATCTTGAATAGGAAACAGATTGACAATATTCATCTTTTGAAGAGTTGTGGAGAAAAGCAAATTTCTTTATGTTCCAGAAATTATGAAATATATGTAATTCAATTTTTGACATGTTTTTAAACTTGTACCAGCAATATTGGGTACCTGAGTGCCACAGCTGGCTGTGTCTTGGCAGTAGGTGTGCACCAGGGCACCAAGGGCTAGTACCACAGACTCATGTAGTCTCTCAGTGGGGAGGGGCTTGCCCATCAAGTCCTATGAAATAAAGATACATTTCACTTACATATAGTGACAGAGGTTTTCCTGTCTTTAAGGGGGTCATTAATGTTATAAATTAAATGTAAACTGAACTGACATACATTCACTCCTTCAAAGTTGTAGATTAATTAAATCAGAGTAATATGTGTGCATAGCAAAATAATAAATAGCACACATTTCTCTGCTTTTCACAGCATGTCAATCTCATTTGCACCGATTTTGATAAAAATGATTCTAGTGTTTCTTTCATCAGCTTTCTTCTTATGAGAGACCATTTCATATGAAGGAAGTTACCTAATATGTACACCACCCACATTAAAATGAAATCTAAAATAATCATAATCATACTGATGTACTATGAGACAGATACTCAGTTATTGTTTCATACCAAGAAAAACTGTAAGACTGCAGTGTCTGGGTGTGTAGTGTAGGCCAGGGCCAGCAGTAACCTTTCCTGATACTCTGAGGCACCTTCTGTGGTGAAGGACACCAAATCCATCAAGGCCTTGTGTGAGTCGGGTGTCTGAGCTGCTACAGCAACATCTATCAGCTGAGGACTGTAGTGGAAAAGAACACCATCAGAAGTATCTATGTCATAAATGTCATTGGAGTCCTAACAGATAAAGTTCCTATTCATGTTCATAATTTTTGTTAATGAAACTGCAATCATAAACATAGAATTACAGATAACTGAAATGTTATTCTAATGTTACTGAAGATAATTCAGCTCTATTGCCAAAATTAAAACAGTGCACACATGTTCTTACACAATGTAGTAACTATCACTACTGGTGAGCACTTCCTCAATTGTGTGTTTCCCTATCCCTCTAAAGGACCGTAGTAACTTTAGAAAGGCTCTGCCAGATTCAACTGTAGAAAGTTTGTCACTGGAGAGCGAGTCTTTAACCTTCTTTAAGACATCAATAGGCTGAAAATAAATAAAAAAAAATAAATACCATCTAAACTTTATCTCAATATATGTATGTAACATCTGGTTAATTAGAAATTCCGGATTTTGTCAATGTCAGATAATCTTTACCATTATTGTTTTACAGAATAAACTTCTCCTTTTGTGAGAATGGGTAATAGTAAATTATTTTAACATTAGTAAATCTTTCCCCCCAATATGATAATCCATCCATCTGTTATGATGCAAACATATCATCCTGACTTATGATATGTCTAGAACTAGCAAGACAACTATATTGCCAATGATATATCTAAGGTAATTATACAAATATGAATGTTAGGAGCTTCATTATTGGTAATAAATGTATGCTGACCTGCTATTTGATAAAGAACATTGTTGTTGGCATACCTGGGTACTTGGTACTTACCTTTTCACAATTTTCAAAACAATTTTGTATTTCTGTGCCACTCGCAATCAACATTGGGCTGTGTTTGTATCCAGAAACTTAAATATAAAACAGGAAACCTCCTATTTACTGTTGTAACTACCAAACTTCAGGAATCAATACATTTGAGCTTAAATGTGTCATTCTGCTCTTATTGTCATAAGAAAGGAAAACACGATTTCTATTTTCTGCTTTCATCCGTATTGTGTACTTTCTCATTTTCATACATTTTTTGTATTAATTTTATGCTTGACTTTTACAAAACAAGCTAATTTTCTGTTTCACTTTTTAATAAAGCACTAAGACAACTATATCCAATATAACTTTTCTGACATTTTGTCTGTAAATGTTGCTTGATTATTTCCAAAGGTCTGTACACACAGTTGTTATCACTATGGTAATTTGATCTTCGTTGTCTTTCTAGCCAGAATTCTCGTGATATGCTGTAGGCAGTATTCAATAAAGAAATTCCGTAAATGATTTTCCACTCACAACATCACTGTATAGATTTATTATAAACTCTGTGTTACCTTTATTGATGCTTTCTATTGCCTCCTCCACTGTGTTGCCTGCAACTGTCTTTGATCCTCCAATACTACTTAACAGGTTCAGTTTTTGTCTATAAAAAATTATTAAAAAGGATTACAAAACTTTATTGCTAAATATTAAAAGCATATTTAGTACTTTAGGCCGATCTATTTATAATAAAAAATTGATGTATCTAATTCCAGTTTTATACTTTGTCAATATATAATATCAGAGAGTTTAAACAAATACTTTTCATATGAACATTTATTTTCCAAATCCTTATATGACCATTTAATTTATATTGACTGATTTCATTTTGCCTTTAAAATGACCGATATACCTTGACAAGGAGTACTACAATGGATATAAGATATTTTCACCAATTATTATTCAGATATAGCTTTATTAGATATATAGAAGTACTAGAGACTTACGTTGAGGTAACAACAGTAGAAACACCTGGCTTTGCATTGAGGACTACGATGTGTCTTTCTGTACCCGAAACACTGCCTATCACACCATCCCCAAGTTGGTACTTCGCAACTGAAGTTGATGTCACAGTCACACCAAACATCTGAAAAATGGCAAAATAAGGGGAAAATCTGAAGAATATTTTAGTATATTTTATCTACTACATTTTAAAGAACCTTCAGTGACATCCTTTTCATTTGAATCTGATGAATTATTTTCAGAAACCAGTTTGTTATATTGGTCGAAAGTTTCTTCAGTATTTTTAAGAGACAGGTATATCAACTTCACTTTGATACACGCTTTACATAATGTTTGTATTTCAATTTAGTATTAATCTTGTTGATCTAGAAAGGTAAACTGACCTTGCTTGGATTACTAAACTGCCCAGCAATTTCCAGGTTTTCACAATTATGCTTGGTCTTGGTAACAGAATTCCCAGACACCATATATGATGTGTCACATTGTCCAGATACATCAGTCTGTATAAAACAAAATAACAAAATTATAAAGTCAGTGAGTTAACTGCATGATGAGGACACTTTTGAAGTTCAAATAAAACTTATTTTGTGACCAATATTGATTTTTGAAATTTTTGCAATAGTGAAAAACTAAAAAAGAAATTATCAAAATATGCTGTAAGTCTGTTCATGAGGTTTTAAATAACTGAATCACATATATGATACATGATTCAATGGCAACATTTTTTATGAAAGTGGCTACTAAATCTGTTGATATATTTCAACATATTTCTTTCCTGGTAAATGTTACTGTTTACAGTATTCCTTGTTTCAAGGCTTGTTGCTAAATTGACATCACACTGGAAGATATTGTAATAGGTGCTGCAGAAAAACATGTATTAATTTTGAAGCAGAGGACCATCGGTGTCAACATGTCTATCTAAACTTTCCAATTAATTTGAAATTCAAACAATTGTAAAGAAGCATGTGGCTTTACCTCCTGTCTCTCCCCATCAGTATCTCTCAACTGGAACAAGGATATCACTCCTTTTTTCAAATTAGAGCAGAAGATAGATTCAGAATCGGCTCCATAAATAGTTCCTACAACACCTGTCCCCCCATTCAGCTCAAAGTAGACAGGGTACCTCAGAAGTACCAATAAATTCCTCTCCAGTCCTGATCTGGATGCACTGGAAACTGATGCCTTTGTGATCTTTAAATGTAGATGTTAAACAAAATATGTACATATAGTGTATGTATAGCCAATGCAAAACAACCAGCATTTATGAATGTTTAATTTAAATCTGTATTTTATGTTATGCATGGTTATATGTCAAAGAAAAAGGAAAAATGGAAACAGTTTTCATTGGTGTTCAATTCCACTTGGCCATATTGTCTTCACTACTTGTACAGCTACACACCCATATTTAAAATTTGAACTTATATATCCTCCATTTATATGCTTTAAACGATTAAAACTATTTCATTTACAAATAGCATTATCATATTTTCCAAACTGAAATTGATCAGGGCTAACGTTACCTGAAGTCTCAGGAGCTGTGTTTCACTGGCATGAAATATTGGAGTGACCTCTAGTTCCGCAGTCAAACGGAACCCTACATCTTTCTGAGTCTGCTTCACCTTAGGGGTATTCAACTCATTGAAGTATATAGTTGTTTCATATGAGTACTTGTAAGTCTTTCCATTCTCAAGTGATAAAGAAATACCTGTGAAGATATGTTCTAAACACATAAAAAAAATCATAGAAAGAATAAATAAATCTAGTTTTTAAAAAAAATAAATGCCCACCTGCAAAATTAATCCTTTTCATTATAATGAGTAATGTATTAGAAAATGTCAAAAGACAACTTTTGCTCAATGGTGTACAGACAAGTCCCATTAGTACAGCTTCCACTGCACTACCATATTCACTATTAATAAAACCAAAGAGCTAATATTTAAACTTAAAATAGGAAGTGGGCTTAACAAGGACAAGGATTTTTACTAATTATTTAAACTGCAATAGAAATGGGTGGGGTTATGATCAGACTTTGCCCTATTGACAGATGAATTTAAGTACTATACATATATGTATCTTGTTTAAGGAATACAATTAAAACTGCTATATAAAATTACTAAGTATCTTTTTGAATGCTGATCAACAAGGAAACATGGGGACTAAATTATCAAGATTTCGATGAACACATGGTAATTTGTAGCCAACTACAACTGCATCAGATATTTCGAAACATTTTCCTCTGGTTAGTAATCTCAACAGAATAGAAGTTCTTATAACACAGTCAGTTGAAGATTTGAGTGTGATGTTTTGTTAACTTCATGTCACCTTTATCAAACACATGACCAGCGTGAAGCATACTAGTACTGACTGATGTAGTGTACAGGACAATATGGAATCAACCAACTTTTTTGCCTGTACAATATTCCTATGTTCACTAAAGGCCTGTCAGAAATCATTAAGAAAATTTACTGTGGTCAAGGTATTGCAGCAGCCATGAAGACTATGAAATATCCCAGTCCATCCTCAGAATAAAACATCCAAAAATTGGAAGCAAGAACTTTGACGCATTGTATATCTGAGAAACAGGGAGTTCGGGTCTGACTCAACCAAAGACTTTTGCACAGCTATACCCAAGTGTTAAACAAAGTGTAGCCATATTGACTTCAGTACATTGTTACCATCTTGTGTATTTTTTTGTCTATAATCTGTTTACTATTTCAACCTTAGTATACATAGGATTATCGTACAGCCGAAAAAGTGGGTCAGTTCTTTACCATCTTGTACACTACTTAAGTCAGTGCTAGTATACTTCACACTGGTCACTTGTCTGATGAAGGTGACTGTGTAGTCATCGAAATGATGCCAAGATATTCGTCACAGACTTGAATTTGATTTCTAGTATTATCTACAAAATGTGATATCACTAATTCAAATTTATGATATCAGTCAATGAATCTACACATTAATTGATATCATTCATGAGAAATAAAATAGTGATGTAATTAACAGATTTATAGAATCATAATTTCAGATCATTTCTCTGATATCCCTGATCTAAGTAACATCAATAAATTGATCTAATGATATTTAATAACTATATTATTTAATGGAAGTAATGAATGTTTAATGATATCACTAAACTGCATTTGAGGTATCCTTATTTCAAGTTAGTGATATCACATTTTGTAGATTATTACATAGGTACATGTAAAAGTTTTTCTGTGAAGAGGTCTAATTAGTAATTAACATTATAATATTTTACACAAGCTCGCTCCCCATATACATTGTTAAAATTTAAATACCTTGTAGAAAAATACTATTACTGTAGCTATGACACCCCATCAACGTAATGTTGTGTTGTATTGTAAAGGTTAAAGGTCATATTTAAGGTATCACTTAAAATATATACATTGAATCAATGTCTGCATAAAGAAGCAGCAATCATACAACAAGAATTGATATTTGGACTGTACAATGCTGAGATGAAAGGGGCAGAAGAGGAAAGACTATATCTGCTGCCTTGATTTAAGTAATTTATAAGTATAGGCCTATACATAAGAAAAAAGGCTACTTTTTTATTTTAAATACACTCATAATTCACACAATTTTTTAAATATGATTGTGATATAATGTGATTGTAAAGAACTTAAAAGAAACCCACAACTGTATAAAGTATGAATGGGTGTACACCATACATGTTGTTTGGATGGGAGGTGTACTCCACGTCATCATCAGCCTCTCCACAGGCACACATGATGCACACCAGCCTCAGTCCTTCACTCATATGGCCTAAATGTGGTGGAAAAGAAGGAATAGATAATGTATAACAATCACACTTACTCTGATTGGTCAACAAAGCCAATACCAAAAGAAGCAGAACATGGAAAGTTCCCCACAAAGCCATCATCACAGTAACTTTTTAACACAAAGTTCTGAATACGCTTGGAAACATCTAACCGGCAACACCGTACTGTATATATGACCCCAAAGTCCACATATTCTGAGAGCAAAGTTCAAAATATACTACAAGTACAGAGCTGTCATTAGATCACTGGTTGGCTCATTGACGAGGGGTTGTGCATCTAATGCCACGTATAATCCAACCCTTATCGAGGTTTACATCTCTTTCTGTTTTGACAAGAGATTATATGAGGACATCGGGCTATCTAAAGTAACCAGAGACTTTATAATGAACCATGCTGGGCACTTGCGTGGGGATGTTGATAAGTATCAAGGTCGTCAAGTGGGCCATAAAGTAGCTAATAGTTAAAGAGATAATTAGACTTATCTTTAATAAATATATTATGTCTACAATGAAGTCTCTAGAGAAAAAGATTACCATTCGATCAGATCCCTAACACTGATCACTAGAACAAAGGAACACACCATATTACACATATCAACTTCACCATCTCAGCTTCAGTTTCTTAGCAGACGATTTTTCTTGTTGAAATCACGCGAGATCTCGCGTTAACCAATATGTCAGCGCCCAACAGGCTCTGAAACGTGAGCGTCAGCCAGTCAGTTGTAGTTTTGAAAGTATCGTAAGACTCATCATTAACAGACCTAAAGAAATCGAACCCGAAACAATACAAAATACACAACTGCAATTTTCGTTGTGTCAAGATACGGATTTGAATATGGAAGCGAACGAAGAAGGCGTCACTTCCATACGTGAATCTGTAAAAAGTGACACCGACAACTGTGAACACCATCCAGACAACGTTGGTAGTTCGGCTGCTGAGTCTCTAAGTAATACAGCAGATGAAAATGCAGAGGAAGAGCCAACAGACGTCCAAAAGCTAACGAAAAGGCAGTTGAGAAAACTTAAAAAACACGAAAAATGGTTGGAATATAAGCCCATTAAAAGGTACCTATATTGATCATTAATTGTGACAATATGTTTATAACAACGGTTAAGATATAATAGGGAACCTGACATGCCGTGGTTGTGTTGAAGTGAATACCTGAAGTGATTAGACGTTTGAACCTAATTAAGCTTTAAATCAATAGATTATTAAAGTTCATGTTTATGTAGTATTATAATAGTGTAAGAGGAAGGAGTAATACAATTACCTGGTACCCACTGAGGTTTGAACTAGTCGCCCATCAGTCTCTAGATGGGTTCACTACTGCTTCAATAAATGGAAATTTCCACTAGCCGAGGCTGGTAAGCTAGATGGCCTGAACTCACAACTTCAAAGTCTTAAACCCCAAAGATAACAACCCAGATTCAATAACTCAAAGGAAGCATCTTGCTCCTCTAAAGCTTCTACCATTTGGTGTGTTCAACAGCACCAAATCTGTAATAGGATTTAAGGAGTAATGAAGAGCGCCCCACCTTTGCTTTGTTTATCATATGACTTCAATCAATACCAGTACTTCACTTTTAGTTTAGCTACCTTTTTGGTTATAACAAATTTGATGATGCAGTAAAATTGGAAATTCTAACAATGAAGATGATGATGACATCAATGTTGGTGGTTGTGGTGGTGGTGTTCGATGAAATGAAATGAAATATGCATCTGTCACTCCTTTCATGAAAAACATTGGGATAGGACCTTTAAGATTTGTATGTGATAACAACTTTGGAAGACATGTGTCAAGTACCAGATACAGGTCACTGGAACCTATATTTTGTTATTTTACCTTCATAAAGCATATCTGGGGCATATCTGTCCAACCATTTCACACAAAAGAAATGAATTATGTTTTAATTGCTGCCAAATATGCAGAATACATGATGATTATCAATAATGAAAGTTGTTATAATAACAACTGATATAGATTATACTGGGTTGGTAAGGATAACCAATAGACAGATTTATATTGTATTTAAAAATGAAAGTATAGCAGGATGAGTTTAAGTAGCTGATAGAAAGCGAGAAAAAGTGGAAATGTGTGTACTTGTTTCCATTAAAATGATATCAAGTTTATTTGTTGGAATATAAGTGCATCAACTTTATTTATAGAGCTAAAGATAAAGAGAAGAAAAAGCAAAGACGCAGAGATGCGAAAGAAAGAGGAGAGGAACCAGCTCCTAGTCGTAAAAAGTTAAAGCTAAATACCATGGCCAAGTCTGATTGTCGTGTGTCTGTGGCTATCGACTGCTCCTTTGACAACTACATGTTGGAGAGGGTACGTTATTTTATAGAAACCAGTTTGTTGTGATTTAGAGGAAATATTAAAACAAAATAATAAAGTTATGAAATTCAGTCTGTGATACAAAAATATCATACATAAGATGATATATGTAAATAAGTATGTGTATATTGAGTCATTCTTTCCTGACTTTATGTTATGAGGTACTTCCCTGAAATTTTGAATGACAAGGGACAACACAACATATTTGTTTAACTTTTTTATAGTAAATTTATGTTAACATATAATTTGTCCAAAACTATGAGTGTGATGAATTTAAAATGTTTTTTTTATATAGATAATACATATCTATAATCATGATGTCAATGTTGATAGGATATTCTGAAATTGGGAAAACAGATCCGTTGGTGCTATTCTACCAACAGGAGGGCAGCCAATCCTGTTCAACTTCATGTTGTGGGTATTAATGGCCAGATCAAGACTCGACTTGATGGTGTTGGGGACTACAAAAATTGGGATGTAAGTACTGTAATACCAGTGTGATGAAACAAATCATGAAAATAATCTTAACAGTTAAAATATTTGCTTGTGAAAAACTAAGAACAAACCTATTTTGAAACTACAAATCAATGTTTACCAACTGAAGAAACATTGATAATTTCATCAATAAATGTAAACTAAGTATTTTAGCAAAAATTCTCAATTTATTTTTCATCATTTTCAAGTTACCTTGGACACAGTTTATACATCCAATGAAGTATTTGACAGGTTTTAATACATTATAGCATTTTGCATTTGTCCTATCATAATTGTTTCTTTCTCTCGATTTTCTACTGATCTCTATGTAGCTTGTTCAGTTGTTATGCTTTATTGTTATGGTCTTTTCCAATTGCAGTCTGGATCTAAAAAAGTTTAAAAGTCATTTTTTCTGGAATTTTAAACTTAGCTACTGATTTCTAAACTTTCTGTCTTTAAAATCTAAGGGTTTAGTTGTTCTGTCCTTAGCTGTATTTACATTTTTTAAAGAGTTAATTTTTTTTAAAGTCTGTCAGCTTGTCAATATTATCTATTTCTAATCTTGAGTTATATTATGTTATTGGTGCCCTACCAGTAAACTGTTTTGTCTGTCCATTAGAAAGTTTGGGCTAACTTCTTTTGATTAGAATCTTCAGGTTTAAGGCTTCTAATGACTCATCAGATGAAACACACTTTGAACTAACACCTGATTAGCAAACTCTCCATCTCTTATGAATACTCCTACCTGATCTTTTTAGTAGATCTGACTATCAATCCTTTCACTGCTGTTAGGTTTAGAAATCATTGCAACTTTCAAAATTGTTTAATTATGATTAATGATTGAGAAAATGATGATTTTAAAATTAAGATTTCTTTTCGGAAATCAAAGGTTAATTTTAATATCAGTGTTAGGCATTTAAAATAATGAATGAGAACAATTTAAAGTCTTTTTTGTCACTTCCAAGAGGATTTGAAGATCACTGTTTTGTTTTGCAGATTCATAGTTCAGAGAAAGGTTATGAGGAACTTTTTGAAAAAGACTCCATAGTGTATCTGTCTAGTGATTCTCCAAACATCCTTTCTGACCTTGAACCTGATAAAGTATACATTATTGGTGGACTGGTGGACCATAACCATCACAAGGTAAGTCTACATCATTGATAGACCTGTGGACCATAACCATCATGAGGTAAGTCTACATCATTGATAGACCTGCAGACCATAACCATCACAAGGTAAGTCTACCTCATTGATAGACCTGCAGACCATAACCATCACAAGGTAAGTCTACCTCATTGATAGACCTGCAGACCATAACCATCACAAGGTAAGTCTACATCACTGATAGACCTGTGGACCATAACCAACACAAGGTAAGTCTACATCATTGATAGACCTGTGGTCCAAAAACCAACACAAGGTAAGTCTACATCATTGATAGACCTGTGGGCCATTAACATCACAAGGTAAGTCTTACATCATTGATAGACCTGTGGACCATAACCATCACAAGGTAAGTCTACATCACTGATAGACCTGTGGACCATAACCAACACAAGGTAAGTCTACATCATTGATAGACCTGCAGACCATAACCATCATGAGGTAAGTCTACATCATTGATAGACCTGCAGACCATAACCATCACAAGGTAAGTCTACCTCATTGATAGACCTGCAGACCATAACCATCACAAGGTAAGTCTACATCATTGATAGACCTGTGGACCATAACCAACACAAGGTAAGTCTACATCATTGATAGACCTGTGGACCATAACCATCACAAGGTAAGTCTACATCATTGATAGACCTGTGGACCATAACCATCACAAGGTAAGTCTACATCATTGATAGACCTGTGGACCATAACCATCACAAGGTAAGTCTACATCATTGATAGACCTGTGGACCATAACCATCACAAGGTAAGTCTACATCATTGATAGACCTGTGGACTAAGATATAATTTATGATTATTGATAACTATGATATGCGTTAACTTTTAAAAGCCATTAATACAATATGTATATTTATCACTGTATTTCAGATATGGATATAAAGGCTTAAAGCCTGCGTTCATAAGGTCATTAAATTAGATTAAATTAAATTTAAAAAATAAATAAGTATTGAATAAAAAGTCATTATTTTGAATTTATTTCACTAGTACATGTATCAACATCTATATACAAATATCTATGATTCTATTTTTTGCCAGGGCCTTTGCTATCAGGTGGCAGTAGAAAAAGGCTTGGCACATGCACAGCTTCCAATATCAGAATACATACAGCTGAAGTCACGTAAAGTACTTACAATCAACCATGGTATGTCATCCTTCTCAGCCAACTATTATTAGGTTTCCAGAGAAGGGTTCATTCTTAAATATCATGTGAAGGGTCCCACTGGTCAGCAGCTGTAGCAATTCTGAAACTAATCAGAAAACAAATTTGGAGATGGATGGCCATCTTTTATTTTGAGAGTAGGTTTTCCTTGGTCCTATGTTGTTCATGTTTAATTTCTAGACTAATTCAGAGGGATAAAATAGCAACAGATAGGCATTTTAAATTTTGACTGTTAAAGCTCAGGATGTATTATTTTCTGGTTTCATTTGAAAGTTTCCTTTGGTCCTTTAATTACTAGACTAATTCAGAGGGAAAAATGGCAACAGATAGGCATTTTAAATTTTGACTGTTAAAGCACAGTATGTATTATTTTCTGGTTTCATTTGAAAGTTTCCTTTGGTACTTAGTTATTGTTTTCGAGATTGAAATAGAATTTTAAAAAATGGCTGACATTTGGCGATCTATTATTTTGATACTTCAATTTTGTTATCTTTTTCTTGAGAAGTTCTTAGTGGATTGTTCTCATGTTTGATGGAAATCATATTCCTACTTTTTGGTTGTAGGATTAAAGTTATTCTGTGATGTTTATGGTTGTAGGATCAAAGTAATTCTGAGATGTTTATGGTTGTAGGATAAAAGTTATCCTGTGATGTTTATGGTTGTAGGATCAAAGTTATCCTGTGATGTTTATGGTTGTAGGATCAAAGTGATTCTGAGATGTTTATGGTTGTAGGATTTGAGTGATTCTGAGATGTTTATGGTTGTAGGATCAAAGTGATCCTGTGATGTTTATGGTTGTAGGATTAAAGTTATCCTGTGATGTTTATGGTTGTAGGATTAAAGTGATTCTGAGATGTTTATGGTTGTAGGATCAAAGTGATTCTGAGATGTTTATGGTTGTAGGATCAAAGTGATCCTGAGATGTTTATGGTTGTAGGATCAAAGTTATCCTGTGATGTTTATGGTTATAGGATCAAAGTGATCCTGAGATGTTTATGGTTGTAGGATCAAAGTGATCCTGAGATGTTTATGGTTGTAGGATCAAAGTGATCCTGTGATGTTTATGGTTGTAGGATCAAAGTTATCCTGTGATGTTTATGGTTGTAGGATCAAAGTGATTCTGAGATGTTTATGGTTGTAGGATCAAAGTGATTCTGAGATGTTTATGGTTGTAGGATCAAAGTGATCCTGTGATGTTTATGGTTGTAGGATCAAAGTGATTCTGAGATGTTTATGGTTGTAGGATCAAAATTATCCTGTGATGTTTATGGTTGTAGGATTGAAGTAATTCTGAGATGTTTATGGTTGTAGGAATAAAGTTATCCTGTGATGTTTATGGTTGTAGGATCAAAGTAATTCTGAGATGTTTATGGTTGTAGGATCAAAATTATCCTGTGATGTTTATGGTTGTAGGATCAAAGTTATCCTGTGATGTTTATGGTTGTAGGATCAAAGTTATCCTGTGATGTTTATGGTTGTAGGATCAAAGTTATCCTGTGATTTTTATGGTTGTAGGATCAAAGTGATCCTGTGATGTTTATGGTTGTAGGATCAAAGTGATCCTGAGATGTTTATGGTTGTAGGATTAAAGTTATCCTGTGATGTTTATGGTTGTAGGCTCAAAGTGATCCTGTGATGTTTATGGTTGTAGGATTAAAGTAATTCTGAGATGTTTATGGTTGTAGGATCAAAATTATCCTGTGATGTTTATGGTTGTAGGATCAAAGTTATCCTGTGATGTTTATGGTTGTAGGATTAAAGTGATTCTGAGATGTTTATGGTTGTAAGATTAAAGTAAATTTGAGATGTTTATGGTTGTAGGATTAAAGTAATTCTGAGATGTTTATTTTTTATTGTTTAAGGAAAAAGATTGAGAAATCCTTCACCATTTGATCTTTTGCAATCATTAAGATTTTATTTTCTGATTATTTTGAAAATCAGTCTTAAATTAGAAAATAAATTTTGAATATCTAAATGACAGTATTGAAATAAAGTCTCAAGTTTTTCTGCTTTTTCAGTATTTGAAATTCTACTGAGTTACACAGAAACGAAAGACTGGCAAAAAGCATTCTACACAGTATTACCTCAAAGGAAGGGAGTTGAACTGAAGGATTTAAGTGATCGTGAACACAAGGAATCACTTGATAAGCACTCAAATGAGGAGGAGGGGGAGGTGTCAGATGAAGATCTTTCTAGTGACAACCAGGTGACTACTAACTGTGATAATACAGATTCAGAAAGTCTAATCGAGCCCACCGAAGGTCAAAACTGCATAGAAAAGGACAGTGATAATAAAGTTGTGTGTGACTCTGACAAAACAGAACAACAAGTAACTTGAACAAATCTCATAATGGAGAAGCAAAATTATACCACAACGATTGTGATTAAGATTTATTGAATAAAGAAAGATAACTATTTACCTGACGAAGCTGTGTTGTAAAATTAATTACTGTATATGTTGATAAAAAACCTGTCAAACAAAAACATTCCAGAGGATTAAAAAACACCTACATTATAAGTTGGGGCAGTGTAACAAACTTTCACCAAGTACACTCTCAAAAAATATAATTTATGATATAATACAGAAAAAGATTTATATGTATGTCATACTCTGAAATTCAGTTTATTCATTTCTTTCTGAAACAAAATGGAAACTGATAGTAATGGTTAACAATCTCCACGTATCACTACTAAACAATATCAAAATTATTCTCATGCAAATGAAGCTACATTATGCTATACGTTAAAGCTTACTTTCATGACAAATTATTTTGAACATTCTGTTGTATAAGGTAATTCATAAAGTTTTTCCAATAATACAGGCTGTAATATTAATATTGCAATGGGTGATTTGTAAATTTAAAGAAATAACAAATTTATGCAATGTTGGTTTATTGAAAAAGACGCAATTAAGCTAATTAAAAGACACGTTTATTTTGATGTTTACAAAACAGCACCCCTGAAGAATTACATACTATATTTAATCTAATTTGAGCGCCCTGTGATAAAACTCTCACCTTTTTGTCTCACCATCTATCTTTATAACATATTTTACATGAAAATTTCCCCTGTACTAAAGCACATTTCCTTCTTTCCTGCTAGGTGTGTAATGTATGATGACATTGTTGACAGGTATGTGATATATGATGATATTTAAGAGATATATGTGATGTATGACTTCATAGAAAGGTGTGTGATGCATGACTTCAAAGATAGGTGTACGATATATGACTTCAAAGATAGGTGTGTGATGTATGACTTCATAGACAGGTGTGTGATTTATTGCAATATTGTAGACAGGTGTGTGATGTATGACTTCATAGACAGGTGTGTGATGTATGACTTCATAGACATGTGTGTGATGTATGACTTCATAGACAGGTGTGTGATATATGATTTCATAGACAGGTGTGTGATGTATGACTTCATAGACAGGTGTGTAATATATTGCAATAGTGTAGACAGGTGTGTGATGTATGACTTCATAGACAGGTGTGTGATGTATGACTTCATAGACAGGTGTGTGATGTATGACTTCGTAGACAGGTGTGTGATGTATGACTTCATAGACAGGTGTGTGATGTATGACTTCATAGACAGGTGTGTGATGTATGACTTCATATAAAGGTGTGTGATATATTGCAATATTGTAGACAGGTGTGTGATATATGACTTCATAGACAGGTGTTTGATGTATGACTTCATAGACAGGTGTGTGATATATGACTTCATAGACAGGTGTGTGATGTATGACTTCATATAAAGGTGTGTGATATATTGCAATATTGTAGACAGGTGTGTGATGTATGACTTCATAGACAGGTGTGTGATGTACGACTTCATACACAGGTGTGTGATGTATTTCAATATTGTAGACAGGTGTGTGATATATGACTTCATAGACAGGTGTGTGATGTATGACTTCATAGACAGGTGTGTGATATATTGCAATATACTAGACAGGTGGGTGATGTATGACTTCATAGACAGGTGTGTGATATATTGCAATATACTAGACAGGTGTGTGATGTATGACTTCATAGACAGGTTTGTGATGTATTGCAATATTGTAGACAGGTGTGTGATGTATTGCAATATTGTAGACAGGTGTGTGATGTATTGCAATATTGTAGACAGGTGTGTGATGTATTGTAATATTGTAGACAGGTGTGTGATGTATTGCAATATTGTAGACAGGTGTGTGATGTATGACTTCATAGACAGGTGTGTGATGTATTGCAATATTGTAGACAGGTGTGTGATATATGACTTCATAGACAGGTGTGTGATGTATGACTTCATATAAAGGTGTGTGATATATTGCAATATTGTAGACAGGTGTGTGATGTATGACTTCATATAAAGGTGTGTGATGTATTGCAATATTGTAGACAGGTGTGTGATGTATGACTTCATGGACAGGTGTGTGATGTATTTCAATATTGTAGACAGGTGTGTGATGTATTGCAATATTGTAGACAGGTGTGTGATGTATTGCAATATTGTAGACAGGTGTGTGATGTATGACTTCATAGACAGGTGTGTCATGTATTGCAATATTATAGACAGGTGTGTTAGGTATTGCAATATTGTAGACAGGTGTGTGATGTATTGCAATAGTGTAGACAGGTGTGTGATGTATGACTTCATAGACAGGTGTGTGATGTATTTCAATATTGTAGACAGGTGTGTGATGTATTGCAATATTGTAGACAGGTGTGTGATGTATGGCCATACTTATAGGCAGGTGTGAAATGTATTGCAATAATATACACATAAATGTGATATATTACATGGTTATAGATGTGTGGGGTGTATGATGATATTATAGATAGGTTTGGGATATAGGATGACATATAGACAGTTGTGTGATGTATTGTGACACTAAAGACAGTATGTGATGTATTGTGACACTATAGACACTATGTGATGTATGGTGACATTATAGACAATATGTGATGTATGGTGACAATATAGACAGTATGTGGTGTATGGTGACATTATAGACAATATGTGATGTATGGTGACATTACAGACAGTATGTGATGTATGGTGACATTATAGACAATATGTGATGTATGTTGACATTATAGACAGTTGTGTGATGTATTGTGACACTATAGACAGTATGTGATGTATGGTGACATTATAGACAGTATGTGATGTATGGTGACATTATAGAGAGTATGTGATGTATGGTGACATTATAGACAATATGTGATGTATGGTTACATTACAGACAGATGCTTTATGTATGGTGATATTATGGACAGGTGTGTGATTTATGACTGCTATGGACGTGTGGGGTGTAGGGTGACAACATAGACAGGTATGTTATGTATGGTGACATTTCAGACAGGTGTGTGATGTATTGTGACATTATGGGCAGGTATGTGATGTATGGTGACATTATATGGTGACATTATAAACAGGTGTGTATGATGACTTAATGATGAGGGAATTGTGATGGAATGTTATATCATGGACATGTGTGTGACATCTGGTGACATAATAGACACATGTGTGATGTATTTCAATACAAGTGTGTGATGTTTGTTTACATTATGGAAAATGTGTATGCTGACATTTTATACACATATGTGGTGTATACTGACATGTAAAAGACAAATTTTGTGGTTTAAACGATATTAACATAGACCTATGTGTGTTGTATACTGACATATTGCACAGATATGCTTCTGGCATTTACTTGATTTTGACAATGGATTTGTGATTACTGATGTAATTTTCATCTGTAATGCATAATTTCTTATCTTATTTTTTCATATTAAAAGTATAGTTCTACCATTATTGTATTATTTTCTTTTTTGAGCGAAAGAAAAAAGCAGACTGCAGATAATGTAAAATTTATTTTGTATCCGCAAATTTCCACTCTGGTTTTAATTTTAGTAGTGATTGTCATAAAGTGAGTAAAACGTCATCAAAGATTGCGTATTTTACTGATGCGGACGATAAGGCCTTGATTGCTTTAAGCAAATGCAGGAGTAACTTCGGACCTGAGAGTGGTCGACTGTTTTTCCCGACCACTGCGGAAACTCGGCTTTAGCAGGTAGGTCTTACTGCAGTAATACATACCAAGTAGTAAAATGAAACTGGAGTTGGTCGAGGGTAACCAAGTGGCACGGCGGGGAATATGTCGACGTCTAGCAGTACTGATGCAAATGTGTAGGCCTATTGTCTATCCAACTCTTAAATATTTCTGCAGCTCCCAACACCAGAAACTTACTACGATGTTATTTCGAATGCAATGCATTTCCGATTAATCTTGAAAAAGTTAGCGAAAACAGGCCATGGGCCATAAGTCTTACAGCTTAGACCTAATGGTAAGGATTGTATTAAAATGGGTTACGTCAAATTTCTCAAATTTAGCTCAACGTCTGGTGCTGATTTTATGAAAGGTTTGATGACAGAAAGTGGGTTTAAAAAAAATGGAAAAAATGTTCCTGCACTTAACCGTTACAGACGTCAGAACAGCATGTGTAATCCGAAAGATGCATTTTTAATTTTTAACAAATTTTTCGTGCGTAATAGATAATTTTTTTTTATTTCGAGGAGATCTTCGTTTTCAGTAAAAGTCTTTTTCATTAAAATGCAATAAAATGGTGCTAGGATAACATATAAAAAATAAACTCAAAATGCAAGTTTTAAATTTGATCTGACATACGCAAATCTCTATTGTAGAGGCCAGTAACAGAGTGTAAATTTTGAAAAATTGCTTAAATCATATAAAGAGGCATTTAAGAAACCCGGTTGGATAAAAATCTGAGATGTGGACTTGCTGAATGTCTATAGGGTCAAAGACTTTGAGGAGGCAATCGGGTGAAAGTAAAAAATACAAATCACCTTATGTAGTTACTTATTAATCTTGACCTTTAGGAATTACTATTGATTGCTGCCTTGAGAGGGAGTGGTGGAGGCTAGTTCAGATGCCACCTCCTATTAAAGATTTGGTACATGTAATTATCTTCACTAGTACAAACAGTATTATAAAAAAAAGATTCTGCCTGCCTGGGCTCAAGTCTTTTTTTCCATCTAAATATACTCCATGCCAGCAGGCTAAACAGAACTTTACACATGCTGAAACAAATGAAATGACTTGTACACTCAACTTTTACACTACTAATTCCCTCTTCGAAAAGTTATAAGTGTGGTGGGTTGAAATCAGTATGTGGAGCATACAATGCTCCATCAAACCATGCACATTGTTTTATTTGCCAACCTTTGCTTTTCAAAGGAAGGAGATTCATAATTCTGGTCCCCAATTTTAGGTATAGATTATCAGTTTTTACCAGAGTTTCCATTCCTTAGTCACTATAAAGAAAATACAAAATTGGTGCTTTTAGGGTACCATATCACACTCTGGGAGAGATGGATAGATTGTCAGGAATGGTAATCTTCCTTAATTGTTCATAATATCTTTTAAAATCCTATCAGTCTAACAGAAAAAGCAGTTTATATTTTACCACGGAGTACAAGTATGTGTA
This sequence comes from Ylistrum balloti, assembly GCF_031769215.1. NCBI lineage: Eukaryota > Metazoa > Mollusca > Bivalvia > Pectinida > Pectinidae > Ylistrum > Ylistrum balloti. The sequence goes on along the minus strand of NW_026782004.1, from coordinate 689,522 downwards.
TGTTAAATTCACTACTGTGAGACTCAATAATTTGAATGCTTAAAATCTCCATTCTTAAAAACTGTGCGAGACATTAATGATGATTTGTCACCCTTGAAGCCTATTAATTATCATTGTTTTGTTTCAGGTGAACCATGTCTTCACTTCGGCCCTGTTTGGAATTCTGCTGTTCTCCTAACACTGTGTCCAGGTTCATACGAATTTTTCCTAGGGCAGCTTTATTCTTCTTGGTTCTTCATGTCACAATCATCATCTACTCATGTAAGGACAGAATTTTTTCCCCAATTTTTTTTTAGTTTCACAAGCAAAACTAACCAAACGAAATTGATAGACACACATTGTAGACACCAAACTGACAAAATAACTGGAAATAATAGAGATAAATGATACCCATACAAAATAGAAGCAAGACAAGCAAAATCACCTGAAACAGTTAATAGGTATACATTTTAGACATTAGGTAGGTAAAATCAGCAAAGACAATTGGTACATATCTGCAAATGTCTTTAGCTGCCAAATAAAGTAAGTTTTTGTACATTGGCTTGTCTGTAAATGTGATTTGGAGGGTTTTTCTGTTCCAGCCATGAGCACTTCCAAGAAAGAGGAGCCTGCCCTTCAGAGCAATAATTACATTCCTAAAGATCCTCAGCATCGTCGTGAGTTTGCAAGGCTGGAGGCGACACACAGGAATATGTCTCTACACAGAAATACAACAAAACAAAGTAAGAATATGTTGAACTATTGAGGTTTCACGTAATGGATGTAGAGAAGATAACATCATTGACTTAATACAGTAATTCTTGTAAAATTTGAGTAGAGTGGCAGTGACCATCTCTGTTGGCTGTTAAAATGATAATTCAGCAGTCAAGCATTGACAAACATCAAAAAATCCTTTTATTACTACATCACAAAATATCTTTCCCAAAAAGATATAGGTTAATTGCTTCTTTTTATAAACAATTGATACTGATACACTGATACGATCCAAAGTTTAAGTAGCCTACCTGTACGGCTTGAGGAATTCATTGATTACTATTTCTTATAAATGCTGAAGGGATCATGTGATTTCTTTTTCTTAGAAATGCTGAAAGGGTCTTGTGATTACTATTTCTTATAAATGCTGGAAGGATCATTAAATGCTATAGGGATCATATGATTACTATTTTTTAGAAATGCTGAAAGGGTCTTGTGATTACTATTTCTTATAAATGCTGGAAGGATCATGGAATGCAGAAGGGATTATTTTTTCACATTAGAAAGATGTTTAACATCTGTACTAATTTTAATTGTACAGGTCATGTTTTAAGCATGATCTGATTGCAGCAGCCATTTTCTTTTTGATACTGAGTTTGATTGCTTTTTTGGAGGGAACTCTTCTTAAACTCCATTACAAGATATTTGAGGTTGGATCTCTTATTCAAATTGTCTCCCACTGGCCATTGTTTATTTTGATGTTTTAAGTTTGTGACTGTACTCCTTTAAACACTAGGGTCAAATTCATTAGGGATGAAATGGTTAGATACCATTGAACTTATCAAATATTCCTGTGTAAGATTAATTTTCTCATGTGATAGACCCATAAAAAATATTACTTGTGGGCAGCTTTTTTGGCAATATTATGTTATGCACAATTTACATTTGTATTATGTGTAAAATGTAGATAAAGTTATCTTACTTTTTTTTATCAAAATCATTTCTGTGACAAAGTTATTCACCTAGAATAAAACTTTTGATTGGCAGCAAATTTTAAGATGAAACTTTTACCATCTTTGTACTATGGAAGTTGACATCATTTAACCAGGTTTACAAGATGTAACTGGGAATTGTGATAAACAAAGAGTATATATGTACTTACATTATGTTTCAATGCATTTTTCAGAATTACATAAAGACTTAGCAAAAGTCAAAGAACGAAACTCAGTGCTTGGTGTGAAGCTACCGTGATACGAAAGTAAAAGAATGAAACTCAGTGCTTAGTGTGAAGCTACCGTGGTACGAGACTCTTCACAGTTTGTTGTGACACAAGACACCAAAGGCTGTGAGGCAGGTTATTGTTGTGCCATATTTGTGATTTACAACTGTTTTGATTTCTGTTATAAGTGTGATTTTAATGATGTAGAAATTTTTTAGACATTGATTGATAAAGTCTGTTACCAGTAACTGAGTGAAATAGGGGTATCTCAATCGAGGGCTAAGATCCTGTAACATAATTACACCCAAGGCATTAGCCGAGGTTAGAATGTTACAGGGTCTTAGTACGAGACTAAGATATCCTGATCTCGCTCAATAACAGGTAATATATTTATTTTTCTTGTACCTACTACTCTGAAAAATTATTCAATATTTCATCAGAGTTTTTGTGTATGGCGTGGGAGCCTCAAACTACCTACACAGTCTCTTCACTTTTAAACAACATTTGGATAGTGCACAAAAACACACAGATAATATAAAACAGATAGTAAATTTGAACTGATTTCTATATAAATACATTCCTACATGCAGATGAATACAATGATGCGTAAAAAAATCCACAAAAATGCATGTAAGGGTACTAGACCTATTTGGTGAGATAGAAAAATCCATGATGGGATATAAGGTATGATGTCCCTGTCTGAGGTGCAAGAATAATGTGTATGTGATTTGGAGTTCTTTCTTACTTAGCACTGTAAACTATTGAATTTTTATTATACAAGAGGGATTTATTTGTTGCTCAAATTTTTTTGCTTCATTAACTTATTATCATGGCAGTGACAATGACTTTCTGTACTTAAAACACATAAATTATGATTGTATTTCATAATTCAGTTTTGTATATATTTTTGGATTGTATTAGTGAAGAAATTTTACCAGGATAAGGCTTCCTTTAATGTGCCATTTTCAACAGTTTTTACACATCTACCTTAAGAATTTGCATTTGTTCAAAATGTGTAAAATCTAATAGTAATGTATATTTAGAGCTGTATATTTTAGCTTTTACATGGTTATCAATGTATTGATATGCAATGATTTTCACACTATTATGTAAGGCATGTGAGTTATTCGATGACTTAAAAATATTACTGGACACGTCGAAATCGCTTTACAAAGGCTTAAGTTTTTAATTCCTTTCAAATGGGTGGAACTTAGACATTGGTTTTGTTATTCATATCATTGTGTGCATTCATTTAATGTTTGAATTGCTGTATTAGAACAAAAACACAAAACTTTGTAAAATGTCCATCAGGTATTGAAATTGATATGAATGTCTTTTAAAAATGTTCTTTTAAGATTAAATTTGCTAAAATGTTTAATTAATTAAATGTAAAAAAATTACAGTTGAAGAGTAATTAGAATTAGGAAGTAATTGTCAGTAAATCAATAGAATACATTGCATGTGTAAATTTTCCACAGAATTACCTTGTACATCAATGCCTTCCTTTGTCTGCGACACAAATTATGATTAGCAGAGGGAGTCTGCTCACTTCATTTCTTATTTCTGTCCCAAGGACACTTTTACAGCATTGCCTGCATACAGTACATTTTCCACAGAATTTCCAGGTACATAGATGGAAAATTTGATATTTCAAAAAGGGATGTCCTAATTTATGTTTATTCATAATGATCCAGACATAACTATAAAATCCATGCCTTCTATTGTCCGTGATACAAAATATGATCAACTGAGGGAGTCTCCTTGCTTCATTCTCTATTTCTGACCTAAGGACACTTTAACAGCATTGCCTGTGTAAATTTTACTCAGAATTACCTGGTGCATAGATAGAAAATTTGATATTTCAAAAAGAGACGTCCAATTTTTACTTTTTTTCTTTCATAATGATCCAGACATAACTATAAAATCCATGCCTTCTATAGTCTGCGACACAAAATATGACCAGCTGAGGGAGTCTTCTTGCTTCATTTGTGATTTCTGTCCCAAAGTCACTTTTACAGCATTTAAAGAAATATATTTTGTGTGTTGTTTTTACATTTTAAACTTTCATTATTTTCCCTGGTTTTTTTTTTTTTTATTAAGATGTAGCATATAGCGTATATAGACAGTGTGTTGTGAATATTATGTCATTTTTTTGTTACATTTCATGCCAGAATTTTATGACTGGTAAATTAATCCCAAACCTTTTTAAAAATGTCCATGTTATAAGCTATACATATTAATCAGTTTATTGTGAAGATTCATAAAGAAGTGTAAGTTTATACCAAAGTCAGTTATATAAATATTATCAATATCCTATATGTATACATGTATTTTTGCTGATGATGATGCTGTTGTGAAATGCTGTACTTGCATAGTATCTTACATTCTTTCATGTTCAAGTGTGTGGAAAAGTACATATTGAACATTGCTCCATATTGATTTAAATTATTGAACCGGGGTCATGTTCATGGGACCTTTTAAATTTTGACTGCAACCAGAATTTAAATAAAAATCACAAAATCAAACATATATAGGTAAATTGAGAACTTGTTTAGATATCGTTATAAAGAGATGTGATGGACACAGATTTGTAATATCAAATATCCAGACTTGTTTCTGAATCCCACCTTCTTTGTACTTAAAGTGTACCCTGAGTGTTTTGCTATATTAAGCTAAAAAATACTTTATTTTATACAATAAAAGATGAAGTAAGTGTAAACATTATAGTAGATTTCATTTCGGAGATATTGTGATTTATCTGAAATGCTTACCTTTGTCTCAACTGTGAGTGCCTCAATATGGGTAGCTCACATTTATGTCACAAGTTCAACGCTGTCAAAACAGTCGTTTAGAAATACCAGGAAGTTTTCCATTGTTTGTTCAATATGTGAGCTTTTTAGCTACTGCATAAAGAAATTTGCTTTTTTACAATTTCAATTATGATTTTTTTCTTTTTGAGTAGACAAACGATGTCTTGTAGGTGGGTGTCTAAATACACATGTGGATGCTATCTAGATTAATTAATCTGTGTTTTCATAAATCATGAATCTAGGGACTCAATATTATGCATTTGTATTATCCAATTGATCTCCAGAAATTATGATCAATCCTTAATTTATTCAACACAAACCAACAACTGATTAAGAATGCTTTCAAATTGACGAAAGCGTACCTGCCGCCCATTTCTCCACAAATGCAGATATACTATAGGAACAAATACTCCAGTGCAAAAAGCTAAACTCATAATGAGTGACAATATGTGTATTTTAATTTATTTTCAATCATAAAAAGCTGGAAACAGTGTGAATAAGTTTGAAATATTTGTGACAGAAATTTTCTTGAATAGTTGTATGGGTAGGAGATCATTTTGTTATTTTTACGCTTTACTCAATCCAGCAATTTTAAGAAGTTAACATGTGTTAATGTACTTACAAAATTCAGGAATTTTGCAGAGGGAAGACTGCTCATTCAAGTCTTATAAAGACAAGTAATGCATCAATGAACCAACTGATCAGACTTCCGCATTTTATTCATTGATATTTTTCTTCAAATTGGTCCTTATATATTTCCTTATCATGACTGGGGATATTGTAGTAAAATGGAAACTTGAAAGAAGCATAACAACCCACAAACTGACTGCAAGTCCAGGTTACTCACCTACTGACATCACTTTGGTCCGATACTTTGACACCGGGTTTAAAAGCGTACATTGGACCATGTGTTTTGTGTTATTTACCTATACATATGTTTCACACCTAAGTACACTAAAGAGTGGACCAAGATGATTTAATTAAACTCAGATGCTGAACCATTATTGGTGTATATTGTATGTATATTAAGAAAAAATGGAACCTCGTGATTCATTTATATTTTTGTGAAAACTATAGTTACCGAAATAATTCATCTAAGTCCTTAATAAATTTAGCATCTCATACATAAGGGCTGTAAATTAATTGATGCAGTTTGCAACATTTTTGTTTTTGAATCATAACCAATAATACGGTATTCATTTCTGTTTTCACTCAGGGTACACTTTAAGTTTGTTGGATATGTAACATACAACTTGAAATGAATTATGAAGTTTATATTTAAGAAATTTGTGATGAACAAGATGTCATTCATTAGAAACATGTTATTTCAAGATTTTGTGCCAAACATATTTTCTGAATTGAGCCCAGTGATGATATAGCCACTGTTTGCCTTCCAAGTTATCATAGAAAATATTACCTTGCATATATATTTTGTGGAATGCTTTAAGTCTGATAAATGAAAAGCTTTGCATTTGCAACCAAAGACACTTTGTTTCTTATTTCTGTTTAACTTTTTAAGTTTAGCTAACAGGAAGGTACAATATCACACATGATGAAGACATGGTTTCAATGTACAAATACTACACTAAAATATTTGCTTAAAGCTTTGAAATTGTCCTAATTTTCAAGCTCAGAAGCCTGAACTTCCTTTCTATTATTTTTTTTTTCCTTTGAAAATTTGGCATGGGTCCAATAACAGGTTAAATCAAATTTTGATGCTCTACGTTTTGATAAAACTAGTCCGATTTATTAACTTCCTGTTAGTCAATCATTACGATTTAGGCGGAGACAGGGGACAATATCTATTAAATGACTGCATTATAACTGTAAAATCTAGATTTCTAGTAAGTGTTACTGCACTCCTTACTCAAATTAGTTGTATTTATTGCAGTGGCATTCATCTATGAAGAGATCTTATTTGAAGATTTAGATTTAGATTTTATTGGTACTCTCAGACATACAAAGTATGTTACAAGAGGTCAGGTTACAATAAAAACATTCATGGCATGGCGGTACACAGTTCCATACATAATGATATTTTAGCTATGTAGATTCAATAGATTATCAAGCTTTTCTAGAAATTTACTGAGATTTGATAAAACTTTAACATTACATACAGAAAAAAGTCCATGCATTTTAGTAATACTAGGATAAGTAGAATAGTAATGTGGAATAAATTGATCTCTTATTCTCTTCACTGATTCAAGATCGCATCTAAAAAGATAGTGGTATTCATCGCCAATTTCATTTGAGCAAAGATTACAAACTCTGTTCTCCTTCGGTATTCCGATCCATCTTCCTGTTTCTATAGGTAAACGCATATTTGAAGTTCTAAATTTAACGATAATTTGTCTTTCTCTAGGTTTAAGTCTCAAAAGATTTTTTTCTAATTCAAAATTACTTTTCATTATACAATAGGTATTTCCTCGAGAGGAATTAATTACATCACTGAACCATTTTTGTATGAACTGGTCTTGTAGTCTTTGCTTAATGACAAGTTTTAAATAATTTCCATTAAATGTACATATTTTCTGGAAGTCCCAGATAAAGTTTCAACCAGTTTCTATAAAAGTATTTTGTACATTTTTCAACCACTTGAAATCCATATTGCCATTAATATGTAGATTGTACATTAAGTTATACATGATACTTGACAAGTTATTACAGGTAATTAATTTATAGCAAAACATAATAACTCTGCTTTTAGCTTCAATAAGTAAAGGGAATCTCCCCAATTCACCATAAATCATAAAATTTGGTGTACTTCCTCTAATACCTAAAATACGTTTGCAAAATTGTAAATGAAGTTTTTCAATGACACTTAAATTTTCAAAACCCCAAACTTCTACTGAATACAAAAGTATAGGCAACACAAGTGAGTCAAAAATCTTCAACTGAAGGGCTACTGGAAGCTGAATATTTCTTATAAACAGCAAACATTGACTGTTCCATTAATTTACATTTAGCTTTAAAGTAACTTCCGTTGTAATTAATTAAAACACCCAAATAAGGAAATTCATCAAGAATTTCAATTTCGTCATTACACAATGTAAAGTGGAAGGCTGTGCGACCTTTTCTCTTTGCAAATATAACAATTTTGGTTTTGTTAGTATTAACATTAAGCTTCCAGGTATTACAATATACTTCAAAAGTATTAAGAGCAGATTGAAGTCCTTCCGCTGTTTCAGACATAATAATAGTGTCGTCTGCATACAGAAGAATAAACAATCTTAAATACATTTCAATGTTTTCACCCAAAGTTTCTATTGTTTGAAGACAATTAACATTATTTTCTGCAAGAAAATCTTCCAGATCATTAAGATAAATTGAGAATAAAAATGGTGATAAATTTTCTCCTTGTTTTTTATTTGAACGGAACACAACTCGCTATTTTCCTTTGAAACTAACGGATATAAAAAAAATCTAAACCCATTGTTTGTTAAATGTACTAATTACCATACAAGGTAGGTTGATTTTCAAAAATCTTTTTAATCATTTCTGTTCTGTCCCATATGTCTTTGGACTACTTGTTAGAGTTCTATTGTCTACTATCTGTACACACTGTTCGTCGGGAACCTGCTGTTTAGAGGTGATTTCTAGTCGTGGCGTTACACTAATTATTTAATTGGGCTGTGAATTCGCCCGGAGAAGACAGTCTGATGACCAGTATCACCTGTATTATATAAATGATTAAACTACTGGCACACTTTCAAGATTTTTTTTTTACAAAATCATCGCTTAACTCAATATTTATCGCCATTTTGTTTAAATCGCAAAATACAACATTGGCGACCGCTGGCGTGAACCCTGAAGAATGTTTCATGGTTGAAATCTACCCAGGCATAGTAGTGTTTTGAAGCAAGAAGGTGAAGTGTTTTTGTCTAATTTCCCCTTCTGGAGCACCGTCCCTATGTCCTTAGGGTTCAAATCAACATTCTGAATTTAACTAAATAATTCCCTCATCCCGAATGATTTTTTGGTTAAATCCGCCCACGCGTTAAGCACAAGGGTTTCATACGCAAAGTTTACGGACTGCTAATGACGACGGACGATGAAAATGATTGGCGTTTTGAAATCTTTGTAACTGATATGATGAAGAAAATGTGTTTGGCCTCTTAAAGGTGACTTACTGTTATGGGATTGTAATGCTTTATAAAAACACGAAAGGGAAAATGACAGTTTAAATAAATTAAAAACAGTATTAATATTACTATAACATGACTTGTTCGTTCACTGCGATCGGTAATCGAATGACATGGAAATAAAACAGACCTGATTTCTATACGGAGAGCTTCGTAACTTGGAAGCAGTACCAAGTTTAACAGATGTATGGCTGGAGTGGACCGAGATTCGTGCACTCAATACCAAACAATATCAGAAACGATTATACTTACACTGGAATGTACAAAGGAAGCAAAGATATATATGTATAATATTGTATTATACATATATATCTTTGCTTCCTTTGTACATTCCAGTGTAAGTATAATCGTTTCTGATATTGTTTGGTATTGAGTGCACGAAGTTTACGGACTGCTAATGACGACGGACGATGAAAATGATTGGCGTTTTGAAATCTTTGTAACTGATATGATGAAGAAAATGTGTTTGGCCTCTTAAAGGTGACTTACTGTTATGGGATTGTAATGCTTTATAAAAACACGAAAGGGAAAATGACAGTTTAAATAAATTAAAAACAGTATTAATATTACTATAACATGACTTGTTCGTTCACTGCGATCGGTACAATGGTAGGAGCGGTGGAATAAACCCTGACGATATTGGGCTAGCGTTACGTAATTAATCTACGGAAACGGGCGTTATGTATGTGAAATATAGCTATCATAATAAACTAAAATAGCAGGATTTATAGATATGAAATTCACATATATAATTCCAGCTATCTTCCTGGGGCGTAGCTAGCCAAGCAGAAATATGTAAGCCCAGGCAAGGGGTCACGAATTTCATGATTTCAAAGATGTTTTTAGTTTTCTGAGACAGTTTTTTTTATCTAACAACAAACTTCAACCCCTGATATGTATTTGCTACCTTAGTTTTGTAATTTTGTCCGACATACTCTATGCACGGATCTTTTATGTGTAAGCCCAGGCTTTTTCTTTCTATGGAAGCTACGCCCCGTCTTCATAGTATAATCGCCATTTTACATATAGAATGTCCGATATACCATACTGGACATAGGATCCTATGGAACATTATATCTATACTTCGCATGGTTACACCTCATAGGTTAATAATACATGACCAGTCGGGGCGCTTATTTAGATCATTTTTTTTTTATATGTATGCAGATATCAAGAACTTTAATCAAAATATTTCCAATATGCAGTCGAGATCTCGTGAGTAATGGTACGTATACTTATATATATATACCATGATTTTTCGCCCGTTTCAATGAATTAGCCGTTGATTGTTAATTTGTTTATTTGCCGAATTACGAGATTTCAGTCGTGCGTTTGCTGTTCTAAATAAAGCACTTCCAATTAAGCTCAGTTTGAACAGGAAACACGTCCTACAATGACTTATTGTAGAAAATGGACACCATGCAATTAAATATGAAATCAACAATAATCCCAGAGACCGATTAGATTATGCTTTTCAAAATATTAAGACGTAGGTTCATCAGATTATAATTGAAATTGTTTTAAAACAGATCAAACATAGATATTAGTAATGGCCCACAAGACCTGTCGTTTGCTTTCGTAGGTACTAGTCATTATTAATGCTTAACGGTTTATAAACCTTTTTAACTTGTTAAATAGCATATACTTATCTAAAATAAGCATGTATTTAAAAGAATTTTGTGGAGCTGTCAATTTTCATTTCGGTTAAATTTATTGACTTTTGAACATTAAGCACTGTTTTGGGGTCCAAGTTTAGTAATTGTGTATACAAGCCGATGGAAAACATACTTAACTACAAGAGATCAAAGAGGGATCTTAGCGCCCACCATTGTTTGATCTTTATACGCTCTTTGTAAGTGGGATCTTTTCCCTTTTGTTTATACTGATAAGACATTTGAACATTCCTATGCAGAAATAGCAATAATTTTTACCTTTATCCAAACTGGCCACCTGGAAACCATTTTGTTTCTTCTGATCAGTCCCAAAATCAACGAGCACAAGGAACGACCAAAGAGAACATACGTATGAAATTTGGCAGATATCCATTCAGTGCTTCTTTTAAGAACCCAAACAATAACAATATTTACTAGATTAAATCCAAGATGGCTGCCTGTCTATCAGTTGGTTTTTCTGATCATTACTAAACTCAAGCAGGCACAAGGAACATATGAAAGAAATCTGAGAAAGATCTATCGAGTAGTTCTCAAGAAATGGTGATCAAACTTTCGACGTCAAAATCCGAGATGACCGCTTGTTGACCATTTTGTTTTTCTGATCAGTACGAAAATCGAACAGGCACAATTAGGGATCAAGCATTAACATGAAATTTTAGAAATATTTATGCTGTAGTTCTCGAGAAATAGATATAACAAACTTTCAAAAGTCAAAATCCAAGATGTCCGTCTGTCAGCCATTTCGTTTCTCTGACCAGTCCTAAAATTATACGAGCAAAACTAGGTACCAAGGGAATCTACATATACAATTAGAGAAAGATCCATCCAGCACTTCTCCAGAAATTTCTAATTTAAAAATACATTTTAAGAACTTACCCTTTCTTGTAACATATCCAACTGAAGAAACGTATATTAACTTTTCTGGGTCGTGAAACTATTTTTTATGTTGCACTGTAGGGAGTTGAAATTCCACAACCCTCTTTCATACTGCATAAGGCAAGTCCTTATCCATGTTATTTCAACGAGTGCCTGGAGTGAGAATTTGAGAGAGAGAGAGAGAGGAAAAAAGATTTAATGTCATCTTCACACTATTAAATGGTCAATGAAACAAGAAGTTCATTGAAAAACTGCTTTCCTTGAAAACTATGCCTCATCAACTACTGGTAACTTAAAAAGTAGTCTGTCCGAAAGTGGTTTATTCATATATTAATCCTGACCCCAGGTACTCGTTACCTCAACATTAATGATGTGTTTAAAAACATCGATGATCAGTCAGGGGAAGTTGTAAACTAAAGGAATTGTAGAAACAACAAAAGTCAAATTCAGATACTGAAATTTAATTTGAAAAGAACATCGAGCAACATTTACTCATGCCTGATGAGAACCAAATACGTAAAATGTTATTGAATGACTAAAATTGAAAAACCCCATCCTGTCCAAAAATTGGTCTACCAACATCCCCACCTCCCTTCCAAGAAATTGTGGCATCCCTGTGATCCCATCATTTTTTACTCTCCAAACACGGAAGAGATTATCCAATGATATTAAAAAAATTGTTCCCTGAAAAAAATTCAAGCATTGTAAAAAGATTGTAAAATACCAAATATCAACTGTCCAATAACTTCTGGATTTCACTTGAAGATTTTGTGGAGAGACAGTTAAATATCCTTTGAATAAGTACCTTGTTCAACGATGCTCTTTAATTTGGGAAAATATATCTGATAGATGACTCAAAAATAGAGTGCATCATTAACAACTGGTCTCTCCTCAGAAATATCTTCAACCATGGTCAGTAAATGATGAACCTGACGCCGACAGATGAAATGTTCACTTTATATGACACTACCAAGCATTCACGCATACACACAACACTCATTCAAAAACACTTGCACACCTCCTTCCATGCATACAATATCGACCAACTGACTTCACCACCATGGAACACTACGTCGACAGCTAGTGGAACTAAAAGTAAATTTAACAATAAATAAAATTCCACTTGCACCATATTTTTTCCTGAATCCTATAATTTTTTATCATCACATAGATGGGGGAGGTGGGGGAGGGAACTTGGGTGGTGGTGGTGGATTGCCACTGGGGAGAGGGGGTTGGTTAGGTTTTTGAGATTGCTGCATCCATTGACTATACATGTAAGCCATATTTTGCAAGTCCTTGGGTTTACCACCAGTGTTGCTTACTCCATTGCTGTTAGCATATCCATTCTGTTGAGGTTGTTGCTGCTGATGATGTTGCTGACCTCCAAAACTTCCACCATTGATGGAATTTTGACTGCCATAATTGTTGTTGCTTCCTTGTCCATAGCTTTTAGAGGTATTGCTGTTGTAGGTGTTATTGTTTGAACTATTATTAGCCCCCCCAAACCTTGAGGCCCCCTGACTTGAGAACCTGCTACCTCCACCAGCAGAATTCCCACTAGGCCTATCTCTGTTGAAATTGGAGCCACCACCATCACTATAACCACCCCTGCTTCCTCCATATCCACCCCGTCCTCCACGAGACGATCCTCTATCTCTTGAGCCAAATGAATCACGATTCCCAAATCGACCACCTCTATCATCTCGTCCTCGTGCCCTACTGCGACCTGCAAATACAACCATAAACTTATATAACAGTACAATATTCCTTTAAATGAATAGTTTTAAAACATTTTTTTCCATATATATCTAAAGTATACTTATTTCAAACTCTGTACATCCTTTTTGTGTTGAGGCAAGAAACGTTTTGAAAATATTGGACCAGGAGTACTTTATATGTTAACAAGACCTATCGACAAAATTAAAAACTCCCTACATCATTCAGCTTAGTGTAGTTTCTCAGTAACTGTTATGAGGTTGAACAGTTTTAGTTTTATACCTTTGTATCCAAATCTGGAGTTCTCTGCCAATTGAAGGAGTTTAGGATTGATGACTTGGTTGGCTTCTCGCAGTACATTGACAAGGTCATTGGCTTGTTTGACATTGTCTGGGGTGAAGAATGTGTATGCAGTTCCTGTGTTGCCTGCTCTGGCAGTACGCCCAATTCTATGTACATAGTCCTCAGAGCTTGAGGGGTAGTCAAAGTTTATGACAAACTTAATGTCTTCCACATCTGTTTTAAGTTGCAATGTGTCATAATCAACACACAAAAGCAACAAGGGAAGAAGAACAGAACAAGGTGTAAGAGATTGGATAAATCTTTTAAAGACTTATTCACAAGTATCTGAAACCAAAACAACATTTCGCTGGAAAATCATCTGTTCATCCTTCTGAAAACACTACAGAACCATCAGTATTCTTTCTATGAAGTTGAAAACCATCAAATGCATACTCCCAATAGCTTGCCTATTGTGACAGAAATGATCTAAATATAGCATAATTAGCCCTGGGTCACCTTTCAAATAAAGCTGACTTACCTTGACAAGACTTACCTTAAGACAGCTGAAGCTCTACCTGTAACCCCAGGGTAATCACAATCCTATCATCAGGTGCACACATGAGGGAGCATGCATCTCTCTTGAAAGAGTTACGATGGCTTTTCTGGTACTTTGCTCCGAGACTGACTTCTAAACAAATGCACTCCAGAAGTGTGGTGATCTCCTCATGACTTTTCATGTCTACACATCCCCACTAATGCTCCACAGTTTATATATCTTATTTACAGTATGTTATATTCATTTATATATAATGTAAAGATGTTTATAAACTTTAATTTATTGCATTTAACTTACTAATTCTATAGTCACATTAAGAAAGCCTTTTAAAAATATGTCATTCTAATGATTATAGCTTAACTTTGAAATACATTATTTTTTTTTCTCAAACATCAAAATAACCATACACAATTTAAGCAAGACATACGACCAAATAAACAGAGAAAAGTATGGTAGCATTGAACTAATTTGCAAAGCAATATGCATGGTGCACATGAAATTCCAATTTTATAAACATTAAAGAGAAAGAACACAAACTTAATAGAAATCAACAATATACCAACTTTTTTTTTAGAAATGATAATCGCCTACACCTGCTTTTAGACACCATGCTGGAGTTACCTTGGTATTATTTTCCACCAATGGTCAACAGACTTGCATTACTTATTTCCATTATGAAGGAAAGTCAAGGAGCCAGTAAGAAGACATGTTGTGCAGACAGTTCATGATTCAAGCTCGGACTGGAGTGCATAATTCACCTACAAGTACTCTTGCCTGTTCACTCGTATGCAATATTTCTTTTTCCGAAACAACATACTTTTCCCAATCATAATCCACTTAATATATTCCCCCGAAACAATTCAGGCACATTTCCATGGTAAGCAGTCTGTAGTCAGTTCGGATGCCAAGCAAAGTTCCATTTCAACTCGTATTTTATGTTAATACTTGCTATCTGAGCTGAAATCCGACATGACAAAATTCTGATGCAGCGAGGGAGAGACGAGAGGGATGTCCATCAGTGAAGCATTTAATCTCTCGTATCTTATTAGTCCATATAGCAAAGTCTCTGGTGTTGCACTGCTGAGCAGAGAGAACCTTTAGTACATGTCAGATTACCATCATGAACAAAGTACAAACTGGCTTGGCTCTTGCAGCATTGTTTGAAATTATGTTTTGAATTCATGGGCCAAAAATTGTTGTCAACAATTCCTGGCAGTTCCACGTTCTATTAACCTATTGCATCACCTTCAAGTACCTGGCCCATTTTTTTCCATAATGAAAACTGAGCCCCGAGAGACTACATATTGATATTAGTTACTCCCCCTCTTTGCCTCTACATATATCTGTCATGCCGGTCCAGCTTCCATGTTCATATTGCTAAAATGAATCTTGAACCACATTAATACAATATCCAATAGACAACATGAATGAAAATGAACAATGAAAATTATTTTTAAGATGCTATGGCACTCAAATAAGAGAGCGATGATGGAATGAGGATTGAAAGAAATATTTATTTTAAGGTAGTTGTTACAGGAAACAAAAGGGGCAAAACAAAATGAATAAAGATATGATATGATAAAATGGTTTAACAAAAATACTAAAGAGAGATATCTGTTATAGGTATACAAACCTAGACCTCTGGATGCTACATCTGTGGCAATAAGAATTGGTGTGCGGCCATTCCTGAATTCTGTAAAAGGGACACAAAGCTTGTTGAGTGAAAGAAAAATTGCCCTAATGGAGTGGGGCTTCATAGTTGATGTAAATATCTTCATTCTTGTGACAATATTTACATCAAGGACAAGAGAATCATAAGTGTAATGTTATAGATTTACTTGACAGAACTGGATTCCTACATTTTTTTTTCAACATTACTCAATTTTTTCAAATTAACATGGTATAAAATAAAATAACATACCACTGAGTACCCAGTCTCTCTCTGGCTGGGACTTGTCGCCATGAATACACATCACTGGCCATCTGCAAGAAGAAATCAAACATCTGATGTCGACAAAAACACTTCTATTTTTACATGTCAAAAGAACATAAGTTTTTTCCTGGTGAAAAGTCGAAATGACTCAATTTTTTAGCTTGTTTCCATGCTGTTGAAAAATCTGGGTTTGGAGACAGGATTATCCATTAAGGGCAACTTTTTTTAGAATTATTGATAAAAAATCATAGCTCAAGCATTCCAAACATTATTTTCTAGAATTTGAAAAGATACCTCTTTTTGAAAGAAAATCTAAATTGTCCCATTAAATTGGAACATCCAATATATAGGAAATGTTCCAATATTATCCTGATTCTTAGTAGTTAATCTTTCATCAATTTCACTTTTTTCCTCATTCTCTAAACAAAAACAAGATCTTGTAAATTCCAGAAAATATTCCCCTTTCCAAAAACATGATGCGTTTAAGTGGAAGGGGGAAATTTTAGAAGACAAGATATTAACTGAATTAAGCAGGGTGTGATTTTTTTTTTACTATAGCTTACCCTTCTCTCCTCATTTTACGGGACAATTCATCAGCTCTCCTCTTTGTCTCTGTAAACACTAGTGTCTTGTTTTCCTTTTCTTGCATAATCTCCTCAAGCAACTTCAGCAACCTACAACAGATCATTACTACAGTAATGTCATAATATAAATGGTATTGCAGAGAAATTATTTCTTTGTGACCATAAAAATCTGCATCACATGTAGTTGCTAACACAAGAATACCATGATAATCTGAATGATTAATTCAAATCCAAATTTTAACAAAGGTTTTAGATTTGCACAAGTAAACAATAGTTACTTACTTGTAATCCTTTTCCGAGTCATTGCACACATCAATGATCTGAAGAATGTTGTGATTGGCACTCAACTGTAAAGCACCAATGTTGAGTTGTACATACTCCTTAAGGAAATCTTCAGCAAGTTTCCTCACTTCCTTTGGCCATGTTGCACTCCACATAAGAGTCTGTCGATCAGGCTAAAAACACAAGCCGATGCAAAATTATATGCATGAACAATATACATAAATGATGTCTCAACAGAATGAAAAACTTCACTGACAAATAACTTACACGAATCTGCTCCAAAATTTTACGGATCTGAGGCTCAAATCCCATGTCCAACATTCTGTCTGCTTCATCAAGAACTAAGTATGTGGTTCTTTTCAAGGTTGTCTTTCCAGCTTCAAGTAAATCAATGAGTCTTCCTGGAGTGGCAATGCAGATTTCAGCACCTGGAATAGATTTCACATGTAATACTTTTGTAATCAAATTCACATTTTATGCTGCAAAATATTTAATTATCATAAGCTGACATGTCTCCTGATTTTAAATTCCATATTGTATAATAAGTATTTGTATAAACTTTACTTTACAGCAAGTGTGAAACATGCTTTAAGCTTCTACTAATTACTCAATGGCCCGGATGGAATTTGCCATCTACACATCAACTGAGCATACTTGTAAGAATTTGCAGTCATTGTGAACTTCTCTTAACTTTAAAATGAGAATGCAAATCAATGAACTCAGTTTTCTGCCAACAATAATTTAATACAAACAAAAATATTTACACCAAAATTGATAGTCCTTATTTTCTTCAACACTTATGAACTAACTTACCTCTTTCCAAGTCCCTTATTTGTGGGCCTTTCGGAGATCCACCATAAACACAAACACTTCTTATTCTAGAGCTCTGACCAAATTCAATGGCAACTTCCTGTACCTGCTGGGCCAACTCACGAGTAGGAACCAATACCAACACCTGAAATCCAGTGAACATGCACAACTTTATAGGTGGACAATTACAGGTATTTCAAAGAATATGAAAAATGTGTAGTTTAGATAATTACAATATTACAAAACTACTTGTTAGATTGTAAGATATGAAAAAGTTTTGTAGACTAGATAAAGATGATACACTTGGAAAAATCAGCAGACCAGAGTATCATTTAGACCCTCACCCTCCATAGTCGATATTGACTAGAAATTCTTTCTATTTAAACATTTGATAAGAGCAATATACTTGACTGACATAATTTACTTGATTATTGTCTCCATGAAAAAACTGACCTCTTAATAAATGTCATATGAATTTTGCTTCAGGTACTAAAACAAGGTTACTCTTAATCACTTACAATAGGTCCATCACGTGGTTGCAGATGAGGCTGAGCCATGATGTGTACAGTAGCTGGGCAGATGAACTGTAACCAAAATAATATGAAGATGAATTAAAAATAACATTACAAAAGCTGTAGGAAAGTGTTCACTTACAACTCCTTTAGGATCTTGTATATCCTTTATTCCCAATCTCTCAAAAATGTTTTCACTTTCACCTGAACTACTAAATCATTGATGTGTTTCCAAGCATGTGTAACTGTTACTCTCGTCGGTAACAGCAGCCATCCCCCTGATAGCATTACTGATGCAAACATGAAATCTTTGAAGATACCAAAGCATATACAGGTCAAACTTATTATAATTTAAAAAGGGAAAATAGGTCAACCTATCAGAATTAATCTTAAGCTTTCTTGCCGATTCCTTCTACATTCAGAAGCAGGGATATGCATGTTACTACATGTTACTACTAAATCATACATATACCATCTGTCAGGATAAGGGTTCGTCAAACCTGTTCATACTTACACCAGCAGTTTTTCCAGAACCTGTTTGAGCAATTCCCACGAAGTCCCTTCCAGACAAAGCAATGGGCCAGCCAGCTGCTTGAATGGCTGTTGGACAACCCCAACTTTGACGTCTGAATGATGCCATTACATACTCTGTGAAATAAATATATTGTAAGATCAACTTTTCCGCCTAAAATAAACTTAATGTGATTTTGAAAAGTCATCCAGGTAAAAATAATTTACCATATAACTGATATTATCCTATTTGCAACAAAATATTTTGGAATTCCTTAGTTGTATTCAAGAAAGGATTTACTTGCCTGGAAATCCTGCTTCATCAAATGTTAAAACAGGTTTTGGAGGGTTGCTTCCTTTAAAGGTGATCTTGTTTGCATCAAAGTATGCAGCAATTTCATTCTGCGGAAAAAGAATGTGCAAACCAATGTTTTACTCAAGAATAGAATTTACATTAGATTGGTGAAACATTCGCCATTCTAAGTATATATTTGGACATAACATTAATGACATGAAATGTTAAATCTGAGTGGTAATTTTTCAAATGTTATTATAAATGTAAATTAATGTACATTTCTGAAAAGTAAATTAATTTTATCAATCTATTCAATCTTAACCCATTCACCTTATCTTATAACATGAACAAAGTAGATACCTTAAAATTTATTTTTGCTTGTGAAATCAATTCTTGTCAATGGGTATCAAAAAAAGGTGTGGAATCCATGCAAAATGAGACTTAAAATAGAATTTCTGATGTAAATATTTCACAATATTACAAATATTTTGGTAGTTATATTATTGTATGAGGAACTGGAGATAAATTCAAAAGGAGCAGATGCATCATATTTTCCGAGATATAATTCCTCCTCCCATACTAAATTGGATTGAAACTCTTATCAAGTCCAGCTATGTATTTTCAGCTGCACATACTTACAGGATCTCTGTTAGCAGCTTTTGGGTGTTCACGGTAGAAGTTCTTCTCAAATGGTATTAGCCTTTCAGATTCCCATCTTGGTTTCCGGAGGTTTTGACCAGGCTGACTGTTTTTGTCCAGTTTGCCACGCATTCCACCACCAAATCCTCCTCCACCACCACCACCTCCTCTACCTCCACTTCCAAAGCGGCCACCTCCACTACTGCCTCCCTGACCAAAACGAGATGGAAATCCACCAGGCAATTTTCCTGAACTGCCACCAAACCTACACAAACAATATAACTCATAAGCTTCTTAAAAATAATAAATCATGAAATATATCTTTAACAAGATTGACAATTTTACTCATATCACACGTCGGCCTTCATAACACACTAAGACAGTGCCAAGAGTTCTTAATTGTATTGGGTTATGTTTGACAGAATAGCATTGGTAAGAAAAAAAATTTCACACTGCATTAAAGTTGACTCAAGCACATGCCATGTAAAGTTGTACTTGAAGCTTATCTATAGGAAGTCAAGTATCTGAATTTGCGGAGATATGATTGAACTGAAATGTGACATTTAACAATGTTTGATGAAGTTTGGCAAGTTTCAGGACAGGATTTATAGTGAATTATATTCAAAATTATAGAAAAAAGATTATCAATTCAGACCACTTCCCGCAAATCTTGAATTGAGTGACCATCTAATTGATGCAATTGGCGTTCCACAGTTATGAAGCTTTAATCTTTCTTAAAAGTCCTTAAAACAATGTGAATTATTTGGTTTTTTTTTCTAATAGAAGTAATTGCTTTTGAATGTGACAACAGTTATGTATTCGCGACATTTTGTTTTGTAACAAAGGATTTCAAGGAAAATTACTACTAACAAGTCAAAACTGAAACCTTTTCGTTTCGTTCACTTCCTCTAACGAAAAGATTTCAGATGAACCTGATCATCCCAAATAAAAATGACCGAAAACTTTTAGTGTATCTCGTTCCATGCAATCTAAATAACTGAAAATGAACACTTAAACGAGACCGAAATTATTCTTTCTTAAAGGTTAAAATGTCAACAATGTTCGTAAATCTATGTATCGACGGACTATCTATCCAATGAAATATCTTTCACGACGTCACGAGGTTTCACGCTCCCAAGCGCAAGGTCAGAGGAAACACCGATTTAACAAAATTTCCGTTCACCAACGAGAAAAATACGAAAACTAAACAACTTTGTTAAATCTAAGTAAAGAGATAATTCCAGCCAATGAACAGATTGACATTGTCGCATTTATCAATCCAATATATATCTAAAAAAGGATTAAGATGGCTTAATGAAAATATTCAACATGGCGTCATAAAAAATCAAGACTATTTTTCTGTTTCCATCAGATACCTACCCTTTTCTGTCTGACCGACTCGATGAATCGAACATTCTGTCTCTGTACGACATTTTTCTTCTGTATGTTGTTTAAATTTCTGTCAGTTGATAAGTAGCAACCTAGATCTTTTGTTGCTCCCGTAGTTCTTTATGAATAACACTCCTATACCTCGTCTGACCAGACCGGATGGTAAATTCTTCCGCAATTACGTCACTGTCTGACCACCAGCCAGATTTTGTGATTGATTATAACATAAACTCAGTACACTGTGCATACCAGAATATCCTATCATTAAAATTAAATAAATATATTATTCCTTTCACGTGTCGAAATATGTAATTCTGAGCATTAATGATAATGTACTATTTTCGTTCTCGGAAGTATTTCCGTCTTGATCAATTAAGGAACAATAGCGCCATCTAGCGTGCAGAATATGCAGAACCACGTGCCCGTTAGAGTTTCCGGTAAGGTGAGATAAGTAAAAAGGCATTTGTATTGAGAATACAAGAGAGGAACCGAAATGTCAATTTGATACAGTTGAACGCCGATATTAAGAGGTACATGTGTGTACTGATGTGGTTGTACACCTGTATACAGTAATGTATATATATTGATTTCGTTATATTTAGTGATGTATATATATTGATATAGTTGTACACCTGTATACAGTGATGTATATATATTGATATGTTTGTAGACAGTGATGTATATATATAGATATGGTTGTATACAGTGATGAATTTGTATTGATCTGTTTGTACACTGTATCATTGTAATTTTTACAAGAAGGATTTCTTTAAATTTAGCAACCACTTTTCAGTTTTGATGTAGTTAAAATTTACTACAATTACAAATGGTTTGAGGTAAACTTGGTAAATCTTTGGTTCTGATTTCTTTTCTCTTTTGCAGGGTTATTATGGAGATTACCAATAAAAGCAATCTACACCTGCGTAGCATGGTGTGCGAGTTGGGTCAGTTGTCACGACCTGATGGCGACGTGACCATGTTTCAGGGAGATACCTCCATCACTACAGCTATTTATGGACCTGGAGAGGTGCGCATGAACAAAGAAATTATTAACAAGGCTACAGTAGAGACTGTTTATAAACCAAAATCAGGACTGCCTGGATGTGCTGAAAAGATGTTTGAAAGAACGCTAAGGAATACATGCGAGACATTCCTTTTAGCAGCATTGCATCCCAGATCATCTATTAGTATCGTTGTGCAGGAAATTCAGGACTCTGGTTCACTGCTATCATGTTGTGTCAATTCGTGCTGTTTAGCTCTGTTAGATGCAAGTGTTGCTATGAAGTTCTTAGTTGCAGCAGTAACCTGTGCCATAGACAGTGAAGAATGTATTATCCTAGACCCAACAGCCAAGCAGGAAAAGAACAGCCTTGCTATACTGACTTTCGTGTTTGAGAACAAGGATCATTCCATCCTGACAGTGTATACCACAGGGAGTTTCACTGTTCAACAGTTCCAGCAGTGTTCACAAACATGCAGAGAGGCAAGCAGAGCAGTCTTTGACTTCTACCGAACTTCCATAGAAAAGAAACTTTCTAAGGCAACCTAATTGATTTTAAATTTATTTTCATACAATCGTCAACATTCGTCAGTTTTCAGCATCAGATGATCTGCTCAAATCACTTTTCGTCTGCAGTCTGCCCTGAAGATTTCATACCATGATACATGTCACAGAAAAAATTAAAGTGCATTGTTTATACACTAATATAGTTGAACTTTGTGTATTGATGAATCATATGAAATATAGACCTATTGTAAAAGTTGAAAATTTGAAAACATTTTCATGCCATGTTTTCATCTCCAGGCAATTTTTACCACCCCTTTATAACTATAGTGTATAATTGTGTAACATATTGTACCTTAATATTGTATTATGAAAATAATTAACAACAGCCTGAAGATTGCTGCTGCTAAGTACATCTCAACTTTATTTTGGTCACCTGAGTTATTAATCATATTGGTCACTGCTCCTCTGTCACCTTATGGTCTTGATTTGTCATTGGAGCTTCCTGCAAACATTTACTGAAATCTGATTTTAAAGTGAAACTTTAAAAAGAGGGGACACAAGAGCACAACTGGGGACCAAGAGGAATTTTCAGTACTTTTCAGAAAATAAAATGAGCATAACTAGGGACTGAGGAGAAAATACATCAGTAATTTGAGAATGATCAATCAATTACTTACCCCAAAAAAGTAATAGCAAGTTTTAATTGTCAAAATAGTACATGGCTGTCTGTCAGCCATTTTGTTTTTCTTATCAGTCCAAAAAATCAGAAGTAACAACTAGGGATCTAGGAATTTACCTATATTTGAAATTGGAGAAAGATCTATGATGAACTTGTCAAGAAATAGTGATGATTAGGATCATTACAGAGGAAACAACATCAGGTTTTTTAAACTTTCTGTTCACCAGCAGGATAGTGATTAAAAATGATATATAGTTTAATATGAACCAGGATATATACTGTAGCAATCTGTACTTTGGGATTTTAGGATTTTGATATCACCGTGTTGCAAATTCTAATAGTATGCATACTGGGGAAACCTACATATCAAGTCCACAGTCCACACATAGAATGGTAGTGAAGATGTAATCTTGAAATCTGTATTTTTAGCCCACCATCTAATAGATGGTGGGTTATACAAATGGCCCTGCGTCCGTTGTCCGTGGTCTGTCCGTCCGTTGGTCCGTCGGTACGTCCGTCCGTAAACAATTCTTGTTACCGCTATTTCTGGAAAAGTACTGGATGGATCTTTCTCAAATTTCATATGCAGGTTCCCCTTGGTCCCTAGTTGTGCATTGTACCTTTTTTGAACTGATTCGCATTCAAGATGGCCGACAGGTGGCCATCTTGGATTTTGGAAGTAAAAGTTTGTTACCGCTATTTCTGGAAAAGTACTGGATGGATCTTTCTCAAATTTCATATGCAGGTTCCCCTTGGTCCCTAGTTGTGCATTGTACCTTTTTTGAACTGATTCGCATTCAAGATGGCCGACAGGTGGCCATCTTGGATTTTGGATGTAAAAGTTTGTTACCGCTATTTCTGGAAAAGTACTGAATGGATCTTTCTCAAATTTCATATGCAGTTTCCCCTTGGTCCCTAGTTGTGCATTGTACCTTTTTTGGACTGATTCGAATTCAAGATGGCCGACAGGTGGCCATCTTGGATTTTGGAAGTAAAAGTTGTTACCGCTATTTCTGAGAAAGTACCAGATGGATCTTCCTCAAATTTCATATGCATTTTTCCCTTGGTCCCTAGTTGTGCATTGTACCTTTTTTGGACTAATTCGAATTCAAGATGGCCGACAGGCAGCCATCTTGGATTTTGGATGTAAAAGTTTGTTACTGCTATTTCTTGGAAAGTACTGGATGGATCTTTCTCAAATTTCATATGCAGGTTCTCTTTGGTTCCAAGTTGTGCATTATACCTTTTTGGACTGATCCGAAATCAAGATGGCTGACAGGCAGCCATCTTGGATTTTGAGAGTAAAATCTTGTTACTGCTATATCTGAGGAAGTACTGGATGGATCCTTCTGGTATTTCATAGATATTGGTTTTCCTTGGTCCCTAGTTGTGCTTTGTACCTTTTTTGGACTGATTTGAAATCAAGGTGGCCCACAGGCAGCCATCTTGGATGTCGACAGTAATACAGCACAAGCATATTGTCCATTATCCACATGTAACTGACTGCTATCCAATAATACTTTGGGATCTTTTTCAAATGATATTTGCTGATAGGTGCTTAATAAAAATATCTTGTGCCATCATTGAGTACATTCAATGAAGACCAGTTCATGAACATTTACAACACCTGTAACAAACAAAAGAAATAAACAAATCTTAAAGAACTGAAAACAGATCCTCAAATGGTGGGTGCCAAGATCCTTCTGGGATCTCTTGTTGGTATTTGAGGTCAAGGTCAGGTAGAGGTTACTTTGTCTCATTACGGAATGTGTGTTTCTGGATCACTATTTCGGGTGAGATTTCTACATAGGTGCAAACTTGTTATGTTTGCTGATATGCAACGTATATATAACACAAAATCTTATGTATATTTCTAAAACATTTTTTAATTGTTTACTTTGAGAAATGCACTATATGTGATTTGTTCAATAATATTATTGATTAATAATACATGTATCAGAATGACAAGCTTGTAGTTGAAGACTTGATGAAGAATGATGAAAGCATACTTTATAAAAGGCATAAAAATAACAAATTATACAATAAGAGTAGTCAACTGTCTACTGATAATATAAAAACATCATCAATGCTTCTAGATAAATTCATGCACTTTGTATCATGTTTTTTAAAGTAAAGCTGTCACACAAAACACAATTTGTTCCTAGTAACAGTATGTCAATATGTGAACTATCCCAAGCAACATCACATTAATATATCAACATTTCCAACCACATCCTGCTGCAGCAATACTCACAAGCAAGTTCCCTTAGGACCTTTTCATGTGACAATGCAGAAACCATTAACATCATTCCTAATAAGATTTCAGTGTGGAGATAAAGGTTAACAAAATTCTTTTGACAAAATATGGTGTTAAACCACTTCACTGCTGTATACAAACATAGAACTATAAACATCTGACGTCTTTCATTCTGGCATTAATAAGTCTTTTGTAAGCTAATTTTGGACTAAAAATATTAACATGCATTGGATAAGCAAAAATGACCAGGAATTCTGGAGATATTTTACACAGTCAATCCTTGGTAGACTGAAAAGAATGGAGAAAATTTTTTACTAGCTTCAAACATCTCAGGTCAATACTTTACTGTGCGATGATGTTCTTGGGAAGTAACAAGCATCAATATCATCTGCCAATGTTGGGAATTACTGAAGAATACATATCTTAGATATAACGACAAAATGTTACTTGTGTACACACCATGTATGATTATTAATGCAAAGGCACAGACAGCTTTACAAAACTTATACAAGCATATTGTGATGAATGATCAATGTGTCTTCATTATATTATTGGTACGCAAAATTTAACAGACTGTATATACTCCAGTATTGATAAACTTCTGATAGACTTTTTCTGCCTATGACTCACAACAATACTGATAGTATGTTCAATGTATCACAATATTGGGGAGAAAAAATTATGATTATTACTCCTTTACTTCTCAATGAACGAAAAATGGTAAACTAATGATATATTGATGACTGCAAAAAACAAGAAAACAAAAACATTGCAAAATTTGACTATGATTTGACATGGATTTAACATCGATATACTATTGACAGCAAAATTTGTGGCCAGCAGTTCATAGTTTAACAGGAATGAATAAAAACAACTATATAATTTTATCTGCATATCTCCAGAGTCTTACCAACCAAAAACAGTTTGTGAGACATCATTTTCTAAATTGAAGGTAAGAAGACAACATTAACAAGAAATTACATGTAACATCAATAGAAAAAAATCTTGTAAAAATCATTTTGATACTCTGTGATTCCTTGTTCTCAACAGTGTATTATTTTGTAAGGTACACTATATATCTCAATTTCTCTATAAGATATGACAGGACTGTTTTCAAAGTAATATATCTGAAATCTGGTTTTCAGTATATTAAAGTGTTTTATATAATGAAAGAACTACAAGCGAAAACATCCTTTCTATACATTGAAGTGTACCTCTCATTTAATGGTCGAGCGACATTGATTTATGTCATAAACACTAAGCATTAAAACACTAAGCATAGAGAATATAAACAATGTGCTTTATCTGTAATAGGAATTTAGAAAAGAAATATTCTGAAAACTGTAAAGACAACATTATAATTGATTAACAAACATATGGACAATATTGCAAGCTTCTAAATGTTAAATTCCAATAAGATTTCACAATATAATACACAAAAGTAACAAAAATGTATGTGATCTACACATGTTTGTGATTGTGGTAATGATCCTACCTACACATTCAACTTTCTTTTTACACCCTCTCATACTTGTATCATACAGTAATGTAATACCTCTTGTACACCTTCACACTTGTCACTGGTTTAACAGTGTTGTATCATTATACAATAAACATACAACCCACCTATTTTATACCTTCTTCTCGTTGAAAGAATTTTTCATTTTACAACAATTACGAAGTAAGTTAAATTAACTTCTATCCTGGATGTTATCTGGGTTACAACTTCAATAACCCTTCACTGCAATCTGGCAATCCAATAACTATCATTGTGTTTTTATTGTGTTATTATCAAAATAATGTAAAAAGGAAACATCTTCGAACACACAATTATTAAAGAAAACAAACTGCATGATGCAAACACAACGATTCTTTCCTTTTCGTATTTGCTTTTTGTTTACAACATAAAATGAAAAGAATGCTAAGTTAAGTACATATATTTAACTGATAAGTAACCTTTTTGTTGCATCTCCCCCATTTCATTGTTCGGGAGAATCATGTTTAGGTTTCAACACATCATGTCGATATGCTACTATTACGGAAACAAAACATAATACAGATATATGACTTGCTTGGTAAGTAAATAAGTTTTAAGTTGAGGGTTACAAGGTGTCTGTATGGTGTCACATGCAGTTTGTTGGGTCCACTACCATTAAACGGAAGCCCCAGCTACCATGTGGAGAGGGTGTATGTAAATTTGTTTAGTAACATCAGTGCAGGTAGCAAACTTGTATCTTGTTACAAATAACTACATATAAACTTTAGCACTTCAACAAGTTAAATAACAAGGGAACAAAACATTTAGCAGGTGGCAGAATTGTAGGTTTTCCTAAACATTGTCTATATCACTAAGACAAAAACAAAAATTTAGCTCACCAACATCTAGGATTGTAGGATCATCTAATCCTAACACCTGTACCTCTTTGATTGTAGATAATTTATTCATAAAACCTTTTCCACCAAGTCAATTTGATAACATAATCAATCAACCGTCATGAATTATAGGATAGCATATTTCAATGTAGCAATCATACCACTTAGCTTTTAAGATTATCTTAAAATGAGAATACCACTACCATCATAGGGTCACCTTATCCTACAACCCTATATCATATGAGTCATAGTGTAGTCTGATACTACAACCCTATACCTCTGGAGTCATAGAGTCACCTTTGGAGTCACAGAGTTACCTGATTCTAAACCCTATACCACTGGAGTCGGTGTTAACTGATCCTACAACCCTATACTACTGACATCATAGGGTCACCTGGTCCTACAACCCTAAACCATGGGAGTAAATGAGTCACCTGTTCTGGCAACCCTATATCACTAGAGTAAATGAGTCACCTGTTCTGACAACCCTATATCACTAGAAGAAAAGAGTCACATGATCCTACAACCCTATATCACTGGAGAAAGAGTCATCTGATCCTACAACCCTATATCACTGGAGAAAGAGTCACCTGATCCTACAACCCTATATCACTGGAGAAAGAGTCACCTGATCCTACAACCCTATATCACTGGAGTGAAAGAGTCACCTTATCCTACAACCCTATATCACTGGAGTAAAAGAGTCACCTTATCCTACAACCCTATATCACTGGAGTAAAAGAGTCACCTTATCCTACAACCCTATATCACTGGAGTGAAAGAGTCACCTGATCCTACAACCCTATATCACTGGAGTGAAAGAGTCACCTTATCCTACAACCCTATATCAATGGAGTAAAAGAGTCACCTGATCCTACAACCCTATATCACTGGAGTAAAAGAGTCACCTTATCCTACAACCCTATATCACTGGAGTAAAAGAGTCACCTTATCCTACAACCCTATATCACTGGAGTAAAAGAGTCACCTTATCCTACAACCCTATATCACTGGAGTAAAAGAGTCACCTTATCCTACCACCCTATATCACTGGAGTAAAAGAGTCACCTGATCCTACAACCCTATATCACTGGAGTGAAAGAGTCACCTTATCCTACAACCCTATATCACTGGAGTAAAAGAGTCACCTGATCCTACAACCCTATATCACTGGAGTAAAAGAGTCACCTTATCCTACAACCCTATATCACTGGAGTGAAAGAGTTATCCTACAACCCTATATCACTGGAGAAAGAGTCATCTGATCCTACAACCCTATATCACTGGAGTGAAAGAGTCACCTTATCCTACAACCCTATATCACTGGAGTGAAAGAGTCACCTGATCCTACAACCCTATATCACTGGAGTTAAAGAGTCACCTTATCCTACAACCCTATATCACTGGAGTGAAAGAGTCACCTGATCCTACAACCCTGTACCACTGGAGTGAAAGAGTCACCTGATCCTACAACCCTATATCAGTGGAGAAAGAGTCATCTGATCCTACAACCCTATATCACTGGAGTGAAAGAGTCACCTTATCCTACAACCCTATATCACTGGAGTAAAAGAGTCACCTTATCCTACAACCCTATATCACTGGAGTAAAAGAGTCACCTGATCCTACAACCCTGTACCACTGGAGTAAAAGAGTCACCTGATCCTACAACTCTATAGCAATAGTAACCCTTAGTCATATAGTTACCTGATCCTACAAATTAGGTTACTTACATCATAGAGTAACTACAATATACCACTGGTGACTCTTGTCATGTCCCTTGCTTTCTTTTTCATTGGGACAAAGTTTGATTGCTCATATAATTTGTGTTTGTGTAAAAGCATGCCAAACAATTAAAAATGACATATCACGCTGGTGATACAACAGGACTGTAACTGAATCAAAATGTGTTATGTATAGAAAACATCAATGGTGCTGTGTACACACAAACACTGGGTAAGTTTGTCAAAACTGCTTTACTGGGGATTGTATGATAGTTTACAGCTCAATCTTTATCATGTTTGTCCCACATTTTCAAGGATGCATCGGAACAAATTTGTTTTATCAACATGAAAAGGTATATTGCTAATACTCCTTCTGTTTGACCTGTAGTGTGGAGCGTACAGGTGGTCCAAAAGGTACCAATGAAAATATGACAGGAATAAATATATGGCAGAAATGTTAAAATATTTCTGAACTTGACTCCATAGGAAATATGGAAGCCCTCCTTCAATGTCTTTGTCAAGTCTCTGTGCTAATATTCTGTATGTAAACATCACGTACCCAATGTTTTAAACACATGACATCACAGCTATTGCACATCACAAAAAATTCAAGTTCAGCCCACAAACAGTTCATTGCTCACTAAAATCTGATCACATGGTTTCAGTCACATGGTTATCACATGCCAAACAAAATGGCGGCTACCAGCTGCTAAGATCACAGATCTTAACTCCATGTAAGGCAGATGGAAGCTATGGAGAGTCATTTTTGAAAGAAATTCCTGAAAAATAAGCCGAACTGAATAAAAAAATGTTGAACTGAATAATAATGTAGGCAAAAAACTATTGAAATATGATTTCAACTTTAACATGTACATTTAGATACTTAGAATTCTTAACTACTCATTTCAATGCTGTTATCTGTATATTTTGTTTCAGGTTTTCAGCTATCAATGTTAAATTCACTGTTACAAATGTCTTCTATTCCTTCTTTATTTATCTATGTATTTATTTATGCATTTCTTTATAAAGTGCCGTATTAATTAGTGAAAGTTTTACACTCATTGTATGAGTACCATAAATATATTAAAATAATATGATTTAGATTTATCTATACAACTTCCATTTTTCATATCTTAGAGTTATGGTTATATTTCTAGTTTGTTAGAATATATAAGTGTTATCATTGGCATAAATAATTATGAAGTATAAACTACAATCAGATTGTGTTACTTCATATATTGAAGGTATGGGGACCCACTTATTAAATGTTAGACTGTAATAATCCTACATTAACATATAAATGATATGCTCCACACACACCCCTTACAAATGTTATTTTATGTTCTCAATTCAAACTGTTTATGGCACCTTCATGATATTGGTCATCTCTCCCTACTCATCTCTTTATTTATATGACCAACCAAATCAATGGTTATCTCCCCCTACTTGTTTCCAAAGTCAATAGTTATCTCTCCCTATTTGTTTCTTATATACACAAAATAAAATTGTTATCTCCCCTGAATGTAACACTAGCAGTCCTGAACATGAGTTTAGGTAGGCATAATCACACACAAATGCGGTAGTATATTGTCTTCAACAACACAAAATAAAATGCATTAAAGACATGCTGTGATCTAAATGACAATGGAGTGATTAAAATTAACATGCCAAGATCAAAGAAGCAAATTTATAAGCAAGAAAACAGCATAATTATATACAGATATATATGCAATTGCTTTTGAAGAAATCTACCAAACCACTGAATTTTTAAATCATGTTTAAATCAGAGAATTTTGAGCTAAAGACAAGCTGCATATGAAGCTGGAATTTCATAGTTTTTGGGAGAAAACATTTAATTTACAGCATTTATTTTTTGGAGGGAAAAAGGATGTATCACTGGCCATCATCACTGTACATGGAGTAAGATATGTGGTAGACTGGAGTTTGACCTTGAGATATCAGTTATACAGTGAGTTGTGATGTTGTCATACAAGCTTGTGTCACCTATACATGGATCTCTAGTGAGCCGTGGATTCCTATTGATGTGTAATTTGTGGTTGTTTGTCTGGAATTTATCAACCAATGAGACCTAGTGAACAGTGATTTGTTGGATAGAGTTAAATTTAAAAACCTTTGCAACAGAAGCATTAAACCATGCTTAGCCTATGCAATAACAAAACACAGTAGCCCAATTTTCTTCCAATAAAACAGACATTGGACAAAAGAAACTAGTCCTGAGGCAAAGAAGCACGGATACATGATATATTTATACTTATCTAGTCATAAAATATCCCTCAGACTCTATAAATATAAATATCTGAAACTTTTGATTTCATTGATAGAATATAAATATTTCTATTTCAATTACATTACTAACATACAGGGTAAACATAATCAATGTTACAGCTACAGAACCAACCAGCTCCTAAAATTATCAAAATTCTTCAGGACACAAATTTTCATTCACATGATATTTGTAACTTGTGTAACTTGTGTCCTGATGAATGAAGTTAATAGAAAGAACAAAAATTTGAAGAAAACTTCTGAAATATTAACTAAAAAACATATGCATAAAGAAAAAAATATCACATAAATTAACTCTACATATAACCCAAAATCAACTGTTTATAACAGTCATAATATTAGTATAGTAACATCTCTGCAAATTTGGTTTTCAGAAACATGACCATGGTCTAAGACAAGTACAGAGAAAAGCACTAGGATTCAATTAGCTTAAAGGACATTAGATTCTATACAAAATAGTTGCTTGGAAGTAACATTTTACTGTAAACAATCAATTATATGAATATAAGATGATTCCACTATGTAAATGACTAATTGAGATACTAGGTACCTGTAGCGAGACAATATATTAAGTATAAATGACTGCCGCCAGATACTACGTATAAATGATAAAGAGCCACAATAATACACTATAAGCACCTTACGGTAAGCACAAGTGACTTGTATCTTATTTATATCACATTTCGCTTGAAGTCTTACAACATGGATATATTAAAGGGAGGTAAATGCTACTTTCTAACTTCATCATACACATTACTATACTTCAAGGAGCTAATTGAGAGTTACAAAACAAGTTCAATTACAAATAACAGTATCATATTTCAATAACTTTGAAACAGACTTGATCATGTTACTGATTAGAGTGCTGTATAGTTAGCTGTTGTATTGGGCGATAATGGTCACTTGCCACCCTACTAGAGTGACAGTGGCTATACTGACACTACAAACTGATAGGAACAGGAACAACATCCTCCTTTTGTTAATGTCATGCTTCCCATGCAGAAATATTAATACAAACATGCATGAAGTATTTTTGATTGAAGGTTTTGACCAATCAAATTGTTTGCCATGCCATTCACCATGCCCTCTGTCATGACAAAGGCAAGGTCTATGGAGCTATGGACAAAAGTCTAAAGTTTGGTGTCCTCTGTCTTTTCATTGGAAGCCAGTGGGGGTGGTGGAGAAGGGCGGGCAGGCACAGGACGCGCAGTAACTTGGCAACTCAAGCGATTAGAGATGGGTGTTGGGTCTACAGGCTGCGGAAGCTGGTTATACTGGGAGGTTAGTAAGGGACCAGACCCATGTGAAGAAGATATCTGTGGATGATCACCTATTGATGTCAAGTCTTGTGCAGCTTTGGAGGATGACAGACTACCTTGTCCATTCTGTGGGGAGGTGCTGTCCCCTAAAGATGTCACTAATATTGAGTTAGGACTTCCTGTCGAGGCTGACCGTTGATGCATGGGAGCCATCGGGGGCGGTATCTTTGGTCGGTCTGGTGGGGGCATCGAAGGACGCTCAGAGTGACTGTGAGATATGGTGGATGACCGGTGTGGAGCATGGCTTGGTTTCTCTGGAGGAATAGATGGCCTTTCAGGGGGAGCCTTGATTCTGTCTGATGTCTCCTCCCCACCTGCATTCTCTGGCTCAACAACTCCACCCTGTCTGGGCCAGGTTTGATACTGGACTGGTTTAGTGACAGAGGCTGTCACAGCTACAGAGAATGGTCTGTTGGGTGGAGGAGGAGGGGCTGGTTTCCTTGTTGCACGTCTCTGGATTTTAGGACTGGTTTGTTCACTGGGGAAAATTTGCAGAAATTATCTCAAATACAACACTGAAGTGAATAATATGTTAAGTTAATTGAATGTTAAAGCCAGGAGTACACTGTCAGGAAATAATTCACATCAAAGAAGAGAACAGCATTAGCAAAGATTAAATTTCAAAATTTCAAAATTTCCAATAGAGCTTAGTACCAATCCATACTGTATACATTTCATATAAACCAGTCTTAGTTTAGAGAAATTAGTGAATATAATGTTCATATTTCATCAAAGGCATGCTGAAAAGTCATATTAAATTCAGAAGAATACAGAAAAATTTCAATACTATAAAACAGTTGTACCACCCTTCCATTGAATATTTACCTTTGCTATAAATAAATTAGACCAGCACTCCATACCAAATGTTAACTTTACCAGAGGTACATCTATAACATACTTACAACTATTCTAGCATGATGCTCAATAACTGACAAAACCAATATTGACATCAATTTACCTGTCCTATAAAGATTCTGTTATATGGCCTTGTCACCACTAATTGTCCATGCCATAACAAAATATTCTTGCACTTCCTTCCTAGTATTTACCTGTTAGAAATATTCCAGCAATGAAGACTGCGGATTAACAATATCTGGTTAGACTCACAGTCTAAGCAGACTGTTTCGGTTATATATCTAGCTAGTACCTACATGAGTTAAACACCCATTTAATGAACTATAATCTTTGAGTAAGCCATCTGTAGTGTTAGTTACCTCTCAGCTAGTGGGGCAGCTAGCCCTACAGAGTTGCTTTCTTCTGTAGTGCTTGAAGGGGAAGTGCTGGTGTTCATATTAGGGGAGTGGGGAGATGTCAAGCTAACACGTGGACTCCCAGTTGTACTGGATGCCTGGTTCCCTGAGGAAAAGGAACCCTCATGGTCTGATGAATGTTCTCCCTCCAATGGACCCTCATTGCTGGAGGCATATAGTGCATAGTTACCAAAGTCCACCTCTGCAAAAGCAAGGTTACACATTATTTAAAATCCTCCATGTTATCACACTTGGCAGTGTTGCTGATCACCATTACTGGGAAAAGAGAAGAGTTAATGTGTGGATGGTAATATTCATGATTATAATTACATGCAATCAGACCCCAGGAAGCTTGTGCTGGATATATCAGGTACTGAAATGTTTCAGAACCATTTCGCTGAGTTATGGAACTTAAACCATAACAGTATTCAATAACAGCTAAGAGAAACAGTGAATGAATAAAAATACTGCTGTTTAGTGAAGTTTACTACTAGTTGTGTTAGAGTAAATTGTGAATCACATTAGTATCTAGTGACTCATTATTCAGTGACTCACACCAGTACCTAGTAACTCATCCCAGTACCTAGTAACTCATACCAGTACCTAGTAACTCATCCCAGTACCTAGTAACTCATACCAGTACCTAGTTACTCATCCTATTACCTAGTAACTCATACCAGTACCTAGTAACTCATCCCATTACCTAGTAACTCAAACTCACAGAGCATCCATTGACTCCTTCTAGCATTTGACAAAACCAAGTATCTAATGACTAATCCAATTACCTAATGACTCTTCTCAGTATCTAGTCAGTAAAGACTTAATAGTCACTAACAAACCATTCCAGTGTCTACTCATCCCAGTATCTAATCACTCACTAAGGACTCATCCCAGTGTCAATAACTCAATAATGACTCATTCCAGTATCTTGTCATATACTAAAGAATAATGCCAGTCTCTAACCACACTCAATATAAGCTTATCCCAGGACCTAATGAAACACTAAAATTGCATCCCAGTAGCTTATGATGAATCTCTGTATCTAGTCACCCATCCCAGTATCTAATGACAAATCTCTGTATCTAGTCATCCAACACAGTATCTAATGACAAATCTCTGTATCTAGTCATCCAACACAGTATCTAATGACAAATCTCTGTATCTAGTCATCCAACACAGTATCTAATGACAAATCTCTGTATCTAGTCACCCATCCCAGTATCTAATGACAAATCTCTGTATCTAGTCATCCAACACAGTATCTAATGACAAATCTCTGTATCTAGTCATCCAACACAGTATCTAATGACAAATTTCTGTATCTAGTCACCCATCCAACATATATCTAATGACAAATCTCTGTAAACACAGTCTAATGACAAATCTGTCATCCAACACAGTATCTAATGACAAATCTCTGTATCCTCCCAGTATCTAATGACAAATCTCTGTATCTAGTCATCCAACACAGTATCTAATGACAAATCTCTGTATCTAGTCATCCAACACAGTATCTAATGACAAATTTCTGTATCTAGTCACCCATCCCAGTATCTAATGACAAATCTCTGTATCTAGTCACCCATCCCAGTATCTAATGACAAATCTCTGTATCTAGTCACCCATCCCAGGATCTATATATCTAAGATAAATAATCAACACTGATATTTACAGCCTGTTTTCAGGGGAGCCTAACCCCTACATTTAGGTGTATCTGTTGAACCTAGAGTTATTTCTACAGCTTTGCTTTTCCTAAAACTTCCACTTAAATTAAAACAATATGATTTGAGAATATATACTTTTCAATTCTCTGCATACAAATGGTCTGTATTTCAAGATTTCACCACAATCTATAATCCTACACTCTAAACATTGAGTCTCCAATCCTGTAAATCCAGTGCTACAACACTTAACCACAGAGGCACCTGAAAGGAAGCTTAACACCGAACAGCAAATGTCACATACTTTAACTAAACGTTATCGTTTATTTGCTCACATAATTCGGTAATCACTTTCCCACTCAAGGTAGTGAATTTGACTTGTATGGCTTTAACATTTCATAATATGTAACCTTCTTTAATACTGAATTCAAAGATGGTAACTTTGCATCAGTCATCCACATACAGTACATGTATATAGAGATCTTAAACAAAAGTTAATTTTGAAAAGCCCGCCATCGTGTGAAAATCCTTAAAAGTAAATTTACCATCACCAATAGAAAATACACTTAAAAATGCACATGTATATCAGTCCTTCTCAACACATCAAATATCCATCCATGCTTTCTAACATTCCTAAATACTCTCTTGGTAACTTCATCTATCCTCAATTTCAAACTAAACATCTGGTCACTGTATATCAGTCTGTATAACATTGTGAAATTAAAGAAGCATTTATACTTTTTGATGGCAAAGAATTTTAACAATACATTTATACTACAAACATGTAATTTCGAAGAAATAATTTTTACAGATCATCTCAAAATGCAAAAATATAAAGTGATATTTGTACGGCCTGGCCATGCATGTACAATACCAACTATCTGTGTTAAAGGATATATAATTACAAACAATCGGTGTTTTCATCAGTTTCTCTTTCACATTAAAAACTGTCCTGTTGTCGCCATATCGTATCATGTACACACAATGAAATTTACTACCCCATATAATAAGTGTGAAATGGCCGAGACATCTACAGTCTATCTCACTGGCTACCAGCTGTCATGTACATAAGTATTGACCAAAT
The DNA here is from genome assembly GCF_031769215.1 of Ylistrum balloti. Classification (NCBI taxonomy): domain Eukaryota; kingdom Metazoa; phylum Mollusca; class Bivalvia; order Pectinida; family Pectinidae; genus Ylistrum; species Ylistrum balloti. The sequence goes on along the minus strand of NW_026782004.1, from coordinate 652,443 downwards.
CATCAGGGGCAATAACTCTTGATCAAATCATCAGGAGAAATAACTCTAGAAAATAAGAATTTGACGCAGTTCTTTTTTTTGTACAGAAACTGATTTTTCATCCCCCCCCCACCTTGCATTTGATTGTTAGACTATCTTTATAAACACATAAATAATTGTACAGGAATTGCATGACATAGGAAAAGTGCTCCTGTCTAGGTCAACATCTGTTATCTAAATGAGGCACTGATGCTGCTTAAACATTTTCTTCTTCTCAGGAAAAATAGATAAATAAAATCAAGGATTATTCTACATTTAAAATGTCTGAAAACAAGGCATATACACTACAAATGTAATAAATATATTTAAACAATCAGCAAGCAGATAATAGGAGTAATTACAGTACATACTAAAGTATATATAACCACCACACGCTGTCAAACCATCACTAATTGAAAAACACAGCCAATGTATATACATTACCATACAGTAGAATGATCCTACTTATTGTATGATAATAATACACATTACACTGCTATAGAAATATCAATATCTGTTATTATTGTACATCATACACTGCAATAGAAATATCCACATCTATAATTATCACAAAATGAAGTAGAAATATATCAGTATTCATGTATCAAATATACTGTATTCTGGTTGATATCAATTGTATATAAATTGGATGCTGATTACAATATCCAGTGTATTACAAAAGGTTATGTAATATGATACCAGCTAACAAGTATATACTTGTAATACACTATATGACTGATTGGTTATACGATATTTACTGGACCAATAAAATAGGTAGCATTCAGAACTGTTGGAAGCATCGGACAGAAATCAAACATGCACACAACCTTGATGAAATAGGAGAAACACTTTCAAATTTCATGATGACTGACAAGAAGTCAGGCTGTCTGTGACAAGGGGGACAAGGTGATAGAAACAGGAAGTAAGTTGATTGAGACAGGAGCAGGCTGGGTGAGACAGGGGCAGGTTGACTGTGATGAAGAGGCAGATTTATTGAAACAGAATTATGAGGTAATAACTATAACGAGCTGGAGTAAACTTATTACCATGATATATCACAGTTGGTAAGAATACATACAATCGTATAATTGGAAAAAAAGTATGAAAAAATTTTTAATGATCCTATGTCATAGCAGAATGATATCTCTGAGCTGATACGTATGTCCTCTTTGTATACCTGTAAAGAGAACTCACTGCAATAACAATGAGACAGAACTTAGTGTTGACAGGGTCTAGTGTAGTTTACAAGATATTCAAGAGCTCAAGAATGCCTAAAAGATTTTCAAAGTGATTGTACCAGGAGTTCTTATCAAGAACATTTTGAGAATATTTTGAATTTGAGAATTTTCTTGCATGAATCCCACATACAAACTGGAAATGAATCACTCATAGGAAAGACTTAAAGAAACATTTGTTAAAAATAAAAAAATGAAAAGAAGAAAAGAAAACGTTGCCGCCCCAAACCAGCAGTTTTGTTCTGGTCACAGATGCATATGTTATAAACCTAACTAAATGACCATATTCACATTCCCAATCTATCAGGCATATTATACCAGTACAACACTCATACTCTAATCTACCAATAAAAATAAAAATAATCAAGTCATCTTTTATCACCTTTGTTTTTATTCATGGCACATTTTTTTTCACATTCATAGCGATAACATGCCAAAATTATAATGAAATAAAAAATACAAAAATATCTCACCACAAATCGGACACCCATGCATTGGTGCAATACACATTAAAACTCAAGTAACTAAAAAATCTGAGGACAATTAAAAAAGAAATGTAAATCATGTTGCCCATGCATCAATTCATACCTATATGGTGGACATTAAGACAACATGAGGTGAGGGGACCATGCCCTCCCTGGGTGTTCCTGTCAGAGGCACTACACACGTTGTTAGTGGTCCAAGCAGCACAGGGGTGGCAGAGGGGTGAGGAGGCCAGGGCAGCCCCCACACAGACAAGGGGCTTATGTTACCAAACAGAGCTTTGGCAGCATAGAAGGGCCATTCACAAACATTAGAACAGAAAATCAATTTGGTTTGTTAAGTAGGAACCTCTTGTGAAATGTTATTTTGTTATGTTGGTTAGAAGTGAAAAGCATGAAATGGTTAACAGTTTTAACAGATATGTAGGTTTCAGACAACATTTCACAGGAAATTTTACTTAGCAAAGTTATTAAAGAAAATAAAATATCTGCAAAAATTTGCAACTGAAGTTTAAAGAGCATGGGCCAATACAGAAGATTGAATCATCAGCAATAACAAGCTATAACTTTGAACAGTACAAGAGTGAAACTAATGGTTAGGTTTGGTCTGACCTTGCCCAAGGGAACGCCTCTGGTAATCGGTTACCCTGCTGCCACCTCCGATAGGGTTAGTTATGCCACCAGTGGACAGGGGGCGCTTGTTGTACTGCATGTGGCCATCCCATAATGCCCGCACTTTGTTGAGGTACTCAGATGGCCCCTTATTACTGTTCCCATCACCCAAGGAATGTAAAGCGAACACAGTGCTGTACACATCAGAGTGGACACTGCCTCCCGACTTGGGAGTCGGGGGAGTAGAAGAGCGACTAGAATTACTGTCGGAGCGTGGCGATGACTTGGCTATGTCCTGTGGGTTAAATCGTAATGCTGGTGGGTTAGTATACAAACGAACAGAGGAGAAGCTACTCTGTGGTGGCAGTGCACCCACTTGTCTACGACCACTAGCATACACGGTCTGATAACCATCACCTTGACCCTGACATGTCATGTCGTTGCTATGTACAATGTCGTCCTCCGTACTTGACACCGAGTGAAAAGAGGGGGAGGTGCTCTCCGCTATCACCTCACTACTGCCCACACTGGACAAGCGGTCCTGAGAGGAAGTATCAGAGCCCCGTGATGAAATCCCCCCAGAAGCTGTCATGTACGCTGTGTCACAAGCCCTCCCTCCGGAGGACTGTGAGGGTGTGTCCGACTGCTGGGGCGCAGGCTCAGTCTCTTCTGAATTCTTCAGTTTTCTGGGAGGAGCTGTTCCCCTTGTAGTTTGTTGAAAATCTATAGCTGTTCAAAAGGTGACAAAGAATAAGTGGTGTAAAAATGCTGGTACTAACATGGACATTATGTTTGTGTTAGGTTACCTGGTCTTTAAATGTCATAGTTAAACTTGTTACAGTCCACATGTCAAAGTTTTAGTCATATTCCTCTATGTGTACATGCAGCAAGTACAAGGGTGACTGCATGTGCACTACTTGGTGTTAATACTGCGAGCGGTACAAGTTAATGGGTGACAATGAACATGCCTGATACCCAACATAGCACTGAAGGTAGGGACTCAAAACAACACCAAGTTAAAGGACCTTTCACCACACAAATCGTTTTGTCAAACTACATTACATAATTTTTTTTCACTTCAGCAGTCAAAACAAATTGGTTTGATTTGGTAATTTCACATCTATTGTGCAGTGAAAAGAATGGGGGAAAAGTCTTAATCAATCAGATCTTAGTTGACTTTTTTCTTTATTTAGTTTATTTAATGGTCCTCACATAACATATGGCTCATATGATTCAAGCTCCACATGTAAATTCTTAGCTTGTTTGTCAGACAAAGCTTCACACATGTAAATTCTTAGTTTGTAAGACAAAGCTCCATATATGGTAATAAATTAGTTGATAAAGATTTGAGCTCTTCAAAAGATACTACACATGAATTAAATAAACTTGAGTGAATGATCTTCATATGGCAAAGTTCATTTGACACTTATGATCTACCTTAACATATCATCAAAAAGATATCTCTGAAAATGTATAACACTGTATCACTTTTGGAAAATAAAACAAAAAATAATACATACCAGGATAGGTATCATTCAAAATAAAATCTACAGAAAATCAAACTAGATGAAAGAAAAATAAGATCAATCAAAGAAACTGAATCAAAGGGAGCAACACAAAGGAAAGGCTTAGGCATCTACTGCTAAATGGTACTACGCATGTATACATAGGGTCTATATACTAAATCAGTGGTAATGTACATCTGTCATGGTGTAGGAGATATTCACTGTAGAGTATTTTTTATTCGCACTCTTAAATGTAATAAATCATAGTGTTTGTGAGACAGCAGCCCTTCAATACAGTGTATAATTATCAAACTAAATCTATAAATGACTACAGTCCCTCCATACAGTGTGTAATTCTCAAACTAAATCTATAAATGGCTACAGTCCCTCCATACAGTGTATAATTCTCAAACTAAATCTATAAATGACTCTGATGACATATACATCTAAGACTGTTAATTATCTGGTCTATCAAGGGTAGCACAAAGATAGGGTAGATTGACAACAGTATAATCACCCAAAAATGATCTTAGTTTATTTGAGAGAGTAGAACTGTATCAGCTGAATACTTAACATACCAGGAGGACTGTGGTTCACATTCATTCTTTCTCTGATACAGGGTCTTAGACAAACATTGGCAAACGGCTACTTTTTCTCAAAGGGTGTGTCTACAGCTATACTACTCTCTAGAATCTCTTATAAAAACATTTCTAAAGTTAAAACTGTAAGAAATCTTTCAGAATGGAAATACAAATGATAACAAGGAAACAGGTTTACGTAAATCTGATGCTGGCCTGTGTGATGGGTGAAGTCTGTACGATATATAGAAACAATTAATGATATGGGTCAAGTTGTGAATATGTGTTATATTGTCTTGGATATGATTGACATGAATAAATCATGATGTCCAAATCAGCCTCTACAAGTTATCAAGATGTCACTGAAACACATAACAGCCTGGTCAATGACAGGATGTGGAAGGGAGCTGGAGGGATAATCAGAGGTGGGATGGAACGGGTAAGGGCTTGGCATGTCCGAAAGGGAAGCATGGTTGCATGCTCAATGGAAATGATCAATTAGAATCATGATGGTTTTTTTCAACAATTAGAGAAAATCCTGTTGTTTGTTTTAGTCAAATGTTGTTGCTAGAATATGCATTAAAGCATGTTTAATTATGTTAAATTAATGAAATTATACAATACAATCAATCACAAATTAAACAATATCAGTTCAACAATCGATGTTTTATCATTCCAAGCATAGCTCCTGCAATGTAACCATTATTTAATAAGGTAGCCTGACTTGGATCTCAATTTAATAAACAAACAAAATATTTAACATGATATAGAACAAAGACAAACATGTTAACTGACAATCTCAAATTACTGGTATTATCTAGTTGTAAAGACAACAGACAGACATGTTTATCAACATTGTACAGTTGTACAGACAACATTTACTGATGCTATTCGGTTGTACAGACAACAGACAGACATGTTCACTGAAGTTGTATAGACCATAGACAGTCATGTTTACTGATATTGTGCAGTTGAACAGACAACAGACAGACATGTATACTGATGGCATACAGTTGTACAGACGACGGACATGTTTACTGATGTTGTACAGTTCTAAAGACAACAGACAACCATGTTTACTGATGTCGTACAGTTGTACAAACAACAGACACAAGTCAACTGATGCTGGTCAGTTGTACAGACAACAGACAGACATTTTTAATGACACTGTCAAGTTGTACATATATGCTTACTACCATTGTCCAGTTGTACAGACAAAAGAATATTTTGCAGACAACATCTTTGTACCACAATGTGTAGCTATAGCTTTATTTGCTATACAGATAATTATCAGCTTTAGTGAAATCCTGGTCAGCTGACATGTACAGCTGTGTCCAACATATTATACATGTATAAAGGACTTATTAGCATGAACAGCCCTAACAACATCCTCTTTAATTGGGGAGCTGTATCTGGCTTCTGCACCAACGAAATATCACTTTACATAAAACATTATCAAAACATCACCCATTTCTAAAATGTATTTCTGTGTAATCAGAAAAGTAGACTGTTTAACTTCGATAAACCTGCCGCTTAATATTTAATATTCTCATACCTGATGGTGATCCAACTCATTTAGGCTAGAAAATACATTCATGTCTATAGGCAAATGATAAAATAAGAACCAAAATAAGACACAGTACAAATAATAAACAGAATAAAGCACTATTTACAAAAGTTTTAACTTTTCATCAGAAAAAAAGCAATGGAAAAATGGAAATAAATAAATCTATGATAAATCAATCTATGATAGATCAATCTATGATAAATCAATCTATGACAGAAAGAGAGAGAGACCTTGACTTACCTTCTGGGAAAAACCAATTAGCATGAGAAATAATGGACTCCACCAGATTACTCATGGTCCCACTGGTCAACATGTTGGGCCTGAAAAACCACAGATAAATACAAGGTCAACATTAGGGTGACCATAAGGTAAACATGGGATTATGCCATTAGAAAAGTTAAAAAGTCCCATTACCTCTTTCGAAATATTTTCTTCAGATATTGTTAATAGAACAGAAGTTCTTATAACACAACCAGTAGAAGGTTTGAGTCATTCACAAATGACAAAAGGAAAGTGTGTTAGTACTGTGGTATGTAGTGTATGAATTAGTAATGAATGAACCAACTTTTTCGGCTATACACAGTAACCTTATTTACACTAAGGTAAAAGATAGTGTATGGAGATCAACTTAATTCTGGCTGATATTCTGTATCATCTCCATCTCAGTTTAGTCAAGAATAAGATTTCATTAGAGAATGTGAGCCCTTAACTGAGATAAATCAACACAAAGGTGATCTTTTCTGTTTATCTCCCTGGGACCATAAGCAGTTAGGTTCTACAACTATACATCCATTATCTCCCTTGGACTACAACTACTTACCAAGTATCTCTCTCGGACCACAACTACTCACCCATTATCTCCCTCAGACCACAACTACTCACCCATTATCTCCCTCAGACCACAACTACTCACCCATTATCTCCCTCAGACCACAACTACTCACCCATTATCTCCCTCGAACCACAACTACTTACCCATTATCTCCCTTGGACTACAACTACTCACCCATTATCTCCCTTGGACCACAACTACTCACCAATTATCTCCCTTGTCTACAACTACTCACCAATTATCTCCCTTGGACTACGACTACTCACCCATTATCTCCCTCGGACCATAACAGATTTGGTCCTATCACAATTGATATGTTACTGGCAGTCATCTTGTTCACATCACTCTTGGAAGCTAAAAGTGCCAGAAATTTAATAAGATACCTACAAAATAAAACAATAAACATTGGATTCCAGCAAATCAATAAATAAATGTATGATTAGAGGATTTATACAACAAACATATAAACAGCATAGCAATCAGACCCAAACTTCAAACTAATGCTTCTTGTTAATCATGGGGAAATTATCTTCATGGGTATTTGTATTAGCATACGAACAAATCTCACTTCTATGTAGTTTTATATGAGGGAACTTTGATGCAAACTAATTATATTACTTTCTATTATTTTAAGGAAAAATATACCTTGGTACCCCACATGTTACCTGTACCCAACATGGCAGTCACGATGTTCTGTGGACAACAGGCATTCATTAATTATTCTATAGTTAGTATGTATTATGTAATAAGTCCTGTGGACCAATACAGAAAATTAACGAAAAGCCAGAGTGGGCTTATTGCAGGACAATGAAACAGTATTTGCTAGCAAATTCATCTAACAGATGTGGGTGGGTTTATTACCAGGTGCGGGCTTATTGTATTATATCAACAGCACTAGGTTTACCTTCAGGTTAACACATCTACTAAAACATAAGACAAACCTAAAGTTGTTATAGTTGTGTTCTGGAAGGTTATGTATGGATGTCCACAAAGCCTGTAATCTCTGGTCCTGGGGCCTGTAAGTGTAAGGGTTGAAAAATATACCACAGAAAGCAGAGATGGCACAGGTTACAGAGGTCAGACTAAGGTCATAAGTACTGGTGTCACATGTATATCACATGGTGGCTGACACATGGTGGTTAAATAGTGAAGACAATTGAACGAGTTGACAGCTTTAGGACACCTTATAGAGGTCAGATATTGATCCTTCATACATAAGACATAGAGGTCAGATATTGATCCTTCATACATAAGACATAGAGGTCAGATATTGATCCTTCATACATAAGACATAGAGGTCAGATATTGATCCTTCATACATAAGACATAGAGGTCAGATATTGATCCTTCATACATAAGACATAGAGGTCAGATATTGATCCTTCATACATAAGACAATCTTTACTGTACATGTACAGTAGTTGGAAGGCTACAATGTCAATCACACAATTTGAGCTTGATAAATGGAGTCCTGCTAAACTCATGAACATCTTTTTCTATTTGTCTGTTATTTTTTCCAAATACTAATAATATAATGGTCTTTAAAAACAATTGTGATCTACATCATTGTAGAGATGTACTTATCAGATGAAGCATAAGGAACTTAATGCTACAAAGTACTAAATGCAACATAACTTACATTTGTGCTGCTTGAAGGAATTCCTGGTACAGCTGGTAGGTCAGAAGAGGTTCAGCCATTTCCCTTAGGTACTGCTTCAGCACACCTAAAGACAATATCAACTATTCCAACATATCTAGACACACACCAAATTAACTGTTTTAGAATGTTTTACACAAATGTGTACACCTTACACTAGTTAAATTATGATACTAACTGTTTAGTTAACTTAACCATATACTTCTGCTGACCACACACTTAACTTAAACACTTCAGCACACTTACACGTTGCCTCTGCAGTAACTGCTTCTACAATCTTCAATACACATCAAAATAAACAGTTCACCTAATGATAAACATACATTCACTAAATTAAACAGACAATTTGTTACTCTAGCAATTCTTTGTAAAACCATTTTACTGTTATCGTTAAATACTAATCCACAATCATATACCTTCTCAATACACAAAAACCAAACATTTTGATAATTTCATTAAGCTGATAGTTGTGTCACTACCTTAGCATATTTATGAACTGCTTAACAGTCTTAACAGGCAACAAATGCCCTTAACTGCTGCAAACAGGTCAGCCTCTTACCTGCTACAGAATGAGGATCCAAACTGTACTCCTCCATGTCAATCACACCAGCATCAAAGGATTTCTACAACAAAACAAACTTGTTAGGTTATCCAAGTGTAGATTATAAAACATAGCAGAATATAAAATGTTAAGAGTTTAATTTTCTCTCTGATATGCCAAATTCATTGATTGTATGAACTCCAAAACACCAATCATACCAAATGAGGGTGATGAATGGGTTTACATGTCACTAGAAGCTGCACCAGACCTGGTGTATGATGACAATGGCATGTAAGATGTTTTAACTGCACACTGTCTTTAATCGTGTTATCCTGTTAGTGGCTTTATATGCACCAAACTATGAAATATTTGACAATCATACTTTGTAGAATGTATGACAGATCTTTCTTTATTGACAATGCCAAGGTAGCTTGGTTAGTTACAGCATCTGTCCTGTCCTAATTCATAGAGTACTAATGGTATGGTAAAAGTATTGTATTCCCACCGAAGAATGAATACTAAGCCAGGATTGAAAATAAAATAAATCTGTACTGGGTCAATCACTTGATCACTTGTCACAAAGCAACCTGCACAGGGTGTGTCACTTGTGACAAGGTATCAGTTCTGCTGGTCAGTCATCTGTGACAAAGTTACAGGTCTGTACAGCCTTTTCACTTGTAACAAGGTAACAGGTTTGAAAAGAGTCAATCATTTGCGACAAAGCAACACCACAGGTCTGTACAGAGTCAATCACCTGTGACAAAGCAACACCACTGGTCTGTACAGCTTTTTCACTTGTAACAAGGTAACAGGTTTGAAAAGAGGCGGTCACTTATGACGAAGTTACAGGTATGTACAAAGTCAATTATTTGTGACAAAGCAACACCACAGGTCTGTACAGAGTCAATCATTTGTGACAAAGCAACACCACAGGTCTGTACAGAGTCAATCATTTGTGACAAAGCAACAACACAGGTCTGTACAGGCCCATTTGAGCAGCTGGGGTTGTTATGAGGTGGGGTCTCCTGGTAGTAGCTGGTGGCTACCTCACTGAACAACAACTTGGATGCTGTCCAGAGCAATCAGAGTGAAGGACCTTCATCATAGGCAACATAGGCCAACACTCTTACCAACTGAACTATTACAACCCCCTAGTAAATACAAAGTCAGTCACCTGTGACATACAAATAAGTTTGTTCAGAGTTAGCCACCAGTGACAAAAGTAACATGCCTATTTAGGTTCAGTCACATGTGACAAAGTAAAAGGTCTGTACAGAGTCTGTCACTTGTGACAAATATACACCTGATCAATCTCCTGTGACAAGTCTCTACAAGGTCATTTCAAAATGTCTATGTCTGTTTTCAGTTAAAATTACCTTGATAAGAGAACTTACTACTGTTGTTCTCTTGACTGTTATACACTGAAATGTTATACTTACTTTTAATTTCTTCACCCGAGAAGCCATTCCTGCTATTCTAAATAATCCCTGAAATATGAAAAACATTTCCGATTGTAAATACGATGGATAAACAAGCAGTCAATTATATTCATTTACTCTGCACATGAGCTGACATTTATTTAGCAATCAATTCCTCTTAATTTTAAACTTGAGAAAGCTCATCTAAATACAGTTAAAAAGTGAATATCTCTCCAGCTCAGAAATACAAACTAAAATGTCTTTATTAACTTTTTCTGTTCACGTATCACAATAAACCACTTCATTATCCTCTGCTAACCAACCACTGAAAAAATACCTTTCCATCAACCCTTGTTTACCCCACATCATAACATACCTCTTCATCAACACCTGTTTACCCTACATCATAACAAATTTTATCATCATCCTGTTAACCCAACATCATAACAAATTTCATCATCAACCCCTGTTTACCCTACATCATAACAAATTTCATCATCATCCTGTTTACCCCACATCATAACAAACCTCTTCAGTAACCCCTTTTTTACCCCAAACCACAACAAATCTCTTCAGTATAACTCTTTATCAACCCTGTTTATCCAACAACATATCACATATCTCTTCATCAATGCTGGTTACCCCCACATACCTCTTCACTAATCCTTGTTTATCCAACAACATAATGTATCTCTTCATCAACCTCTGTTTACCCTACTTAACAATATAGCTGTTCATCAATCCCTGTTTAACCCTCATTACAACATATCTCTTCATCAACCCTGTTTACTCCACTTCACAATATACCTCTTCATCAAACCTCATTTACCCCCCTCCAAATGCACACAAAGATACATCTTCTTCAAATCTGTTTACCCTACTTCACAACACAACTACTATTCATCAACCCTAAATTTACCCTGCGATCACATACATACTTCTTCATCAACCCAGTTAACCCAACAACACAACAAACCTCTTTATCAACACTTGTTTACCCAATAACACAGCCACACCATTTACCCAATAACACAGCCACACCATTTACCCAATAACACAGCCACACCATTTACCCAATAACACAGCCACACCATTTACCCAATATCACAGCCACACCATTTACCCAATAACACAGCCACACCATTTACCCAATAACACAGCCACACCATTTACCCAATAACACAGCCACACCATTTACCCAATAACACAGCCACACCATTTACCCAATAACACAGCCACACCATTTACCCAATATCACAACCACACCATTTACCCAATAATACAGCCACACCATTTACCCAATAACACAGCCACACCATTTACCCAATAACACAGCCACACTATTTACCCAATAACACAGCCACACCATTTACCCAATAACACAGCCACACCATTTACCCAATATCACAACCACACCACAACAAACATTTTCTTCCAACCTGTTTTCCCCACTTCACAACATACCTCTTCCTCAACCCCTGTTTCCAACAGTGTGAGAACACAGGCCTCTAAAGGCAGAGCGATATCCCGACCTGTCACTCGTAAATGCTCATCTAATGTCGTTCCAAACACTGGTTTATGTGGATTACATTCTAGAAGAAACAAAAACATGGTCAGAAATATTATTTATGGTGAAACAGTGAGTAAAATAACAGCAAGATCATTCATATTTACCATGATTATATATACATTTATTTTAAAGAACTAATTCACTTTGTTCTTCTATACTGCATTGAATTTCAAATATCTCTCTCTCCCGCTTCTCTCTTTTCAACTTTAAAATGTGCATGTATGTGAATGTCTGTGAGGTATGTGTATGTGAATAATGATGATGATGACAACGATGATGACGATGATGATGACAACGACGACGACGACAATGATGACGATGAACAAAATAGAAATAAAGACAGAGTTATACCTAGTGCCTCCTTCATCTTTGGTAACATCTTCTTGACAATTTCCAATGCTTTCCTATGGTATTCCGCCTGGGTTTCCATTAACTAAGGAAATACAACATGCACATTAAACAGACGCTCTGACACTTTACAGATCTTCTATCTCAACCACAAATTTATTTCTTTTTCAACCCTTAAAGCATCTTTAAACAACCATTTCACATCAAATAAATATGAAATGGTTTTCTATTTGTTATATGTGTGCCAACAACAGTATTTGATACTTAAGTTTACACATAAATCATCAAACAAGTTATAAATTAAAGTGGGGGCAAAAAAAGTCTTGTAACTTTACCGTTTCATGAAGTAGATTTCTTTTCAAAACAAAGTGAAATATGAACCAAATCTATTGAGAGGTTTTCATGACATGAGATTGATTCAGAATGTAACATAACATGATAGGAGGGACTTGAGAAACACCATATGATCTCTCCCCACCCCAGCCGCCAAAAAAAAAAAATAGAAGAAAAAAAAATATAAAGAATTAGATGCCCATGGGCCGTAATGGTCTTAGAACCTGTCCATCAGTCCCAGATTTGGGGCAGACAGAACTGATATAAGCATACTTACAAAGTTTTTATTGCTTCTAAGTTTGATTTCAATTAAACAGAACTGATAACCTTGTCTGTTTTGGTAGTTTAGCATATTTGACCCCAGTGACTTGAAAATAGTTCAAGGTCATTCATTTGAACAAACTTTGAAGATCTTCATCCCAGCATTCTACTGGCCCAATATCCTGACTCTGGGTCATTTTGATATTGAGAAGTTGTTTACAGATTTTTAATACAGATGACCTCTGTGACTTTGAAATTAGGTTAAGGTCATTCATTTGAACAAACTTGGTAGCCCTTCATCCTAGCATGCTACTGGCCCATTAACACTTTGTCTCAGGAGACCTAAAACTGTGATGGGACATGATATAAAAGCAAATAGTCTTGTTTAATACTAAGAAAAGGGAAATGGGTTGAAGTCCTATTTTATATGTTGGTGATGGTTTACTTACCACTAACAACTTCTGACTGTGCTCAGCTTCTTTTGAGATGAAGTTATACATTTCTGTAGCCAGGGTGTCCTGAGGAAGAAACACAAAAGTTACATGAGTAACAGTCCCTTCGTATTTAGACTTTAAATCAACAAAACAATTCAATATTTTCAACATACAGTGATGATGAAGAGAACAAAATTACTTGTGCATTATTCTTATTTGGTTCCTAGATCAAGACTTGCTTCGACTACTTAGTTTAAAAATGAGGACATGAGTTGACTAATTTATATCTAGATCAGGACTTGCTTCGACTAATTGGTTTAAAAATGAGGACATGAGTTGACTAATTTATATCTAGATCAGGACTTGCTTTGATTAATTGGTTTTAAAATGAGAACATGTATTGACTAATTTTATTAGGACCTATGTTAACTAACTGGTTTCTAGATAAGGATTTGAGTTAGATAATTAGTTCCTAGATTAGGACCTGCATTGACTAATGGATACCTAGGTCAGGACATATGTTGACTAATTGTTTACTAGATCAGGTTTTTCTACCCATTGAACAGAAATACCCATACTTCCTGTGAGGGTAAGATATCTCTATCTTACTGGGGTCAGACAGCCTGCATGAACAGAGCACAAACACATGCTAAACCAAAAGTTCTAAATTTGAGACTTGACAGATAAAAACTGACAGTTTAAGATAAGTTTAATGTTATTGTTAGACAGTATCTGATCATCTTTGATTATTCAACTCAGTTTTATGACAATGAGTTATAATCATGATTGTCTTCAAACAACATATATATATATCATAAATCAGTCAAAATAAAGCCTGATTTTGTGTCCAACTTTGTCAGCATATAGTTGTCATGTTATTCAAACATTTGTCTTGTTATTTACATATTTCACATATCTAGAAGGAAATTCCCAAAGGTGTAACCCTCGAATTAGACATGTGAATTTCCTCCTAAGGTAGAGATTTATCTGTACTACCCTCCAGCTAGGGAAAGCTGAACAGACACTGGTACATAAGTATACATACTCTGGCCTGCCCCATCCTTGTCACAGAATCCTCGTACTCCTCCTTAATCGTGTCAG